>NC_050479.2:482659-1082659 GCF_012460135.2 Molothrus ater | reverse complement strand
GAGCTGCTGCAGGGGCTGAGCAGGAGCTCCAGTCCCTGGAGCTGTGATCCTGGGATTCTGGGAAAGTTATCCTAAAACAACGAAAAACGGGGATGGGACTGGGAGCCACCTGGGATAGTGGAAGGTGTCCCTGCCCACGTGTCACCATGCGATGAGGCGGAGATGGCTCTGCCCCAGTTAAGGGGCAAATGGGATCATGAGAGTGCAACAGAGGGATTTTATTCAACAACACGGATTTGACTGCACAAGAAGTGTGAGGAAGGGAGAGAGAAAGAAAGAGGAAACTCCTGTCAGAGAGAGGAGACACAGAGCAGGAGAGAATCAGCTGGAACTACATGAGCTGTAAGGTCCCTGCCAGCCCCAAGCGCTGTGTCGTGGAGGAGTTGTACGGACTCCCGAAGTGACTCCACAGCTGCTTTCTGCGGAGCAGCCCTGGGCAGGGACAGGGGAGCAGAGGGGCCAAGGCTTCAGCAACAGGCTCAGCAGCAAGATCCTTCTGCTGATGTTCTGTGTGCAAACTAGAAGTGAAAATGGGGACCAGAGCCTTTGCAGCCCCTTCACAGGCACAGCAAGCCCGGCAAGGAGCAGCCCTTGCTCCTCGCCCACGCCGATCCGGCGCTGCCCTTCTGAGCCGGCCGGGCTCCCGGGCCACGGGCAGCGTCCCAGCGGGGCTGTGCTGGCTCCGCTGTGGCGGCTGCACAGCCCCGCTGCCAAGGGCTCTCTCCCAGCACAGCTCTCTCTCAGCCGGCCTCAACGTGCGCCTTCAGTTCGCCTGCAGAGAGCAGCGCCAGCCCTGCCCTGCCCGCCCGGCCGGCAACTCTGCCGCTGGGCTGGGGCTGAGCACTCACTGCTCACAGGGGACTCCGGGGCACTGCCTGCGAAAATACATCGGCACCGCTGAGAGACTGCAAAGGAAACCTGGGCACTCTGCTCTTGTGCCTTTTTAGAAACTTCATTAGAAAACACACAGATTCTTCAAGAATGGTAACAGTGTCGAGACCTTGTAACATATTGTAATTACACCATATAGCACATTAATGTTTTTATATCACAGACTGTAATATAAATATACAATGTGAAATAAAAAGAAATTATTTCTTAGTTTTATTTATTCATTCAATTTCCTCTTTATTTTTCTATTCTTATTCTTCTTAATGGTTTTCTTCTTCTTTGTACTACTCTCTCTTACTACTCTTCTTCTTTGCTACTTCTCTGTATTTCTAAATTCCTATTCCTATTCCTATATATTCCTATTCTTCTTTTCTTCTTCTTCTACATATTTGAAATTCTTATTCCTAGTAGTCTTCTTCTCTAAGTATTTCTAAATTCTTATTACTATTCTTCTTCTATGGATCCTTAAATTAGCCATCTCCATCTTGTCTTCTTAGTCGTCATCTTTGTCTTCTTCCTCTTTGTTGTCTTCATCTTCTTGGTCTTCTTTGCCGTTGTCTTGCAGTGGTTTGTGCTGAGAGTCCGTTCCAGGAGCCTCTGCTTTGTGCCTAAGAAATGGTTGCTGCACCTTCCAGGCCCGGGGCCGGGTGTGTGTGGGGCGGGGAAGGGGGCAGCTTTGGCCTCTTTGCCTGGCCATTTTCCAAGCCTCACTGCCCAGCTGTTCCTGGCTCTGCCTGCTACGGTTTTGCTGGGCTTGCTTGGCTTTGCTGGCCCATGCCAAAGCTTTTCCCTTCCCTGCCTTGGAGGAGCTGCAGCAGCAATCTTTCAGCCCCTCCAGCCGAACCCAACAGCTGCTGCTCCCACACCAAAGCAGCGGCACCGGCGGCAGGGGGCATCTTCATCTTTTTCTCTCCTTCACCTTCTTTGCCTTTTTGTTCTTCATCTTTTCCCGTTTCACTCCTCGGGCCGTGGCCTGAGGCAGGCACAGCGGAACAGCCCCCGCAGCGCCCGCAGCGCCCGCCTGAAGCGGGAGGGACGTTTCCTGGGGGCAGCCGGCTGCCCGCGGAGGGCCTGGGCTCCCAGCCGGGCAGGGCAGGGGCTGGGGGGGCTGTGCGGGACAGGCGCCGGCCCTTGGCTGCACGGCTCCTGTGCCGGGCACTCGGCCCAGGCCTCCTGAGGGAAAGGCACCGGGAGCTTGTCTGCCCCAAAACCTTTCCATTGCTGGTCTTGGTCCTCTTCTGGGGGCAGCTCCAGGACGCTCACCTCGTCCCATTCATCCTCCTCTGGGGCCAACGGCTTGGTCCCGATGCTGTGCTTGGTGTGGGGCAGATCTTCCCCCATGCATTGTTCACACTCAGACACCTCCTGGGACAGCTCTGGGTCTCCAAGGAGGAAAGGCTCCAGGTCATCCAAGAACTGCCAGAATTTCATTTCCTCATTGGAGCCGTTCCTCCTCTCGGGCGCTGCCAGCACTGACCCCGCTGCCGCCTCCTCAGCAGCTCCGCACCGGGCAGCAGCTGCCGGCTCGGCCTCCGTGGCACGGCCCGGGGCAGGAGAGGAGCTGGGCAGGGCAGGGGCTGCCCCTGCTGCCACCGCTGTGCCCACGGGGCTGCCAGAGCTGGGCCCCTCTGGGGAAAGAGCCGTGCTGTCCTCTGGGCCAAGCTCGATGGCCTCTTCCACTTTGGGCAGCTCCTCATCAGCCAGGTTGTCCCCTGAAACCACCACGATTTTCTCTTCCCGAGGGGACAGCTTCTCCTCACGTGTTCTGTGCCCTGGAGAGACCTCAATGTCCTCTTCCACTGAGGACAGCGCCTGGTCACTGGTGCTGTCCTCTGGAATGTCCTCGATGTCCTCCTCATCTGAGGACAGCTCCTGGTCATTTGTTCTGTCCTCTGGAGAGACCTTGATGTCCTCTTCCACTGAGGACAGCTCCTGGTCACTTTTACTGCCCTCTGAAATGTCCTCGATGTCCTCCTCATCTGAGGACAGCTCCTGGTCCCTGGCGCTGTGCTCAGGAATGTCCTCCGGGTCCTCCTCCACAGAGGACAGCTCCTGGTAACTGATGCTGTCCTCTGGAGAGACCTCGAGGTCCTCATCCACTGAGGACAGCTCCTGGTCACTTTTGCTGTCCTCAGGAATGTCCTCAATGTCCTCCTCCACCGAGGACAGCTCTTGGTCACTGGCGCTGTCCTCTGGAAGGTCCTCGAGGTCCTCTTCCACTGAGGAGAGCTCTTGGTCACTCATGCTGTCCTCTGGAGAGGCCTCACTGTCCTCTTCCACTGAGGACAGCTCCAGGTCGCTGGCGCTGTCCTGTGGAAGGTCCTCGATGTCCTCTTCCAATGAGGACAGCTCCTCATCGCTCGTGTTGTCCCCTGGGACAACCTTGATGGCCGCTTCCACTTGGGAATATTCCTGGTCGCTCACGCTGTCCTGTGGATTGACCTTGATGTCCTCTTCCACTGAGGACAGCTCCTGGTCACTTGTGCTGTCCTCTGGGATGTCCTCAATTGCCTCTTCCTCTTCGGACAGCTCTGGCTCGCTGTTGCTGTCACCTGGAGAGAGCTCGGTGGCCTCTTCTGCCTGGGACAGCTCCTCATCGCAGGATGAAGGACACAGCTGGGAGTTCTCCTCGTCCTTCCATGAGCCCTCAGGCTTCTCCTCAGAACAGGAGCTCACATCATCCTCCCCTGGCAACAGCTCTTGGTCTCCCAAATCTTCCCCTGGGGACAGGAGAGGCTCGGGGGGCTCCTCCTCCTCAGCAGCTCTGGACAGAGCAGCAGCTGCCGGCTCGGCCTCCGTGGGACTCTGTAGGGAAGGAGAGGCGCTGGTTGGGGCAGGCACTGCCTCTGCTGCCACCTCTGTGCCCACGGGGCTGCCACAGCTGGGCCCCCTGGGGGACAAGGCTCAGGCTCCTGTCACTCCCTGCTTGCAAGGATCTGTCCCACATCTCAGAGCTGATGGCATTTCTCCACTGGGACAGCTCCTGCCTGCTCACATCTTCCTCCCCCTGGGACAGCTTTCGCTCACTCCCATCGTCCCACCAGGGCAGCTCCTGGGCTGCAGCGTCTGCTCCTTGGGACAGCTCCTTGGCACTGCTGGCTCTCACCTGGGACAATTCCAGCTCTCTCCTGTCTGCCCATTGGGACATGTGACAGTGCACATCTTGTCCCCATGGTCAGAGGTCTTGGTAGCCCTCACCTTCCCCCTAAGAAAGCTCTTGGGCATCGTCCCATTGGGAATCCTCTGGGACACTCACATCTCTCTGCAGGGACAGCTCATGGGATCTTTTGTCTTCTCCCCATCCCAGCTCCTGCTGCCCTCTCATGTCTATTTCCCACAGGGATATCTCTTGGCTTGTGACACATTCTTCCCACTCGCACACCTCTTGCTACATCTCACTGAGGACTCTCCCCACTGCTACAGCTCCCGGACTGTGACAGTTTCTTTCTGTTCATAGAGCTCTTGGTGTGTCCTACCTCGGCACTGGGAAACTTCCCCAACTCTCACACATACCTGGCATTGGTGCAGCTCTCGGCTGCTCCTGGATCTCTGCTGGGACATTTCTTGGACTCTCAGCACTTCTTTAGGGTACGTCTCTGGAAGAGCTTCCCACTGGGAAAGCTCGCGGTGCACTTGGGCAAATGGCTTCTCCTCCTCCTCAGTCTGTGACAGTGGCAGGACTGACCTGCCCACTGTCCCCGACCACTGCCCGCTGGGGGCCTCCAGCCAGCTGGGCAAGGGGCTGGCGACCGGGAGTTGGAGTTGCCTTTGTCCTTGTCGCTGTCCTTGTCTGTCGCTGTCGGCCTCTGTCGCTGTGGGCGTCCAGCGCAGACAGACACAGGGAGCTGCTTCCTGCACAGAGAGCGGCTCTCCTGTGACTGGGCACCGCAGGGCTCTGCGCCCCTTAGACACCCTCAGCCAGGGCCGGGCTCCCTGATGTCACAAGGCTCTCTGGCCACCAGCACGTCCCACATCACAAAGGGCCCCGACACTGTGTGCCCGTGTCACAAAGGGCCACGCCCGGCAGCCCAACATCAGTGGAGCAGCCAGGAACTGGCTGGGAGCAGCCCCGCACTTGTGGCCTTTGGCCCCTGCTGTGCCCAGAGCTCTGAGGGGCTTTGGCCACGCTGCCACAGGACAGCCCCAGCCCCACAGTGCAGAGCCCTGGCTTTGCCGGCTGCGCTGCCCAGGGCACCAGGAATTGGCCGCACGGACTGTCCGGGCACTCGTGGGCAGCGGCTCCAGGAGCGGCGGGAGCCCGGGGAGCAGGGGTGTCCCTCAGGCCTCTGCCGGGCACCGGGGCTCGGCCCCGCCTTCAGCAGCCACAGCCGGGGGCACCGAGCGCGGCCTCGGCGCCTTTGCCGGGCACGGGAAGCCGAGCGGGGCAGGGGCAGCGCGCAAGGCCGGGGCCATGCACAGGCACCCGGCCGGGCTGCAGAAGCGGCACCACGAGAGCCTCCTGCGCTGCCACAAGGCCGGGCCCGGCTGCTGCAGCTGCCTCGGGCCGGTGCCTGAGGCCCCGACTCCTGCAGCTCTGCCCTGGCCTCTGCGGCGCCACGGGCACAGAGGCCGGGCCGGGGCTCGCTCCCTGCTGCCCGCAGGGCGCTGCCGAGGGCTCCCCGCCCGCCAGGGCCCGGGCCGGGCGCTGAGGGAGCGGCGCCGCCATTGCTGCCGCCCTCAGGGGCTCTGAGGGGAGCGCGGCTCCCGCCAGCCCCGCTCCGCCCGCACGGCCCACACAAACATGGGATATGACATAAAATTTCCAGAGCTAAACCCAATTTCATTTTTATATCTTTTCTTGTCAAGAAAGTAAGCTAGCAGAGCTGAGTGGCCAGGGAGTCACTGCTCTATTCACGGCACACACCACTTATTTGTTCGGCAAAGTATATCTACTGGTTTTTGGCCTACAAAGCATTTCCCTGAAATTAATAAGCCAGGAGATCTTCCTCCTTTTTAATGCCTTTTTTAAAAGTGATCAGCTCGGGTGGGGAGAATTGTCCGGTCACGCTTATGCTGCTACTGCTGGACCCAGGAAGGGCACAGAGGAGGAGGAAGAGTGCAGCTGTGGCCGCTAGTCTGCAGGCAGAGCTGGGGCTTCTGCCCTCAGGAGAGCATCCAAAGATTCTCACTTTCATCAGTTGGCATTCGAGATCCTCTGTCCAGCTGACATCTTAGATTAGGGTGAGGGGTAAAAAGGCTCTTAGCAGAGACTGGATTCTGTCCCTCATGTCTAGACATCACTTTGAACCATCAATTCCATGTTGGCTTGGTATTTTTAGGGGTTTTTGGCTAGGTTTGGTGAGGGATTTGTTCCTTTGCATGCTGGCTCTGATGTCATTTGCATGCCAACGCCGATGTCCCCTCCTCTTCACCGTCTGGCTGCCATCCTCCAGGAAGCAGCAGGCTGCCACTCGACAAAAGGGGGAATTCTTAAGCATCAACAACAAGTAGCTAACGATAAGGACAGGTGATTACAACAAACAGTTAGAACTCCACCCTGGCAGCAACTAGCCCAACCTGTGAACTCTGCAACCTTTTAAAAAAACGGGCTACTTTTTTACCCATAGCATTTCTAATGTGTTTAGTTAGTCCCAATCAGCAAATATGAATGAGCTGAGATCAGCAATTTCATCATCTTCCCAGGTGCACGCTGGCTTCCGGTCCTTTATGTGGTCTTCTGGAGGGAGGCCTTACACTGGTGTCTGCCACATGATTTTGTTTAGTGCATCAAGGTTTTTATTACACAGAAGAATTTAGTTGCTTTCTTGCAATACCTCTTAGTTTTACCATAACTTCTTCTATTTTATTCTAAGCATCAGTCATCTTCTTACTTCATCTCTTGTACTCTACTCTACTTCTGTTATTTCCATGCTTTATTAAGCTGTTGGGTCAGAAAGTTTCCAACCCATTCTTTGCATCTATTTTTGACACAGCAGATACAATTACCAATGAACACAAATCACAAAACCATTTTTCACAGAGCACAAAAACAGATGGCGCTGAAATTGTGTCCGTACCCTTCCAAATGCACCTGGACAGCGGCCCCAGGGGCTGGGCTGGGCTGTGACAATGTCACCCCTGGGCCCAGTTGTGTGAGATGTGACACTGAACCCCAAGCTGCTGGCAGCCCCCTTGGTGGCTTCTGCCGGGAACAGGGACACGGCCCCGAGCCAAGGGACAGAGCAGGGCCCGGCAGGGCTGCAGGGACACGGCCCCGAGCCAAGGGACAGAGCGGGGCCCGGCAGGGCTGCAGGGACACGGCCCCGAGCCAAGGGACAGAGCGGGGCCCGGCAGGGCTGCAGGGACACGGCCCCGAGCCAAGGGACAGAGCAGGGCCCGGCAGGGCTGCAGGGACACGGCCCCGAGCCAAGGGACAGAGCGGGGCCCGGCAGGGCTGCAGGGACACGGCCCCGAGCCAAGGGACAGAGCGGGGCTGGGCAGGGCTGCAGGGACACGGCCCCGAGCCAAGGGACAGAGCGGGGCCCGGCAGCGCCGCGGGGCCGCTCCGAGTGCGGCCTCACCGGGACGGCAGCGGCGCCACCCGGGGCTGGGCAGGACCCGGCCCTGCTGTCCCACACGGAGCTGCTGCAGGGGCTGAGCAGGAGCTCCAGTCCCTGGAGCTGTGATCCTGGGATTCTGGGAAAGTTATCCTAAAACAACGAAAAACGGGGATGGGGCTTGGAGCCACCTGGGATAGTGGAAGGTGTCCCTGCCCACGTGTCACCATGCGATGAGGGGGAGATGGCTCTGCCCCAATTAAGGGGCAAATGGGACCATGGGAGTGCAACAGAGGGATTTTATTCAACAACACGGATTTGACTGCACAAGAAGTGTGAGGAAGGGAGAGAGAACGAAAGAGGAAACTCCTGTCAGAGAGAGGAGACACAGAGCAGGAGAGAATCAGCTGGAACTACATGAGCTGTAAGGTCCCTGCCAGCCCCAAGCGCTGTGTCGTGGAGGAGTTGTACGGACTCCAGAAGTGACTCCACAGCTGCTTTCTGCTGAGCAGGCCCTGGGCAGGGACAGGGGAGCAGAGGGGCCAAGGCTCCAGCCACAGGCTCAGCAGCAAGATCCTTCTGCTGATGTTCTGTGTGCAAACTAGAAGTGAAAATGGGGAGAAGAGCCTTTGCAGCCCCTTCACAGGCACAGCAAGCCCGGCAAGGAGCAGCCCTTGCTCCTCGCCCACGCCGATCCGGCGCTGCCCTTCTGAGCCGGCCGGGCTCCCGGGCCACGGGCAGCGTCCCAGCGGGGCTGTGCTGGCTCCGCTGTGGCGGCTGCACAGCCCCGCTGCCAAGGGCTCTCTCCCAGCACAGCTCTCTCTCAGCCGGCCTCAACGTGCGCCTTCAGTTCGCCTGCAGAGAGCAGCGCCAGCCCTGCCCTGCCCGCCCGGCCGGCAACTCTGCCGCTGGGCTGGGGCTGAGCACTCACTGCTCACAGGGGACTCCGGGGCACTGCCTGCGAAAATACATCGGCACCGCTGAGAGACTGCAAAGGAAACCTGGGCACTCTGCTCTTGTGCCTTTTTAGAAACTTCATTAGGAAACACACAGATTCTTCAATAACAAGAACAGTGTTTGGACATTATAATGAGTCATAATTATAGCATATGATATGTTAATGTTTTTATATCATAGACTATAATATAAATATACAATATGAAATAAAAATAAATTCTTTCTTAGTCTTATTTATTCATTCAATTTTTCAATTCATTTTTCTATTCTTTTTCTTCTGAATGGTTTGCTTCTTCTTCGCGCTACTCCTACTACGTTTCTTCTTTGCTACTTCTATGTATTCCTAAATTCCTAGTCCTATTCCTATTCCTACTCTTATTCCTATTCTTCCTTTTCTTCTTCTTCTACATATTTTTAAATTCTTAGTCCTATTCCTAGAAGTCTTCTTCTAATTATTTCTAAATTCTTATTATTCTTCTTATCTATGTCTTCTTAAAGAAGCCGTCTCCGATTTGTCTTCTCAGTCTTCATTTTGCCTTTGTCTTTTTTGTCATTGTCTTCTTCCTCTTTGTCATCTTCTTCTTCATCTTCTTTGTCTTTGTCTTCTTTGCCGTTGTCTTGCAGTGGTTTGTGCTGAGAGTCCGTTCCAGGAGCCTCTGCTTTGTGCCCAAGAAATGGTTGCTGCACCTTCCAGGCCCGGGCCGGGTGTGTGTGGGGCGGGGAAGGCGGGAGCTTTGGCCTCTTTGCCTGGCCATTTTCCAAGCCTCACTGCCCAGCTGTTCCTGGCTCTGCCTGCTACGGTTTTGCTGGGCTTGCTTGGCTTTGCTGGCCCATGCCAAAGCTTTTCCCTTCCCTGCCTTGGAGGGGCTGCAGCAGCAATCTTTCAGCCCCTCCAGCCGAACCCAACAGCTGCTGCTCCCACACCAGAGCAGCGGCACCGGCGGCAGGGGTCATCTTCATCTTTTTCATCTTCCTCTCCTTCTTTATGTTCTTCATCTTTTCCTGTTTCAGTCCTCGGGCCGTGGCCGGAGGCAGGCACAGCGGAACAGCCCCCGCAGCGCCCGCAGCGCCCGCCTGAAGCGGGAGGGACGTTTCCTGGGGGCAGCCGGCTGCCCGCGGAGGGCCTGGGCTCCCAGCCGGGCAGGGCAGGGGCTGGGGGGGCTGTGCGGGGCAGGCGCCGGCCCTTGGCTGCACGGCTCCTGTGCCGGGCACTCGGCCCAGGCCTCCTGAGGGAAAGGCACCGGGAGCTTGTCTGCCCCAAAACCTTTCCATTGCTGCTCTTTGTCCTCTTCTGGGGGCAGCTCCAGGACGCTCACCTCGTCCCACTCATCCTCCTCTGGGGCCAAGGCCTTGGTCCCAATGCTGTGCTCGGTGTGCGGCAGATCTTCCCCCATGCATTGCTCGCAGTAAGACACCTCCTGGGACAGCTCTGGGTCTCCAAGGAGGAAAGGCTCCAGGTCATCCAAGAACTGCCAGAATTTCATTTCCTCATTGGAGCCGTTCCTCCTCTCGGGCGCTGCCAGCACTGACCCCGCTGCCGCCTCCTCAGCAGCTCCGCACCGGGCAGCAGCTGCCGGCTCGGCCTCCGTGGCACGGCCCGGGGCAGGAGAGGAGCTGGGCAGGGCAGGGGCTGCCCCTGCTGCCACCGCTGTGCCCACGGGGCTGCCAGAGCTGGGCCCCTCTGGGGAAAGAGCCGTGCTGTCCTCTGGGCCAAGCTCGATGGCCTCTTCCACTTTGGGCAGCTCCTCATCAGCCAGGTTGTCCCCTGAAACCGCCATGATGTTCTCTTCCAGAGGGGACAGCTTCTCCTCACGTGTTCTGTGCCCTGGAGAGACCTCAATGTCCTCTTCCACTGAGAACAGCTCCTGGTCACTGGTGCTGTCCTCTGGAATGTCCTCGATGTCCTCCTCATCTGAGGACAGCTCCTGGTCATTTGTTCTGTCCTCTGGAGAGACCTCGATGTCCTCTTCCACTGAGGACAGCTCCTGGTCACTTTTGCTGTCCTCAGGAATGTCCTCAATGTCCTCCTCCACCGAGGACAGCTCTTGGTCCCTGGCGCTGTCCTCTGGAAGGTCCTCGAGGTCCTCTTCCACTGAGGACAGCTCTTGGTCACTCATGCTGTCCTCTGGAGAGGCCTCACTGTCCTCTTCCACTGAGGACAGCTCCAGGTCGCTGGCGCTGTCCTGTGGAAGGTCCTCGATGTCCTCTTCCAATGAGGACAGCTCCTCGTCGCTCGTGGTGTCCCCTGGGACAACCTTGATGGCTGCTTCCACTTGGGAATATTCCTGGTCACTCACGCTGTCCTGTGGATTGACCTTGATGTCCTCTTCCACTGAGGACAGCTCCTGGTAACTCGTGGTGTCCTCTGGAGAGGCCTCGAGATCCTCATCCACTGAGGACAGCTCCTGGTCACTCCTGCTGTCCTCTGGAATGTCCTCGATGTCCTCCTCATCTGAGGACAGCTCCTGGTCACTGGCGCTGTCCTCTGGAACATCCTCGAGGTCCTCATCCACTGAGGACAGCTCCTGGTCACTCCTGCTGTCCTCTGGAAGGTCCTCGATGTCCTCTTCCAATGAGGACAGCTCCTCGTCCCTCATGTTGTCCCCTGGGACAACCTTGATGGCCGCTTCCACTTGGGAATATTCCTGGTCGCTCACGCTGTCCTGTGGATTGACCTTGATGTCCTCTTCCACTGAGGACAGCTCCTGGTCACTTGTGCTGTCCTCTGGGATGTCCTCAATTGCCTCTTCCTCTTCGGACAGCTCTGGCTCGCTGTTGCTGTCACCTGGAGAGAGCTCGGTGGCCTCTTCTGCCTGGGACAGCTCCTCATCGCAGGATGAAGGACACAGCTGGGAGTTCTCCTCGTCCTTCCATGAGCCCTCAGGCTTCTCCTCAGAACAGGAGCTCACATCATCCTCCCCTGGCAACAGCTCTTGGTCTCCCAAATCTTCCCCTTGGGACAGGAGAGGCTCGGGGAGCTCCTCCTCCTCAGCAGCTCTGGACAGAGCAGCAGCTGCCGGCTCGGCCTCCGTGGGACTCTGTAGGGAAGGAGAGGTGCTGGTTGGGGCAGGCACTGCCTCTGCTGCCACCTCTGTGCCCACGGGGCTGCCACAGCTGGGCCCCCTGGGGGACAAGGCTCAGGCTCCTGTCACTCCCTGCTAGCAAGGATCTGTCCCACATCTCAGAGCTGATGGCATTTCTCCCCTGGGACAGCTCCTGCCTGCTCACATCTTCCTCCCCCTGGGACAGCTTTCGCTCACTCCCATCGTCCCACCAGGGCAGCTCCTGGGCTGCAGCGTCTGCTCCTTGGGACAGCTCCTTGGCACTGCTGGCTCTCACCTGGGACAATTCCAGCTCTCTCCTGTCTTCCCATTGGGACATGTGACAGTGCACATCTTGTCCCCATGGTCGGAGGTCTTGGTAGCCCTCACCTTCCCCCTAAGAAAGCTCTTGGGCATTGTCCCATAGTGAATCCTCTGGGACACTCACATCTCTCTGCAGGGACAGCTCGTGGGATCTTTTGTCTTCTCCCCATCCCAGCTCCTGCTGCCCTCTCATGTCTATTTCCCACTGGGATATCTCTTGGCTTGTGACACATTCTTCCCCACTCGCCCACCTCTTGCTACATCTCACTGAGGACTCTCCCCACTGCTACAGCTCCCGGACTGTGACAGTTTCTGTCTGTTCATAGAGCTCTTGGTGTGTCCCACCTCTGCACTGGGAAACTTCCCCAACTCTCACACATACCTGGCATTGGTGCAGCTCTCGGCTGCTCCTGGATCTCTGCTGGGACATTTCTTGGACTCTCAGCACTTCTTTAGGGTACGTCTCTGGAAGAGCTTCCCACTGGGAAAGCTCGCGGTGC
Organism: Molothrus ater; assembly: GCF_012460135.2. Lineage (NCBI taxonomy): Eukaryota > Metazoa > Chordata > Aves > Passeriformes > Icteridae > Molothrus > Molothrus ater. Next base: position 1,070,449 of record NC_050479.2, on the reverse strand, counting down.
ACTTGGGCAAATGGCTTCTCCTCCTCCTCAGTCTGTGACAGTGGCAGGACTGACCTGCCCACTGCCCCCGACCACTGCCCGCTGGGGGCCTCCAGCCAGCTGGGCAAGGGGCTGGCGACCGGGAGTTGGAGTTGCCTTTGTCCTTGTTGCTTTTCTTGTCTGTCGCTGTCGGCCTCTGTCGCTGTGGGCGTCCAGCGCAGACAGACACAGGGAGCTGCTTCCTGCACAGAGAGCGGCTCTCCTGTGACTGGGCACCGCAGGGCTCTGCGCCCCTTAGACACCCTCAGCCAGGGCCGGGCTCCCTGATGTCACAAGGCTCTCTGGCCACCAGCACGTCCCACATCACAAAGGGCCCCGACACCGTGTGCCCGTGTCACAAAGGGCCACCCCCGGCAGCCCAACATCAGCGGAGCAGCCAGGAACTGGCTGGGAGCAGCCCCGCACTTGTGGCCTTTGGCCCCTGCTGTGCCCAGAGCTCTGAGGGGCTTTGGTCACTTATATAAATGATCAATCAAAAGCCAAATTATCAAAAATGCTGAAAGATTTCTTTATCCTTTTCTGTGACCCAAATACCCAAATCCTCAAAACCACACAGCCAAAGAGACAGCGTCGAGCCCGGGTTTGGCGCTGGGTGAACCTGGATCCAACCTCTATCGCATCGGACCCCTCCTTGTTCACAAGAGCTGCTTTTAGCGGGCATGTTTTATACAGTTTATTGTGCCTGAGGCAAAGGAGGTCAATTTTCTTTTGTAACTCTGCATATTCACAGTTGGTTCTTTCACTGTGCAGAGCTGGACAATCTCCGTTTCCTGCTTGATAGCTAGCATTGATCAAATCCCAGGAAGTCGAGTATTCACATGTATCTTTCTGAAGGCTTCTGCTATCTTGATCGAATCTATCAACAGGGCAATGATCCCTCTTATGCATCTTCTGATGGCTCAGGATGGCAGTGATCATCCTGCTGGCCGGGTCTATTCATAAGCTAAATGCCAATCATTACCCAAGTTAAATGCTGATTGTTTTCCTGCAGCCTTCAGGAATTTCAGAGTTTGAATAGATGTCTGCCTCTCAGGCTGCTTGTGGTCAGAGACTCCTTTGGATTTCACAATCTTTATAAAATACATTCTTTTAGAGCATGAATTATTTCTAACATATATTACAGCCACGCTGCCACAGGACAGCCCCAGCCCTACAGTTCTACATCCTCGTGTTCTTTCCAATGGGAGAGCTCTTCATCCTCATCTTGTTCCCAATTGCAGAGCTCTTCATCCTCATGTTCTTTCCAATGGGAGAGCTGTTTATTGTCATCCTCTTCCCATGGGGACATGTCTTGGACATCATAGTCTTTCCCACACCACAGCTCTGTCTGGTGTGTGACATCTGGTGGGGACAGCTTCTCATGCTCATAGTTAACCCCTTGGGACAGCTCTTTGTCACTGTCACTGTTCCCCTGGGACAGCTCTTTTTCATGCTTCTCTTCACCCAAGGACAGCTCCTCATGGGATCTTTTGTCTTCTCCCCATCCCAGCTCCTGCTACTCTCTCATGTCCATTTCCCACTGGGAGCTCATTGTCACCTTCCACTGGGGACAGCTTCTTGTCATTGCTGTTTTCCCCTGGGAAGAGCTTGATGGCCTCTTCCAATTTGGACAGCTCACGGTCACTTGTGCTGTCCACTGGACCAACCTCGATGGCATCTTCCACTGAGGACGGCTCAGTGAGAACCGAAACGATGAAGACAAAAGCAGAGATGAAGAATGCAAAGAAGAGGAACAGGATAGAGAACAGTTTCAAAATTCAGTGAGGAAGAATATTATCAAGAGGAATAGAATAGAATAGAATAGAATAGAATAGAATAGAATAGAATAGAATAGAATAGAATTATTATGGAAGAAGACGAGTAGAATGAGAAGAATAGGAAGAATAATTTAAGAATACAGAAGTGAAGAAAACATTTAATGGATAGGTAAGTTAGAACATACTTAGTATTTAGTACAAATTGTATATTTATACTACAGTTCATGATATAAAAACATGAATATACAATAAGTTCTAATTACCATACATTAAAATGTCCAGGAAATTACCAGATAAAGAACGCTGTTCCAATTATTTAAGAATTTGTGTGTTTTCTAATGAAGTTACTAAAAAGGCACAAGAGCAGAGTGCCCAGGTTTCCTTTGCAGTCTCTCAGCGGTGCCGATGTATTTTCGCAGGCAGTGCCCCGGAGTCCCCTGTGAGCAGTGAGTGCTCAGCCCCAGCCCAGCGGCAGAGTTGCCGGCCGGGCGGGCAGGGCAGGGCTGGCGCTGCTCTCTACAGGCGAACTGAAGGCGCACGTTGAGGCCGGCTGAGAGAGAGCTGTGCTGGGAGAGAGCCCTTGGCAGCGGGGCTGTGCAGCCGCCACAGCGGAGCCAGCACAGCCCCGCTGGGACGCTGCCCGTGGCCCGGGAGCCCGGCCGGCTCAGAAGGGCAGCGCCGGATCGGCGTGGGCGAGGAGCAAGGGCTGCTCCTTGCCGGGCTTGCTGTGCCTGTGAAGGGGCTGCAAAGGCTCTGGTCCCCATTTTCACTTCTAGTTTGCACACAGAACAGCAGCAGAAGGATCTTGCTGCTGAGCCTGTGGCTGGAGCCTTGGCCCCTCTGCTCCCCTGTCCCTGCCCAGGGCTGCTCAGCAGAAAGCAGCTGTGGAGTCACTTCTGGAGTCCGTACAACTCCTCCACGACACAGCGCTTGGGGCTGGCAGGGACCTTACAGCTCATGTAGTTCCAGCTGATTCTCTCCTGCTCTGTGTCTCCTCTCTCTGACAGGAGTTTCCTCTTTCTTTCTCTCTCCCTTCCTCACACTTCTTGTGCAGTCAAATCCGTGTTGTTGAATAAAATCCCTCTGTTGCACTCCCATGGTCCCATTTGCCCCTTAATTGGGGCAGAGCCATCTCCCCCTCATCGCATGGTGACACGTGGGCAGGGACACCTTCCACTATCCCAGGTGGCTCCCAGTCCCATCCCCATTTTTCGTTGTTTTAGGATAACTTTCCCAGAATCCCAGGATCACAGCTCCAGGGACTGGAGCTCCTGCTCAGCCCCTGCAGCAGCTCCGTGTGGGACAGCAGGGCCGGGTCCTGCCCAGCCCCGGGTGGCGCCGCTGCCGTCCCGGTGAGGCCGCGCTCAGAGCGGCCCCGCGGCGCTGCCGGGCCCCGCTCGGTCCCTTGGCTCGGGGCCGTGTCCCTGCAGCCCTGCCGGGCCCCGCTCTGTCCCTTGGCTCGGGGCCGTGTCCCTGCAGCCCTGCCGGGCCCCGCTCTGTCCCTTGGCTCGGGGCCGTGTCCCTGCAGCCCTGCCGGGCCCCGCTCTGTCCCTTGGCTCGGGGCCGTGTCCCTGCAGCCCTGCCGGGCCCCGCTCTGTCCCTTGGCTCGGGGCCGTGTCCCTGCAGCCCTGCCGGGCCCCGCTCTGTCCCTTGGCTCGGGGCCGTGTCCCTGCAGCCCTGCCGGGCCCCGCTCTGTCCCTTGGCTCGGGGCCGTGTCCCTGCAGCCCTGCCGGGCCCCGCTCTGTCCCTTGGCTCGGGGCCGTGTCCCTGCAGCCCTGCCGGGCCCTGCTCTGTCCCTTGGCTCGGGGCCGTGTCCCTGTTCCCGGCAGAAGCCACCAAGGGGGCTGCCAGCAGCTTGGGGTTCAGTGTCACATCTCACACAACTGGGCCCAGGGGTGACATTGTCACAGCCCAGCCCAGCCCCTGGGGCCGCTGTCCAGGTGCATTTGGAAGGGTACGGACACAATTTCAGCGCCATCTGTTTTTGTGCTCTGTGAAAAATGGTTTTGTGATTTGTGTTCATTGGTAATTGTATCTGCTGTGTCAAAAATAGATGCAAAGAATGGGTTGGAAACTTTCTGACCCAACAGCTTAATAAAGCATGGAAATAACAGAAGTAGAGTAGAGTACAAGAGATGAAGTAAGAAGATGACTGATGCTTAGAATAAAATAGAAGAAGTTATGGTAAAACTAAGAGGTATTGCAAGAAAGCAACTAAATTCTTCTGTGTAATAAAAACCTTGATGCACTAAACAAAATCATGTGGCAGACACCAGTGTAAGGCCTCCCTCCAGAAGACCACATAAAGGACCGGAAGCCAGCGTGCACCTGGGAAGATGATGAAATTGCTGATCTCAGCTCATTCATATTTGCTGATTGGGACTAACTAAACACATTAGAAATGCTATGGGTAAAAAAGTAGCCCGTTTTTTAAAAGGTTGCAGAGTTCACAGGTTGGGCTAGTTGCTGCCAGGGTGGAGTTCTAACTGTTTGTTGTAATCACCTGTCCTTATCGTTAGCTACTTGTTGTTGATGCTTAAGAATTCCCCCTTTTGTCGAGTGGCAGCCTGCTGCTTCCTGGAGGATGGCAGCCAGACGGTGAAGAGGAGGGGACATCGGCGTTGGCATGCAAATGACATCAGAGCCAGCATGCAAAGGAACAAATCCCTCACCAAACCTAGCCAAAAACCCCTAAAAATACCAAGCCAACATGGAATTGATGGTTCAAAGTGATGTCTAGACATGAGGGACAGAATCCAGTCTCTGCTAAGAGCCTTTTTACCCCTCACCCTAATCTAAGATGTCAGCTGGACAGAGGATCTCGAATGCCAACTGATGAAAGTGAGAATCTTTGGATGCTCTCCTGAGGGCAGAAGCCCCAGCTCTGCCTGCAGACTAGCGGACACAGCTGCACTCTTCCTCCTCCTCTGTGCCCTTCCTGGGTCCAGCAGTAGCAGCATAAGCGTGACCGGACAATTCTCCCCACCTGAGCTGATCACTTTTAAAAAAGGCATTAAAAAGGAGGAAGATCTCCTGGCTTATTAATTTCAGGGAAATGCTTTGTAGGCCAAAAACCAGTAGATATACTTTGCCGAACAAATAAGTGGTGTGTGCCGTGAATAGAGCAGTGACTCCCTGGCCACTCAGCTCTGCTAGCTTACTTTCTTGACAAGAAAAGATATAAAAATGAAATTGGGTTTAGCTCTGGAAATTTTATGTCATATCCCATGTTTGTGTGGGCCGTGCGGGCGGAGCGGGGCTGGCGGGAGCCGCGCTCCCCTCAGAGCCCCTGAGGGCGGCAGCAATGGCGGCGCCGCTCCCTCAGCGCCCGGCCCGGGCCCCGGCGGGCGGGGAGCCCTCGGCAGCGCCCTGCGGGCAGCAGGGAGCGAGCCCTGGCCCGGCCTCTGTGCCCGTGGTGCCGCAGTTGCCAGGGCAGAGCTGCAGGAGTTGGGGCCTCAGGCACCGGCCCGAGGCAGCTGCAGCAGTCGGGCCCGGCCTTGTGGCAGCGCAGGAGGCTCTCGTGGTGCCGCTTCTGCAGCCCGGCCGGGTGCCTGTGCATGGCCCCGGCCTTGCGCGCTGCCCCTGCCCCGCTCGGCTTCCCGCGCCCGGCAAAGGCGCCGAGGCCGCGCTCGGTGGCCCCGGCTGTGGCTGCTGAAGGCAGGGCCGAGCCCCGGTGCCCGGCAGAGGCCTGAGGGACACCCCTGCTCCCCGGGCTCTTGTGGCTCCTGGAGCCGCTGCCCACAAGTGCCCGGACAGTCTGTGCGGCCAATTCCTGGTGCCCTGGGCAGCGCAGCCGGCAAAGCCAGGGCTCTGCACTGTGGGGCTGGGTCTGTCCTGTGGCAGCGTGGCCAAAGCCCCTCAGAGCTCTGGGCACAGCAGGGGCCAAAGGCCACAAGTGCGGGGCTGCTCCCAGCCAGTTCCTGGCTGCTCCGCTGATGTTGGGCTGCCGGGGGTGGCCCTTTGTGACACGGGCACACGGTGTCGGGGCCCTTTGTGATGTGGGACGTGCTGGTGGCCAGAGAGCCTTGTGACATCAGGGAGCCCGGCCCTGGCTGAGGGTGTCTAAGGGGCGCAGAGCCCTGCGGTGCCCAGTCACAGGAGAGCCGCTCTCTGTGCAGGAAGCAGCTCCCTGTGTCTGTCTGCGCTGGACGCCCACAGCGACAGAGGCTGACAGCGACAGACAAGGACAGCAACAAGGACAAAGGCAACTCCAACTCCCGGTCGCCAGCCCCTTGCCCAGCTGGCTGGAGGCCCCCAGCGGGCAGTGGTCGGGGGCAGTGGGCAGGTCAGTCCTGCCACTGTCACAGACTGAGGAGGAGGAGAAGCCATTTGCCCAAGTGCACCGCGAGCTTTCCCAGTGGGAAGCTCTTCCAGAGACGTACCCTAAAGAAGTGCTGAGAGTCCAAGAAATGTCCCAGCAGAGATCCAGGAGCAGCCGAGAGCTGCACCAATGCCAGGTATGTGTGAGAGTTGGGGAAGTTTCCCAGTGCAGAGGTAGGACACACCAAGAGCTCTATGAACAGACAGAAACTGTCACAGTCCGGGAGCTGTAGCAGTGGGGAGAGTCCACAGTGAGATGTAGCAAGAGGTGTGCGAGTGGGAAGAATGTGTCACAAGCCAAGAGATATCCCAGTGGGAAATAGACATGAGAGGGCAGCAGGAGTTGGGATGGGGAGAAGACAAAAGATCCCATGAGCTGTCCCTGCAGAGAGATGTGAGTGTCCCAGAGGATTCCCAATGGGACGATGCCCAAGAGCTTTCTTAGGGGGAAGGTGAGGGCTACCAAGACCTCTGACCATGGGGACAAGATGTGCACTGTCACATGTCCCCATGGGCAGACAGGAGAGAGCTGGAATTGTCCCAGGTGAGAGCCAGCAGTGCCAAGGAGCTGTCCCAAGGAGCAGACGCTGCAGCCCAGGAGCTGCCCTGGTGGGACGATGGGAGTGAGCGAAAGCTGTCGCAGTGGGAGGAAGATGTGAGCAGGCAGGAGCTGTCCCAGTGGAGAAATGCCATCAGCTCTGAGATGTGGGACAGATCCTTGCTAGCAGGGAGTGACAGGAGCCTGAGCCTTGTCCCCCAGGGGGCCCAGCTGTGGCAGCCCCGTGGGCACAGAGGTGGCAGCAGAGGCAGTGCCTGCCCCAACCAGCGCCTCTCCTTCCCTACAGAGTCCCACGGAGGCCAAGCCGGCAGCTGCTGCTCTGTCCAGAGCTGCTGAGGAGGAGGAGCCCCCCGAGCCTCTCCTGTCCCCAGGGGAAGATTTGGGAGAACAAGAGCTGTTGCCAGGGGAGGATGATGTGAGCTCCTGTTCTGAGGAGAAGCCTGAGGGCTCATGGAAGGACGAGGAGAACTCCCAGCTGTGTCCTTCATCCTGCGATGAGGAGCTGTCCCAGGCAGAAGAGGCCACCGAGCTCTCTCCAGGTGACAGCAACAGCGAGCCAGAGCTGTCCGAAGAGGAAGAGGCAATTGAGGACATCCCAGAGGACAGCACAAGTGACCAGGAGCTGTCCTCAGTGGAAGAGGACATCAAGGTCAATCCACAGGACAGCGTGAGCGACCAGGAACATTCCCAACTGGAAGCGGCCATCAGGGTTGTCCCAGGGGACAACATGAGCGACGAGGAGCTGTCCTCATTGGAAGAGGACATCGAGGACCTTCCAGAGGACAGCAGGAGTGACCAGGAGCTGTCCTCATTGAAAGAGGACATCGAGGACCTTCCACAGGACAGCGCCAGCGACCTGGAGCTGTCCTCAGTGGATGAGGACCTCGAGGCCTCTCCAGAGGACACCACGAGTTACCAGGAGCTGTCCTCAGTGGACGAGGACCTCGAGGACGTTCCAGAGGACAGCGCCAGTGACCAAGAGCTGTTCTCAGTGGATGAGGACCTCGAGGACGTTCCAGAGGACAGCGCCAGGGACCAGGAGCTGTCCTCAGTGGAAGAGGACATTGAGGTCTCTCCAGAGGACAGAACAAATGACCAGGAGCTGTCCTCAGTTGAGGAGGACATCGAGGACATTCCAGAGGACAGCACCAGTGACCAGGAGCTGTCCTCAGTGGAAGAGGACATTGAGGTCTCTCCAGGGCACAGAACACGTGAGGAGAAGCTGTCCCCTCTGGAAGAGAACATCGTGGTGGTTTCAGGGGACAACCTGGCTGATGAGGAGCTGCCCAAATTGGAAGAGGCCATCGAGCTTGGCCCAGAGGACAGCACGGCTCTTTCCCCAGAGGGGCCCAGCTCTGGCAGCCCCGTGGGCACAGCGGTGGCAGCAGGGGCAGCCCCTGCCCTGCCCAGCTCCTCTCCTGCCCCGGGCCGTGCCACGGAGGCCGAGCCGGCAGCTGCTGCCTGGTGTGGAGCTGCTGAGGAGGCGGCAGCGGGGTCAGTGCTGGCAGCGCCCGAGAGGAGGAACGGCTCCAATGAGGAAATGAAATTCTGGCAGTTCTTGGATGACCTGGAGCCTTTCCTCCTTGGAGACCCAGAGCTGTCCCAGGACGTGTCTGACTGTGAACAATGCATGGGGGAAGATCTGCCCCACACCAAGCACAGCATCGGGACCAAGCCCTTGGCCCCAGAGGAGGATGAGTGGGACGAGGTGAGCGTCCTGGAGCTGCCCCCAGAAGAGGACCAAGAGCAGCAATGGAAAGGTTTTGGGGCAGACAAGCTCCCAGTGCCTGTCCCTCTGGAGGCCTGGGCCGAGTGCCCGGCACAGGAGCCGTGCAGCCAAGGGCCGGCGCCTGCCCCGCACAGCCCCCCCAGCCCCTGCCCTGCCCGGCTGGGAGCCCAGGCCCTCCGCGGGCAGCCGGCTGCCCCCAGGAAACGTCCCTCCCGCTTCAGGCGGGCGCTGCGGGCGCTGCGGGGGCTGTTCCGCTGTGCCTGCCTCAGGCCACGGCCCGAGGAGTGAAACGGGAAAAGATGAAGAACATAAAGAAGGCGAGGAAGATGAAAAAGATGAAGATGACCCCTGCCGCCGGTGCCGCTGCTCTGGTGTGGGAGCAGCAGCTGTTGGGTTCGGCTGGAGGGGCTGAAAGATTGCTGCTGCAGCTCCTCCAAGGCAGGGAAGGGAAAAGCTTTGGCATGGGCCAGCAAAGCCAAGCAAGCCCAGCAAAACCGTAGCAGGCAGAGCCAGGAACAGCTGGGCAGTGAGGCTTGGAAAATGGCCAGGCAAAGAGGCCAAAGCTCCCCCCTTCCCCGCCCGACACACACCCGGCCCGGGCCTGGAAGGTGCAGCAACCATTTCTTGGGCACAAAGCAGAGGCTCCTGGAACGGACTCTCAGCACAAACCACTGCAAGACAACGGCAAAGAAGACCAAGAAGATGAAGACAACAAAGAGGAAGAAGACAAAGATGACGACTAAGAAGACAAGATGGAGATGGCTAATTTAAGGATCCATAGAAGAAGAATAGTAATAAGAATTTAGAAATACTTAGAGAAGAAGACTACTAGGAATAAGAATTTCAAATATGTAGAAGAAGAAGAAAAGAAGAATAGGAATATATAGGAATAGGAATAGGAATAGGAATAGGAATAGGAATAGGAATAGGAATAGGAATAGGAATTTAGAAATACAGAGAAGTAGCAAAGAAGAAGAGTAGTAAGAGAGAGTAGTACAAAGAAGAAGAAAACCATTAAGAAGAATAAGAATAGAAAAATAAAGAGGAAATTGAATGAATAAATAAAACTAAGAAATAATTTCTTTTTATTTCATATTGTATATTTATATTACAGTCTATGATATAAAAACATTAATGTGCTATATGGTGGAATTACAATATGTTACAATGTCTCGACACTGTTACCATTCTTGAAGAATCTGTGTGTTTTCTAATGAAGTTTCTAAAAAGGCACAAGAGCAGAGTGCCCAGGTTTCCTTTGCAGTCTCTCAGCGGTGCCGATGTATTTTCGCAGGCAGTGCCCCGGAGTCCCCTGTGAGCAGTGAGTGCTCAGCCCCAGCCCAGCGGCAGAGTTGCCGGCCGGGCGGGCAGGGCAGGGCTGGCGCTGCTCTCTGCAGGCGAACTGAAGGCGCACGTTGAGGCCGGCTGAGAGAGAGCTGTGCTGGGAGAGAGCCCTTGGCAGCGGGGCTGTGCAGCCGCCACAGCGGAGCCAGCACAGCCCCGCTGGGACGCTGCCCGTGGCCCGGGAGCCCGGCCGGGGCTGTTCCTCAGCAGCCCCGCCTGCCTGCAGCAGCCCCGGGCCGGGCGGGAGGGGTTCCCCGCTGCAGCCCCAGCCCGGGCAGCAGCAGCAGCAGCTCCGTGCTGCTCCCACAGATCCCTGGGGCAGCAGCTGCACGGGGCTGTGCGGCCACAGAGCCCAGAGCAGCGCAGGCAGGCCTGGAGCAGCAGCTCTGGGGCTCTGCTGCTCCTGCTGGGCAGCCCCGCAGGGCTCAGGGCTGAGCAGCCGGGGCTGGAGCCGCTCTGGGCACCTCCAGCCTCGGGGCTGCTCCTGTGCTGCCCCAGGGCAGGGCCTCTCTCCGGCATTAGGGTTTCTTTCTTCTGGGATAACTCTCACAGAATCCCCAGATCCCTGAGGCTGGCCCAGCCCTGCCAGCCCATGCAGTGCCAGCTGTGCCCCATGGGCACCTTGTCCCCAGCCCAGAGCACTCAGTGCCACCTGCAGGGGACACCTGCAGGGCTGAGCACTGCAAAGCTCCCTGGGCAGCCCCTGCCAAGGCCTGAGCTCCCTTTCCATGGGCAAATTGCTGCTGCTGTCCAAGCTGAGCCTCCCCTGGCCCATCTTGAGGCTGCTTCTCCTTCTCCTGTCCCTGTTCCCTGGGAGCAGAGCCCAATCCCCACCCTGCCTCCTCCTGGCAGGGGGTACAGAAGGATTGTTCCTTTCTTAGGCCCTCTCCTCCTCCTCCTCCTCTCTGCTTTCCAAAACCAAATAAGAATCACTGAAGGATGACAAAACCCACATGAGGATTTGGCACTGGGTGTTCACCCATTTCCTCTGCCCACAGGGACAGCCAAGTGTCCCCCTCCTCCCTTGCCCAAAATCCAACAGCAGAGAGTCCCCAGGCCAGGGTTCTCTCTGGGGGAGCAGCAGGAGGGAAGTTTGAGGATTTCTGCAGCTCTGACAGAGGAGAAGGCAGGAATTCTCCGTTCTTTCTGTCTTTTCCACACCAAAGGAGACTCCTGCAATGGGAAAAGGAATTGTTCAGGGTGGAGCTGCCCTGCAGGGCTCCAGCCCAGAGGAGAGGCCTGGGGGACATCAGGTGTGGTCCCACCTGTAGGTCGGCACTGTTCCAGGAGTGGGAAAATGGGAGAGAAAACAGATGATCCAGAAGCACACTTGATCTGTGTCCTCTCACTCAGCACACTTGGAGGAGGCTCTGGATCAGTGGTGCAGGGCAAGCCTAGGACATCAGGAGGAACTCTGATTTTACTGCTGGTGTGCTGCCATGCAGCCCGGGAAAGGAGAGGGGCTTTGTGCACGGCTGGAGTGAGACAGTGCTGCGGGAGCTGCACAGCCATTCTGCAGCCTTGGAGCCAGCTGCTGGTGTTTCCCTGCTGCTGCTCAGTTTTGCTTCAATGTTTCCAAAATAAAGAAAATTACAGGAAACCAATTTAAAAGTTCAAAAAGACAGGAACAACAAGTGACAAAACGCTTCAGATTTTCTAGCATAATTTTTTGTCTGCCTCACTGAGTTCCTTCCCCTGTCAGGGGATATAAAATTGCTCCTGCATGGGATCTGAGTGCTGAGCTCAGCTTTGTGACACGTTGTAGCTGTGGATTTTTCTCCAGGGCTGAATCCTATTTCCATGGCTGTGGGAGGAGCTGTTTGTGACCTTATCCAAGGAAGGTGGAGAGAGAGAGGAGGGCCCACGGTGCTGAAGGTGTGGGGAGGGTTTGAAGAGTGGGAGGCACTGAGGGGATGCTGCTGGGGATCCTCCAGCGAGGGTGATCAAGGGGGACAGGGCAGCTGCAGGTCTGGCTGCCTCTTCCACCTCTTATCCTTGGCTTTAGGAGATCAGAAATCATTTGGACCTGAAGCAGGAACTGCAGGAAGATCCTTCTGGAGGACTCCTTTGTGCAGGCAAACAGCAGGGTCTGACACGGTAAGGGGAAATAATTCCAAGAGATGTCCCTCTCCACAGCCTTCCTCCCAGCACCAGGAGTCCTTGCAGTTCTCTTTTCCTCCAGCAGCTCTGTCCCTCTCTCCAGCTTTCCGTCCTGGACCAACTCACTCACCAAATTTCCTCTCTTCCAGCATGCTTTTGTTGGCTTTGCAAAAAGGTGGAATGGCAAAGTGAATTTTTCCCAAAGGGCTGGAGGCACTGCTTGCTTTCACTCCCTTCCCAGTTCAGAACTTTAATTCATTCTGCTTTAGAAACTTCATGGAATTATGAGATTATTGGCGGGGTGGGGGGGTGTGGGTGTGGAATTGCTTCTAAAACCACTTTCCTTTCCATTGCTAACTGTTGTACCATTCTGGAGCCTGGCAGAGAACTTTGGTGCCCTTGTTAGAGACAGAGCAGTTGTAACTCATCTTCACATTCACAGCCACTTCCAGGGATTATTTCTCAGGCAGTGGCAAAAGGAAGGACAAAGCCTGACACTCTGGATTGTTACCCAACAAAAAGGCTGAGAAAAGTCTTTTGCAAGGAAACCAGTCCGTCCCTGGTAGAGCATGAAGTACATGCTCTCTGTACACCTAGAGCACAACAGCTGAAATTTAAAAGCAAATAATCCCCAAAACTCTGCAGTTCCCAGGGCTGGGCTCTGAGAATTCCTGACTTTGTACTTGGTCAGTTCAAGAAGGATGAAATAGAGAGAGTTAAATTGGATTTTGTAGTGAGCTAAGGTGGTGTAATCCTATCTCAGGAGCTCCAAGCACAATTCTTGGTGTATCACAGCTCCATGAACATCTTGCCTGGAATATTCTCCCTCAGTGTCACCATTTAGCTCCTGTTTGCTTTTGGAAGCTGCTCAATGAATTAAACCCAGGGGCTGTCATTCCTTGGGAGAAGGCAGCAGCACTTGCTGCTGTCTGTGGTACCCTTAATTTATGATCCCTCTCCTGGCTAAGGATTGGTTTCTCCATTAGCACCCCCTTAAAGGTCACGTTCTGGGTGCATTTTTCTCTCTGACATTTGTCCACATGCAGCACATAGGGAAAAATTAAGTTTGCAGATGTGACCTATGATAACATTTCTGAAATAAATCCAAACTAATCTGCCACGAAATATTGCTGAGGAGCTGCTCGAAATGTCAGTGTGCCAGTGAGATGAACAGTTATCTTTAACTGAATGCACTGCTCTGCTGAAGTGTCCTCCAAGCAATTGTCCATGGATAAAATCTCTCCTGAAATCTGCCTTTGCCATTTACTGCTGAGCATGATTGCACTCTTAAAAGCTTCTAGACCAACCACAGCATTCAGACTGAAATATGTTTATTAAATATGAAAAGGAGATGAACAATTACATTTTTATTTTTGCATATCTATTTATTATATAGTTATTCATTATATATTCATTGCTTAGTTCTGTCTTATATATTTTATTATAATTTGTTTATTAGATACAGATTTCTTTATTTTTGTTTATAAATAAACACATACATAATGTATAAAATATGTATAGAAACATAAATAAAATACGTATATATACATATATGTGTATATAAAATATATATCTATAAAATATGTATATAAACATATTATAATAAAACATATTTAAAAATATTTTAAAATATATTAAAATACATTTTTAGAGCATTTGTATGGCACTTTTAATCCTGTCCTGTGCAGTTGTGCAAAGGACCTGCTGAGACCTACTGGAGGCACGATTATTTCCTATCTGTGGGTGCTTAAGAGATGAAATCTTGACTCTGCTGGAACAAGTGGGGACAATTCCCAGTGCACTTGTTGTCCATATTTCAACCAGATGTGACCAATGAGTCCATCCAGTGGCACTGCTGGCACAGGCACGGTGTCCCACAGCCTACGAGCCCCTTTGTGCCACAAACTGGGTGAATGTCACCCAAAAGCTGTGGCAGTGGGATGGAATCCCTGTGCTATTGGCTGAGGGCAGGGGTGTTGCTGTTGAGTCAGGGATGGAAAGAAGGACTCCAGTCCTCAGGTGGGTCAGAAGGCTCTGTTCAATGAAAGGAGCAGGTCTTTTATAACGTGACTCACTAAGGTGTTTTGTATTTGTGGGGTGCCCGAATGAAGGAAGGAATGATGAATCTTACTCCATGTTCTCAGAAGGCTAATTTACTATTTTATGATCCTATATTATATTAAAGAATACTATACTAAACTATACTAAAGAATACAGAAAGGATACTGACAGAATGCTAAAAAGATAATAATGAAAACTTGGGACTCTCTCCAGAGTCCTGACACAGCCTGGCCCCAATTGGCCAATGAGTGAAAACAATTCACAGCAGAATCCAATGAAACAATCACCTGGGGGTAAACAATCGCCAAACACATTCTAAAGGAGCACAACACAGGAGAAGCAAATGAGATAATTATTGTGTTCCTTTTTCTCTGAGGCTTCTCAGCTTCCCAGGAGAAAAATCCTGGGCGAAGGGATTTTTCATGGAATGTGAATCTCACACTATTGGTGACTCTGAATAGCACGCTGTGGAGGACCATAGCTATAAACAATGGTTACAGAAAGAGAGATAATAATTGTTTGCATTCTTTCCTCTAAGATTCCCAGGCTCAGCCTGGGAGGAGTTGTCTCTGCTCTCCCTTGGACTGAAGTGAGGATCTCCACAGCCGTGTCCTGCAGGGCCATGGCAGAGCGGGTGCTGGTGATCGGCAGCGGGGGCCGGGAGCACGCCCTGGCCTGGAAGCTGGCCCAGTCCCCCCACGTCAAACACGTGTTTGTGGCTCCAGGAAATGCAGGCACAGCTGACAACAGGAAAATCTCCAACTCAGGTAAAAAGCGGGGAGGAAAATCCCAGTACAAGCAATCAGCACTGCAGCAACTGAGACAAAACCAACTGGGCAGGTGTGGTATGTGCTGGGTCCCCAGGACGAAGGAGGAAAATGATGAATCTGACTCCATGCTCTTAAAAGATTAATTTATTATTATATGATATATTATAAAATACTATACTAAACTATACTACAGAAGAGAGAAAGGATACAGACAGAAGGCTACAAAGAATGACAATTAAAGCTCATGACTCCTTCCAGCCTGACCGTGACTGGTCATTAAGTCAAAACAATTCACACGTTGGATAAACAATTTCCAACCACGTTCCAAAGCAGCAAAAGGCAGGAGAAGCAAACGAGATCATATTGTTTTCCTTTGTCTCTGAGGCTTCTCAGCTTCTCAGGAGAAGAATCCTGGGTGAAGAGGATTTTTCAGAAAATGTGATGGTGACAGGCAGGAATAGTGAATGCAGGGCAACCCCAACGAGGGGGAGAAAATTGTGCACTGACTCCATCTTATCAGAAGGCGAATTAATTACTTTATTATGCTATATTATTCTATATTGCATTACATCTAAACTGAATCTGCCCAAGCACCCAACTGCCCAGAATCTCTGACTGACAGTCCTAAATCACACACCTGGATTCAATTGGCCAGTGAATCAAAAACACTCACACCAGAATCCAATTCCCAATTCCCTTCAGCTAAACAACCTTCCACATTGCATTCCACTTTGGCACAACACAGGAGCAGTAAATGAGATAAGAATTGTTTTGATCATCTTTTTCTCGGCTTCTCTCAGGGTCAGAGTGTGAATCCCACAGGCAGGTGCCAGTTGCTTGTCTTTTACAGGTGCCACAGATGATTGAAGGCACAGATTTCTGCTTTATTTGGTGCTTTGTTTCTGAATTCCAGAGCTGCCTCCTAAAACGCCCTGCTCTGTTTGTTTTTAGCCTTGCTGCTTAAGCTAGTGAGGCTTATATGAGACTGCATTTCTACACCTCATCTCTTCCACTTTTGTGCTTGAATTTTGTGACCAATTCCAGTGAAACTTAACCCAGACGCAGAGGGCTCAAAGTTCTTTATTCTGAACAGAAACATCTCTGTGTCTGCCCAGGCAGCTCAGTGAAATTTAGCTGCATCATCCAATGCTTTGAGTAAATCTTTACTCAGCCGTTGAAATTGAGTTTCTTTCCCAACCTTAAGTTTTATTTTTCAAAGTTGTTATTGTTGTGATGGACAGCTTTTAAAAATATATCTTGATTACACATGGCAAATTAAAGGAGATTTAATCACTTAGCAAATGTGTATTAAAAACAGTAGAGCAAATTGGAGCTGTTCCCAGCTCCTTTTGGACTCTGCTATTATTACATCGAGATTCCACTCTGCCCTTAGTGGGCTGCTTCATGATTTTAATCACACTTTTAGAAGGATGGAAAAAAGACATTCTCATCTCCTGTCTCTTATCAATTACTTTTCCTTTTCAGCTGTATTAGTGAGCAATCACACTATTGTCACCCAGTTCTGCAAAGATCACAACATTGGGCTTGTGGTGGTTGGCCCAGAAGCTCTTCTGGCAGCCGGTAAGTTAATAAAATAATTAAATAAACCTAAGTTGACTGAAAAAAAAAAAAGAAATTGTATTGATATAATATAATTATAATATAAATAGAATATAAACAACATTATAATGTAATTATAATGAAATCAAATTATAATAAATATAATTATGATATAATAAAATTATATAATTATAATGAAATCAAATTATAATATAATTAAATATAATTATAATAAAATAAAGTTATTATAAAATAAAATAGAGTTAAAAGTTAAGATTAATATAATATAATATAATGACAGAAAAAATCAGCACCATGAAATCTGCTTTAAAAGGGGGTGGGTAACTCTGGGAGTGCTCAGTAAAGTACAGAGCTAAAGAGCCCTAAAACCACAGGCTGAGAAGGGTCAGTGGATATTTAGAACCTCATTGGGAGGCGAATGAATTACCTGAGACAAAGGGAGGTGTAACAAAGGGATGATGGATGGGAATCTCCTTTTGTCACACGGCTCATGTCCCCAAAGAGCCCCCGTGGTGCTTGTGCTGTTTCTGTGGTGGCTCTGTGTCCCCAAAGAGCCCTCCTGGTGCTTGTGCTGTTTCTGTGGTGGCTCTGTGTCCCCAAAGAGCCCCCGTGGTGCTTGTGCTGTTTCTGTGGTGGCTCTGTGTCCCCAAAGAGCCCTCCTGGTGCTTGTGCTGTTTCTGTGGTGGCTCTGTGTCCCCAGAGAGTCCCCGTGGTGTTTGTGCTGTTTCTGTGGTGGCTCTGTGTCCCCAAAGAGCCCTCCTGGTGCTTGTGCTGTTCCTGTGGTGGCTCTGTGTCCCCAAAGAGCCCTCCTGGTGCTTGTGCTGTTTCTGTGGTGGCTCTGTGTCCCCAAAGAGCCCTCCTGGTGCTTGTGCTGTTCCTGTGGTGGCTCTGTGTCCCCAAAGAGCCCTCCTGGTGCTTGTGCTGTTTCTGTGGTGGCTCTGTGTCCCCAAAGAGCCCTCCTAGTGCTTGTGCTGTTTCTGTGGTGGCTCTGTGTCCCCAAAGAGCCCCCGTGGTGTTTGTGCTGTTTCTGTGGTGGCTCTGTGTCCCCAAAGAGCCCCCGTGGTGCTTGTGCTGTTTCTTGCTCAGGGATTGTGGATGACCTGCGGGCAGCAGGAGTTCGGTGTTTCGGGCCCGGGGCCAGGGCAGCCCAGCTGGCCTCCAGCAGCAGCTCCAGCAAAGCCTTCCTGCAGCGCCAGGGCCTCCCCACGGCGCGCTGGGCAGCCTTCAGCACCCCCCAGGAGGCCTGCAGGTTCATCTCCAGGTACATGTGCTGCCACGGGGCTCCTCTGACAGCACTGGGGCTTGGGAACCCTCAGCTCCTGCTGGGTTAATCAGCTCGGTAATTAGAGACAGATGATGAAGGTGCGGGTGTGGAGCTGCTGGAGCCAGGCTGGGAGAGCTGGGGGTGCTCACCTGGAGAGAAGAAGCTCTAGGGAGAGCTCAGGGCCTGCAGGGGCTCCAGGAGAGCTGCAGAGGGACTGGGGACAAGGCCTGCAGGGACAGCACCCAGGGAATGGCTGCCAGTGCCAGAGGGCAGGGCTGGGTGGGATCTTGGCAATGAGGAATTGTTCCCTGGCAGGGTGGGCAGGCCCTGGCACAGGGTGCCCAGAGCAGCTGGGGCTGCCCCTGCATCCCTGGCAGTGCCCAAGGCCAGGCTGGGCACTGGGGACAGTGGGAGGTGTCCCTGCCATGGCAGGGGTGGCACTGGATGGTCCCTTCCAACCTTTTTGATTCCACGATTCTGTGAATTGCAGCAGGTTGATTTTTCTGTTCTGAATTCCCAGCTCTTCTTCTTTTCCATCTGCTCCTTCAGGATGCTCAAGAAGTCATTCATAGACAAAAAATCGTAATAAAGAAAAATATTTCAACAAATCTTTCTGTTAGTTAAGGACTGAGAATCGTTTCTACCCAGACAGTCACCACCAAAACACTCTCTGAGGATGATTTGGAAGGTTCTGGTCAAATATCCATAACTAAAGGAGAACAATCCCATTTCTTTGCCTGTGGGTTGTGTTCCCAGACTCCTTGTCCTTGCTGGCAAATGCTCCATGTGGGATAAACTCGTGGAATCTCTAAAGTTTTTTTCATAAAAACCTTTTTATTATAGATTTGGAATAAACCCATCCTTTTCACTGGTTTTGCTCTGTAAGAACACCCAGTTTATGTTGCTGCCACATGGGGACAAGGCCAACACTTTCTCTGTCAGCAAGTGCAGGGCTCCAAAGGGAAAACTGTCCCAGGTGTGCACAGAGAGATGGGGAGAAGGGAGCCTGGGTGGTGTAAACTGGACAGGTTAACTATTGGGTTAAACTGGAGATTTAACCTAACAGAAATCATAGTGTGGACACTAGAGTGAGGTGTTCTTTCAGGAAGCAGGAAATTCAGCCCTTCAAAAAAGGGTTTTTTTGGTTATTCACAAGCCAGGGGGTGATTGGTAAAGGTAAAATCCATTCATTACCAAGGTGATGCTTTGTTCTTTTTTGACTTCTGGATTTAGCTTGTGTTTCAGAGTAAGTGGGGAAATTCTGGAGGTACAGTGGGAGTGTGGGGGGCATCCAGGAGCAAAGTGGAGATTTCCCTGGATGCAGTAGGGATGTCTGACCCCTCTCTGCTTCCCTTAAAGCACAGACTTCCCTGCATGGGTGGTGCGGGCACGGGGGCCAGTGGCCAGGAGGGAAGTGACCATTGCAGCCAGCAAGGAGGAGGCCTGCAGAGCTGTCCAGGAGATTATGCAGGTACAAAAATCCTTAATCAATCCCTGCCAGTCCAAATCTTGGTGCTCTGTACTCTGGGAGTTCATAATTCCTGCAACAGGGGCCAGTGTTTTTGGGAGAAATTGTTCATTTGACTCAAGAGTTCCCCTGGGTCTCCTCAGACTCCTCCTGTGTCCCCCAGGCAGGGCTGGGAGCTTTTGTGACTGAATTTCTGTTCCAGCCTTGGGTCCCACTTCTCTGCCCCTCCAAATTGTAATTTTTTCCTTGTCTCCCAGGCCTGATAGGGAATATTTCAGTGTTGCCTCCTCATGTCCAAATGAAATTCCAGTGGCTTTCTCCACTGGCATTCAAGCAAGCTGGCACTTCTCATACACATTGTTTTTTTGTTAGAAGAAAATGAAGAGAGGATTTAGGCAGTGGATTCATATCTACTCACTGGGGATCTCTTTTTTGTTCTGTCTTTTCCAGGACAGAATGTTTGGAGAGATGGTTGTTATTGAAGAACTGCTTCAAGGGGAAGAACTTTCTGTAGGTATTGATGGTGTGATGTTGTGCTTTCACTCTTTGGCATTATTGCTGTGCTTCTGTATAAGCACCCATGTTTATTGTTTCAAATTTCTTTGGGTTTTTTTTTTTTGTTTTATTTGCACTTTGACAAATGAATATCTATTGCATAACATGCAATCTAAGCCCTGTGTCATGCTAACCAATGCATGTTGTCAGTAAATTTTTCTTCTACATTAACAATGACATTTCATTTATAGTGGCTATTTTAGGGGGGGAGATTTTTTTTCCCTAAAGTGACCAACAACATGTTTTTATGGACTTTCCTCGGTAATTCATGTTACATCTGTAACTTTGTGCTAATATTGAGTGCCTCTTTTAGGCTATTCACATGGCAGAGGACAGGCATGTGTTCCCATGTGACTCAAAATCTGATTCATCAAAAGGGAGCTGTAATGAGAGCCACCATTCCTCTTGGTAATTTAAACATGAGAAAGAAATAATTAATCTTTCAGGTCAATGGGCTTGTAGCAGAATAAATGGATCCTATTGGATCTAAATGGATCCTGAGAAATTCTTCACTCAGAGGGTGCTGAGGCCCTGGCACAGGGTGCCCAGAGCAGCTGTGAGTGCCCCTGGATCCCTGGCAGTGCCCAAGGCCAGGCTGGACACTGGGGCTGGGAGCACCTGGGACAGTGGGAGGTGTCCCTGCCATGGCAGGGGTGGCCCTGGGTGGGATTGAATATCCTTTGCTATGGAGAATTTGACTCCATGTTCTCAGAAGGCTGATTTATATTATATTATATTATATTATATTATATTATATTATATTATATTATATTATATTATAATATTATATTATTATATTATATTATTATATTATATTATTATATTATATTATATTATATTATATTATATTATTATATTATATTATATTATTATATTATATTATATTATATTATATTATATTATATTATTATTTTTTATTATTTTTATTTATTATTTTTATTTATTATATTATTTTTATTACATTTATTATATTGTATTGAAATGGTTTACTAAAACTATACTAAAGAGAGAAAGGAGACATCAGAAGGCTAGAAAAGAGTGAATAAAAAAACTCATGACTGACCAGAGTCCCAACACAGCTGGACTGGGATTGGTCATTCATTAAAAACAATTTACACGGAACCAATCAAAGATGCACCTGTTGGTGAGCAACCTCCAGACCACATTCCAGGCAATCAGATAATTATTGTTTCCATTTCTTTTCTGAGGCTTCTCAGGAGAAAAATCCTGGGCAAAGAAGATTTTTCATAAAATATCTTGGGGACACTTTGCAGTCTGGGCTTCTGCGATTTGTACATTTTCCAGCAGAACTGAGCTGAGGCTCAGCGGTGCGGTCCCACTGTGGCCATTGTCACCGCTGTCACCGCTGTGCCTGTCTCTGTCCCTGCAGTGCTCCTGCTTCACCGACGGCGTCACCGTGGCCTCCATGCCCCCGGCTCAGCCCCACAAGCGGCTGCTGGACGGGGAGCAGGGTCCGAGCACGGCAGGGATGGGAGCCTATTGCCCCGTGCCTCAGGTACTGCCCCAGCGCTGCTCTGCACAGCCCTGCAGGGCCCTGCTGCTCCTGGAGTGCTCACACCCCCATAGTCATCGTTTGGGGTTTCATTCTCTGGAGCAGCCTCTCTTTTACCTCTCCTGTTAGTCCTAAACTTTGTGCTTCTCTGCTCCCTCGGCACCACGTCAGGAATCCCTGCAGAATTCCCTGTGTGCCCTGAGCGTAACCTGGGGGTCCTTGTTGGTCCTTACAGCACTGCTCCACCACATTTTCAGTGGGTGTTTCTCCAAGGACAGAAGCATTCTGGCTGTGTTCAGCCCAGATTCCAGTCCCAGACCTCCTTCAGAAGCACCCAAACCCCCTCGGGCAGCAGAGCAGTGAGATTTCCACCCTCAGGATCACCCAAACCCCCTCGGGCAGCAGAGCAGTGAGATTCCACCCTCAGGATCACCCAAACCCCCTCGGGCAGCAGAGCAGTGAGATTCCACCCTCAGGATCACCCAAACCCCCTCGGGAGGCAGAGCAGTGAGATTCCCCCCTCAGGATCACCCAAACCCCCTCGGGCAGCAGAGCAGTGAGATTCCCCCCTCAGACAGCACCCAAATCCCCTCGGGAGGCAGAGCAGTGAGATTCCCCCCTCAGACAGCACCCAAACCCCCTCGGGAGGCAGAGCAGTGAGATTCCACCCTCAGGATCCCCCAAACCCCCTCGGGAGGCAGAGCAGTGAGATTCCACCCTCAGGATCACCCAAACCCCCTCGGGAGGCAGAGCAGTGAGATTCCACCCTCAGGATCACCCAAACCTCCTCGGGAGGCAGAGCAGTGAGATTCCACCCTCAGGATCACCCAAACCCCCTCGGGAGGCAGAGCAGTGAGATTCCCCCCTCAGGATCACCCAAACCCCCTCGGGCAGCAGAGCAGTGAGATTCCCCCCTCAGACAGCACCCAAATCCCCTCGGGAGGCAGAGCAGTGAGATTCCACCCTCAGACAGCACCCAAACCCCCTCGGGAGGCAGAGCAGTGAGATTCCACCCTCAGACAGCACCCAAACCCCCTCGGGAGGCAGAGCAGTGAGATTCCACCCTCAGGATCACCCAAACCCCCTCGGGAGGCAGAGCAGTGAGATTCCACCCTCAGACAGCACCCCCCGCCAAGGAAAGGAGCAGGGCTTGGGGGAGATAGCAGCAAAAGATTGTAATAAAGAAAATTATTTTTAAAAATCTTTCTGTTAGTTAAGGGCTGAGAATCATTTCTACCCAGACAGATGCTCCCCGAGGATGATTTGGAAGGTCCTGTTCAAATACCCATAACTAATGGAGAACAGTCTCATTTCTTTGCCTGTTGGTTCTGTTCCCAGACTCCTTGTCCTTGCTGGCAACTGCTCCATGTGGGATAAACTCATGGAACCTGTGGGGGTTTTTTGAGTAAAACCAACCTTTTCACTGGTTTTGCTCTGTAAGAACACCCAGTTTATGTTGCTGTCTGTTCCCTGCTCCAAGGGAAGGAGCAGGGCTTGGGGTACAAAATTGTAATAAAGAAAAAGCAGCAAAACTGTAATAAAGGAAAATATTTAAGCAAACACCTCAGGCAGCTCCTCGTTCCTGCCCAGTCCCTCCAGCAGGGTGAGCAGATGCCACCAGTGCCTCATGGCTCTCATTTGGCTGTCAGGTCCCAGAGGCTCTTCTGGAGCAAATCAGGGGTGGCATCCTCCAGCACATCGTGGACAGCCTGAGACAAGAAGGAGCAGCCTATGTAGGTGAGTGAGCACCTGAAAAGCAAGGTGAGCCCCTCTCCAGCTCACTTCCATTGTCAGAGGGGGCTTCTGAGTTCCAGATGGTGTTTGTTTAAAAAAATAACCCAGCAGCAGCTCATTTTTCATGCAGTGTTAAGCCTCACTCGTTTGGTTCCCAGCTCTTTGTCTGGGAGAGAACTTTGGCCTTGTTTCATTAAACAGCATGATTTATTAAATATTTTTAAATAAAACAGATTTATTTGCAGTTTGGGGCAGAACATACACTTCAGTCCTGCAGTACTGCTCAATCCTACGTACAACAATGTCCATTTTCTCCAGATCTTTATCCAGAGGCTCTTTTGGAAAAGGCAGGTGGTGCCCACAGGTGCCACTTAATGCCAAGGGCTGCTGTTGGCACTGAGGAGATCTCGGACCTCCAAAGAGATGGGCTCCCAGCCACATCCTCAAATTCTGCTTTTTGGGGCTTTTTTACAGTGCCTGAGTAAGAGCAGAGTGGGAGTTGAGTAAGAATGGAGTTGGGTGCACGATGCCAGAGAACCTTTGCTTTGTGGGGTTTAAAATGCGGTGCCCTGCTCCTCAGGTGGATGCTTGTCACTTTTATGGATATTTGGGAATTATTGTGGCTTGCAGAATCCTTGCTCCTAATGCCTTCTGATTTGCAGAATGCTCCAAAATGCTCTGTTGCTTTTAAAGGAGCTCTACAAAGAAAGAAAGAAAGAAAGAAAGAAATGTTTAAGTTATTTCCTTGGCTTTGTGTCCAGGTGTGCTGCAAACAGGTTTGATGCTGACCAAAGAAGGGGTGAAGATTTTAAACTTTAAATGCCAGTTTGGGGATCCCCAGTGTCAGGTGAGTGGAACACACTGGAAAATTAAAGATGCTCCATTCTTTTACCTCTTACTGCCATTCTTTTACCTCTTCCTGTTGTAGTTTATTTCTAGGGAAAGATCTGGATGCAAACACCTTAGACAATGTCTGAGGTAACATTTTGGCTCTTCAGCTCCTGTGAATTATGAGTTAAAAAATCTGTTCCTCAGATTTTGTTTTTCTGTATAGAAGCAGAATGGGAGAGGCCTAAATTCATGTTCATTCTACATAAGCTCACACCTTATGTTTCTAATTTTTTTGGTTCCAAAAGATGCTGCAAATTAAATTAAAACCCAGAGTTTCCAACTCTACTGGCTTGGCACATACAGATTGTATTCCATCAACTGAATTTTCCCTAAGGTGAATTTCAATGAGCCAGCAAAATAAAAATTAACCTCCATCACTCTGAAAACTTTTCTACAGGTAATTCTCCCTCTGCTTAAAAATGATTTTTATGAAGTGATTCAAGCAACAATTGATGGCAAACTCTGCAGCTGCATGCCAGCCTGGCTGGAGAACAGAACTGCTGTGTGTGTGGTCATGGCCAGCCCAGGATACCCAGGAGACTCTGACAAAGGCATGGAGGTAACAGGTAACTCTGGGAGATTGTTAATTATTTAATTGCTTCCTCACAGGGCTCCAGGATCTGGGCAAGGTGGGCATTGGGATATTCTGTATTCATGTAGGTATTCAATATTAGCTTACATGTTAGAGACGGGTATTCAATATTCATGTAGGTATTCAATAGTCATACAGATATTAGAATAGATACTATATATATATATATATTTATATTAGATATAGATGTTCAATATTCATTTGGATATTAAATAGAGATGTTCAATATACATATAGATATTAGATATTTATATGGATATTTGATATATATATTCAATATCCATGTAGATAGTCAATATTAACATAGATTTGATACAGATGTTCACTATTTGCATAAGTATCCAATATCTATATATATATGTTAGACATGGATACTCAATATTCATATGGATATTTGATATTGCTATTCAATCTTCATACAGATATTGGAAAAAGATATTCAATATCCATTTGGATATTGGCTATAGATATTCAGGATGCATACAGGTACTCAATATTCACTTAGATATCAATACCATTTGGATATTGGCTATAGATATTCAGGATGCATACAGGTACTCAATATTCACTTAGATATCAATACCATTTGGATATTGGCTATAGATATTCAGGATGCATACAGGTATTCAATATTTGTTTAGATATCAATACCATTTGGATATTGGCTATAGATATTCAGGATACATGCAGGCATTCAATATTTGTTTAGATATCAATACCATTTGGATATTGGCTATGGATATTCAGGATGCATACAGGTATTCAATATTCACTTAGATATCAATACCATTTGGATATTGGCTATGGATATTCAGGATGCATACAGGTATTCAATATTCACTTAGATATCAATACTATTTGGATATTGGCTATAGATATTCAGGATGCATACAGGTATTCAATATTTGTTTAGATATCAATATCCATTTGGATATTGGCTATAGATATTCAGGATGCATACAGGTATTCAATATTCACTTAGATATCAATACCATTTGGATATTGGCTATAGATATTCAGGATTTATACAAGCATTCAATATTCACTTAGATATCAATACCATTTGGATATTGGCTATGGATATTCAGGATGCATACAGGTATTCAATATTCACTTAGATATCAATACCATTTGGATATTGGCTATGGATATTCAGGATGCATACAGGTATTCAATATTCACTTAGATATCAATATCCATTTGGATATTGGCTATAGATATTCAATATAGATATTCAAGATGCATACAGGTACTCAATATTCACTTAGATATCAATACCATTTGGATATTGGCTATAGATATTCAGGATGCATACAGGTACTCAATATTCACTTAGATATCAATACCATTTGGATATTGGCTATAGATATTCAGGATGCATACAGGTATTCAATATTCACTTAGATATCAATACCATTTGGATATTGGCTATAGATATTCAGGATGCATACAGGTACTCAATATTCACTTAGATATCAATATCCATTTGGAAATTGGCTATAGATATTCAGGATACATGCAGGCATTCAATATCCATCTCCTCTGTCCCAGTACTCCTGGTTCAGGATCTCATGGAGATGTTTACAGTGTTTTAAACCAGAGGGAGCTGTTGCAGAACCATTTCCTGCCTGCTCAGCTCCTGCCCTGCCACTCCCACCCTCAGCTGGGCTCAGCCCAGCCCAGCGCCTCAGCTCCTGGCCAGGGCTCCCCAGTTTTGGCAGCAATTTTTGGCATTTTCTCTCCGGGGAAAAGAGAGATTCTCCATTTCTCCATTGCCCAGGGACAAGGTCATGCCCTGGTGCCTTGTCCCTGGCAGGGTTTCTGACCCCCTGCTTGTTAATCACAAAAAAAAAGACAGTCAAACCAATGGAATTCAATCCATTCTTTTATTTATTATAATTTTCTTATTATTTCTTTTCTTCATTATAATTATATAATTATAATTATTATTTGTTTAATTATGTTATTATTCTGTTATTATCTTCCACTTCAGAGTTTCATGGGGTTTATTAGTTTTTATTCTCTTTTTCACATTAAACCACATATTTTTGGATGATGCTTCCAGGGTGGGATTGTTGGGGTGTCCTGTGCAGGGCCAGGGGTGGGACTGGGTGATCCTTGTGTGCGCTTCCAGCTCAGGGTATTCTGTGATTCTCTGATTTCAATGGCTTGACAAACCTTTTATTCTTGAGTATTCCTTAAAACAGGCTGCAAATGGGTTGGATTTCCATTGCAGCAGGGCCAGGGGGAAGAATCCCTTGAGCCTGTAGCAAGGAGAAAACTGTGCTTGGTTCTCATTTCCCAGGTGATGGCAGCAGTTCCTCCTGTTCCCTTATCAAAATAGGAATTTAAACAAACTGTGCTTGGTTCTCATTTCCCAGGTGATGGCAGCAGTTCCTCCTGTTCCCTTATCCTTCCCTCCAAACAGGAATCCAAACAAACTCCAAACCTTGCACAGTTTTGCTTCCCTGTGTCAGAGCAGCCCCTGTGAGTGTCTGTGGAGCAGTTCCAGGTTTTGCAGGGAATTGTGTGGAGTGGGCATGGAATAGGGGAAGAGCAGAGGTAACATCAGCATTGATGTTTTAATGTCAGAGAGAGGGGAGAATCCAGGCAGGAAATAGCTGTGGATTGTGATTTCCTGCAGGAAAACCCTGCACAAATTCCCCACAGCTCCCAGAGAGAGCACAGCTTTCCTGGCACAGGGCAGGGATGTGTCCTGTGGGGGCTCCTGGATCCCACACTGCTTCTCCTGTGGGATTTTTCTTTAATTTTGTGGTGCCCCAGATGGGGACTTGTAGGAGAGAGCCCAGAGGAGGCTCCAGGATGGGCAGAGGGATGGAGCAGCTCTGCTGGGAGGAAAGGCTGGCACAGCTGGAATTGTTCACCTGCACAGGAGAAGCTTTGGGCTGAGCTCAGGGTGGCCTTGCAGGGCCTGGAGGAGCCCCAGGAAAGCTGGAGAGAGACAATTTCCAGGGGATGCAGGGACAGCACCCAGGGAATGGCTGGCAGTGCCAGAGGGCAGGGCTGGATGGGATCTTGGCAATGAGGAATTGTTCCCTGGCAGGGTGGGCAGGGCTGGCATGGAATTCCACCCCTGCATCCCTGGCAGTGCCCAAGGCCAGGTTGGACACTGGGGACAGTGGGAGGTGTCCCTGCCATGGCAGGGGTGGCACTGGGTGGGCTCTGAAGTCCCTCCCAGCCCAAACCAGTCTGGAATTCCATGATGCTCTACTGGCCCAGAAGGGGATTCCTGGGGCCAGTGCAGCCTTTCACTGATGATGCTGTTTCTCAGAAAAAAGCAAAGGTGAAAATTTCTCTTGTTCTCCCTTGACTGAATAAAGGATTTCAATCTTCAGTGGTTTGCCCACAGAAGGTAATGGATCTGGGGAAAGGTCTGGAAAACACATCCTGGGAGGAGGAGCTGAGGGAGCTGGGAAAGGGGCTCAGCCTGGAGCAAAGGAGGCTCAGGGAGGACCTCAGTGCTCTGCACAGCTCCTGACAGGAGGGGCAGGGAAAGGAGGAGAGGAAATGGCCTCAAATGGCACCAGGGCAGGCTCAGGTTGGAGACTGGGACAGAAAATTTCCCTGGCAGAGTGGTCAGGCCTTGGGCTGAGCTGCCCAGGGAGGTTTGGAGTCCCTGGAATTGTCTCAGAGCAGTCTGGATGTGGCCTTGGGGACAGGGATTGGGGTGATGCTGGTGGGGCTGGGGTGGCACTGGGTGGGGCTGAAGGGCTCTTCCCACCTTAAATCTGAGATTGTCCCCAGAGAATGCAATTCAAAACCCTCAGAGAATTATTTGTCCTTGCAGGGCTTCTGCAAGCCGAGGAGCTGGGGCTGCAGGTGTTCCACGGGGGCACAGCGCTGAAGGAGGGCAGGCTGGTGACCAGGGGTGGCAGAGTCCTGTCCATCACTGCTGTCAGGCAGGACCTGATGGAAGCCCTGGCAGAAGCCAACAGGGGGGTGGCCACCATCCACTTCCAGGGGGCCACCTTCAGGAGGGACATCGGGCACCGGGGCCTGCGGCTGCTGCGCCAGCCCCTGTACGTGAGCACAGCCCAGATGTTCCCCCCTGCCTCTCCCAGATGTTCCCCCCTGCCCCTCACATCTGGGCCACCTCTGCTGGGCCTGCAGAAAGGGTCAGTGCTGCT
This sequence comes from Molothrus ater, assembly GCF_012460135.2. Classification (NCBI taxonomy): domain Eukaryota; kingdom Metazoa; phylum Chordata; class Aves; order Passeriformes; family Icteridae; genus Molothrus; species Molothrus ater. The sequence continues at coordinate 1,042,024 of NC_050479.2, read as the reverse complement.
GCCAGCTCGTCCTTGCCTCCCCACAGGGCCCTGCTGTACAAGGACAGACACGTGGGAGCTGGAGCCAGGGAGGCTTTGAGCTGTCTGCCACAAACATCAGCTGTGAGAGGCACCAGGGCAGGTAGGACTGGGAAGAATCTGGGAATTCCCTCAGTATTTGGACTTTTTTCTCCCTGAGGGTTGGGCAATGCACTCGTGGCATTGAAACTGAGCTTGGGAAATTGGGCTGGGATCAGCACAAAGAAAGAAAATAAATTTCTTTCTTGTCACTCCTCTTATGATGAATTAACAAATGCCTGCCTTGCTATGGAGGGGATTTTGCTTCTTGGAGGTGCAGAATGAAGAGGAATATAATGGAAATAAATAAATAAATAAATAAAATAATGGTAATAGAGACATTGGAGCAAAGGAGGCTCAGGGGCCCTTGTGGCTCTGCACAAGTCCCTGCCAGGAGGGCACAGCCGGGGGGGTCGGGCTCTGCTCCCAGGGCACAGGGACAGGAGCAGAGGGAACGGCCTCAGGCTGGGCCAGGGCAGGCTCAGCTTGGACAGCAGCAGCAATTTGCCCATGGAAAGGGAGCTCAGGCCTTGGCAGGGGCTGCCCAGGGAGCTTTGCAGTGCCCAGCCCTGCAGGTGTCCCCTGCAGGTGGCACTGAGTGCTCTGGGCTGGGGACAAGGTGCCCATGGGGCACTGCATGGGCTGGCAGGGCTGGGCCAGCCCCGGGGATTTAGGGATAATTTGCAGTTCTTTTCCTGGTGAGAGTTTTGGGTATTTTATTTCCCATAAATGCAGCCCATGCTGTGTGTCCTCAGCAGGAGGTCGCTCAGAAGGAGGAGGCTTTGCTGCTTTCTTTGACCTGAAGGCATCTGGCTATGATGATCCCATCCTGGTGTCCCAGACCAAGGGCCTTGGACCCAAACTGCAGGTAATTGGTAATTAACTGGCAGCTCCACTGCAGCACAGCTGATGGCACCTGCTGTTAATTTTTATTATTTTTTAAAAATTTATTTCTAAAATAATCTCAATCTATGGAAATAGAGGTCCTCTTCTCTCTTTGGAGGTATGGGGTCTTATAATTTTTCTCTCTTTCTCTGTTTAAACTTCTTATAGATTACAACTATTTTATTACCTGTTAATTTTGGTGTGGAGGCTTTTGTTTGATAGCAATTTGAACACTTTCATCTCTCTATACTTTCATGTGTTACAGGGGAAAAGAGTTTTTCTCTATAGTTTTGCAAGAGGATTTCAGCCTTAAGATTAAGGCATTTCCTCATCCACCCTATGTGGGATTTGACTTTTTTTTACTGACTTTGATGCCTTTATGTTGTTTCTTTACATGCTTGTATCTTGTTGTATCTTGGACTTAGATGTTTAATAATTTTTATTTATGTCACAGTCTTACAAGTTGTGAGTTTTACAGTACTTTACTAACAAGGTAAAAAATGGAGTTGTATTTCTCTTTCTATAAGGTTTTTTAAGGATAAACTGTCTAATTAAGAAATCACACCTAAATTATTTTTACTTTTAACTTAGTAACTAACAACTTATTACTTGTAATGTGGAATTTTTATCTAATTATACAATAGTACTTCAACCTATGAAGAGGAAGGTAAAGAAGAAGGAGTAGCTTCTGCTTTAAAACTTTTATCTTGCTTTTTATATACTACTGTATTCTAAAACTTTAAGCTCTAAGTTTTTTACCATGTGATATTGCACAATTCCATTTAAACTACGCACCCGTAATTTAAGTTTTATCATTTAATTTTGGAAGTTTTCTCCACTGTTTCAGGATAAATGCAGTGTTCTCTCGGGGGTCAGTGTTTGTTAGCACAGAAAGTCAGGAATTCTCAGTAACCAGGGTTCCAACAACCTGCCAGGGCTGTTTCAGTGCCACAGCCTGTGCCACCACCTGCACCTCCTGAGCTCCACAAACACTCCTGAGTCCACCACCGTGGGCACCTGCACTTTGGAAATTGTTATTTGTGCCAGGCCTGGGCACACTTAACTGAGGATGTGGATATTTTGTGGTGAAATGATAACAAACTGCAAACTTGAGGCACTGAAGCCCAGAATTTCTGCTATAAACTGGAGGCTCCATTGGCTGTGAGGAGGATCTGTGTGGAGGAGCACAGGGAGTTGTTGGAATGAGAACTGGCAGGCTCAGCCTAATAAATTGTGTGTGGAGAGGGAGAGAAGAGCTCAGGGCATTGGGGAAAGGAAGGATGGAAGAAATAAACATTAAAGAAGCCAGGAAATAAAGAATTTTAATTAGCCAAGAACACACAGGACAAGCTGAGTTAGGAATATATTTATGTAGAGAATTGGGATAAATTGAACCATGGATGTATTTATGTATTGAATTAGGATAAGCTGACCTGGGGATTTATTTATCTATTGAATCACAAGGTTTTCAGCCACCAGGAGAGTGGAGATCTGAAGCTCCTTTCACTGTCAAGCACAGCAATGTCTCTTGTTTCAAATGGTTTCTGCCTTTAATGCCAGGACAGCAAACAGCAGGAGACCGAGCAGAATCACCCCCCAGTCTTTGGCAGTCTCACATCCTCAGGCACCCCTGAGCATGAACAAGTGATTGGTGCAGGCTCCTGTGGGCCTTTGTTCCATTGCCTGGCACAGAGACATCCCCAGCTGTGTTCCCAAGGCTCCTCCTTGGCCAAGGACGGGTTGGCAGCTGCCTGCCAGGATTGCTCCTGGAGCAGTGGCAGGGAGGTGCTGTCATGCAGCAAAGGCCATGGGGTGCCTGTTTCCATGGCACTCCCCAGTCCAGCAGCCAGGGAAATCAATCAGGAATCCAAGCCCAGGCTCTGTTTGGGGGCTGCTCCCTCCCCATTGGGAATCCAGTGGTGTTTATTCCATGTTATCCCCTCACCCATCCCTCTGTCCTGGCCTTTTCTGCTCAGGTGGAACTGTGTCAGTAAAAGGGACCTCCTTGGAAGTTTATCCACTGATGATCTTAAAGGCCTTTTGCACCCTTGGGATACTGGGAATTAGGAATTGTTCCCTGGCAGGGTGGGCAGGGCTGGGATGGAATTCCCAGAGCAGCTGGGGCTGCCCCTGGATCCCTGGCAGTGCCCAAGGCCAGGCTGGACACTGGGGCTGGAGCAGCCTGGGACAGTGGGAGGTGTCCCTGCCATGGCAGGGGTGGCTCTGGGTGGGCTCTGAGGTCCCTCCCAACCCAAATCATTCCATGATTCTGTGATAGTCATGGAATTTCTATGATAGTATTCCAGAAAGCAAACAAACAAAAAAAAATCTCAAATCGTCACAATTTCTAGGTAGCTGAAATAGAATTTATATGGCTGAAATTTGAACTAATATTAAAAAAAAAAGCAAAATAGAGTTTTCTTTTTCTGTCTGCAAGAAAATGAGCTGTTTTCTCTTGATTTCAATCAGGTAATGCACCAGGCTCTGTTTTCCATGTATGTCCTGTAGTGCATCCTTTCAGACAGAAGAAGGTTTCTGCTGATTTCACTGATGGATAACTGAGTTTTGCCTGTTTCTCCTTCCCACCATGTTTTGCAGGTGGCCCAGGTCTGTAAAAGACACGACACCATTGGGCAGGACCTGGTGGCCCTGTGTGTCAATGACCTCCTGGCCCAGGGGGCTGAGCCCCTCTTCTTCCTCAGCCATTTGTCCTGTGGCAAACTCGATGCTGAAGTGATGGAAACGATCAAAGAAGGAATAGCTGAGGCTTGCAGGAGTGCAGGCTGTGCTTTCCTGGGTAGGGACCCTCCTCTCCTCTGAGATGTGAAGGGTCTGAGGTTGAATTTATCACCAGAGAAATGGACTTGGGAGGTGGAGGCAAAATGTGGCCCTGGAATTGTTGGTTTCTGTTGGGTGGAAAAAGCAGTTGAGAATTTGTGCTTCAGTTCTTCCTGGTCTGTAAAATGGGTCAGCACAAAAAGATGGGGTTCAGTATTTGTGCACTTGGATCCTTGTTCTTCCTTCTTTATCCCTGAACCAAGGAGAACAGAACTTGAAGCCTCACACTGTTCAGTGTTAATGTTTCCAAGCCCTCTCCCATACTCAGGGAGGTCCCACGTGAGTACCAGAGTTAATAATGACAAAATCACTTCTTATTCTTTCATGAAGCTTTGTTTTGTTGGAGTCTTGAGGTGAAGTAACAAACCAAGAAGGATTTTAAAACTACATCTGAATCTTCTTGGGCTGTGTGTCCCTGGATGTGCTGCTCACTCTAGGAGAGGCCATAAATTTAAAATGGTGTTACAAGAATGGCTTTGAGCTGAGGGAGGGGAAGGGCTGGATGGGATATTGGGCAGGAATTGTTCCCTGGGCAGGAATTGTTCCCTGGGAGGGCGGGGAGGAGCTGGGATGGAATTCCCAGAGCAGCTGGGGCTGCCCCTGGATCCCTGGCAGTGCCCAAGGCCAGGTTGGGCACTGGGGACAGTGGGAGGTGTCCCTGCCATGGCAGGGCTGGCACTGGGTGGGTTTAAGATCCCTCGCAGCCCAAACCATTCTGGGGTTGTGTGAGTCCAAAACGCCCACAAGCAGGAGGTGCTGCCCGCTGTCTCCCCTTGCAGGTGAGGAGGTGACAGAGGTGGCAGCTCCGTGTGCCCCGGGGCACTGTGACCTGGCGGGGTTCGCGGTGGGCGCGGTGGAGCGGGGCCAGCGCCTGCCGGGGCTGCAGCGAGCCCGGGAGGGGGACGCGCTCCTGGGGCTGGGCTCCCCCGGCATCCACGGCCGCGGCTTCGGCGTCGTGCGGAGCATCCTGCTGACATCCTCGCTGCGCTGCTCCTCGCCAGCCCCGGGCAGCTGCGGGGACACCACGCTGGGTGGGCTCCCCTTCCTCGCCAGGCGTCTGCGGGAACGGGGCTGCTCCCGTCGGGCCGGGTTGGTCACTCTGTGGGGTGGGGATGGTGCCCGCTGCTCTGCACGAGTGGGCAGCACTCCTGCCTGTGGTGGTGCTCGCAGGGGTCCGAGGATGAGGGAAGAGACGAGGATGTTGACTCCATGTTTCAGAAGGCTTGATTTATTATTTTATTATATGTATTATATTAAGACTATACTAAAAGAATAGAAGAAAGGATTTCAGCAGAAGGCTGGCTAAGAATAGAAAAAGAATGATAACAAAGGCTTGTGACTGACTGAGATAGTCCAGACAGCTGCACTGTGATTGGCCATTAATTAGAAACAACCACATGAGACCAATCACAGATGCTCCTGTTGCATTCCACAGCAGCAGATAACCATTGTTTGCATTTTGTTCCTGAGGCCTCTCAGCTTCTCAGGGGGAAAAATCCTAAGGAAAGGATTTTTCATAAAATATCATGGCTACACCTGCCTCTTTCCCAAGGCCTTCTGCAAGGACTGGGAGAGAACCTATCCAGGAAGCATTCCCAAAAACACCCCACAGCACTTGAAACAAATCCATTGAATTCAGCCTGGAGAATGGAAGGCTCTGGGAGAGCTCAGAGCCCCTTCCAGTTCCCAAAGGAGCCCCAGGAGAGCTAGAGAGGAACTTGGGACAAGGCCTGCAGGGACAGCACCCAGGGAATGGCTGCCAGTGCCAGAGGGCAGGGCTGGGTGGGATCTTGGCAATGAGGAATTGTTCCCTGGCAGGGTGGGCAGGCCCTGGCACAGGGTGCCCAGAGCAGCTGGGGCTGCCCCTGCATCCCTGGCAGTGCCCAAGGCCAGGCTGGGCACTGGGGACAGTGGGAGGTGTCCCTGCCATGGCAGGGGTGGCACTGGGTGGGCTCTGAGGTTCCTCCCAACCCAGAGCATTCTGTGATTTTTGATTCTAAACCTCTCCTGAGGTTTTGAACAGGACTGAGCTGAGGCTGTTCCTTGCAGGAGATGTTTTGCTGACCCCAGGGAAGATGTTCAGCCCGGCTCTGCTGCCCATCCTTCGCTCAGGGCACGTGAAGGGCTTTGCCCCCACGGCCGAGGGGCTCCTGGGGGGCATCTCCAGGCTCCTGCCCGAGCACGTCAGCGCCGTCCTGGGTGAGTACTGAGGGGTTCCTGGGGCACAGAACTCAGGCCCAGCACGGCCTTGACCGTGCTGGAATCCTCAGAAATGTCCCTGCAGAGGGGAACGGCCCCAAGTGGCTGCTTCTCCAGGGGCTGCCAAAACCATTCCTGCTCCAAGTCATGAGCCCCACTCTTGGTTGGAGAAGGGAAATTCCAGAGGAGATTAAGGGCAGCAGATCTCCAGGACAAAAGGTGTTGGAGAAGATTGTGTGTTCCTCAGGACACCTCTCCGAACAAAACATTTTGACCAAATACTGAGGTTTGGTAGGGCAATAAATTTGCATGATTTTCTCCACACACACACATTTAATGCACTTTTTGGTAGCTTCCCCACCACATCTGACATCTCTAAGGCAGAATTTTTTCTGATGAAGCCAAAATTGGGCAAAGAATTCAGAAGTTTGAAGTACTAAAGAAAACCATGTTCATGAGAGTCTAAAAATACAGTGGGGATGGTGAGGGGGCAAGAAAGGTGTCTGTGTGTTGGGTTGTATTTCTCTAGAATGAAGTTGGAAAGGAAAGAAAGAAATTTCCAAGACCAGGTTGAACAGTGGGGCTTGGAGCAGCCTGGGATAATGGAAGGTGTCCCTGCCATGGCAGAGGATGGATTGAGATGGGTTTTAAGGTCCCCTCAGCTTGGACAGCAGCAGCAATTTGCCCATGGAAAGGGAGCTCAGGCCTTGGCAGGGGCTGCCCAGGGAGCTTTGCAGTGCCCAGCCCTGCAGGTGTCCCCTGCAGGTGGCACTGAGTGCTCTGGGCTGGGGACAAGGTGCCCATGGGGCACAGCTGGCACTGCATGGGCTGGCAGGGCTGGGCCAGCCCCAGGGATTTGGGGGTTCTGTGGCAGCAAGAATTTCTGTCTACCAGCTCTTGTGCCACATCCCTGTCATTGCAGACAGTAAATAATAAATAGTAACAAACATTGGTGCTGCCCACACAGCAATTTCAATCTTTCCCAGATGCTCTCAGCTGGAAGATCCCTGAAATCTTTGGCTGGCTCTACAAGGAGGGGAACCTCTCTGCAGAGGAGATGGCTCAGACCCTTCCCTGTGGGATTGGGGCTGTCTTGGTCGTGCAGAAGGAGCTGGCCCAGCACGTTCTGCAGGACATCCAGAGGCAGCAGGAGGCCTGGCTGATTGGGAGGGTGGTTGCTGCTTGTCACACAGGTGAGCAGGTGTCCCCGTGGGACTGAAGAGACTCTCTGTTGCAAAGTCTGTGTAGTTCACACTACTTTCCTGTTGTTTCACTAGGCTGGAGGCTGCTGGACACCTCCACAACTACATTTCAGTATTAAATAAATGAGAAATGAGTTCTTGTTTCAGAGTGGCAGCACCTGGATAACCTCTTCCCCTCCCTGAGGCTTCAGAGAATCCCTGTGCTGATTGTTCCAAAAATCAGGGGATATTTTACCACCCTCATGGTGATCACCTCCCGTCCTGTGCAGCCCTTCCCAGCTCACACAGATCTGTGTAAAGGCTGAGGACAGGCCACAGCTTTGTACAGTCACGTGTGGTGATGGTCAGGCTGAACCCTGGTGTGGCACTGATTGACATCCAGCAGGACATGAACCAAAATCCGTCTGGAAACCCAACAGTCTGGGCAGCCACAATGTCACCTCAGCTCTGTCAGCATCGGTTTTAGTGTCCTTTTGTAACATGGGAGGTACAATGATGGGACTAATCCTTGAAAAGGCCATGCCTGGGCCTTTGTGAACAACTCTGTGAGCATCAGAGGCCAGCACAGCTCCTGGGCTGTTCAAGCACTGAATCCCTCGGGAGCTCCATCTGTGCCAGCATAAATTCACTGCTGATGCAATTTCTTGTCGTTGAAACATTATTAATAAACTACATAAAGTCAGTTTAGAAGGAAAGGTGAAATCTAACATTTTTCTCATGTGTTTGGAGCAGGTTCTCACATTGAAGTGGAGAACCTTGCAGAGGCCCTGCAGCTGAGCAGCCCCCGGCAGCTGCTGGATGCCAGCACTGCTGAGATCCAGCCCCAGCCCAAGAAGAGAAAGGTGAAGGTGGCTGTTCTTGTCTCTGGAGCAGGTGAGCTGTCACTTGTCCTGGCACAGAGAATGTCCTCACACAGGAGAGGCTGGTTCAGGTGTGACCACCTGGCCTTTCCTCCAGTGGAATTCTCCAGGCCTCTCAAAGTCCAGGGTTCCACTCTAAGTCAAAGAGTTGTGCTACACTGCTTAAAAACTGAGCTTTATCAGTGCTCCCACCCTCAGGGATGTTTGTGGGTGAGCAGATCTCTGCCTGAGCAGCAGCTGAGAGCCCCTCCCAGGGCTGTGGTGTAGCAGAGTGAGGTTTGGATGGTGGATGCTGCTACCTATAATCCCCAGTAAGCACCACCTGTGGAAAAGCTGCCTGGGGAGGCATTCAGGCAAGTCCCCTGTGAAAAACACGATCGCTCTCTCCTGTGAAAATGTAAAAAGTTTAATAAAGGACAACAGGAGACAAGGACCACAGAGCAAAGGTTATTACTCAGCCAGGACCACCTGTTATCCTTGGGGATACCCCTTAAATACCTTTTAATTACATCAGCCCTTTGCATATTTATAGATGCTTATGCATAGTAAATTTTTCCCCAAGCTAGTTTACATGTTCTGAGAGTTGTCTTCCTCTTGTGTCCAGTTTTTTAGAGCATGTGTATTCCTGGGGTGTGGTTTTAGTTCATTCTTATCACCTCCAGTTTTTTGGCCCTGGCCCACGCTGCCTTCAGAGGGTGAATGCTGCTGGCTGGCAGATCTGTCCAGGTGTGCTCATCCTGTGTTCATTGGGTGTTATCCCACCCAAGCAGGCATTTTAACACAAGCACACTGATATCAGCTGTTTCACTAAGCTTAATTAACAACAGAAATAAAAACGTATCTTTATAACAAAGTTACTTTAACACCACACTATAAAATCCATTTTAATATTTGTGAAAAGACAATATTATAATCTGTATCTCTAACATTCACACACCACACTCACCACAGCTAGCTCAGCCAAGAGAGGCAGAAGGGCCTTTTGTAGGGTCAGTTCCAGTGAGGTTTATTTCAGAAGGCTGAAAGCAAACCAGGGACAAAAGACAAAACCATGTGCTGTGCACAGGCTTAACTATGGGGTCACTGGCCAATTGTCTGAGGGCACTGGGGTGGCACGAGGGGCAGGGCAAAGGGCTCTGCCCTACAGGGAAGATGGGGCTGGCCGCCAGAGATGCCACACCCAAAGAGGGAACAGGGAAAGGAGAATTTGGGACACATGGGGAAGGGAACAGGAGTAATAGTTCATCGTTAAGCAAGAGTCCATGGGAAAGTCCTCTCTGTCTGTCCAGGTGAGGGAAACTCTGGTAAATTGTTCCAAGGCAGGGCTCGGGGGATCCCCTGAGGGAGGGGCTCAGAGCATTGCCCAGGGTGGGTGCTGACGTGTGCCCCTCTCTCTCCCTGCTGGAGGCACGGCCCTGCCCGCCCTGATCGGCTGTGCCCGGGAGCCGGGCAGCTGTGCCCAGCTGGTGCTGGTCATCTCCAACAGGCCCGGGGTGCCGGAGCTGCGCAGCGCCGCCCGCGCCGGGATCCCCACACGGGTAAGCGTGGGACACCCCTGCTCGCTCTGAAAGGGTTAAAGGTTTGTTAAACCTGACCGGGAGTTACAGCAAAAGGATGAAATGAGGAAAAATTGCAGCACTGGGAGCTGCCCTCGTGGCTGCCTACCACACGGCTGGTTCATCTTCAAGATGGATGCTTAGTCTTTTACACCCCTGGGGGTTGCACCAGCCCGCCCTGGGCCCTCCCACAGTCTGTCAGTCAGCTCTTCTGTGCTGTTTTTTGGGGAGACTGCTTTCTTGTACCTTCACTGGATAGTCAGGTGTTCTCATGCCCCCCCACAGCACCAAGCTTTTCCATTCCTGACTCTCCCATGCAAGGGGTGGGTGCACATGGATCCTTTGTACCTGTCCTAGACAGTCCAGGCTGTCTGCTGGCAACAATACAGAGGGGGAAAGGGACTGTGGGGGGAACAGAGGACATCTGAACCACAATAACATAACTACACATCAGTAAAGCTTCTCTTAATATACACACAGTGTTCATCCCTTATTGCAAGAGGCAATCATCTCATGATCCGTCTCTAACTGTAAGGACACATCCCCTTCTCCTTTCTATTCCCAGCTGCTGAGCCCGTGGCTGGTCAGGAGGGGCTTGCTGAGCATTGAGGTTTCACTTCAGTTTGAAACTTTCCCTGTGGATGGAGCACAGAGCTCAGAGTCCTTACTGGGCTCTGGGGGCTTTTCCCAGCTTGGCAGTGAGTGCTGCATCCCAGGGAAGGGATTTCAATGGATGGTTTGGGTCTGAGATTGCAGCCTATGAGCCTCAAGTTTTGGCTGAAATCAGTCAAATTTCAGGTTCTGCAAAGCACAGGAATGTGTTGTCTCCTGGGTTTATCCCTCCTTAGACTCACACAATCCCAGACTGGGCTGGGTTGGAGGGACCTTAAATCCCACCCAGTGCCACCCCTGTGCAGGGACACCTCCCACTGCCCCAGGCTGCTCCAATGTCCCCAGTGTCCAGCCTGGCCTTGGGCACTGCCAGGGATCCAGGGCTGGAATTCCATCCCAGCCCTGCCCACCCTAGCAGGGAACAATTCCTCATTGCCAAGATCCCACCCAGCCCTGCCCTCTGGCACTGGCAGCCATTCCCTGGGTGCTGTCCCTCTATCCCTTGTCCCCAGTCCCTGTCCAGCTCTCCTAGAGCTTTCTCCTCTCCAGGATGAAAACCTGTGTCTCACTTTGTGCCCAGTCCCATACAAGTTTTCTCCTGCCTGCAGGCCACAAGGCAGCTCTTTGGGACAGGAATTTGTTCTGGCTTGTTCCATAAAAACCCCTGGCAAGGACCACCAGCATTGTCCGAGAACATTCCATGACTTGGGATGTCAAAGGCAGAACTCCCCCTTCTGATACTAAGTGGGTTTGAGCAGGTGTTTTTACAGCTGTGCCCAGATGGAAATAAACTCTGCTAGAGGCTGTCCCTGCATGGAAAGGTTCTGAGCAGCTTCTTCAGCTCCTGAGTTGGATTCATGTGATATTTTAATGACTCATGTCTAAAAAAAAGTGATACCAAAATTCACTCACATTTTCACAGGCAAGAGCACAAAGTTTTGTGAGCCCCTTGTTTGAAGGTCCTCAGGAGAGTCAGGACTCAGCACTCACCTGGGGGGCTGAAAGTGGGAGGTGGGGTAGAAATAAAGGACCTCCTCCCCTTCCCCAGAGGGTCTGGCCAATTGACTCCACCACCTCCCTGGGCAACTCATTCCAGCGCCTGACCACTCTTAAAAGGGAAAAAAATGTTTCTAAACTCCAATCTGAACTTCCCCTGGTGCAATTTAGGGCCATTTCCTCTCACCCTTTCACCTGGGACATGGCAGAAAAGAGCGACCCCACCTCACTGCACCCTCTTTTTAAATCATGGAGTGCCCTGGAATTAATCTGGTTTGTTCCTCGCTGTTGCCCAAGCAGCTGCTCCCAATCCCACCTTTTGTTGTGTCTCACTGCCCCAGGTGATTGATCACAAATTGTACGGGAGTCGCTCGGAATTCGACGGCACCATTGACCGAGTCCTGGAGGAATTCTCTGTGGAGCTGATCTGCCTGTCAGGGTTCATGAGAGTTCTGTCCAGCCCTTTTCTCCGAAAATGGAAAGGTAAGGAACCAAATGTAAAAGAGAAACTAAAGCAGAGGTGGTTGGTCTCACCAGGACTCCACTGTCAGAGTTCCTTGTCCTTTGATTACTGCTGACATTCCAGGAAGGAAACCCTGTGCTTCCCTCTGGCAGTGGGACTGTGGGGATTCTGAATATGGGATTCTGCTTCCCTTCCCTTTGGCAGTGGGGCTGTGCTGGGATTCTGCTTCCATTCCTTCTGGCAGTGGGACTGTGGGCATTCTGAATATGGGATTCTGCTTCCATTCCCTCTGGCAGTGGGGCTGTGGGCATTCTGAATATGGGATTCTGCTTCCATTCCCTCTGGCAGTGGGACTGGGGGAATTCTGGTGTGGGCATTCTGAATATGGGATTCTGCTTCCATTCCCTCTGGCAGTGGGGCTGTGCTGGGATTCTGGCTGAGGATTGCCTTGTGCTGCCTCAGCAGTGAGAGAGGGGCAAACTGGGGGCATGGGGTGGTTCTGTGCCTTCCCCAGGGAAGGAGTTTGGTTCCATCCTTTGCCAGGGAGCTGTGCTGGGGAGTCCTGCAGTTCCCACTCAGAGAAAAATGGGAGAAAGATGGATTTATCCATTCCCAGGAGGGATTTCTCCCTCCTGTGGTGTCCTGCTGACACCCTGACATGGCTCTGTGTGTGCCCTGAGTGAGGGGTGAGCAGTGAGTTAGTGCCAGCTCCTGAGGCCTTGCTCAGGAGTTACTCACTCACTGACAGCCTGCACAGGCTCCTTTGGGAATGTTGCTGCACCCCTGCTCCTGGAAGAGCAGAATTCCCTCTGAGCAGAGCAGTGATGCTCAGGGTTTGCACTGATGATCACATCTCATTTTATTTTTAAGGAAATTCAGTTTAAGTTATCTTTTTTTTTTTTTTTTTCTCACACTGATGCCCAGGGAAAATTTTGAATGCTTCTCCATCGCTCTTTCCACTCATCAAGGATGGGAATGCCCAGCAAGAGCCCCTGGAAAGTGGATTCAAAGTCACCGGCTGCACCGTGCATTTTGTCCTGGTGAGTGGCCTCAAAACTGGGAAATTAGGAAAATTTGGAAGTCAGCAATTTGCTTTTTTCCTTTTCTTTCTGAGGGCAGAAACAGGCGGAGGTAAGAGGTTGTGGGAAGGGGTGGGAACCTTGGGCTTGTTACCAGTAAAAACCAGGAAGATTTGGGGTTGCTTGAAGCCCTGTCTTCCTCCCTTGCATTTTGGGGTGGGATTTTCCCATTTCTCCTAGTCCCAGGAGGAGCAGAAATCCTTTCTCCCCGCACGCCCCAGCCCCAGCCCCTTCCCCGGTGCTGCCCGGGCCTCCCTCGCTCTGTGCCCGCAGGAGGAGCCGGGCGCCGGCGCCGCCATCCGCCGGGAGCCGCTGCCCGCGGGGCCGGGGGACACGGAGGCAGCGCTGGGCGAGCGGCTGCAGGAGGCCGAGCTCAGGGCATTCCCCCTGGCCCTGCAGCTCGTGGCCAGCGGGGCCGCATGGCTGGGAGCCCACGGAAGAACGTGCTGGAGGCGGCAGAGCCAGAGCCTGAGCCCGGAGGAGGAGCAGGGACGCGGAGCGGCCTCTCCCGGGGAGCCTCCGGAACGCCAGGGGCTCCGGGCGGGTCCCTGAGGGGCTCCGGGCGGGTCCCTGAGGGGCTCCGGGCAGATCCTTGAGGACCCTGAGAGGCTCTGGGTGGGTCCCTGAGGGGCTCTGGGCTGAATGCTGAGGGGCTCTGGGGAGGACCCTGAGGGGCTCCAGGCGGGTCCCTGAGGGGCTCTGGGCTGGACGCTGAGGGGCTCTGGGGAGGTCCCTGAGGGACTCTGGGCAGATCTTTGAGGGGCTTCGGGCACCCTTCAATTATTCCACCCTCTTTTTCCAAGGGAAAGCTCTGGGCCGGTCCCTGAGGGGCTCTGGGTGGGTCCCCCGAAGGGTTCTGGGCCGGTCCCTGAGGGGCTCTGGGCCGATCCCTGAGGGGCTCTGGGCCGGTCCCTGAGGGGCTCTGGGGACGTCCCTGAGGGGCTCAGGCTCTGCTCGTTTTTCCTCCTCTTCCCTTCTCCTCCATGTCCTTCTCTTGGATGTCTCAGTATCTCAAGTTTTCCTTCCCAGCCTTTTCCCTAAGATCACGGCTTTTGTTACACATCCCTTGGAAAATCCATGGTGGGAGCCGGGCTGGCTTTTTAGGTTTGGAATTCCTTTGTTCGGTTTTTCAACTTGTAAAGGAGAAAATGTTTTACATGAACGGAGCTCGAGCTGTAAAACTGATCTGGTGTTTCCAAGGGGAATTCATCCATCCAATGCATCAATTTCTGTGGCAGAGCAGTGGGAGCTTCCCAGGGTAATCCCAAACAGGATCTGCTGCTGCAAGAGTGGGACAACAAGGTCATGGAGCTGCTGGAGAGAGCCCAGAGGAGCCATGGACTGCCCCAGGGCTGGAGCCCCTCTGGAGCCAGGCTGGGAGAGCTGGGGGGGCTCACCTGGAGAGGAGCAGCTGCAGGGAGAGCTCAGAGCCCCTGGCAGGGCCTGCAGGGGCTCCAGGAGAGCTGCAGAGGGACTGGGGACAAGGCCTGCAGGGACAGCACCCAGGGAATGGCTGCCAGTGCCAGAGGGCAGGGCTGGGTGGGATCTTGGCAATGAGGAATTGTTCCCTGGCAGGGTGGGCAGGCCCTGGCACAGGGTGCCCAGAGCAGCTGGGGCTGCCCCTGCATCCCTGGCAGTGCCCAAGGCCAGGCTGGGCACTGGGGACAGTGGGAGGTGTCCCTGCCATGGCAGGGCTGGCACTGGGTGGGATTTGGGGTCCCTCCAACCCAAACCTTGTGTGACTCTGTGAAATCCCATTTCACATCCAGGCTCACATGGCAAAATATCAGAATCTGGATCAAGGTGCCTGTGATGGAGATGGACATTGGATTTGGGAGAGCTCACTCTGTTGGCCTCTCTGGCAGTGATCAGCTGCTCTGATCAATAATGTGACATTGATTCCCTGCACAGGCAGTGATTTCACCCCTCCAATCTTTATTTCCTCTGCTTCCCTGGCTGGAGCTGTGACCTCCCATGGCCCCCACAAATCCATGTACAGCCCCTGCCCTCCTCCCCCCTACAGCCCTGGGAATCAATTCCAAGGAAATACTTGTGGATATAATTTTTTATTTTAATTTATTAGGCTTTATTTCAAATCCCAGAGGAGAATATGCCAACATGGGAGTACCATCAGGACATCAGAGCCCAGAATACAATCTGCTTTCTCTGATTAAAAAATCAGATTTCTCTGTGTTAAAGGGGAGCCCCAAACCACCTCATCTGCTCTGTGTGTGGGGAACCTGATCCTTTCAGCAAGAACATTAAAATGGTTTCATAAATATATGAAAATATTAAAAGAAAACCACAAGTGTTGAGCTGCTCAAAACCCCCCAATCGTTTTCCAAATGTTCGTAATTCCTGGGTGTCCCTCAGTGTTATTCCAGGTGAAAACACTGGTTCAAGAATAAAGGCACTTCAGAATTCCTGAGGAATGTTTCCCAAACTAAGGACATGTTTTGTGTCTGGTCTTTCTACTTATGTAAAAAAATAAACCCTGAATTTGTGGGAATTCACATGGGAATGCTGTGGGAAAAAAAGCAGCAGACACCAGATGCTGCTGGCATCTGATGGACAGCAGGTTCAGGTTTGGAAATGACAGGGTGTGTCAAGGGTCTGGGCCACATGAGATCCACCACCATCAAACCAGGCAGCAAACGGAGAGAAATCCAATAACTGGTGTTTGGGGAGGCCAGTTTCTGCTGCTCTGCTGAGGTTTTGAGAGTGGAGGGTTCTGCCTTTGTCTGTCTCTTCCATTGCAGTTTCCCTCAGCAGCACTTCCCAGCACAAGGAGGATCCCCATGAGGGAACAGCCCCGGTGGCTGGCCAACAGCTGGATATTCACAGCTGGATATTCACAGCTGGATATTCACAGCTGGATATTCACCATATTCCCCGCCTGGCAAAAGTGGAAGTTAATCCCAATGCTGGAGACAGGCCATGTGACAAAGGCTTGTGCACTTCCCAGACTGGTTGTGATTTTGCATGAAGGGTCTCCAGTGTTGTCTCCAGTGTTGTCCCCAGGGCTGCTCAGACCCTCCTGGCTGCACTGGGGTTGTCAGGAACGCGACTGAGAGAACCAAAATGTTGGCCAAGGAAGCGATTAAAATGAGGAAGCACTTACAGGAGCCATTGCTGCACCCTCTGGGAACGGCCCCCCAGTTCCCACTGGTGGCTTTCCTGGGATTTGAACCATGAACCGTGCGAGGCAGAGGCGAGGGGCAGAGCCCGGGCCCTGCTGAGCCCGGCTCTATTTCCAGTAGATCTTGCCCGCCTCGCCCACGCGCACGGCGCCGCTGGCCACCAGCTGCAGCGCGGCGGGGAAGGCGCGGTGCTCGGCCTCCTTCACCCGCTCAGCCAGCGTGGCCTCCGTGTCCCCCAGCTTCACCGGCACCGCCTCCTGGAAGATGATGGCCCCGGCGTCCACCTCCTCCTGCAACGGCAGCGGCGAGGTCGGCCTGGCACACAGGGGAGGCCTGGGGTGCCAAGGGGACCTGGCAGGAGCTGGGGTTTGCGCTGGTGGGATGGGGCTGGCTGTGGTCTGGGAAGGGTTCAGAGAGAGCAGGAGGGAGGCAGAACAGCAGGGAGCAACAATTCTATCCCAGAAAAGCCCAGGGACAGGAGGGGCTGGGCTGGGCAGGACATTGAGTCAGAGGGGGAATGAGCCGAGGGCGGCACGGAGCCAGGACAGATCTTCCCTGGAACACTGCTGGGGCAGATCCCTGCTGGGCAGGGGTGGTTCCTCAGCAGCTGCCACACAGAGAAACCCCAAGTCATGGCATAGAGAGTAGAAAGCACTTTCCCTTCTATTGGGAAAAGTGATTCTGCTCTCTTTTTCCAAGGGAAAGCAAAAATGCTGAGACAGATTCCAGCAGCAGAGGGTGAGGGGAGCCAGAGGAGAGACCTTTGAACCCTGAGAAGTGACCAAAAAGGGAACCAATGATCCCTGGCCTGAAAAAACGTGGCTCTGAAGCTGAGACATCTCTGCTCTTTCTTTACTTAGGGTCTGACCAGCATAAATTGTCAAGTTTTGCTCTGTTCCCACAGAGCAAAACTGATCACACCTTACCAAATCCTGTACCATTTCCAGTGGGGTTTTGTTTGTTTGTTTCTATTTTTTTCTTTTTCTTGAAAGCAAGAAACAAGGCAGGTTTAGGATAAAACCCAGAAGTTTGGGCCATGTTTAACAAAGCCTTTGGCTTCGCCAAGGCCTTACATTAACTATTTCCCCTCTCCAGTGGGTGGAAGACAGCAGTGGGATGCTTAGGGAAGAAGTTCCCTTAGGGAAAGCTTCAACTCCTGGACAAATTATCCATTTCCATTCCTTCTCCAGAGCCAGCAAACTACAGCACTGTATGGTCACAATAAAATCTCCACCTCCTCTGGATGCAAAGTTCTGAACACAGAGGGCAGGTGATCAAACACGAGGGTTTAGGGTTCTCCCAGCAGGCTCTGAGGTGAGAATGTTCAAAAGGGAGGATTGCAGAGAGCCAGGGAGGAGCAGATGTTCACAGGGGAGGATGCAGAGGGGCAGGGAGCAAGAAGGTGAAGATGTTCAAAGGGGAGAATTGCAGAGAGCCAGGGAGGTGCAGATGTTCAAAGGGAAGGATTACAGAGAGCCAGGGAGGTGCAGATGTTCACCGGGGAGGATGCAGAGGGGCAGATGTTCAAAGGGGAGGATGCAGAGGTGCAGGAGGGGCAGATGTTCCCAGGAGAGGATGCAGAGGGGCAGATGTTCCCAGGGCAGGATGCAGAGGGGCAGATGTTCAAAGGGAAGGATGCAGAGGGGCAGATGTTCCCAGGAGAGGATGCAGAGGGGCAGATGTTCAAAGGGAAGGATGCAGAGGTGCAGATGTTCACAGGGGAGGATGCAGAGGGGCAGATGTTCCCAGGGGAGGATGCAGAGGTGCAGATGTTCCCAGGAGAGGATGCAGAGGGGCAGATGTTCCCAGGAGAGGATGCAGAGGGGCAGATGTTCACAGGGGAGGATGCAGAGGTGCAGATGTTCACAGGGGAGGATGCAGAGGTGCAGATGTTCAAAGGGAAGGATGCAGAGGTGCAGATGTTCCCAGGGGAGGATGCAGAGGTGCAGGAGGGGCAGATGTTCCCAGGAGAGGATGCAGAGGTGCAGATGTTCAAAGGGAAGGATGCAGAGGGGCAGATGTTCAAAGGGAAGGATGCAGAGGGGCAGATGTTCCCAGGAGAGGATGCAGAGGTGCAGATGTTCAAAGGGAAGGATGCAGAGGTGCAGATGTTCCCAGGGGAGGATGCAGAGGGGCAGCAGGGGGTACTCACAGCCACGAAGTGCACGGTGCAGCCCGTGACCCTGACCCCGGCCTGCAGCACCAGCTTGTGCGCGTTCGCTCCCTTGAAGGACGGCAGCAGGGACGGGTGGATGTTCAGGATTTTCCCTGGGAAAGCAGAGCTGAGGTTATTGGCTTTTAGCACTCTTAGGCTGCTCAAGGGGCCATAACCAACAGAGGAACAAAATCATTTGTGAAAAGGATTTTTGACAAGTTTTGAAGATGCCAGCAGCCAGCCAGCTCCAAGAGTCTGAATTAGCAGAGTGCAGTTACAGTTAATGGCTAAACACATCCCCAGGGATTAATAATGACTAATTGGCTGATGTAGCTGTCCCTTCCCTCAGCACCTTGTCCTTCTTTGATCACAGGATCCCCGGGGCTGGCCCAGCCCTGCCAGCCCATGCAGTGCCAGCTGTGCCCCATGGGCACCTTGTCCCCAGCCCAGAGCACTCAGTGCCACCTGCAGGGGACACCTGCAGGGCTGGGCACTGCAAAGCTCCCTGGGCAGCCCCTGCCAAGGCCTGAGCTCCCTTTCCATGGGCAAATTGCTGCTGCTGTCCAAGCTGAGCCTGCCCTGGCCCAGCCTGAGGCCGTTCCCTCTGCTCCTGTCCCTGTGCCCTGGGAGCAGAGCCCGACCCCCCCGGCTGTGCCCTCCTGGCAGGGACTTGTGCAGAGCCACAAGGGCCCCTGAGCCTCCTTTGCTCCAATGTCTCTATTACCATTATTTTATTTAATTCTTTCTGTTATCTCTATTCTATTCTTCTCTCTTCCTGGCAGCACCTTGGGGATCTGGGCAAGTTACAGGAGGCAAATGTGCCACCTGATGTCCAGCAGTGTCTCAGATACACTTTATATCTAAATAAAACCCTTTTTAAGCATCAGCATCTCCCTCCCTGTGGCTTGAGCCCAAAAGGTTTCAAGGACAGTGGGCTGGAAACACCACCCTGCTCCTCTGCCTCCATTTCCCATCAGAATGGGATGTGGATTCCTGTTTGCTTGGGTTTGTTTGGTTCTGTTTTCACCTGTGCTTTTTTAACACTCACAATTAACACTTTAACCTGTCCTTTGTTAACAGCCGTAATTCACACTTCAGGGCTGTTAAGCAAGAAAGAGTTTCCTAACTCCCACTCAGTGTCCTTGTGACTGTGAGAGAAAAAGAAAGGAGCAGCTTTGACCAAAGCAGCAGCAGGAATTGATTCTTCCTGGATAATTCGGGGGGGTCAGGGGCCAGGCATGGCCAGGACAGGGTCCTGCAGCTGGCCCAGCTCCCTGAGCTGAGCTCAGTGTCTGAGCTCCCATCTCGTGGTCACAGCTCAGGTTTTCAAGCTCAATCCAGTTCTGGACATTTAAAAAAGGAGTTTAACTCTTCTGTCTGGAAAAAGTCTTTCCTTTTCTCTCACACCAGTCATGCAAGTAAAGCAAATCCTGCACTGTCCAGGACAACAATCAGTGAACTGTCCCTAAATCAGAAGGCACTAAAATCTTTATTTGCACAAGGTTCTGCACTAGAGGAAGTTCTGTTCTGTCCTCTACAGAGTGTCTGCTCCAAACACATCCCTTGGAGTGAGAGATTGTGTCTCCTCCTGACAGCTGCCCACAGCACAGGCACTTCCATCTCTGGGCCCTGAGTGGAGACAAACAAAACCAATTCACCTGACTGGCTTCACCTGACAGCTTCAAAACCACAGCAAGGCCTCTCACGAGTGTCTGCTTTGCTCTACTGAATTTAAAGAGAGGTTTGAAAAGAAGTTCAGGTGTGAAATGTTCCTGGCACACCCAGGGGAACACAAAAGTCACCAAAGAGCAGTGAAAGCTGCAAGGCAGAGGCTGACCAGGCTGTGCCTGTTTTGAATAGGTTTAGGTAACCCTGGCCCCAAAGCAGAGCAAGCAGCAGCTGCTCTGTGTGCTCAGGACTCCCTGGGAAACACAGGAGGAGAGAAAAGGAACAGCTGGGCAGGGAGAGCAGGCCCTGAAGGTGTCACCAGCCTCTCAAAGAGCTGGAAAACCAAAAGATGAGCAGAGTGGAGACACTGTGAACGTTCTGAGCAAGCACAGCCTGGATCTGCCTGGGGAACACCCCACGCATGGACTCAGGCAGCTCCTGGCACGTGGCTTGGGACTGGCCAGGGCTTGTTAACCAAAACTGCAAAATGCTGCCCAGCTTGGTGGTTTTACAAGGACCCAGAGCAGTTCCTCTGTCAGGGGAAGGAATCTCAGTGCCTGGCTGCTTACCTCTGCCAGCACCTCCTGTGTGCAGAGGCACAAAGCCTTCACAGCCTTTAAAAAATATTTCCTAAGAAATCAAAGACTACCAGACCTGAGTCTGCCCTTGGCTTCCTTCAGGCTCTGCACAGGGGCACTGCCTTTCCCTCACATCCTTTTCCTTACAAGATGGGAAGAGTTTCATTTCACAGAATCCCAGGATGGGCAGGGTTGAAAGGGGACCTTGAACATCACCGTGTTTAATCTGCTGCCCTCTCTCTTTTTCCTGGTGACAACCCCTGAGATGCCTTGGTGCACATGCACAGCCCCCCAGCTGTGCTCACCTTCCCATTTCTTGACAAAAGGACCCGAGAGGATGCGCATGAAGCCGGCCAAGCAGATCAGCTCCACCGAGAACTCCTGCAGGACTTGGTCCACGGCGCTGTCAAACTCCGTGCGGCTCTGGTACCTCGTGTGCTCCACCACCTGGGCAGCCCAAAGCAAGAACAGGGATGTGCTGGCAGCTCCAGAGGAAGAGCAGCTCCCCAGGGCCCAGCTGACAGGCACAGTGCAGCCTGTGCTCCTCCCCACACAGGGGGAGCAGTGGGACAGACAAGTTTGGCTTGATAAGCCCACGGCTCTCGATCCCATGGAACACCTACATGGATTTGTGGGGTTTTGCATGGATCACCATGGAGCACCCCACAAATGCAGGGCTTTAAGCCATCCTGAAGTCTTCCAAAGGTTTCACCCACTTTGAGGCCTCTGGCAGTCATAAGCAGTTGAATCTTGGCAAAAACTGTACCAGAAAAGCTTGGAAAAAAGGCTGATCACAAACTCCTAGACCAGCCCCTACCCCATAATGATGGAATCCCAGAATCCCAGACTGGGTTGGGTTGGAGGGACCTTAAATCCCACCCAGTGCCACCCCTGCCATGGCAGGGACACCTCCCACTGTCCCCAGTGCCCAGCCTGGCCTTGGGCACTGCCAGGGATGCAGGGGCAGCCCCAGCTGCTCTGGGCACCCTGTGCCAGGGCCTGCCCACCCTGCCAGGGAACAATTCCTCATTGCCAAGATCCCACCCAGCCCTGCCCTCTGGCACTGGCAGCCATTCCCTGGGTGCTGTCCCTGCAGGCCTTGTCCCCAGTCCCTCTGCAGCTCTCCTGGAGCCCCTGCAGGCCCTGCCAGGGGCTCTGAGCTCTCCCTTTCCCAGGTGAGCACCCCCAGCTCTCCCAGCCTGAGCTGTTGTTTTCCACCCAGGATAGATCCCCTGATTTAGGCAGGAAGAAGGCAGCAGTACCTAACTTAGAGCACCCAGTCTTCAATAGAAGCACCTGTTAAAGGCCACCAGCGTCCCAGGGGTGGTTTGGGAAAAGCCAGGGCTGCTCAGGTGACAGGGACAGCAGGCACTGGGCACAGAGCCCAGCCCAGCCCTGGGCTGAACCAGCCTCTGCCCCTGTGCCTGTGCCACCCCTCCATCCCATCCCACACAGCCCACACTGTTTTTTTTCCTGATAAAAACCTTGGGGTTGGCACTGGATGGGCTTTCAGGTCCTTTCCCAGCCAAGCCAGCCTGTGATTCTCTGTTTGCTCTTCACACCACATTTCTCTTGTGCCCTCTGTGTCCTCCCAAGGAGGAGCTGGAGCACCAGCACAGATCCCAGCACCAATAAAGGAGCAAAGCTCTGGGCCCCAGTCTCCCTGGCTCTGTATTCAGCAGTGAACAGTGACTGGAAAAGGTTTCTAAGTGACAACAGGATCATTTCAGATCTGCAACACAAAGGCAAGGCACACAAAATCCATGGAAGCTCAGGGAGCCCTGGGAATGATTCCTGGAGAGCCTGAGGCAGTTCCCAGGCAGTCAGAGGAAGGCCCCACTGAGTGTGACCTCTCCATTCCATTCAAATGAACCACCAGGTCATTTTAAAATTAAATTCACATAAAATAGGTTGGTACTTCAGTGTCAATGCCCTGAAGTCAAGCAATTCACAAAGTTTAAGCTGTAACTGAAAGTTTTATGCTGGTTTAATGCAACAACTGTCCCCAAAGCATCAGGATTGCTGGCAGAGAAGGAGAAAAGGAAGGATTTTGCTGTCAGGTACTTTGTCCCTAGGCACAAGTTCACAACAGACCAAAAGAGAAAAGCCAAGGCTCCCTATCAGCCCATGTGTCACCCCATAAAACTCATCAGCACCTTCCTGCTGGAGTCCCAGCCAATGGTGGCTGATTACAAAAGGAAATGCTCACCCTTGTAGGAATCCCAGCTCTCTCAGCTTTCCTCAGCCCCTCCACACCAGGTTTGTTGGAGATAACCAGAACTATCTGTGCATAGCTGGTGTCTTTCTTCGTGCTGTTGATGAGAGCTTCCAGGTTTGTGCCTGGGGGAGAGAGAATAACTCATGGATACTGAGAATAAATAGAGGGAACAGCTGGAAGAGGCTTTAAACAAGTAGCACTGTGGGGGAGACCAAACCAAACAGCCCTGATGAAACATTAATCCTTTTCAAATTGATTTGCTGGGAGCTGATTCAGACAGCTGAAGGCCTTTCCTGGCAGCTGCACTTGGAAACTGTAATTTATAGCACTGGATTGGTGTCCTTAGTGATTGGGAATACTGGAAATAGAATAGTTGGAGTGCCTACATGGCAAAAGAAATTCTGCTCTATCTGTGAGATGATGCTGCTGTTCCTACAGGGACCAGAGTGGGAGCCTGAATCTGGACACCTGCAGAGGTTTGGGGATAAACTGAGCACAGGAGCGATTCACAGACTGCAGCAGAGGTTAAAAGAGGTTTGTGACTGACATCAGCCCAAGCACAACATCTCTCCTGCCTGCTAGAAGCCTACCAGAGTGCCCATGGAGAACTGCAGGGATTTTAAATCCAGGCTGAAGCTCCCTTCTGCACAGTCTGGATCCCAGGGTAGCAAAGAGCAGAACTCACCTGTTCCAGAGATGAGGACAGCCACCTTCACTTTGCCTGTCTGGATCTTGCCCTGGATGTGGCTCTGCACACACAGGGACCTGTTTGCTTGCAGGGCCCGATGGAGATTGAGGACTTTAACGTTGTCAGAGCCTGAGCAGGTACAAGGAAAAACCCAAAAGACCAGCAAAACAAAGTGTCAGTAAAGGGAGAAGCAGAGAGAGGAGAAAAGCACCCATGGAAGAGATGAATGAACTGTCAGCTCAATACCCCCACAAAAAAGCCAGGGAGGTGCCAGTGAAAAGGTTTTCACCTCATGAAGACTCCCAAATAAGGGAATTTCCCTTTGCTTTTTCTTTCTGCTGATTTCCCCCCAAGGAAGATCAAGCTGCAGGAACCTTTTTGCAGGGGCACCACTTTGCCGATGAGCCAGGCGGTCTCGTGTTCCTGGATGTCCCTGAGGAGCTGCTGGGCCATCTCCCTCTGAACCACCAGCACTGCCCCCACCCCACAGTTGAAGGTCCGAGCCATCTCCTCCTCAGAGAGGTTCCCTTCCTTGTGGAGCCAGCAGAAGATTTCAGGGATCTTCCAGGTGAGAGCATCTGAAGAGAATTGGAAATACAGATCAAGGGTGGAAATTGTTACCAATGGACTACAAATTATTGGGGTGCTAAGAGGCAAAATCTGTCACAAAAATCCCCCAGTGCCCCAGCTCCAACCAGGTGAGGATGATTTACAGCAGCACAAAAATGCTTCTGGACAAGGCACAGGAAAGGAATTCCAAGGACAGGAAATTTCTTTCTTGTCATGTTCTCTTTGAAAATGGTTCTACCCCAATTTCTACAGATTCATGGAATCACAGAATGGTTTGGGTGGGAAGGGATAATTCCCAAGATCCCAGCCAGCCCTGCCCTCTGGCACTGGCAGCCATTCCCTGGGTGCTGTCCCTGCAGGCCTTGTCCCCAGTCCCTCTGCAGCTCTCCTGGAGCCCCTGCAGGCCCTGCCAGGGGCTCTGAGCTCTGCCTGGAGCTGCTCCTGTCCAGGCTGGACAATCCCAGCTCTCCCAGCCTGGCTCCAGGGCAGAGGTGCATATACACATAAACATTTATCAGTGGAGAAGTGGAAAATGATTTATGAGCAGTTTATGAGTTCAGAACTATTAATTCCTTATTTTATTGTACAACCCTGTGAGCTCTCACAACCTGTGCCAGCCTTTTCCCTCTCCATGCCTCACCTGCCCCAGCACTGAAACCCCTTTCCAGCACACCTGAGGGGAGAGGGCTGAGGATTAATGAAGCCAAACAGCAGGAGCTGTCCCTGAGCTCACAACCACCTCTGAATGCTAATTGAAAACTTCATGAGTGTCATTTAATTAGCAATAATTTCGTAGGGAATTGCAAATGGTGCAGCTGACTTGGGAATGCCGGTAAGGCTGTTTTCTTTCTGCAAGTGTCCTATGAAATCCAATCCCAAACACCCCCAGGGGAAGGAATTCAATGGGGAGCAGTCTTTCCACCACGAAGAGTTTTGACTGGCTCTGGTTCAGATACAAGGAAAAACCCAAACATTCCTAGACAGACACGTCCAGCTCCTACAGCACAGACCAGCTGCTGTGGGCACAGGCTTGCACAGCAAGGTCAGGATTTTTCCACAGCTTTCCTTCTCTCTCACCTAAAACGACACCCAGGGACTCTGGGAGGACTCTGGGGATGTTTTCCAGCAGGCCCCCTCCCGTGATGTGGGCGTAGGCTTTGACGTGGCCCGAGCGCAGCACAGGCAGCAGGGTCTTGCTGTAGAGCTTGGTTGGGGTCAGCAGCAGCTCTCCTGCCCAGGGGAGAGGGGAAAAGCATGGAGAGAAATGGGAATCAGTACAAAATGGGGGGAATCTCAAAATAGCAGTTTGGATAGTAATGAGCATTGTACTAGAGAGAAACACAAAGTTCTACCTTTTTCATTTTAGCCCACAATTAATTATTTATCCCCCTCCCTTTGTTTCTTCCCTGCACGTGTGACTCCCAGGAAAAGAAGAAGATGAAGACATGCTAAAGATGGAATGATTTTTTTTTTGGTGCCTGAGCAAAGTTTCAAAGGCCCAGAGAGAACTGCTGTGCCAGCTGTTGGGAGGAAGCTCAGGAGGAAGCAGTACCCAGAGTCTGATCCCCGGAGACACCGACGCGGGAGGAGAAATCCAGGGAGGACTTCTCCACGATCTTCCTGACGAGGCTGAAGCCGTTGCTGTGGACTCCAGAAGATGCCACCCCAATGACCACGTCCCCCTCAGTGATCCTGTCCAGCTGGGGCAGCATCTGCCCCCTCTCCACGGCCCCCACGGCGAAGCCGGCCAGGTCGTACTCGCCGGGGGGATACATGCCCGGCATCTCGGCCGTTTCTCCTCCTGGGGACCAAAACACAGCAGAGAGGTGCTGAAAAAGCCTGGCTTGGATCATGGAATCCCAGAATGGTTTGGCTTGGAAGGGATTTTAAAGCTCATCTCATTCCTGGTTTGGGTTGGAAGGGGTTTTAAAGCTCATCTCATTCCACCCTGGCATGGACACCTGCCACTGTCCCAGGTGCTCCCAGCCCCAGTGTCCAGCCTGGCCCTGGGCACTGCCAGGGATGCAGGGGCAGCCCCAGCTGCTCTGGGTAAAATTCTGCCTTTTTCTCTCCTCTTCCTACTTTGCACTCCCTGCCCTGTGCTCCAGCTTCACCTGCTTTTTTCAGTCCTGGGGTTTCAGCTGTATTTAATAAGGGCTGGCTGAAATGGAGGATGGAGAAGTGCTCAGCCACTCAACAATTAAATCCACAGATAATTGTGCAAAACCAGGCAAGAGATGAGCCCTCACCCCCTCACTATCAGTGGGGTGATGAGTTAAATTTGTTGAGCTGAAGGTTCAGCTCTTCCAGAAAGGCCTGTGAGGTTTGAAAGTCTTGAACTGGAGATAAAATCTTGACATTTTGGTGGTTTCATCACAAGGTCTCACCTAGCACAGACCTTGCTGCAGCATGAATGGGGTGATTATATTTGATAAATGCAGAGAACACCTTAAAACAAACATAAAGCTGACCAACAGCTCATGCAGGAAAAAAGTAAACCAGGGCATAAAGAGCTTCTTGTTTAAAGCTTATAAACAGACCCAAAATGACACCCACTGAGAAAGAACTTGTGTTCCTAACTTCCCTAAAATTTGGAAAAAAGGACAGAACCTTTTCTCAACATCTAACCTAAATCTGTACCTAAAACTAATCTAAATTTAACCTAAACTTTTAAAGTACTGTTTCTTTCCACTGTGATTCAGATCAAGTTCCCTGAAAGGAATGACATGGAACACTTTGCTTTTTTACTCCTCCCAGATTCTTCCACAGAGTAGGAAACCAACCACATTCAAACCAACTAAAAGACCTTGCAGAAGGTTTCTCAGATCCCCCTGAGAAGTGTTCCTACCCAAAAGAGCACATCCAGCTTTCCTGCAGGCATCAGCAATTCCTGCAATGACTCCCTGAGCCACATCCACGTCGAGTTTGCCGCAGGCAAAATAATCCAGGAAGAAGAGGGGCTCAGCTCCCTGGGCCAGGATGTCATTGACACACATGGCCACCAGGTCCTGCCCGATGGTGTCGTGTTTCTGGCACTCCTGAGCAATCTGCAAGACACGGGAGAAGCCTGGGATCAGCTCTGGGAGAAGCCTGGGATCAGCTCTGGGCCCCTGGAGCACAGGCAGGGTCTGCAAGGGACTGAAATCAGGAGCAGAGCCTGTGAGCAATGGACCAGAATCCCTCCAGGTGCTCTTTGAGGAGCAGCTTTGTTTATTATCCTCTCCTAACTCTCTTCAGGAATTATTCCTGTCTCCAATGGCAAATCCAAAAGGCACTGAGAAGGAAGCTGTGCTGCAAAAGGGCACAGCTTGGAGCCCAAACACAACAGCAAACCTGGGATTCAGTTTTTTCCCCCATCAATTAATCTTTTTTGAGGGTGGAGATGCTGCCTTTGTGAAACAAAATTCCTGATTATATTCTTAATATTAAAACCCAGTTATTTTAGGCATCTTATCAACTTCTGATATTTAGTGATGATATTATCATATCAACTTCTGATATTTAGTGATGATATTATCATATCAACTTCTGACAGTTGATATTATCATATCAGTTGATATTATCAGATATCAGCACATCTGGTAACTTACAGGTATTTCATTCTTTTGCCTGAAGAA
Source organism: Molothrus ater (assembly GCF_012460135.2). Classification (NCBI taxonomy): domain Eukaryota; kingdom Metazoa; phylum Chordata; class Aves; order Passeriformes; family Icteridae; genus Molothrus; species Molothrus ater. Next base: position 1,014,643 of record NC_050479.2, on the reverse strand, counting down.
GGGCAATTTCAGTTTCCATCCCTTTTTTATAAAGACCAATAGGTGTTTTTCCAGGACAACTGCTATTTTCTGACAGAACCTTTTCCCTTCTGTGCTGTTCCTCCTCCCTTGGGTGGATTTCCACCTTACCTTGAGTTTGGTGCCGACGCCGTCGGTTCCAGACACCAGGATGGGATCTCTGTAACCAGCTGCTTTCAGGTCAAAGAGCCCAGCAAACCCTCCAAGCTCTGCATTGCAGCCTGCCAGCCAGGAAAAGGAGAAACGGCCCAGCTTTACTCCCAGGGGCTTCCCCAGCATCTCCACCACAAATTCTCTCCAAGGTTTGGCAACACAACTTTGCTTTGTCACCAGGAAACTTTTCTCTGCCATTCAGAAGCTCTTCACTGAGGAGCCAACCTAATCTGCTTAGCTTGGCTTTGTCTTTTTAATTTATCATTAGCCTAAGCCTAAAAATCCCCAACTTTGTGACTGAGCAGTCAGTAATTCCTGGAACTGAGAGATTTCCCCTTCACTAAGTGTTCCTGTGAAACACAGGAGGAATTGTGGTGAGATTGTTGTACTGGTGTGAGAAAATCTCTATTTTTCCCTCTGTGTATACCTGACTTCATTAGAAGGTTGTCAGTTAATTTGAAATAAAAGGGCCACTTCATAAATGAATATTTTAAATCTGTCTGAAGAACTACAAGGACTTGCTAGAGCAAGATGGGCCTGAACCCCAAACCCAAGGGTGAATCCATGCTGATTCAACCAAGCAAAAGAGGTGGGTTCCACATCCATCTCAGGAATTCTACATCTCATAACCTTTCTAAACATTCATCCCCCCAAATGATGGAGTTCACTGTGCAGGAAATAATGGTCCATGGAATCAAACTCAGTACTTAATGGTGGAATTTTTGCTTGCATTTATCCTTACACAGTGCTGAACTGTGCCCTGTGACACTCCTGGCATTCAGGAGATGGAGCTCAGAGCCATTTGGGGGTTCCAAGCTGTGCATTTGCAATAAAATCACAGGCATTTGCTTCCCACAGGGTATTTTATGTCATCTAGAAACAGGCAGGACACATATATATGAGCTTTTGATCAAGATCAACTGGTAAAGCTCACTGCCAAGAAGTGACCAAAGCAGGAGCAAAGGTTCTTGTCTTACCTGACCTTGATGTGGCTGCAGCAAAGGGTTTGATCTTCTGCACCAAAGTGTTCCCTGCTTCAATGTCCACCCCACTGTTCTTGTAAGTCAGGCCTCTGGAAGAGTGGGGAGAAATGGGGTGGCAGCTGATTACTGCATGTATTTTCAAATGATATTTACTTCTTTACATCCCTGAGTGGGTGAACTGTGCAGAATCCCATCCTGCTGTCTGAGGAGGCACTGCCAGGAGCAGCAGGTGGGTAATTCCAGAGTGTTGAAGTTGGTATCAGAGCATTGGGATCACACAGTCAAATCCCAAAATAAAACCCCTGACAAGGTAAAACAGGCAGCAGAGACCTGATCTTGCAGGGTTTGAATCCATACAAGCCACGGAGTCCCAGCTGTGACTGATCCCCACCTTGTCCCCAGCCCAGGGCTCTGAGTGCCACCTCCAGGCCTTGAGGAGTCAGTGGGAAGGCTCCAAACCAAACCAAGCACAGCAGAAATGCACAGCTGGGTCAGAGCAGGACTGAGCTCAAGTCACTTTTCCACCCCCAAGGTGAATCAATAACCCCCAGGATCCTTCCAGGGTTTTCCAGCTGCAGCTTTGAGGTTGCCTCTCCTTGGCACTGCAATGATCCCACCTCAGAAGCAGCCATGCCTCTCTTACTTCAATGGGCTTTCTATTCAAGAATATAAAATATATTTCCTTCAAAAGACCCAGGTTCCTAAGGTGGGGCTCAGGAACCTGGAAGGAGATGTCAGCAAGCTCTGGGTGGGGTTTATGTAAGATCAGCAGCCTGGTACAAACGGGTGTCACCTGTGTGTCCCCACAGCTCCCTGGGACACGAAGCACCAGCTCATGTTTACAGAGGGACCTTTCCATTCTGGGGACAGGGATTTTAATGACTTTTCACTGCAGCAAACACAGCTCGTGCCAGTTGAGCAGTTGTTATTCCCAGGCTGTCAGTGCCATGAACCAGGTGCATCCCTATTTTAGATCCATCCCTGCTTTCTCTCTCCTATGGATGGGATTCAGCCTGAAGTTTAAATTCTGAGGGTGTTGATTAACAAGGACAAATACAACAAAACAACTGAAAGCCATTTAAAATTGACTCGGCTGAACAAAAAAATTCAGTTAATCCACAAAACCCATCTCAGGAACCAGGTCAAGAATTCAGCAAACACTGGAAAAGTCAGAGACAGACACAAATGCCTACAATTGCACTAAATGGAGTAAATATTTTTGTACTCTGCCTAGTAAATCTTATTTTAAGATGTGGGAGGGTTTTTTTAGGATCAAAGGTATTTCTGTTGTGAAGATCATTGCTGGAATATCTGGAATTGATAAAGACTCCAAGTGCCAGAAGAACTGGCCCAGGAGAAGCGTTGCCAGGAAAATCCAAAGGTGTCTGCACTCCCAGCATAGCCCTGCCCAAAAACTGGCAAGAAGACAAGAATTACCACAGGCAGCTGTGAATAAGACTCAAGGAAATATTGGCCTGCAACAACCCGAGATCAAAGTCAGCCCCTTTCAGTCTGAATATGATGAATGTCCACCAGATTTGCACCATGTTTTTAGGACTATTTAGAATTTGTTAATTTTTTTTTTTTGCTTTGATTCTTTAAATGAATCTTTAGTTCTTTAAATTTTCTGGAATACTTTTCATTAAGCATTCTGGCCATTTTCCTGAGGTGAAATGCCTCAGGACTGAATGCTGCCAGGCTGCCAGGAGGAGCTGAGCCCTGACTTCAGAGCCATCCCCCTTCCTCCACTGAGCCCCAAGGGGACTCTGGGGCTCTCCTGGGAGAGTGGAAGTTGTCCCTGCTATGGCAGGAACAGGATGAGCTTTAAGGTCCTTTCCAAGGCAGCCCAGTGTGGGGTTCTGGGGCTGCAGCCCCCCTGTGCTGCCCCTTCAGGAGCAGCCTCCAGGCAGTGCCAAATCCTCCAGGCAGCCATTCCTGCTGGCCCAGGGTGGGAGGGAACTGCTCCAAGAGCCTCCTCTCGCCTCGCTGACCTGGCTTTCTATTTTTCTGTTACAAATCCCAATTCCACCTTGTCACATCAATTTGTCAAGAGATGCAGAGCACCTGAGAGAGAAAGAAGACTAAATACCAACACCCTTGTTCTTTTAGGAAGTTTATTGACGATAATTTTACAAAATGCTAATCAGGATACACTGCCAGCAGCAACAGAACTGTCACTGATGTGTTTCCCAGCCTACAAAATAACCCCTTGGGAAAAGGTATGTTGGGAGCTTTTTGGAGCAGAGCAGTTTCTTATTAGGTAAAAATGAGTTTAAAAACTACAAGAAGCTTTCAGGAACATTAAAGAGACAACAAGACTCCCTACTATCAATAAACAAACCAAACAAACCCACACCCATATGATCTCCAGAGTCTTACAGTAAATACTGAGCCAATTAAAGGAATGAGAATGGAAAGAGGGGATGAATTCTACCCTGTGTTAGGCAGCTGTGCCAGTAAAATGTCAATCCCAACAAGGGAGGGGGTTCAAGGTGATTTTAACCATTTCTAAAAGCTAAAAAAGAACCAGTAAGCCAGCTTGAACTTTGTTAATATATAAAATCCCAGAATCTCGTCAGCTGGAAGGAACACACAGGAATGATGCAGTCCAAGCCCTGGCCCCGCACAGACACCCCAAAAATCCCACCCTTGGCATCCCTGGCAGAGCTGTCCAAACACTCCTGGAGCTCTGGCAGGCTGGGGCTGGGGCCACATTTCATGATATTAAATGATTTTTCATTTCATGATATTGAATATCAGACTTCTGGACAGGACAAAGCCAGAGCAAAAGTTGTGATCCAAAACAAACCTGGAGCAAATCTGTGATCCAAAACAAACCTGGAGCAAATCTGTGATCTAAAGCCCGAGAAGCAGAAGTTGACTTTCCCTAAACCAGATCATTCCTGTGTGCTTGTCACTGTAGTTTAACTCAGATTTAGGAGAGTAAGAACATCAGGCATTCAAAATATTCCTGCCTTGGCTGGTCTTGCTGACGCTGAGTACAAGGACGGGGTTCCAACTTGTCCAGAGTTACACAGAATATCAAGAGAATCATGAACAGCACCCAGGGATGTGCTTAGCTCCTTCTGACCCCCGTGACTGCCATTTCAGGGGCTGGGAATATCTACCTGGATTGCCTGAGGAAGGCTATGGCCCGGTGGCCGATGTCCCTCCTGAAGATGGCCCCCTGGAAGCGGATGGCAGCCACGCCCAGGTTGGCCGCCTGCAGCGCCGCGGGCAGGTCCTCCTTGATGGCCGTGACTGTGAGCACTCTGCCCCCGCTGGTGACCACCCTGCCATCCTTCAGGGCTGTGCCTGCGTGGAACACCTCCAGCCCCAGCTGCCTGGCCTTCGCCAGCCCTGTGGGTGGGGTGAAAGACATCAGCTCTTGGTTAGAACGCTCTCCGGGAGAGACCGAACACTTGTTGTCTGAAAACCACAGGCAAAGTCAGGGTGATCCTGCTGGGAAGTGGGAATAAATCTGTAAAAAATACCTCTGGGGGAGAGACAAGTCTAGCTGTGTGCTCAGGGATGTGGGAACAGACATTCAGTAGGCACACAACATCTGATTGCAGCTGGGGTTTTATGCCTCAGTGACAAACACCAGCACCAACGTGACCCAAGAGCCCTGATCAGAACCACCTGACTGCAGCAGGCATTAAATATCAATGCTGTGCCAATATCAAATAACAACAGCATGGAGAACTGGAAACACACCAAAATAAACTGAGATGTGTGAAAATTCAGCTGCTCTTGCTGACCCAGAAGCCAGGGTTTCTATGAATCTCAGTTCCATGATTCACCTTCATGCAGCAGCAGAGAACAGGGAGAGGCCAGGGGGGGAAGGAGCCTCCTGCAGCTCCTCCTGCTCCATTTACCTGTTATTTCCAAGCCCTTGGGATATGTCCCTGGGTAGCCTTGACTAGCCATGACCACAGTCACAGCTGCACTGTCCTCTCTCCAGGCTGGCATGGAGCTGGCCAACCTCCTGTTGATCACTGCCTGCATAACCTCGTACAGGTCACTCCTGAGCAGGGGCAGAATCACCTGCAGAACACACAGCAGCAAATCAAACCAGGTCATGTCTTCCCTGGCCTTGGAAAGACAATAATGCAGCTGGAAAAGCAGCATTAAACTTGCCCATATATTGTACTTCCACACACCAGACATGCAGTGGATAATCTGAGAGATAATCTTAAAAATACTCATCCTTGCAGAAAACTTCTGTGGGTAAAGGAATTGCTACATATGGAAAGGAAAGGGTGAGGACAAAGAACCTCATTTGTTCTGAAGAATAGAAATCAAGAGTTCTGTTCCACTTGTCAACAGGGAGCAAGGAAAAATCCAGAATCCATTCCAGAAAAGGACAGGGAAGTGCTGAGCTCTTCTCAAGCTGACCTTTGCAAAGGCCAGATTTGAGTCCAGCCTACTGAAATCCTCTCTGGAATGGAACAATTTCCTTACAGACCTTCTGCCTTGAACAAACAACCCAAATGTTTTAAATCTTGGTGATTTAAAATCCTGATTATTCACCCCAAATCTGGTTAACAACAGTGGTAGATGGTCACAGATTTTACTCCTCCCATAATGCCAAACTGTACAAAATGACTCACCTGACACTCTGGGTCACCAAATCTGCAGTTAAATTCCAGAACTTTGGGCCCATCTTTGGTGAGCATTAATCCAGCATAAAGCACACCTGGAACAAAACATGATACATAAAGATCTCTCAGGAACTCACTTGTTTTGAATCTGTTGATAACAGGGTTTAAAAGGCTGCCACCTGTGCTCAGTGAATTTGAGAAATGGTAACAATAAATCAGGCAGAAATAGCTGTCACAAATTTACAGCTTATTTTGGAACATCTTCCTTTCTGCTCCTCCTCACTTGAGGAATTATCCCCTTTTCATGACCTCTGTTGGTTTCCATGGACAATGAATCAAGGCTGGCACCAAACCCAGTTCCTCATAAATCAAAGCTGTTTCCCTTAACCTCCAGTGTGAGTCAGGATACAAAGAGGAAAAAGCAAAATAAAAGGCTGCTCTCCTCATGATTAAAGATCCCAAAGTTTTGTACATACCCACATAGGGGACTCCTTCTTTCCTCATGCCATCAACAGTCTTCTGAAGAACAGTCTCTCTGATTTTCTGCAGCAAATCTTTAGAAATCTGACAAAAAAGGATTGGAAATCAGTGTTTGTAAAAAGGGAGGGCTTGGCTTTGTGTTTTTAAGAGCCAAGCAGAATTCTTGGATGGTCTCTTACTCCAATGGAAAGCTAAGAATGTTTTTCTCTCTGTTTCTGCCAACAGAAGTTCCCTACCAAACAAACCCCAAACTACCTTAAGCCACAGCCAAAATTCACCATGAGCTTTGTTTGGCACCAAGCAAAACTGTGGCTTTAGGCCCTCGGTTCTGATGAGCAGCATTTCACAACTTCAATCCCAATCAGACACAAGGCTGCAGAAATAACACTGCCCACTTTGGAATTCCAGGTAATTCAGTGGAGATTCCCTCCTCTCCAGAGAGCTTTGTGGAGCTGTGGATTCACTTGGCCATGGCTGCTTTGGGCAGCAATCTCCATCCAGTAGAGCCCATTCCCTGCTGCTCCTCTGCTGGAATGAGCCATCCCCAGAGGCTCAGTGACAGCTGCAGTGAAACATCCCCTCCCAGTCCCTCTGCCCTTCCTCATCAGCCCTTCCTCACCTGAGGAGCAGGGGAATAAGCTCCCATCCCTCCTGTGTTGGGGCCCTCATCTCCATCCAGCAGCCTCTTGTGGTCCTGGGCTGGGGGCATGGGGGCAATGGTGACACCATCACTGAAACACAGGCACTGAAACAAGGACAACACTTAAAGTTCCTGGGATGGTTACAATTAAAGTGAAATTAGAGCTGGTTTTCAGTGTGACAGAAGGATATTGAAGAGGATAAACTCTGCCCCCCTGATAAAATAAATGATGGGGTTCAGAGCATTTGCTTTTTCCTCTGGAAGCAGGAACTCATTTTGTGTGACCTTCCTTCAGAAATCAATAAAAGCTAGAAAAATTATACCATCAGCAGTTGCACTTAGAAGAAACACTCAAAAGGTTTAAAAAAATAATTAAAACATTGCATGATGGAAATGACTTTTTCCTTTCCCCTCCCAGCCCTTGCACTGGAAGGAAGGAATTACATCCCTTTCAAAACTTCATTTTCCTTGCTGATAAAGCTATTTACTTGTGAAATATTCATAAATTATTTCTATAGCAGTTGTTTTTATCCTCAGTATCTTCAGAATAACAAAGCTGCTGGCATCTTCTGGAACTGGAGGATGTTGTGCACCCAAACTGGGTAATGTTGGACTAATGGAAGCAATACTCAAAACATTTTACAATGCTAATTATAAAACCAGCAAGGATCCAAAATAAGCCACAGCTGTCTCTAACCAATACAATTTTATTTATAAGCAGGGAATGGTTTTAATTTAACTGATGAAATCCTCCACTCTGTAGTGGAGTGAAGGCACTCAGTGAATCCCAAACAATTTAGAACAGGTAGAACCAAAGTGTTACAGTGAGATGCACTTACAGAAATTTCTTCTCCTTCAAGAAGTTCTTCAACAACAACAGTTTCCCCAGCTGTGCCAAAACTCTTATCCTACAGTGAAACAAAATCTCTTTAGTTCTGTTTCAGTTTTAAGCTACTGAAAATGCAACAAGAAATAGGAATTCATAATAGAGCCAAAAATGCAGCACAGGTTTGAGATGATGAATCCATTCTCCCCACCAGGGATGTCAGCACTGGTGAAATCCCTACTCCCCTCTTTGTTCTTAAATAAATGCAGGGTTTATTAGTGAGTATTTTGAAATGGCAGAGGGTATTTGTGATTACTGAGCAATTCCTCATGCTCTGCCTTCTGAAATCCATCCCAACAGCAGTGACAGCCAAGTCTCCAGTCTGCACGTTCACTGGATAAAAAAGTGCAATTTTATACAACACCTGGGAAGGGAGCAGGATTCTCACAGGCCAGTGCAATGTTTGCACACTGACTGCATATTCTGGATAATTAAGAAATTAAGAACAACCAGCCCACACTGCCAAGGTGATTTTGGGGGTCTCTAGAAATCTCTAACTCAGGTTTTTTTTGTAGAAGACATTGGGCCCTGCTCAGACATGAACTGTGCAGTGACCACAGACCCCCAAAATGTGACTGCAGCACCCAGGCCCTGGCCCCTGAAGCACAAGTGTGTCACAGAATGTGTCCCATGGATCAGCAGAGCTCCATGGAATTCCAGGGTGCTCTGGGGCTGACACCAGCTGAGGGCCTGACCTGGGAGCCTCAGCTCTGTGCTCCTCACTGGGCAGATAAAATTACTTCACTTGGCCTCACTTCAAATCTTGATGCTCCAAATACATCTGTGGAATATCCTTCCTCAGTGTGAACTTCACTTGGAATAATCCCAGAGAATCTGACTGCACATTGAAGTGCTGTGCTTGCTCCTAATGGTGCTTGTAAAGACCCACCTCAATCACTGAGGAGTTCACTGTGGCACCTGATGGACTGCAGGAGTCTCATAGAGTGAAAATAAAAGGAATTGCATATATAAATAAGTGAAATCAGGGGGGTTTTCATGAAGAATGGTTTTATTTTAGCCTACAGGAACTGCACCTCAAGCCATAAATCCAACAGATTTCCACAGCTGGCCAAATAAAAGGCTAAAAGGTTTGATGTCTCACAGCCACAACCCTGTTCCATGAAATAAGGAATTTCTGTGATGCTCTGAGGTGGTGAGGGGCTGGTTTGGTGTGAGACATTCCTCTCACCTGCATGATTTCAGTGACAGCTCTGCAGGCCTCCTCCTTGCTCGAAGCCACGATGACTCCTTTGCCAGCTGCCAGGCCACTGGCTTTGACAACCAAAGCAGGGAAGGTGGCACTGCCAAGGCACAGGACAGACACTCGACATCAACAGCCCTTGCAGGGACATTTTGAACATTTCAAGAGTTGAAAAATCAAAGTGCTTCTCAGTTTGCATGGCAACCTTATTGAGTAACACACAAATCACACCAGGCTCCTCTTGCTTTGCTCTGCCTGAGAAAGGTTCCTGCTTCTTTTCCCCACCAGGGAATTCCCTGACTGTTCATTACTGACTTCCATTTGGGAATTTCATCTGGGGTCACCTGGCTTGCACTGTGATGAGCAGATCATCAGTTGCTGAGTAATTCTCCAGGGTTTTTTTTGGTAGAGAAAAGGGATAAGAAGCCAGCACAGATGGTTCTGGCTGCTCCTGCCTTTCCCCAGCAGGCAGACTGACAAAAAAATAACAGCTTGTCCTACATTCTCCTGTGAACTGAACACTGAACCTGCATTCCATTTTAGAGCAGGAGGAACCATTTTTCTCTGACTTGCTGCAGTTTGAGAGAGTCATGGTAGGTGGTCCTTTGAAACCTTTGCAGATGTTCTATCCCAAAGGTATGGATACCTGAGCAATCATTGGATTGGTTTGGATACTGGTTTGGACATTTACACTGTCAGTAAGAATATGTCTAAAATGACCAGAAGTGTACCTGTTGATGAAGGCACATGCTGCTTTGGGATCAGTGAAGGATTTCCATCTGGCAGTGGGGATCTCATGACGATCCAGAAAGGCTTTGGTAAAGCTCTTACTGGACTCCAGCTGAGCTGCCTTTGCTGTGGGGCCAAAACACTTGACCCCAGCTGCTGTCAAGTCATCCACAATTCCTAAACACAAAACAAGTCATAAATCTCCAGATGATTTATGGGGGCCAGGCCAGCCAAGCTGCACTGATTCCTTGGAGCAGGAATGCCAGGAATAGAAGTCATCTGTGTCTGCAGTGCCTGCTTTCCTCACTGGAATCAGGAGCAGTAACCCTGCACCACTGCAGGCCCTCAGGATGTGCTGGCTTTGGGAAGGGATGACAATCCCCCCTTGGTTTATGACACCTTTGAGCTAAAAGTCAACATGAGTCTTTGGTGAAGATGCCAAAAGGTTTAAGCAGAAAAACTACCAGCATGTTTATAATTAGGTTTTTTTTTTTACCAAGACTCAAATTGTAATTATTTCAAACCATGAAAACTCGATAGGAAAACCAAAACTGGCTTTCTGGCTCACACACTACCCTTCAGAAATTCCTGTCCACCTCAGCACAACTGGATTTCAGGGAAACTGCTCCAGAGGATCTGTTTCCATTCAGACTGGAGACACTGCTGAGTGATGCACAGATGAGGACTAAAATTTACTTTTCTTCTAAATTCTGAAGGCTGTGATTTCCAGCTTGTGTCTCTTACCAGCAGCAAGAGGAACCTCAGGACCAACCACCACCAGCCTGACGTCCTGGTCCCTGCAGAACTGGGCAACAGCAGCGTGGTCACTGACTGGAACAGCTGTTGGAGACACAAACCAGGGAAAGATCCCATCCACAGGTGCTCCTCAGCACTGAGGCACCACAGAGCACTCCCCAGCCTCCCCTTCTGGGCTGCCAGGTCACTGGAAACCTGGAGGAGTGAGGCCCACACTGACAGAGACTCACCCAAAACACAGCCCCAAACCCCAGCAAAGGCTCTGGCTGGACATCCACTGTCAGAGCCATAAATCAGAGAACCCCAGAATCTCCTGAGCTGGAGGGACCCCCAGGGATCCCCCAGTGCCAGCCCTGCCCTGCCCAGAGCCCAGCAAGCCCAGCCTGGGCATCCCTGGCAGCGCTGGCCAAAGGCTCCTGGAGCTGTGGCAGCCTCGGGGCCTGTGCCCATTCCCTGGGCAGCCTGGGCAGTGCCAGCACCCTCTGGGCAAGGACCTTGCCCTGCTCTGCAGCCTGAGCTGGCCTGGCCCAGCCCCAGGCGCTCCCTGGTGCTGTCCCTGTCCCAGAGCAGAGCTCGGAGCTGTCCCTGCGCTGCCCCTCGGGAGGAGCTGCAGCCCCGGGGAGCTCTGAGCTCAGGCTGCTCCAGCCTGGGCTGCCCAGGCCACCTCGGGGGCCCCTCCTGACCCTTCCCCAGCCTCCACAGCCCTGTCAACCCACCTCGCTCTTGAGAGTGAGGAAAAAGGCTCTGGGATCCCCTGCTGCCAGCCAGCAAACTGGTCTGGCCCCTAGGAACAGCCCATTTGCCAGCACACAGCATTGCAAAGAAACCAAGAAAACAAAAAACTCTAAAGGAAAAAGAATATAATTTCTTTCCAGCGAGTCTCCTCCCTGAGGAGGGTCACCATGGAGCTTTACAGAGGTAAGACCAGGCTGGATGGGGCATGGAGCAGCCTGGGACACTGGAAGGTGTCCCTGCCAAGGGTGGCACTGGGTGGAGTTTAAGGTCCCTTCCACCACAAACCATTCCACAATTCTGTGGTTTTATGATCTTGGTGCCAGGAGGGTGTTGGGGATGAAACAAATGGCTGGTGGTAGAATTCCAACTCATCTTTTTTTTTCTTTCTTTCTGTAGTGCTACCTAAAAATTGCACTAAACTGAGCCCTCTGAAAGCAAGGGGAATCAGAACTTTTTGTTTTACGCGATGTTAAACTTCATTAAGAAGGACACTGTGCTGTCATTATGGCTGAGGAAATGTGGGCTTGGGCTGCTACAGCCATTATCTTTCCAAAACCAAACATTCAGTGTGATGACACTTGGAATGGCCCAAACTGTGCAAACAAATCAGAAGTCCTGCACCAAAGACAATAATGTCAACCCCGTGATCCAAGTTACGCAAAAGGCCCTGCAATTGCACTGCTTTCATCATGAATAAACAAAGCCAAGGTCTGCAGGCATGGGAGAAGAGAGACGAGCCCGGTGGGGATTGGCTGCTTGTGCAGGGAGGAGACTGCACACACCAGGGCACGGGGCTGGCAAGGGGAGCAAGGATCCAGGATCACCAGGGCTGGAAGAGCCCTCAGGATCAGCCAGTGCCACCCAGCATCAGCCCAAACCCTGTCCCCAGGGCCACATCCAGACACCTCTGGGACACTTCCAAGGCCTGACCACTCTGGCAGGGAAAAATTATTTCCAATCTCCAATCTGACCTCCCCTGGTGTAATTTAGGGCCATTTTCTCTTGTCCTTTCCCTTGGGACATGGCAATACACTGGGAGCTGATGGTCTCCTCCAGCCAGGTTCTGGGGAGTGATGAGAGAGGAGGGGGATGACAGGATTTGGTCAGTGCCACTGTGCTCCCCCTATTCTGGATGAATAAATTCATAGAATCATTGAACTCCAGACTGGTTTGGGCTGGAGGGACCTCACAGCCCACCCAGTGCCAGCCCTGCCATGGCAGGGACACCTCCCACTGTCCCAGGCTGCTCCAGCCCCAGTGTCCAGCCTGGCCTTGGGCACTGCCAGGGCCTGCCCATCCTGCCAGGGAACAATTCCTTCCCATAAACTTTCCTGATTCCACAACAGAATCTACATTTTGTTATAAATTTACCCTATTTTGTTATAAATTTACCCTAGGTGGGGTGGGGGAACACCCAGACAGAACACAAATAAAAATCCCCTCCTTGGCACCTCTTTCACAGCCCAAGTGTTTGGTTCCACCAGCTTCCATGTGCAGCTGATGCCAGTTGACTTCTGGCTCACCCAGAAGCACCACACACCTGTGCCAGGGCCTCCCCCACAGGGAACAGTTCCTCATTCCCAATATCCCATCCAGCCCTGCCCTCTGGCAGTGGGAAGCCATTTCCCCTGGTCCCTTTCCAAGCAGGAAAGGAGAGAGCCTGGAATTCACCCCAGATTTCTGGCTGCAGGTCTGATCTCATGGTATGAGCAGGGAGTGTGGCACAAGATTTACACGGTGGAGAAATGTCCTAACAACAAACAGGAAGGAACAAATCGTGTTGTTTATCCATGATTTTAACTTTCCTCCCAAATAGCCTTTTTCTTGGGTTGCTGGCTGAAAGGGGACGTTTCTGTAGCTGTGTTTGAGTGCTTGACACAACAGCTGAACATTGCTTTGGAACCAGACAGGAGGACCTTGGCCCAAGGATTTCAAAAAATTAAATTTCAGAGCACAAGTTACACTGAGAGGTAAAATGTGACAGAAGGAGGTGTCAGGATGGTGAAGTCCATTCACAGGCACACCTATCCATTCAGCAAGTCATTGTCTGTGCTTCTGCACCAAAACTGCCCAGATAATCCACCTGAATGAAATATAAACCTGTATTTAGGCACTCAAACTAAATCCACTTTATCGCTGGAAACAATTACCACCTCAGATCAATCACAAAAAAAAATTTCTTACTTGAATACAGACAAAGTTTGAAAGATTTAAGGTTATTTATAATTTTCAGCTCACTTTTTTGTGTTTCAGTAATCACCCAAGACCCAGAGCTGCAATCCTAATTAAAGGCAATTCCATGACCCACGATGGGAGGATGAACTCTCAGAGCCAAATCTTGATTATACCAAAAAAACCCCAAAACCAGGGAAGGAATTTCCCAGATATCCCAGCTATTGTTGCCCACACAACATCACAGGGCTCATGTGCTTCTGTCAGGCTCTTCCCCATTTTCCACCCTAAGTTAAATCAAGGCCCCAGTGACAGCACTGGAATTCCTGAACAGGTGAGACAAATTCTTTCCTTAAAAACCAACATAAGTCAAAGTCTTCATAAATTCTAGGCTCTTCCTGGGGTGGTGAAGATTTCTCTCCCAAAGCACAGGTGAGTCCATATGCAGAACAAAACAATTTATTCCTATGGAAATTTCATAGACCTGGCTCAAGATCAAGCATTTCCCACTAGTGGTGCAATGTTTTTTATGGAGTGAAAGAGAGAAAAATCCAGGGGGGGTTTAAAAAGGCACAGCTTGAAAAACAACCACATGAGTTCCCATTCCACAGGCCCTGCAGCCTGGCACTGACCCCACTTAGCACAAGGGTAAAGGGGATTTTTTGACTTTCTGATCTTGTCAAGCTCTCCCTTCCAGGCTCTCCTCAGAGGCCAAACAGAGCACAAAACTGGAGTGAGGAGCTCACTCATGAAGCTGAGACTGGACAAAGAAATTCAGGACAAAGTTGTTTCAAAGGCCTGTAATTAAGCATTCCAAGGGAATCCTATTCAATAATTACCTGCTGTACAAGGACCTGGCAGCACTCACATTTCCACAAGACAACAACACACAAAGCTACTCCCACAGCAGCACAGGTGCACAAAATGGATGTGTCTGATCCACGTTCCCCTGCACCTGAGGTACCTTGAACTCCACATCTTACCACATGTTCTGAAGGGAAAACTGAATTTTAGGAAGGTTAAAGCCCCCAAATCAGGAGCTGTTGTGTAAAGGACACAGGAATCTCTGTGGTCTGGACTGCTTCCCTGCGTGTCAGCTCCTCAGACCAGGCTTTTTTGAAATGCAGCTCCAAATTTTGGATGCTCAATTTGCAACATCTGCAACTTGATTTCTCAAAATTAATAACTATGAAAAGTCCCAATTACAGCCAGTCAGAGCTCCAACCAAGCAGGCAGTACACAGAGAAATATTTGAAGGTAACCTTGATTTCTTAAGGTCACTAAGACAAAGGAATGAATTTATGCTCCCAGTGACAGAGTGTTCTTGTCACAGGCTGTGGGGATCATGGGGTTTCAACACGCTTCTAAGAGCACAAGAGGGAATTTAGGTGGCAACCACAGCAACTGTCCTGAGCTGGATTCCCAGAGGAACAGCTCTGGCTGAATCCTCCAAAAGCAAACCTAAAGAATGAGACTTCACAGCTGAGATCTTATAAAATTAATTACACAACTTACACAAGGCTTTGTTCAAATATTTTTTTCTCTTCTTAACTGCATCTAAGATCTATTTCACATGCCCAAAACCTTAAAAAATGGTAATCCATCATCATCATCCATCATCAGTTTGTTTATGGATTATGTTGATTTATGGGGTGTTGTTTTAAAGATGAATTGGTTAAAGGTAAAAGTTGTTATTATTTATTTCCAAAATTAGTTCTTTTTTGGGAATAGAGATTTTTTGGGGGAGGGTATAGGATTTCTTTGTTTAAATTTCTTATGGGATTGTAGTTATATACATTAACCAATAAATCTTAAAATTAAAAAAAAGTGTTAATTAGGGAACCAAAACCACTACACAAAAATTAATATTTCCACTCAGCTTCAAACTAAAACCACCACAATCATCATCATGATGATTTCATTATCATCATTATCATCATCATCATCATCATCCTTTCACACTACCGGCTGTGATTTCAGCTCAGCAGCATCCTGGTTGAATGATCAAATTTAAAATTGGTCATTTTTGGTTTTACCTGAGTTGGAGATTTTCCCGTTGTCAGCTGTGCCTGCGTTTCCTGGAGCCACAAACACGTGTTTGACGTGGGGGGACTGGGCCAGCTTCCAGGCCAGGGCGTGCTCCCGGCCCCCGCTGCCGATCACCAGCACCCGCTCTGCCATGGCCCTGCAGGACACAGGAAAACACCTGGAATCAGCTGGGGAACGTGGGCAGAGCAAGAGCTTCAGGGACCATGGAGTGCTGGAGAACTTCAGCAGATACACACTAAACCCCACGGCTGAGCTGACCCAGGGCTGATGGCAGGAACCCGTCAGGAAAACCATCCTGGGCCCGACTGGAAACTGCTCCCACTGACACAGAAATCTGGGAGAGAGGAAAAAACCCTGCTGCGTGACCAGGCTGGGATTTGCAGCCTAGAGAATCACACTCCCAGGATGGTTTGGGTTGGAAAGGACCTTCAAGCCCATCCAGTGCCAGCCCTGCCATGGCAGGGACACCTTCCACTGTCCCAGGCTGCTCCAGCCCCAGTGTCCAGCCTGGCCTGGGACAGGGATGGGGAGTCCACAGCTGCTCTGAGCAACAATTCCCTGGAGAATCCAACCCTGCAATGGTCAAAGCCCTTCTGATGCACCCACGGGATGAACACAGAGTGCTTGGACTGGATGGGGCTGTTCAAGAGATTTTAGAGGCAATGACTGGAAAGCTCTGAACACCTCATGGAAAGGAAAGGCTCCAAGCAATGAGACAAGACAGTAAATTCCAGCTCTGGCTTTCCTTGGAGAGAAAAACCCCAATGCCAGCAACAGGTGGAATTAATAAAGGAGCTCACTCCCACAAGGTGGAGTGGGGTATCCACTGCACTCTCCCATTGCAGTGAGGTTTGGAAAAACACATGGACAATGTGCTGGCCAGTGGGAGCATGGTGATCACGTCATCCCTGGGTGTGCACAGCCAGCTTACGCACAGGGGGCTCACAGCAAAAGCACAGCGTGTTCTCTGAGAGCCAGGAAACCTCTGCTCCCTGACATTCACTGCCCTGGGTACTCTCACTTATTGACTGATGGAAGAGTTCACCTGCACTGAGAAAACCCACCAGAATTCAGAAAACAGGGAGGGAAGGATTCCAGGAAGGATTCCAGGAAGGAAGGAAGGAAGGAAGGATTCCAGAACTGAAGGTTTCCAGGAAGGAAGGATTCCAGGAAGGAAGGAAGGACATCTTTTATAAACTAATTATGTATGTCCTTATTTTGAGCTAAAATAATTGTCGCTATAGGACACAAAAGAACACACGCTCACACGGTTCTCAAGGTGAAAGAGAAAAAAAGGGCCGTTTATTTTCTGACTCCAACATTTATAGTTTTCCAAAAGTGACAGTGGATTGGAGGGTGACAGTGGCACCTCTCCAATGCCACTGGTCAAACCAACAGTCCATCAACTATCTCCTCCTCCATAAAGGAATGCAAAACAATGAGATATTTACAGAAAGTGTGTGAGAAAATTCACCACAAGAATGTCAACATCAGAAGGCTTAGAAAATCTTAAAAACCCAGGGTGACAAATAATAGTTTGGGTTGGGTTGGGAGGGACCTTAAAGCTCATCCCATTCCAACCTACCTACCATGGACAGGGACACCTCCCACTGTCCCCAGTGCCCAGCCTGGCCTTGGGCACTGCCAGGGATCCAGGGGCAGCCCCAGCTGCTCTGGGCACCCTGTGCCAGGGCCTGCCCACCCTGCCAGGGAACAATTCCTCATTGCCAAGATCCCACCCAGCCCTGCCCTCTGGCACTGGCAGCCATTCCCTGGGTGCTGTCCCTGCAGGCCTTGTCCCCAGTCCCTCTGCAGCTCTCCTGGAGCCCCTGCAGGCCCTGCCAGGGGCTCTGAGCTCTCCCTGGAGCTGCTCCTCTCCAGCTGAGCACCCCCAGCTCTCCCAGCCTGGCTGCAGGGATCAGCTCCCATTCTCCCACTGCTGGGGGGAGGAACAGAACCCAGAGGAGGGTTCAGGCCAAAAGGAGCCACGAGTGGCCCTGGTGTAATCCCAGCACACACAACACAGAGCCAGGGTCACCCTCCTCACACCGCCGGTCACTGACCCGCACGTGGCCAGGGCCCGGGTGAGCTCAGAGCCCCCTGTGCAGGAGGGTAAGAGGGGGTGACAACAACACAAAATCTATCTTAGAAAAGGGGAAAAAAACAAAACAAAACCCTGGAGATTTCTAAGGGAAAAGCAAAATGATCCAAAGCAGATTTTCAGATGAGGCAGCGATGTGCCTTGTCCTCACATCAGCTGCTGCAGCTTAACATGACTAAAGCTGCCTACGATGAGGCAAAATATCTGCATTAGGCAAAACATCCCAACAGAACAAAGTCAAAATAAATGTGGATAGAAGGATAAAATAGAGAAAATTAACACTGAGTTGTTTGCTATCAACTAAACATGCCAGATCTAATATTTAATGTTAGTTCCATGCTGGGGGAGACCAACAGGTTTCTAATCCAGTGTTAGACCAAATGTAGATATTGCAAAGTTACAGAGGTGTTTTAATTATAAACCTCCATGACTACTTGCAATAAAAAAGCTCAGGTTAGGCTAAAAATTATGAGTTATGATATAGATGTTTGGAAAACCACATGATGATCAACTTCTTTATATTACAACCCAAGCAAGAAGGGAAGGTAAAAGAATGAGGGATACAACAAAGGGGTGAATTAGATGAATAGATCAATATAACAGTAAGGTAGAAGAGCATTGATCACACAGCAGGCAGCTGTCTCCTTGAAGTTAAACGAGCATTGCCAGTGGTATCCAGAGCCAGTGGCCACTAAACTGTAGTTTTCAAGGCAAATTTTATCAATAATAAGTTGAACTATACACAACATGATTTTCCAGAAAAAAAAATTTAAAACTTTTAACTTTTAAAACGTTAAAAAATTTAAATTTTAAAACGCTAAAACTTGAAACCAGGATGATTTTAAACTACTCACTGTGTGCTATGTGTAGCAGGCTGAGGAGAGAAGGACTCAGGAGCTCAGAGGCACAAAGAGAGCAAAGATTGGCAGGCCCTGGTTAAAATGTCCCTGTCCCAACGCTCCCGCCCCACTGATGAGCCTGCAGGCAGCCAATGGAAGGAACTCCAGCCCTTCCAGCTGGGAACAGGGGACAGAAGCTTCCCTACAAGTGCTCTAGGAGTCAGGGGCAAAAGCTTTGCAGGACAGGAGCAACTTACCCTGTTGTTTCTAAACAGAGAAATAAATTCTGTCCCATCCCAGGTATTCTTTTTTTATAGTTAAAAACTGTTCATTACCCAGCTTGTGAACACTCTCTTTGTATCTAAAAATCAGGATCTACACTTTTGCAATCAATAAAAATTAGTGTATGTAATCAGCAGCATGATAAATAAGGGGTATGATGCAAATCATTATAGAATGTTTTGGGTTGGGAGAGACCTTTAAATCTCACCCCATCCCATCCCTGCCATGGCAGGGACACCTCCCACTGTCCCCAGTGCCCAGCCTGGCCTTGGGCACTGCCAGGGATGCAGGGGCAGCCCCAGCTGCTCTGGGCACCCTGTGCCAGGGCCTGCCCACCCTGCCAGGGAACAATTCCTCATTGCCAAGATCCCATCCAGCCCTGCCCTGCTTCATCCTAAGGCCCTTGTGAAATTCACACTCCACTAAGCCCACAGTGCTGATCAGCACAGCCTGACGAGCCAGTGACGCTGTGGCCACCTCAAGGGACTCACCATGATGGCAACTCACTCCAAGAGTCACCTCCTTCTCCTCCCTGAAGTAACACATTCTGGCACTACTGTCAGATGAAAGAATTCATCACATACAGGACAAAGCTTTCTGTGGGAGCAGTAAAAAGAACAAGCCATTGTCTGCTATTGTCAAATAATATTTGATTATTTTATATCAAAATGTGAGTGAAGATTAGGTTTCACACATTTGTTTTGAAGCTCAGTGTTATTTGTGCATCCCACTATGGTATCCTAGCAACTTTTATTTAGGAATGTGGCTTGAGAAGAAGTTGTGGTGGCAGTGCCAGTTTAGGAGGCTCAGATGTAGCCATGGCAGCCTCTGCTTTATTTTACACTACATTCAAAGATGTCATGGAGGCCACTCTGCTGCCCAACAGGACCTCGCTTTAAAAATGAAGATCCCAAGAGGCAACATTCTTTTTTATTTTTGTCACTAATCCAGCAGTCAAAAATTTGTTCCCTAAAAAGCTAAAGTCATTCACAAGGTAGATATTTACTCTGTGAGGACTATCATACCCCCAGGATTTTTGGAAGCAATGTGTGAAATCCTTAAGATTCCAAACTATGGGATGTCATTACCTTCTGCACCCATTGCCTGCTTTGGTAAAGAAGGAGGAGATGGACATTCAAAAGATGTTTTAAAATGAAGAAGAGACATTTCAGAAGAGGCTCTGTTGTTAGATCCTTATATGAAGTGAGAGCAGGAGAGAAGAAATGAGTTAATCACTCTGTGTGTCCAGGAGGAGAGGAGGCAAGGACAGAGTGGAGCCAAGGAGATTCCCAGAGCTTATCCTCGAGCATGTCAGGACAAAGGCAGCCGGCAGGAGCATCACCTCAGAGACCTTTATCCTCACTGCAGGAAGGCAGCTGGGGCTCACCAACAAACCAGGGAACTCTTCCTCACCAGCAGGGCCTGTGGAGCAGAGAAAACCCAGTGAGGGAGGCAAACCCCACAGTCCTGAGAGCCCTCCCACCCCAATCCCTGCACAGGACAGGCTCCAAACACAGGGAGCAGTGACAGGAGGCTACTCAGGTGCTGTCCCTTCCTCTGTCCCTTCCCAGGGACAGGAGCCACTGACCCTCCCAAACATACCCTGTGCACACACCTGGGGGTTACACTCAGCTCCTTGTCTGCTTTATGAACAGAACTCTCTAAGAAAACATAAACTCCTCAAGCAATTTATTCTCAGGTGTGATGCAAGGTACCTAAATATTCAATCTAAGCTGGGTGGAGTATTTTAATAAGGCAATGCCTTATCAGCTCACCCCAAACTACAGCAGGAAAGGTACAACTACAATCAGACCTCTGCACTCCAGCACAAACAGCAAACAACAGCTTCACACAGTGTATTTTTTTTTAATTAAGCTCCAGTGCTGTTGTTTTCCTCTGTGCTCCTCTGTGTCTTTGTTTGCCCAACACTGGGATTCAGGAAAACTCATGCAGGCATCCAAGTTTTTTTAGATCAAAGACATGGTCTTTGCCCAGAGTTTCTTAATTCAGGGCCAGGTTGGACAGGGCTTGGAGCAACCTGGTCTAGTGGAGGGTGTCCCTCAACAGAGCAAGGAGCTGGAACTGGATGAGCTCTGAGGTCCCTCCCAAGCCAGACCATCCTGGGAGGCAAAGACCTCCTACCCTTCTGAGAGCTGAGTCTGCAGAACAGCCCAGCACTTTCCCAAACACTACAGGCCCAAGCCCAGTGCCACTGTGAAGGCTCAAATCCACAACTTCCAGAGCTGGAGAGGAGCTCTCATCACTTGCCTTTGGACTAAAGGACAAGTTCATTTTTCCTCTTGCAGTTAGGCAGGAGAAGAAAAATAATTCTCACAGGAGATAGAAAAAAGCCCAAATTGGAAAGGCTGTGCAGTTCCCACCCCACTGAGGGCTGTGTGTTTCTCACCCTAGCAGTCTGAGCTGTTTATGAGTTTCAGGGTTTTTTTCATAGACTTATTAGATAAAAAAATCAAAAGGAGGGCTTGGAGAAGAAGCCCAAACTTGCAACTTGCTCCTCCCAACTTGAAACTTTCTCAACTTCAATTCCCTCCTAGGATCCACCCTGCCATCCTTTCCTCAGCTCCCAATCTCACCCACAGCCAGGCTGTGTGGCCCCAAACCCCCGTGGGCTGAACCCAGCTCTTGTGCCCTCTGAATGAGCCTCTCTGCCCATCCTGAGTGCCCCCAGAGCCTGGCAGGCAGGAGGGGAGCTCCGAGCCAGCCTCCCCAGGGATCTGTGCCAGCTGCTGGCCCCCGTTCAGGTGGGGATGCGCAAGCTGCAGGTTCAGCGACTGCGGGTGCACGGGGCTGAGCTGCCCTCGCCCGGGCCAGCTCCCCATTGGTCCCACCCCAACCTCTCCCCCTGCAGGCTCTCCTTCCCTCTCCTCCCGCCTGTGCCAAGGGATGTGGGCACCTGGAGCACGAGAGCAGTGCTGCAGAGCAGACACTGCGAGGGTAAGCAGGGCAGCAAAGTGAATGAGTCACTCTGGATATATACAGGAAATATTCCCAGCTGCTGAGCTGAGCTAACTCCTGGGGGCTGAAGGATCACCACAGCCAGGACAAGGGAAGTGCAGCACAAGGCAGCCAGGGAGGCTGAGAGAGCAAACCCAGCTGTGCCCTCGGGTCAGCCCGATGGACGGAGGGACCAGGACACACTCAAGTTTGCATTCCCATTCCCACCTCCTGCCCCAGCCTGTCCCAGGCAGGACACCCCAGGGAACCAGGGGCTGTGGAGGGAAGACTGCAGACTCTCTCTGCATTTTTTCTCTGTGTGGCTCAGTTTCCAGAGGGAATCCACCGTGCCAAGTGTGAAGGCAGCTCTGAGGCACAACAATAAACAGCCATGGCAACCAAATCTGCAAAATGGCCAGAATCCCACAGGGGAACTGCAGGTTTAGGTTGGGGCACAATTAGGCTCATCCTGAAGGAAAAAAACACAGCCTTAGAAAACTTTTCACTTCCTCACACTTCAACACATGAAGAGCTGCTTAAGTAGCTTGGAGGCCTCCAGAATCTGGTGGCAATTATTATTTTTAGTTAGAGCTTTGGGTTAAATAAGCTTCTTTTAACTCATGTGTTTTATTTAGGATAAATTCCCAGCTCTCACCTGGCTATATGGAATCATGAAAGGTTTGGGTTGGAAGGAAACTTAAAGATCATCTTGTTTCACCTCCTCCCATTCAGTGCAGTGTAGAAAACAAAATAGAAGAAAAAAAGTCATTATTATGTGTCTTTCATGGCCCAAGCTGAAGCTCTGCCACACAGGCCCCTTGTGTCCAGGTACAATCCTCCAAACAGCTGGATTTGGCATTTTTCTAGGCAAAACACTCCCTCAACTTTTGGTGCTAAAAATAAACAGGATAATAAACTTTTACAACCATCCCCCATAGTACTAAATTTGACACCTCAAGCAATGTAGGATGCTGGAAGTGCTCAGAGTTTTGTACCATGACGGAGGAGTACAACTCTTGAAATGCACTTTCTGTGTTACCCTTTCAGCTATATACCCAAAACAGTAGCATAAGCATTAACTATGCTCATTAATTCCAACAGCTACTGGATAAATTTTAAAAAATGCTTAAAAAGTTGGTAAGCCCCCAGCTTTGCAAACAGCAGGGAAAGAATTCAAGTGAATCAAAGTCCAAACCCAGAGACGAAATATTTACTTACTTCAAGTAAATATTTCACCACTTTGGCTGTGAAGGCCAGGCCGTGACGGGATTGCTATGAGGGCTGCGATAGACGAGTAATGCCTGGCTGACTCTCACAATTCAAATGCAAATATCATGTATATTTGTTAGGAGAAGTTTTATAGATTTATAGTTCTGTTTTACCCCCCTTGTGTTGTTATCAGGGGGTGGCCTGGGTTTGGGACATTTGGGAGGGTGGCATTGTTGCTATGGCAAGAGCTGGCATCCAATTGAGATTTAAGGAAATGATCTCCATCACTGGACAGGGAAGGAGGAGTCAATGGGCTGAGCTTTGGGAGGGGCCAAAGGGTTCAAAGCACATGGCGGGGGAAAAATCTTTTGCTCCCTGCCCCGTAATATTTTTTCTATTCAGTCTTCTGTTGTATTTTGATAAAACTTTAATAAACCTTTTAAATTTTTGAAAGTGGGTAGCATTTCTCACCAGGCCAAGCCGTGATGGGGATTCCAAGAGGGCCATGCCGTGAGGGCCATGCCAGGAGAGGATTTGCCATGAAGGAGATGCTGTGAGGGCCATGCCCTGAGGGTAATGCTGTGGGGGCCAAGCCATGAGGAGACTGCCATGAGGGCCAAGCCATGACCGGGATGCCATGAGTGGGGTGCCATGAGAGGGATGCTGTGAGAGCATTTGCCATGAAGGGGATGCCATGAGGGCCATGCCCTGAGGGTACTGCTGTGGGGGCTACGCTGGGAGCACCAAGCCATGAGGAGACTGCCACGAGGGCCAAGCCATGACAGGGATGCCATGAGGAGGGTGCTATGAGGGAGGTGCCCGTCAGAGCATTTGCCATGAAGGAGATGCCATGAGGGCCATGCCTGAGGGTACTGCTGTGGGGGCTATGCTGTGAGCACCAAGCCATGACTGGGATGCCATGAGGGCCAAGCCATGAGGGGGATGCTGTGAGAGCATTTGCCATGAAGGGGATGCCATGAGGGCCAAGCCATGAGGGGGATGCTGTGAGAGCATTTGCCATGAAGGGGATGCCCTGAGGGTACTGCTGTGGGGGCTATGCTGTGAGCACCAAGCCATGAGGGGGATGCCATGAGGGCCAAGCCATGAGGGGGATGCTGTGAGGGCACTTGCCATGAAGGGGATGCCCTGAGGGTACTGCTGTGGGGGCTATGCTGTGAGCACCAAGCCATGAGGGGGATGCTGTGAGAGCATTTGCCATGAAGGGGATGCCCTGAGGGTACTGCTGTGGGGGCTATGCTGTGAGCACCAAGCCATGAGGGGGATGCTGTGAGGGCCAAGCCATGAGGGGGATGCTGTGAGGGCACTTGCCATGAAGGGGATGCCCTGAGGGCCATGCCCTGAGGGTACTGCTGTGGGGGCTATGCTGTGAGCGCCAAGCCATGAGGAGACTGCCATGAGGGCCAAGCTATGAGGGGAGTGCTATGAGGGGGGTACCCGTGAGAGCATTTGCCATGAAGGGGATGCCCTGAGGGTACTGCTGTGGGGGCCAAGCCATGAGGAGACTGCCATGAGGGCCAAGCCATGACCAGGATGCCATGAGGGGGCTGCCTTGAGGGCCACGCCGTGAGGGCATTTGCCCTGAAGAGCGGGAATGCCCCACGAGGAGTGTCCCGCCATTTTGCGGTGCGGGCACGGCGCACACGGCCCCCGGCCGCCCCCCGCGCCCCCCAGCCCGGCGCGGGCAGCGCGGGGCCACCGGCAGCGCCGGGACAGCGGCAGCCACGCAGCCGAGGGAACCGCGGCTCCTGCACGCTTCCAGCGCGGCTCGGGGACTTACTGTGCTCCAGAGGGCATCCGAGCGTGGAAAGAAATACTCCGGAAATACAACACCAAGCGAGCACCGCGCGGGGAGGAGGGACGGAAACCTGTGAGCAGTGGCTCGGCTGGGCCATCCGCAGTTTCCTACAGCACAGAAACCCCTGAAGTCTAGGGCTATGAGGCGGGTGGACAAAGGCTGCCCAAAGACCTTAGGGATGCCCACGTTGTTTTTACTTTATCCATGGCCTCAGGGGCTGAGGGTGGTGGTCTGTGAGGGCTGTGCAAAGGTGGGGTTTGTCTCTACATCCCCTGAAATACCACAACCTTGGTTTGTCCCACATTTGAACTTTTTGCTTTATGAAGCCAAAGAATATTAGTCTTTGGTTTAGTCTAATTTTGCATTACTGTTGTGCTACAATACTGTTAATAAAACAAAATTTAATCCACAGTTTTCCTCCCTTCAAGAGCTGTAACGTGAAAACATCACTGTTCTTTGTAAAATACCTTAGGAAATAAGGTTTAATGTTATTTTTTTGCATATTTAAGCAAAATGACCAGACTCCTACTTTGAAAGGGAAGAGTTGCACAAATAAATGTTCTAAGTAGTATTGATAATTGTAGCAGAACTACTATTACTAATGTAATACTTATATATTACTAATGCTACTAATTGAACATTACCAGCAACAATCACTGGTCTTGACAAAATGAAAGTAAAATATTTAATTAATCTGAAAACCATCTGACACTGAAAAATAAGAGTTTAAATAAAGGGAGTTTATTCAGCAAGCAGAGATGGGGAGAGTAAGAACAGTTATTTTCCCAAAGCGCTGTGGATCCTCATGTGTACAAGGAGAGACTTCTTGTAATTATCAGATTAGTTTTGTTTGTAAGGAGTCAGAGGGAAACATGCAGCACACACTAAAGTCCTTCTCTGGCTTTTTTGGGGAACCTTTTTCATGTTTCTGACATGCCTGGTTGAGACAAGGCCATTTGCATCAGCTGAATCTAAATATATCTGAAATTGTCCAACTGAAACATTTTCAGCCTTTATTTTGATATCAAAAATTACATAGTGTTCTACCAGTAAATCTAACATGTATTAATGTGAGCATGGCATAAACAGGTAAAAGGACTTCTTAACTGTAACTACTTTAAATGCAATAAATCAAGTGTGACATAGAAGTAAGCAAATTGATCCAAGTCTCTGATTCATTTTTTTCTCCAAAGTCAGTATTAAGGCAGATCAGCAGGACATAGTGAAGAATTATGCTGATTTTAAGGGGTCTTGCAAGTGATCATTAAACAATATTGACGGTGAAAATTTTTAGACCCCAGCAGCAATTAAACAGTTTTACTTGGGTTTTCACAGAATCCCAGGATGGCTTGGGTTTGAAGGGACCTTAAAAACCATTTAGTAATTACCATAAGCAAGGATGCCACTCACCAGATCAGGTTTGGAGGTATTTTAAATTTATTTCAGGTCAACTAACTCCCCTAAGTTACTACTGCAGAAACTGTGTGTGGGGAGAGTTCCAGCCGTAGGATTATTCGGTTTTACAGCCTGTTTGAACAGCCACATTATTAAAATTTGATTTGATTAAGGCATCAGGGGCAGCACTGAGGGGGTCCCCAGGGTGGCTGTACTCCGGACAAACTCATTTCTGTGCGTTCCATCACCGCCAGAAAAGCTCCGACATTCCCAGGCGGGCAAAAGGCGCACTTTATTTATCCACCTCCCTTCGGTTTCCCCCCTTTGTTCCTTTAATTTTCGCGGCCCCGCTGCCAGCCCCCGGAGCACATGTGCGTGTCACTGCCGGGCGGAGGGGGAGGGAGGGAGCGCGGGCGGGCGCCTCTCGCATGGAGCCGGGGCTGAGGGCCCCGTGGTGATGCAGCAGCAGCCGCAGCACCGCCCGTGTGCGGGCAGAGCCCCTTGAGAGCCGCAGCCCGCCCGGAGCACACGCGGGGCTCGGCCCCGCTCCATGGGCACCGATGGAATCGCTCCCGATCGCAGCCGCCGGCGCCGCGCCTCAGCCCGCCATGGCTTCGGCCGGGTAAGCAGCGGCCGCCGCGGGGACTCCGGCGGGGACTCTGGCGGCGCCGGGGAAGGGCTTGCGGGAGCGCGGGGGGACGGGACTGGCGGTCGTGGCCGCCGCGGTGCCTTTTCCTGCCCTCCGCGGGGCCGCGGGGGCTCGGACGCGGCGTACGGGGCGCGAGAGGGGCCGCGAGCGGTGGCGGCGGCGGGGCGGTGTGTCTGTGTGGGGAAGGGGTCTGCGTGAGGCGGCGGTGTGGGCGCGGAGCGCCGGGGACTGGTTTAATGCTTTCACTACGGGACGGGGACGCGCTCGGGGCGGCTTTGCCCGTGGCGGCGGCGGCAGGCGCGGAGCGCGGGGGGGCGGCGGGAGCGCCACAACATGGCGGCGGCGGCTGAGGGGACACGAGACCTTCCTCCCCCCCCGCCGGAACCCGCCGCTGCTCTATGGCCCGTGCGCCGCGCTAGAGCGGCTGTTCGCAGCCGCACGCCATCTCGGCCAATGGCGACAGGGCTTACAGCGAACGCAGCCAATCGCAAACGGGGCTTACAGCGGGGACGTCAGCGCGCGCCCGGGGCCGCGGTGCACTGTGGGATGCTGGAGGCCTCGCGTCGGGGCAGGAAGGAAGGGGGGGTGTCATGGCGACGAATATCGAGCAGATCCTTCGGTCCTTTGTGGTCAGCAAATTCCGGGAGATCCAGGAGGAGCAGCAGCAGCAGCACGGCGGGTAACGGGGCGGTGGGGAGAGACGGGGAAGGACGCGGGGCGGAGAGAGGCGGGCCGCGGCCTGAGGGTCGTGTCGGCGGCAACATGGCGGGGCCGAGGGGGTCGCGGCAGAGCGGGTGCCCTGAGGGAGACACGGCCCGGGGGCCGAGAGAAGACGGTGGGGGGACGCGCCCACCCGCTCTCTCCCCGGTTTCGGTGCTGTCCTCCCGTAGGGGCAGGCGCCTGTTTGGTTTGTCTGATTTGCGGCTAAATTTGCCGAGTTTATCTCGTAAAAGAAGTAAAGCCTTGTTAAGAGCAAGGAAAAGCTGGAAGAGAGCGCGTTGCGTGTATTTATTTTGAGGAGGAAACCTCTACAAGGCCGTACGAGCACGAGAGATGTGGCACATTCCAGAATGTGGTTTTTTTTCCCTTGCGTCTCAACCTCAGCAGTCACAGTGTCGGGGCCGAATAAGTGAGAATTTATCCAAAGGCAGAGCTTTCCCTAGGCGCACGCCTTTTTCAGGGGGCTGGAATACTGTTCTGAAGAGCTGAATATAATAAATGTATGTGAACGACAAAAAATGTCCAAAAAATTGCTCAAAACCGCTTGTGTTAAATTAATTCTTTTTTTTATTATTTTTTTGGTTAGTGCAAATATGGAAGGGCAGCCCAATGGTGACACGATCCCAGCTGAGCAGGCCGGGCCTTCCGAAGCCTCTGGAGCTGCTGGGAGTTGTCAGAGTGATCAGATAGTGCAGAAAATAGAGGAAGTGCTCTCCGGAGCCGTCGGGACAGAGCTGCAGTGCAATCCAGGTAATAAAACTTCCTCTGGCAAATCTCTTCTTGGTAAGAAGGTTGTGACTGTGCCTGAAATGGAATCAGATTTATAGAGATGAAAATGTGCTGCCTGGGACTGCTCCTCTGGCAAGTTGTGCATTAAATGTGGTTAAATATTTTCCTTACTGTGCTTTTACAGCCAGAGGTGGCCTGAGAAATAGTAATTTAAAAATTGAGCTGGTTATATGTAACATTGGTATGAGGAAAAGTTGGAGTTTTTTCTTTCCAGTGCTGAAACAGATAAATATTTTCCATTTGTATGCATATATGTATCCATAAGTTCTGCATTATTTTATATATATCTACTCCAGGGTCACTGAACTGTTCTTTGTACCAAAGCTGATGCTGATAGAAGCAGTTTCTGCTTTGAGTTGGTTTTCAGGATTATTTTGAAAGAACATTTATTACAAAACAGATATGTGATGAACTGTTTAGTCAAAAGATGATTTGCTGTTATAAAGTGTAGGTACTTACATTGAAGTCTTGCAAAGGGATTTTGATGTGTCAGTCTCAGACCTTGAATAAATTACTAGGTTTTTTTTTAAGGCTAAAAAGTCACATTTGAGTGTCCCCTCTTGTGGGACTGGTGCTAATTATAAGATTTCTGACTGTGGAGGGTTGGTGAGGTGATGAAAGCTGTAATTACTGCATTTCTCATTTTTGGGAGTTCAAACACAGGTGACTGCAGTGTGCTGGGTGAGTACAGTTCTAGAGGCAGCACAGAAAAAGTTTTCATTTCAGAGATTCTGCTGGCAGAAGTTTGGGATTGCTTTGGGGCTTTTTGCTCAGTGGTTTGTGTACCTTGAGCATTTTCAAGTTTTTAATTTATGCTGTAGGAGCAGCACTTCAGGGTGACATGGGGAAGTTTGGGTCAGTTCTTGGTGGTGGGTGATTTTTGTTGGTTTGGTTTGGTGATGTGATTTTTATTTGATGTGATTTTTATTTTTATTTGTTTATTTTTTGTTGTTTTCTTGTTTGGAGGACTGAGGCAAGTTCACATGGTAATAAAGAAGTGAGAGGTGTTAACTTTTAAGTCAATAAACTTACCTGTGGCTAACATTCCCACTGTCCATCTCTAAAAAGGAGTTGGACAAGAGGCATTATCTGATTATCTGAATCGAATGAATTATCTTTGCAGAAAAGTTCATTTTATAGAATCCCAGTATCTCCTGAGCTGGAGGGACCCCCAGGGATCCCCCAGTGCCAGCCCTGCCCTGCCCAGAGCCCAGCAAGCCCAGCCTGGGCATCCCTGGCAGCGCTGGCCAAAGGCTCCTGGAGCTGTGGCAGCCTCGGGGCCGTGCCCATTCCCTGGGCAGCCTGGGCAGTGCCAGCACCCTCTGGGCAAGGACCTTGCCCTGCTCTGCAGCCTGAGCTGGCCTGGCCCAGCCCCAGGCGCTCCCTGGTGCTGTCCCTGTCCCAGAGCAGAGCTCGGAGCTGTCCCTGCGCTGCCCCTCGGGAGGAGCTGCAGCCCCGGGGAGCTCTGAGCTCAGGCTGCTCCAGCCTGGGCTGCCCAGGCCACCTCGGGGGCCCCTCCTGACCCTTCCCCACCATTTTCTTGTCCCTCCTGGTTGCCAGGGCACTCCTGACTCAGCTCCAGCTGGCCATGGACCAGGACCCCCAGGGCCCTTCCCACAGCTGCTCTCCATTCGCACAGCCAGGGTTGCCCAGTCCAGCACTTGCCCTGTTAAACTCCACACAGTTGGGGATTGCCAGTCTCTGATTTGTGGAGGTCTTTCTGCAGGGCTTCTCTGCCCTCAGGAGGGTAAACAGCTCCTCACCATTTAGTGTCCTCAGCAGACTAATTATCCCTTCGAGTCCTGGGCTCAGGTTGTTAGTAAAGATGCTGAAGAGAACTGGGCTGAGAATGGAGCCCTGCAGAACCCCACTAGTGACTGTTGGGCAGTCAGTGGCACCAGCAGTGTGACTGGTGTCAGCCCCATGTCACCCCAGTCACTGTCACTATTGGTGCCCAACCCCTGGGCCAGTTCCTCACCCACTGAGTTCTCCATCTGTGGGCTGGACATTTTGTCCCTAAATTTGACTCTCCTTCACTGTTCTCTCTCAATGCATTTAAAGCAACGTTGGTGCAAAAACTATTTCTAAGTTGCTTATCCCATAAATATGTACCTGGTATATTTGTTGTGGAATCCCAAGTCACATTCATTTAACAGTATAGCAGTTACCAAATGCTTTTGCAGGATTTTGGATACTGGAAAGTAGTGAGCTTTGGGATCACAGATTCTAATTGGAGGGTCTGTGTTACTGCCCTGGCCTGCATAAATAGAATCATTGAAAGGAACATGCAAGCAAACTGCAATGTACAGCTCATATTTCACAGAAATCCCAGCAAGTTGCCTTTAATGAAGTGCCTTTCTCCTGAAAACATGGCACTGGGGCTCCAGGAGGGCAAGAACCTGACAAAGGTTAAATCCAGAGGGAGGTGGGGTACAGAATTAAAAGGTGGTGATGGAAATCCCAGACTCCCTCTTTCCCTTCCCCATCAGTGATTTGCTTGTCCCCACAGTCATCTGAATTTGTTACTTTCCTTTGGAAGCAAATGCTCTCAGAGGAACATGCAGCTTAGCAGCTGCAGTCCTGCCTGTCCCAGTAGCTGTTCCAGCCTGCAGTGCCTTAAAGTGGGTTTGGCACTGGGGGCATGGATGGTCTTTTCCCAAATTTGTTAGACCCTAGTAAGTAATTTAGTCAGTAAATACCCAGGGAATTTCTAACACAGCAGCAGCACTGGACTCACTCAGGGGTTAAAGCACAGCAGGGGCGAGAGGCTGGTCAGGTCTTGTAGCATAAGTCCCGACTTTGGTAATTTGTTTGGGAAATGGGAATTCTTGTTTATCTTCCGTGTGCACCATTGGGGGTTTGGAAGCACATCTCCAGCCTGGAGTTAGAAGGTGCTGCCCCACTGAGTGTGGGTGGTGGGATATCCACCCCCTGTGCCTCCTCAGGTGATTTCCCACCTGCAGAGCTGCCCCAGGCCTGGGCCCAGCCCAGGGAGGAGCTGGAGCTGCTGCAGAGAGCCCAGAGGAGGCTCCAGGGTGAGCATAGGGATGGAGCAGCTCTGCTGGGAGGAAAGGCTGGCACAGCTGGGATTGTTCACCTGCACAGGAGAAGCTTTGGGCTGAGCTCAGGGTGGCCTTGCAGGGCCTGGAGGAGCCCCAGGAAAGCTGGAGAGAGACAATTTCCAGGGCATGCAGGGACAGGACATAGGGGAGTCATAAAATGGTTTGGGTTGGAAGAGGACCTTGTGGGTTCTCTTGTTTCAAACCCCCTGGCATGAGCAGGGTCACCTTCCACTATCCTGGGTTATTCCAAACCTTGTCAAGCCTGGCCTTGAACAGCTCCAGGGATGGAACAGCTTTCCTGGGCAGCCTGTGCCAGGGCCTCACCTCCCTCACAGGGGAGAATTTTTTCCTAAGATCTAATCTAACTACTCTCCCTCATTTTCAACCCACTGTCCCTTGTCCTGTCACTCGAGGCTCTTGGCAATAGGCTTCCACCACCTTTACAATACTTCCAGGTACTGGAGGGTCATGGTTAGGTCACCTGAAGTCTCTGCAGGTGAACAATCCCAGCTGTGCCAGCCTTTCCTCCCAGCAGAGCTGCTCCATCCCTCTGCTCATCCTGGAGCCTCCTCTGGGCTCTCTGCAGCAGCTCCAGCTCCTCCCTGGGCTGGGGCAGCTCTGCAGGTGGGAAATCACCTGTGGGGGCTCAGGGGCACAATCCCAGTCCCTCTCCTGACCCCAGCTGGGGGCTCAGCCCAGGGCACGGGGGGCTCAGGGCTGGGGCAGGCCCAGCTCTCCCAGGGCTGCTCCATCTGCTCATCCCAGCCTGGATTGATCCCAGGGGTTGCCCCAACCCAAGTACAGCCCCTGGCGTTGTTAAACCTCAGCAGATTCCCATGGGGCACTTCTTGAGTTTGTCCAGATCCCTGTGGATGACCCCATCCTTCAGAGGTATCACTGCACCCACAGCTTGGTGTCACCTGCAAACCTGCTGAGAGTGGACTTGATCATTCCAGACAACTGCTAATGCACCTCACAGTGCACCTGTCAAATTTTTCACTCCAGTTTGGAGAGTAGAATGTTGTGGGGGCACTGGGTCAAATACTTTACAGAAGTCCAGATAAATGCCATCTGTAGATCTTCCCTTGCCCACTGATGTTGTCAGTCCACCACAGAAGGTCAGACAGGATTTTTCCTTTGTGAAGCTGTGCTGGTTATTTCAAATCACATCCCTGTCCTCCATGTGCCTTAGCAGAGCTTCTAGGAGGATCCTGTTCCATGATCTTCCCAGCACGGAGGTGAGGCTGACAGGGTGGTAATTCCCAGAATCATCCTCTCTTCCTCTCTTCAGAAGAATGGCTTTTCACTGCCCTAGGGCAGGGTTAGATCATGCATTAGGAGAAGAGTGTTCCCTAGTAGAGTGGTGAGGCCCTGGCACAGGGTGCCCAGAGCAGCTGGGCCTGCCCCTGGATCCCTGGCAGTGCCCAAGGCCAGGCTGGACACTGGGGCTGGGAGCACCTGGGACAGTGGGAGGTGTCCCTGCCATGGCAGGGGTGGAACAAGATGAGCTTCAAGGTCCCTCCCAACCAAACTATTCCATGACTATGATACTGCTTGGAAAGAGCTGAGTTCCTTCTGGGCCTCTGTCCTGACTAACAAGATTTGGGTAATTTTTTGAAAGAATTGTTATTTTATTACTTAAAGTAACTCTGAGAGGAAGGAAAGAGAGCTGGGAAGGGAGTGTGTCCTGTTTGTGTGTGTGGAACTTTAGTGGATTTGGCATAGTTTGCAAGTTTAATTGTTTTGTACCTCTGTCCATGTACTTCATAACTAATCTGAAAGAATTTTTTATATGCAGTCTTACAAATGTTTACAAGGTAAATGTCATTTTTTCTAGATGTAGACAAAAATACTGTGAAAAATAGTACTCAGTCTACAAAAAGGAGCTCTACAGGTGAAGATGAAATTCCTAGGAAAAAAGCAAAGAAAAACAAGAAGCACAAAAGCAAGAAGAAGAAGAAAAAGAAGAAGAAAAGAAAGAAAGAGAAGAAGCATAAAAAGCAACCAAAGGAATCCAAGTTGAGCGCGCGTCCCGGAGAGCCTGCAGGCGTGCAGCCAGCCCCTCCCTTGGTGCCAGAGCAGTCCAGCTCCCAAGTGAATGTACAGCAAGGAGTGTTTGCAGATGCAAACCTGGCTGGCCATGTGCAGCCAGAACTGTGCTCCAAACCAGCTGAGGGGCTTGATAATCAAGCTTTAGGACTTGTTTCTCATTCAGTGACTGATTCTCAGCAATCTGCAGAAAATCTTGGAAGTGGGGAGGGGACTTTGTGTGCAGCAAATCCTCCATTTAATTTAGAAAGCATCCAGTCTAATATCCCAGAAAATACTAGTATAGCTCAAACTAGAATTTGCACTAGCGAAGAACAAATTCAACAGTACCATGAAAATATTTATCCTGTAGCTATTAATGCCAGTGTTGTTGATACTGGAAATAATACTTGGTCCAGCATCCCATCTGGAATTGTCAGTAAATCAGAGATTCAGAAAGATTCAGTAGAACCACTGGGAGGTACAGAAGTCTCTCTGAAATCTCAAGGCATTGGGGAAGTAAAAGCTTTGGATGCAGCTCTGGAGCCTGAGAGCATGGAGGTGTTGACTTACTCGGAAGCATCTCATCAGTCTGTGTCTCACAGGGCAGCACAGGGGTTGGAAACAGCTTCAGAATCTGTGTCCTTGACAAGTGGTGTCACAACAACCCCTACACCTGCAAATTTGGCACATCCAGGTGCTGTGACTGTAGCTCACATGGCAGTGGCTGGGCAAGAAGTGAAAATTCCAGAAACAGCTGAAAAATCTCTGCAGATGGGAAATGTGAGAAGTGTGGAGAGACCTTCAGAACTGGGGGGTGTGAGCAGAACTTTGGAGCCATCCCTGCAGCCCTCAGTCATGTCTGGGAGTTTGAGCATGACGCAGGGCAGCCCTGTAGAGGCTTCCAGTGTTCTGAAAGCAGGTATACCTTTGCAACATCCTTTGACAATATCTGCAGCCACCCCTGTGACCCACGTGGAAATAAGTGCCAAAACACCTCCAGGACCAGGAGCTCTTGCAAAAATGAAGGATACGGAACCAGCTATGGGGAGTGTGAAAGCTTTAGAAACAACCATGGAACCTGCTGTAGCAAAAGATGTCAGAGCAACTCATGAAAGTCTGCAAGGCAGAAGTGTGGAAGGAACCACTGGTTCTGCAACAGCACTGGGTGCATCAGGAATGTTCCTACAACATGGAGTCTTGGCAGAAACGAGGAGTGTGGACAGAACCCAGGAATCTGCACTTCCAGCAGGATTGACAGGGAAGAACGTGGTTGCAGAGACAAGAGGATTAGGAGCAACTTCAGAACCTGCAGCAGTTGTACAGACCTTCATTCCCCAAACGGCTCCAGAAGTCCACATGGCAGAGGGTTTTAGAAGTCCACAAGCAAAAGATTCAGAAGGTACTTCATTGCTGAGAGAATCAAGACCTGAGAGTGAATCACATGTGAGAGGTTTGACATCTTCTCTGTCTTTGCAGAAGGAAAACACACAAGGTCCAGGAGGAGTCCTGAGACCAGTGGCTGGGGTGGAAGCAAAAACTTTCACAACAGCTTCAATGTCCTTACAAGTAGAAGGTGTGAAAGCTTCAGAAGAAGCTGTGCATTGTGGGACTGTTGCAAGTCCGGGACTTCCTGCCTTAGAAAGGACTCCTGAACCTGTGGTTGCATGTGAAAGCATGGAACCAGTTAGAGGGGCTGAGGCATCAGCAGGGGTGATGCCATGGCAAGCCACAGCAGAGAGAGAACCTCTCCATGCAGGCCTGACAGAGAGTTCCATCATTGCACGGTCGCAGATCGTGACACACACGGCACTCTCACACACTGAGGTGCTGAGGAAGAGAAAGGATTCAGAACATGTTCCAGAAGCAGAGACAAGGAGCAGAGAAGCAATCCTAGAAACTGTGCAAACTTCAGAAACCAGTTCAAAATCTATTCAGGAACAAGTAGTAGGTCATTCAGCAGCAGTATTGGAGTCTTTGCCCAGAGTGGAAGAAGACAGTACGGCATCAGGAGTACTGACAGATACACAAACTCAGGGATCTGCTGTAGAACATGAAATTGCAGCAAGGAGGACCAGCACACAAGGAAGTGAGCTCTCAGAAATGGAGAAAGCAAAATATTTGGAGCCAGTATCAGAAGCTGGAGGAATGAGGTGGTTAGAGAGCACGACAGAGTCTGCAACAGTAGAGGTGAAAGGTTCTGAAACAGGTGAAAAGCTTGAGGTACCCATGGGTGATGCTTCAGCAGCTGTTCCAGAATACCTGCATGCTGAAAAGCAGCAAGATCTTCAGGTAGTTCTAGAAGCAAAACCTGCTGCAGAATGGAAGAGTTCAGAAGAGGCTCCAGAAATCTTGGGTGTTTCTGAAATAAAACCTTCTGATGCAGTTCCAAAACCAGGGGATATGAAAGGCCTGGAAACTGCACTGGAACATGGAGTGACAGCTGAGGTACAATATGTAGAAGGAGTACAGAGTCAACAGGTAGAGGATATGGTGATTGAGAAGGAAGATGTGGAGCAGACTCAAACATCTGAACCTTTAGTAGCAGAAACAGTTTTTAGTTCTTCACATGCAGCAGAGGAAAAAGTTTCAGCAGGGACTCCTGTAGCAGAAACACAAGATTTGGAAACAGCTCCTCGGACTCATGCAGAGCTGAAAGATGCAGAAGCAGCTGCAGGGTTGGAGGCAGAGAGAAAAGATTTGGAAGCAGGTCCAGCACCTGAGACTGATGCAGAAGCAGGTCCAGAACTTATAGAGGAAGGCCAGTTGGAAGACACTCCAGAGGCTGAGGATGTCAAAGAAGCAACTCCTGAAGAGGACTCAGAGAAAAGAGACTCGGAAACTTCCGATGTGCAACCTGATGTGGCGGCACGAATGAAGGAGACTCTCATGAGGCTTGAGAATGTTGTTGAAAAAAGTAGTCATAGAACCAGTGAGAAAAAACATGATTCAAAGAAACAGAAAAGGAGCCGCTCCAAATCTCAGTCCAGGTCTAGGAAGCGGAAGAAAAAATCAAGGTCGCGTTCCACTTCCAGACGTTTGACCTCTAAAAGAGCACGTTCTAGGAGCAGAAACTATTCCGTTTCTAGAAAAAAGCATTCCAAATCTAGGTCCCGATCTGTGGAGAAGAGAGAGAGAAGATTGTCTTCCCGGCGGTCCAGGCGCAGACATTCTAGATCATCTGACCGTTACAGGTCTAAATCCAGATCAGCAGAAAAGAGATTGTCCAGACGGAGGCGTTCCAGGTCCTCTGACCACTACAGGTCTAAATCCAGGTCAGTGGAGAAGCAGCTGTCCTCCCGAAGGTCCAGACGCAGACGCTCCAGGTCATCTGACCGCTATAGATCCAAGTCCAGGTCCGTGGAGAAGCGATTGTCCTCCCGAAGATCCGGGCGCAGACGTTCCAGGTCTTCCGACCGCTACAGGTCTAAGTCACGGTCAGCGGAGAAGCGATTGTCCTCCCGAAGGTCTGGGCGGAGACGTTCCAGGTCCTCTGACCGCTACAGATCCAAGTCACGGTCAGCAGAGAAGCGATTGTCTTCCCGAAGGTCCGGACGGAGACGTTCCAGGTCTTCTGACCGCTACAGATCAAAGTCCAGGTCAGCGGAGAAGCGATTGTCCTCCCGAAGGTCCGGGCGGAGACGTTCCCGGTCGTCCGACCGCTACAGGTCTAAGTCACGGTCAGCAGAAAAGAGGTTGTCCTCCTGGCGATCCCGCCGCAGACATTCCAGGTCCTCTGACCGTTCAAAATCTAGATCCAGGTCTTCAGAAAAGGGAGGAGGCAAAGAATACTCCTGGAGGTTCAGGCATCGGTCTGGTTCCTCTGATGGTTCAAAATCCAGGTCAAGATCTGTTGAGAAAAGAGGTCGGAAGGCGTCCGTGCGGAGGTCCAAACGTCAGCGCTCAAAGTCCTCGGATCGCTACAAGTCTCGATCCAGGTCAGTAGAAAAAAGGGATCGAAAGCAATCGTCACGGAAGTCTAAACGTCAGCGCTCCAAGTCCTCTGACCGTTACAAGTCTAGATCCAAGTCAGTGGAAAAAAAGAAGGAATCCTCACGAAAATCCAAGCGTCGACGCTCAAAATCTTCTGAACGTTACAAGTCTAGGTCTAGGTCTGTGGAAAAAAAGCGCAAGGAGTCTTCAAAAAAGTCCAAACGGAAACGTTCCAAGTCCTCTGACAGTGTTAAGTCAAGGTCCAAATCTGTAGAAAAAAAAGATAAGTTATCCTCAGCAAAGTCCAGTAGCAAGCATGAGTCTTCTGAACTTCAGGAGTCAGCCAAAGGTCTGGATGAAGATGTTCCTCAGTCTTCTTTTGGAAGTGAAGGTAAATCCTCTAATGGTCCCACAGCAGTAGCTTTGTCTGATGAAGGAGTAAACGGCCCAGTACTGCCACCATCATTTGGAAGTGGATTATCCAAACCTTCCGAGAGCCTTGAGGAAAGGGCCTCATCTGTTGAAAAAACAGCAGATGTGCAGCATTCTGCCACATCTGAATTTGATACCTCCAAAACCCCAGATGACCAGGAACTGAGATCCACGTCTGTTGAAAAAACACAGGATTCAGAGCTGTCTGTGACATCTGAAAATGGATCAACTGAAAAAGCAGCAGCTCTGGAGTCTTCATTGCTACCTGAACTTCCATACTCCACATCCAGGTCAAGATCCATATCTGCTTCAGCAACAGAATTTCATGTCTCTGCATCCTGTGAAGGTGAGCCCAGAACTGCACCTCTCAAAGAAGTAGAAGGTCCAGAGCTTCCTCCAGCACTAAAAAGAGATATGGAACTTCAGTCAGCTCTCCTGTCCGAAGGTGGGGTCTCCAACTTGTCTGATGGTCACGATTCACAGCATATCCCTGGTGAACACAAAGAGCTTTCACAGGCCCTGCAAGTACCTGAACGTGAGTCTTCCCAGCTGGCTGACAGCCCTGGAGCAGTGGAACCTCAGAGGCCTTTCCTGCCACCTGAGATGATCCGCCCTGTGATCCCTGATGGCTGTGAGTCAGGCCAGATGCGGGAGCCTTCTTTGGCTTCTGATGGTGGCCACTTTGTGTCTCCTGATGGACATGGATCAGGATCCAACTTCGCTGCACCAATAGAGGAGCATCCATTGTCTGTAGGCGAGTCCTTTAAGTCACCACATGGAAATGAGCAAAGATTTTTATCTGTTGAAAAAGTCAAGACTCCAGATGTTTCCCTGACATCTGTGTGTGGTTCTGTTGAGGTGTCTGCTGATGTTATTTCAGTGTCTTCTTTTGAAGTTCATGAGTCCAGATCATCTGTTGACAAAGCTTTAGACGGTCCAACGCTCCCACAAGTGCTTGAGGTCGACTGCTCCAGATCTTCGGAAATGCGCGAATCGAGATACCTAACTGGAAAAATAGATGGTGCGGGATCTTTGGTGATGTCTAAAAGTGGGATTCCCATATGCCACGATGGCCACAAAGCAAAGTACAACTCCTTTGAGCAAACAGAGAGTGCAGAACTGTCAGTGGCATCTGAGCTCCGGTGTTCCATCTTTCCTGAAGGCTATAAATTGACATCCGCTGCAGTTGACAAAGTGGAGATCCAGAAACCTTCTCTCTCACTGGAAAGTGGCTTCTCCGTGTCTGCTGATGGCTGTGAATCAGTGGGCACACCGGAAAAACTACAGCCCCCAGTGGCTGCTGTGACATCAGAAGGTGGGGTTCTGCTGTTGCCTGACAGTCAGGAGCTGAGACCCGTCCCTGCAGAGAAAGCAGAAATGCTGAATTCATCTGAACTGAAACACCTGGCGTCCCCTGATGGCTACAACCTGAGATCTGCCTATAGTGAAGAAGTACAGGAGCCCATTCTGGTAGGGGAAAGCAGGTGTTCTGTTGCCTCCGATGGTCATGAGTTGGCATCTACCACTTCTGAAAGAGCTGAGGAGCCTTCTCAAGTGTCTGAAAATGAGTACACAATAGGGATTGATGGCCCGGAGTTGACATCAACCCCTGCTGAAAAAACAGAGCTGCGGAAGCTTTATCAGATGCCTGGAGAAAGAGGTCTGGAGTCCATGGACAGCCGCGACCTGCAGTCACCCTCTGCTGAAGACACACGGGTCCAACAGCCCGCTCTGGTGTCTGAAAATGAACGTGCCGTGTCCTGGGTGGGCCAGGAGTTGAGGTCCAGCTCTCCTGAGAAGGCAGAGGTGCAGGAGGAGGCTGTGGTTCCAGACAGTGCTGTGTCTTCTAAAGATCACAGATTGACGTCCTTGTTGGCTGGAAAACCAGAAGTGCAGGAGCGTTCTCTGGTGCCTGAAAGTGAATATGGTGAGTCTCCTAAGGGCCAGGAGGTGGCTGAGGCCAGCCCTGCTGAGAAGGAGGTGCAAGAACGTTCTCTGACACCTGGCAGTGAATGTTCCATCTTCCATCAAGACCAAATACTGCAGTCTGGCCCCGCCGAAAGCACAGCAGTGCAGGCTCCAGTGCTGGTCCATTATGCTGTATCTCCTGAGGGCCAGGAGGTGCAGGAGTGTTCTTTGCTGTCTGAAAACGAGTACGAGGCATCCCCCAAAAGGCATCATTTGAGATCCAGTCCTCTTGAAAAAGAAGAATTGGAGGAACATTCTGAAGCATCTGAAAGTGAAAGTTCAATATCCAGTGATAGTCAGGAGTTGCAGCCTGCTGTTGCTAGAAAAACAGAGGGGCAGGAGTTGTCCTTGTCTGAAGGTGAATGTTACATGACTCCTGAAGGTCAGGAGCTGCAGTCCAGCCCTGCTGAAAGAGTTCTAGCCAAGGAAACTTCCCTGACATCTGAGCATGCTCTGTCACCTGAAGAGCGCGAGTCAGGATTGGAGCGTGCTGAGGAGACAGAGGGTGGGGATTCTACTGTGACAGCTGAACGTGACCATCTCTTTTTTGAGAGCCAGGAGGTGAGTTTCACCTCTCTTCAGAAAGCAGATGTGCGGGACCATTCTCCAACACCTGAAAATGAACATGGAGCATCTCCTGATGAGCAGGAGTTGAGATTCACCACTGTTGTAAAAGTGGATGGTCTTGAACCTTTGACAGTGAACGATAGAGCCTCCATGTCCCCTGATGGCAGCGACTTGAATTCCGTCCCTGCTGAAAAGATGGATCATGCAATGCCTTCTTTAATGCCTGAAGGGCGCTCGGTGTCTCCTGATAACTGCAGTGTGGGCCCTGGTGAAGAAGCAGGGGATCTGGAGCCCTCTGTGAGATCTGAGCGTAGAGACTCCACATCCTCCTATCAGGAAGGTCATGAGCCAAGGTCTCCCATGGAGGAAGAGGGTCTGGAGTCCTCTGTGACATCTGAACATAGACAATCCCTGTCCCCTGAGGGCCATGACCAGAAGTCTATTGCAGATGAAGAAATGGATGATCTGGAGAGGCGTTCCACTTCTCCTGATGAGCACGAGTCAAGATCTAGCACTGGTGAAGAAGCAGAGGATCTGGAGCAGCCTTTGACAACAGAACGTAGGTGCTCTGAGTCCTCTGATGAGCACGAGTCAAGGTCAACCACTGGAGAAGAGGCAGAGGATGCAGAGACTTCCTTGGCAGCTGAAAGAAGAGATTCTGTATCCTCTGATGACCGTGAGTCGAGGTCTGCTGCTGGGGAAGATGTAGAAGATGGGGAGCCCTCCTTGACAGCAGAACGTAGACACTCCACATCTTCTGATGACCACGAGTCAAGGTCTTCAGCTGATGAAGAAGCAGAGGATGCGACAGCTGGTCGTCGCTCTGTGTCTCCTGATGGACGGGAGTCAAGGTCAACCGTTGGTGAGGAAGCAGAGGACCAGGAGCTCTCTTTGACAGCTGAGCGTAGACACTCCACGTCTTCCGATGAACAGGAGTCAAGGTCTACTGCTGGTGAAGATGCAGAGGATGTGGAACCCTCCTCAGCAGCTGAACAAAGAGATTCCACCTCATCAGACGAGCAAGAGTCAAGGTCTACTGCTGGTGAAGAAGCTGAGGATGTGGAACCTCTGACAGCTGAACACAGGCGTTCCGCATCCCCTGATGGGGCTGAATCGAGGTCTACCACTGCTGAAGAGGAAGGAGAGGATGCAGAGCCCTCCTTGACAGCTGAACAAAGAGAGTCCACATCGTCAGATGAGCATGAGTCAGAGTCTTCCAGTGGTGAAGAGGAGGGAGAGGATGCAGAACCCTCTTTGGCAGATGAGGAAAAGCAGGATTCCATGCCTCCTGAGCAGTCAGAAGAACAGGACTCTTCCGTTGTCCCTGAAAGCAGACGTTCCGAGTCTTCCGAGCGTGAAAAATCCAGATCCAAATCTGTTGATAAAGCATCTGACAAAGAGTCTCCACAGAGATCTGTGAGCAGGCACTCAAAGTCTCCTGCTCACCCAAAGAGCCGATCCACATCTGTGGAGAAAACAGCGGACAAAGAGTCCGTGCGGAGGTACAGGCGGAGACGCTCCAGGTCCACGGCTCGCCAGAGGAGCCAGTCAACCTCTGTGGAGAAAACAGCAGACAAGGAGTCCTCACGCAGGTCCAGGCGGAGACGCTCCAGGTCTGCTGCTCGCCAGAGGAGCCAGTCCAAGTCTGTGGAGAAAGCTGCAGACAAGGAGTCCTCGCGCAGGTCCAGGAGCCGGCGCTCCAGGTCTTCCCAGCGTCGGTCCAAGAGATATGACACGGACTCGCGCTCCAGGCGGAATCGCTCCCGCTCAGCCACACGGAGAAGAGCGTCCAGGTCTCGCTCCAGCTCCCTGTCACGTTCCAGGCACAGGAGGAGAAGCAGGTCAAGGTCGGCGTCACGAAGGCGGCGTTCCTTGTCCAGAGACAGGCGCAAGAGGTCTCAGAGAAACAGGTCGAGGTCCACTGACAGGAGAAGGAGGAGATCCGACTCCAGGGACCGCAGGATATCGCTCCGGTTGCGCAGCAGGAGCCGGACCCCTCTGCGGCAGAGGCGCTCGCGCTCCAGGGGGAGGAGGAGGAGCTCCAGCAGGTCCCCGATCCGGCTGCGGCGCTCGCGCTCCTCGGGCAGGAGGCGCTACAGCAGATCCCCCGACCGGCGCCGCTCCCGCTCCTCGGAGTTCTCCAGCAGGTCACCCAAACGTCTCACAGACCTGGGTAAGTGCTTTGTTTCCA
This sequence comes from Molothrus ater, assembly GCF_012460135.2. Classification (NCBI taxonomy): domain Eukaryota; kingdom Metazoa; phylum Chordata; class Aves; order Passeriformes; family Icteridae; genus Molothrus; species Molothrus ater. The sequence continues at coordinate 972,301 of NC_050479.2, read as the reverse complement.
CTGGTTCTGCGGTGAGGTGGTGGTAGTGGGTGGTTTGCACAGTCTGATTTTAGCTCTGATTTGAGCATTCATTCATAAGGGATTTCTTAGAAGTCACTCTCTGCGTTAATGTCAGGCAGTGACTTCCAGCAGGAAGGTTTATCAGTGCTGAGCATTTGAATGGAAGCCTCTTTGGAGCCAGTTTTACCTTGGTTCTAGAGCTTTTGTACAATAGTAGTGTGTTGCAGCCTCAAGGAACATTCTGAATTAGAGTAAAGGCCAAGTACTTCAAGTACTTCTGTGTAAGAAAATTTAGAATTTCTGCTCCTGAGAACAAAGATAATTCAGGTGCCACTTGGAGAGACCTAGGCTCTATTGTCAGCTGTTCCCAGAACTCTGTCTTGCCTCTTTCCCATGGTAAGAACATAAAGGAAAGAGAGACTTTTTTTGTGAAAATACTCCCCAGACCCAGCAGGTCAGAAAATAAAATCTTAAGAGCTGCATCTTTTCTCTGTGCTTGGAGGAAGAGAGGCTGTGCTGTTTCTTGGGTAGTGAGTTAATAAGGGGAAAGAAGGTTTGAACTGGGAGATCAGCTCTTGTACAGAGTGTGAGGAAACCTCCTGTGGTGGGCTTGAGGTTCTGAACCTTCCAGTCCTGCCTCAGAGTTGCCATGGAAGCCTTCCAGTTAGGGAGTTATTTGCAAACTAGCAGAAGGCTTAATTTAATTTCATTTGCTATTTCTATGTTAGGGCTGTCCTTTTTCTCCTTATTAAAGCAAAATACTCTTCTGCTGACAGTTTTGCATCTAATTGTGTTTTAAACAAGAGCATGTTTTACTTACTCAGAGCTCCTTTTTCTCTTTGGTGGTTGTAAGTAGCTTTTGGGCTATATCTGGGGAGATGAGGCTTCCTCCAGAGGTTTGAGAGCTTTTCAGAGGTAGATAATGAAGAAACTCTGGAGTTTATGCTGTGTAGGAAGGATTCAGTAATGCCAGAACAGGAATGAATCAATGCAGTAGGAGTCATCAGAACAGGGTGGTTGGAGGATGTTGTGGTTGGAGCTGCTGGGTTACACTGCAGTTTCACTTGCCTTCTGCACAGTCTAGAGCAGCTCAGTACAGTTCCAGTTATTTTCACAGAACATAAAAAATGCACAGTGCCGGTAGAACCTTGTTTAGTTTGCCAGGAACATTTCTTTATTACTAAAACAAGGATCTATAAAAATAATGACTTCTCTGTGAAAATAAAACAATGTTTTAGACAAGGCCCAGCTACTGGAGATCGCCAAGGCCAACGCAGCCGCCATGTGTGCGAAGTCTGGCGTGCCTCTGCCCCCGAGCCTGATGCCTCTGCTGTCCCAGAAGAAGGATGACAAAGCCAACCAGAAGTCCTCGAGGGACACCTTGAAGGAGCTCACTGAGGTGAGGGGGAACAGCAGCATCCAGCCTGGGAGTGAGCACACTGGGCTTGGTGACCGGTGGGAGGTTGTCACTCTGTGCTGCTGTCACCTGGGAGCTGCCTCGTGTTCAGAATCCCCAAATCCCCGGGGCTGGCCCAGCCCTGCCAGCCCATGCAGTGCCAGCTGTGCCCCATGGGCACCTTGTCCCCAGCCCAGAGCACTCAGTGCCACCTCCAGGCCTTCCTTGGGCACCTCCAGACCTCCCTGGGCAGCCCCTGCCAAAGCCTGACCACTCCTTTGAGCCCTTACTCTCCCACAGGTTTTTTTAAGACATGAAAACTGTTACTTTTTAATTCTGTGGAAATGCATGAAACCAAATTATTTTGGTTTTTCTTAGTTTTGGTTTTGATTCTGTTCTAATTTTGTACGAAGTGGTGGCTGTCCCTGCAGTCCTGTCAGTGAAATCCAAAGCTTTCACTGCTGATTTTTTGTTCTGGTGGTGTTAGTTATGGCTTGAGTTGGAAGGAGCTTCAAAGCTCTGCCTGTCCCACACCCTGCTATGGGCAGAAGCACCTTTCTCTGTCCCAGCTTGCTCCAAGCCCTGTCCAGCCTGGCCTTAGACTTCCCTCAGAATGGAGAAATTCTGGAATAGAAAAGTGCCTTAATTTTATTTTTAATTGCATCATGAGTGCGACAGTTCTGAAGTTGTGTTCACAGAAATAATCTGAGAGGCAGCAGTGTCCAGGTGCTGAGAGATAATCTGCAGTTGTGCCTGGGCTGGGGGAGCAGAAGTACTGAGCAAGGGCTGAGTTGGTGCAGGTGCCCTGTGGTGACATCCAGGGTGGCTTTTCTCATACCCTGACCAGGATCCAGCATAGCTGGTGCTGGTCTGCAGGTCCCAGATCTGCACCTCCCCTCCCTCTCCAGCTTTGCAGATCTCTTGAATGATGTTTCTGTTCTTTTGACTCAGAGCTGTCCACAGAGCAGTGCAGGTGGTAGCACATCAGTAAAGACAATTTAACCATAAAATTCTGGCCCCTTGAGAAAGTTTTTGTCTTTGGTCCTTTTCTTCCTCTCTTTTCTTTTCCCCCCTTGGAGGCTGCTCCCAGTTTGTGGTATCCCCATAAGACCTCTGTGTTTTAGTTGTGTTGCACATCAGAGAGGGGTGGCTTGCATAGCTGGCCAGCACCAGAGTATTCCAGAAGAATCTGAGCTCTCTTGGAGCCATCACTTCTGACAGGGTCCCTGCTCTGCCCGAGAGCTGAGTCAGTAACCAGGGAGTGCCTGGCAAAGCCATGGTTGGATAATTTGTGTAGAATATCCAAAGTACATCTATTGGTGCTGTTGTTGCTAAAAGATTTTCCATTCCTGGTTTAGTAAGGAAAACCACTTTTTTTGATAGAAATGTGCTTTTTGAGTTCGGGTTGAAAGTTCAGGTTTACTCAGAGCTGACATTTCCCTCTGGTTTATTTTTCAGAAATGCAAGAAGATTGCTCAGAGCACTGATGATGTGATAGTGAACAAGCCTCACGTTTCTGATGAGGAGGAGGAAGAACGTCCTTTCTATAACCATCCTTTCAAGCTGAGTGAACCCAAACCTATTTTCTTCAATTTAAGTGTGAGTGCTACTTATATTTTTATTATTTTACTTATAAAAATATAAATAAAAATATATTTTGCTTATATTTCTATAAGTGCTACTTATATTTTTTAATATTTTACTTATATTTACTTTAAAAATAAGTCCTTGTTCTTCTTAAATAATGCATGTAATTCTGCAGAAATTTATCAAGGGTTGATAATCTTGGTGAAACTAGGAGTATTTTTTAATCAATTTAAAGGAACATTCCCAATTCCATCAAGATTAAATTGATAATCCAATTTTACCAATTGGTAATTGGCAAAATTGTGAGCAATTGTTTAAATGCATCTGGAAATCAAATGCTTTGATGCATGGGTTAGAATTTGTTTAAATTTTGTTGAGGTTTGGGGTGGTGGGTGGGGTTTTTTTTGTTTTATTTGGGGTGGGTGGTTGTGCCCATGAAAGTCTGTTCTGATTTTGCAGGATACAGAGCACTAAAAAAGCTTTAATATGCTCAGCAAAACCAGAAATAACATTCCTGGTTGTGTGTATAAATAGGTGGAGCTTGTGCTGTACACAAAATAAGCAGTAGTGCACATTTACATAAGGTGTACATAATGGATTTAGAGTTGATATTACATTGTTAGAGAAGGCTACAGGGAAACTGAAGAAACCTTGGAATTCTTGCAGGCTCTGAGGAGGAGTGAATGCTCTGCAGTGCTTATGGGCAGCTCTGCCTCTTGGTCTTGCTTTTGACCCTTGCAGTTTTTCAGTTTTGTTCCTTCTCTCTCCTAACCCATTCCCATCCATACTCCTAGGAGTTGATCCAGTATTATCCAGTGCTGCCAGCTGTGTTTGCCTCTTGGAAGGGAACCTGGCAGGGATTTCTGCAGGTTTTTAATGAATTAACAACACCAAGCAAAACAAGGCCATAGACATCATCTGCTCAGAGACTCAGGCTGCTGCTAAAAATAGGCCAGGATGGAAACCCAAATGCTGAGAGCTGTTTTCTCTCCACTCATGGGCAGCTTTTGATCACAGGCAGTGTTCTGCTGCCCAGGATTTTCACCCTTTCCATACAAAATACCTGGTGGTTGTCCTCGATGTGAATGGGGTCAGCTGGGAGAGGAGGGTTGGGGATTTTGGGTTGCTGAAGTTGTTTTTAGGGGTTTTTCATCTTCTCTGATAGCACAATTTGTGGGTCACTTGTGTGTTTTTAGGGCTGTGCCAAAAGGATGAATTATAAAGGCTTACTACTGTAAAGTAAAACCCAAATCCCGGGTGTTTGCAACAAAACCACCTCACGACTCATGGGTGTTTCCAAGCCTGAACTTCTTCTCATTTTATTTCTTTCAGACTCCCAGCATAAAACCAGCACCACCACCCCAACCAAAAAACCAGGTCAGCCTGTCCAAGGAATTCCCTGTGTCCTCTGGGTCTCAGCATAGGAAGAAGGAGGCAGACAGTGTGTATGGAGAGTGGGTTCCCGTGGACAAGAACGGCAAAGACGACGGCAAGGACGACGTTTTCCCCAAGCCAGCCATTGAGGTAAGGAAGGCAAGGAGAGCATATCATGTAAGAAAGCCAAAACCATCACCTGGGCAGTCTGGTACCCAACTGCAGTCTGGGAAAACAAAAAAGGCACTTAAAAAGGTAACACTGCACTAAGCTGAGGAGCTGAGCTCTGCACATGGGGGTGCTCACGTGAAGCAGCCTGCACCCATCCTGCTTCTGGCAGCTGGTGGCTTCTTGGTCTCAACAGAATTTAAACTGTAGCTGGAAGGTGAAAAAACTTCCCCGTTCAGTTTCCTGCAGAGGTTAATTGATAATACCTTGAGATTTGCACAGTACGATGTAGTGCTAATTAAAATTGTCCCACCAGTCTTAGAGCAAGAACATCACACTGGAATGTAATCAATTAAAAATTGAAAGTCACTTCCTCTGGATGTATTCATTTTTTTAGCTTTCCAGTCATATTTTCTCCAATGGCTGTCTTGCACGTGGCCTTCCAAAGGAGAATCTAATTGTATGGATAATGAACTAAAAACACCAAAGCAAGTGTTTTTCCCCTTGAAATTTCTTCTAAAGAACATTTCTGGGGGCTGTTGTAATTAGGTAAATTAACTATTTAAGAGAGATGTTAGTATTTTTAAGTGTGTGTTGCCTCAGTGCACCTGCAGCCTTGTTCTCACACCTTCCAGAGCCAAACCCCAAAGCCTCCCCATCAATTTCTGACAAAGCCATCTCAGCACTTGGTGCATTTTGTTTTTCAAGACCTTTCTGATACTGCTCAGTTCACTCCCTGAGGCACAGGAGGGAATTTTCTTCTGGCTCTTCTACAACACCAAAAGCACAGAGGATATAACTTAGCCAGCATTTTCATGGAATCCCTCAGAATTTGATGGTTGGGCACCCAGTTCCTCAGCACAGGTGGGAGCTGCACTTTGGGCTCTCCTGCTCCAGTAAAACCCTGAGATGTTTGTGCAGAATGTCATTCCCAGTTTCATTGCAGTAAATATATTTAACATAACTTCCTTTCCTTTCTGTTGTGTGTACCATTATAAATGCCTGTAACTATGTTGTCTGTTTTTACATTTTGTAAATAAATACTTTTATTTGCCTTTACCTTAACTTGGTTTGTGTTAAGGGTGATTTCAGGGGTGTTAGCTCCCAGCAGGCTGTTCCACCCATCCCCTGGGCTTTGGGGAGTGCAGGTACAGAGCTGCTGTGTGTTTCTCCAGGGAGCCTGACAGGTAACACAGTGCTTCTCTGCTTAATTCTTTCGTGCTCAGGAGGACTCTGTGCTGGAAATGGCTCCCTTGGAGCAACATGAGGCAGATCAGCTCCCTTGCTGGGGGAGTAGAGAGCTGGGGGTGCTTGGAACTTAACTTTCCCCTAGAATTGACCTCCATTTGTTGTTGCTGATTTTGCAATACTGTGACAGTTCTGGTGCAAGTCCTGGCATGAAACCCCACACAATTGCTTTTGTTGCTGTGTTCTAATTCACATATTAGCTATGGGCTTGGTCTGAACTGACCCTGCTGGTACAGTACAGCTTGTTTTAATAAAACATTAAAGGAGTTGTGTGGGGCAGTAGGAGATGGAGGGGAAGGTCTGGAGTGATCTGAGGGCTCATCTTGTCTGTGGCAGGCAGAGACCTCTGAGGAAGGAGTGTCTGGAAGTGTAGAGTGCCAGTCCCAGGTGACTTGTGCTGAGTGCTGGGATCTAAGGATGCAGTCAGAGCATTCTTGGAGCTCCAGAGGGTGTAAAACACCTGCTTTTTATTTGCTTCAGTATTAGTGATTTGTGGGGGCAGGTCTGAGAAAGGGGATCAGGCAGGAGAGCTCTGGCAGAGGGCAGCACCTCACCCCCACCTGTTCTCCTTGACTCAGGAATAACAACAACAACCTCTCATACCTCGAGCAGAGATGGGTTTTTTTCAAGATCCAGGTCTTGGCATAACACAGAGCCCTGATGGTCTCGAGTGGAGAAGTGTTTGGGAAGGAGCCCAGCAGGGAGTGTTGCTAGGCCCCAGTAAAGCACTAACACACCTCTTTGGCATGGCAGTGGTCCCCTGTGCTTTCATGGACTGCTTCCATGCCTTGGTGTATTGCTGGATTGAAACCTTTGGTGAGTAGAAGAACTTTTATTTATCTCCTAGACCAGGTTCATTAACAGAACATTAAATCATTATTTTAAGTATGTGAGAGAAACTTGAAAACTTAGCCAGTGTGCATTTGAAACAGGCATTTTTACAACCTTGTTGTTGTGTGAGGGAGTTGTTAGATAATATTTCAATTCTTCTTGTGCCTTTTTTATGTTCTGTGTGACAAGAAATGAGCCCTGAACTCAGTCCACAGACACCTGGGACTTGTGGGATTTTAGTTCTGTTTTGGTCAGTGCCAGATATTCCAGCAATGATCTTCCCAATAGAAACATTTTTGTCCTAAACACCAGCAAAAAAAACCCATCTTAAAATCGGATTTAATAGAGCACAAAAGCAATTCCTGTGTTTGGTGCCATTGTAGGTGTTCATATCTATCTCTTCAGTATTTACTGAATTCTTGACCAGGTTCCTGGGACAGGGTTTGTGGTTTAACAGTGTTTGTTTTGTTCAGCTGAGTCAATTTTGAAGGAGTTTCAGTTTCTCTTCCTGGCCCTTTAGTACAAAATGTGTTACAGGTCGAGGTTGTGGCAGCAAAAGAGGCAAGGCTTTTACAAAGCAGATGAAAATGAAGTTTAGGGTAACCCATCACCTTGATGTGTGTGTGCCAGCTGCATTTCTGATTATTGGGTTTTTCTGTGCCTCAAACTGTCCCAGCCCTTCCAGCTTCTGTCACATCTCAAGAAATTCCATTTGTCTTTGCACCCTCTTCCCTTCCTGCTTTCCAAACAGAATGATCCATAATGCACATCCTTGGAGGAGCAGGGCCCAGGGATTTTATAAAACAGCTGCACAGCAGCCAGAATTCATTACAGCCCCAAATGTTGTGGATTTCTCTTCCAAGGCTTTGCCCAGAGTGAAGGATTGGAGAGAGCTCCTTTGTGTATTTCATATTTTCACCAAGTCACTCTGCAGTGTCATTTCAAATTTATTTTTCTTTATATTTTACTGCAGCTCAGCAGCACAGATTTAGATATTTTTTTCCAAAGCAGTGAATTCTGTGAGCTCACAGCCTGGTTTTACAGGATCCCTGAGGCTGGAAAAGCCCCGTGGGCACCTTGTCCCCAGCCCAGAGCACTCAGTGCCACCTGCAGGGGACACCTGCAGGGCTGGGCACTGCAAAGCTCCCTGGGCAGCCCCTGCCAAGGCCTGAGCTCCCTTTCCATGGGCAAATTGCTGCTGCTGTCCAAGCTGAGCCTGCCCTGGCCCAGCCTGAGGCCGTTCCCTCTGCTCCTGTCCCTGTTCCCTGGGAGCAGAGCCCGACCCCCCCGGCTGTGCCCTCCTGGCAGGGACTTGTGCAGAGCCACAAGGGCCCCTGAGCCTCCTTTGCTCCAGCCCCAGCCCCTGCCCAGCTCCCTCAGGGATTCTGCAGCCCCTGCCCAGCTCCCTCAGGGATTCTCCAGCCCCTGCCCAGCTCCCTCAGCCCCTCCTGGGGCTCCAGCCCCTTCCCCATTTTCATTCCCTTCTGGTTTAGGCTGGAGATGAACATTTGTAACACTAAAGTCAAGATTATGGAGTGCATCTGATTCATGCTGGAATTACTTTTTACAGACAAGCTGTAGTCGTACTTAATAGCAGAGTGCTCATGTGAACAGCTCTGCATGAATTTTTAGTTAAATTGCATTTAATTCTGTTGGTTAAGAAGATCTCATTGCACAGTAAAATGCTTCTCTGTTTATTACACACCAGAATTTTTTTGCGACACCAAAATTTTTCGTGACTTATTTTCTATTTCTTAGAAAATAAGTCATTGGATATTTTGTGTGTGCAGGTGATTTTAAATTACCAGGGTGTTACAGTTTAAATTCAGATTTGTCTTTGTCCAGGAAAGCCCATCTTGTGTGGATCTAAGTGGTCCCAGGACTTCCATCACGTTGCCTTTTTCTTTGTCAAACCAACAATTCACTCTGTAACCCCACTTGGTGATATTGATTCTCCAGTAGGTTTTTCCAGCTCAAGTGGTCACTGTTTGTCTCTGCTGTGTTTTTTCAAATGCTCTTTTTCCTCCTAGTGTGTGGACATAACCACAGCCATGAACGACAGAGCAGTGGCCCAGAAGAGGCTCAATGAGAACTCCTTTGACCTGGAGGCCATGTGCATGCTGAACCGGGCACAGGAGCAGGTGAGCTGGGGCCTTCAGCAGCATCTGGGGGAGCTGGAGGCAAATCGGGGCTTTCCTTTCATGGCAGCTGGTTCTCCTCTCCTGTTTCTGTTTGGAAACCCAGCTGTGGGCCAGTGTTTCAAAGTTCTGCACTTCTGACACTGAGTTTTGATGAGCTCCTTTGTGTATTCCACGTTTGCACCCAAGTCACTCTGAAACATAGTTTAAAATTTAATTTTCTTTAAATTTTATTGTAGTTTAGCAGCACTGACGTAGGTGATTCTTTCCAAAACAGTGGATTCAGCAGTTCTGGGGATGAGGAGACCCTGAACTGGCTGGAGCTGGAGCTCAGGTTTCAGGGTGACCATTCAGATGCTCAGATTTTGGTAGCACCCGCTTTCACCTGAGCGTCAGTGAGCACACCAAATCCCAACAACGTGCTCTGAAAATTCCTGAGGGGTGCAGAGGGGTTGTGGGGCTGTCAGTGCTGGTCTCAGTGTGTATTTTCCTGTTGCAGATCGATGCCTGGGCTCAGTCCAACTCCATCCCCGGGCAGTTCACGGGCAGCACCGGCGCGCAGATCCTGTCCTCGGACGAGCTCACCAACAGCGGGCCCCAGGCGTGGATCCGAAAGGTAGAAGTGACACAGCCACTGCTGTCCCAGCAGTGACCACTCTGACAGCAGCCAAGGATTGCCCAGTGCACCACGAGTGCCTCTCCCTGTGGCAGAGCATGTGCCCAGTGCAGCAGGCTGGGCTCAGTCCCTGTGCCCCGGTGTCAGCGGCGAGGTGTGACCGGCCAGACACGGCCTGCCACTGCCAGGACACTGCTGTGCTGCTGTGCTGGCAGTGGCACATCCCTCCCTGCCTCCCTGGCACTGGCACATGCCAGGCAGGGTTGATCCTGCTGCTGCTGAAATCAGGTTTTTGTTATCGGCTTCAGCAAACCAAGGTCCAAACTGCCCTTGGGTTTGCCTTGGTTCTCTCTGGTTGCTCCTTTGCCTCTCTCTGCATCACCAGGGTTTTCTGGGAGCAGGAGTTGCAGTTGATAAGTTCCTCTCACTCTGATATCATTGAGATACAGTGCAGTAGTTCCCTGTTGCTGTGGGTTATCACTGGCTGATTTTGGGGTGTGCTGCGTCCTCCATCCGTGTGTTTTGTACATTCAGTTACTCAAGCTGCACCTTTGCCTGTGAGCACTGTTCTGGTGCTCTGTCAGGAAGGAGATCTGAGGAGTTCAAGCAGCATCCACCTTCCAGGCACAAGGAGTAAGGAGTTGAGCTGGTCAGCGTGGCAGGTGCTGCAGTTGAGTCTGTGTCAGCTTGGGTTGGGACACCCTCCAAGCCGGGAGGTCAGATTTGAGGCTTAGGTGGAATTTTCCATAAAAGTTGGTGTCAGCTGAACACAAAAGTCTGGAATCACAATGTCCTGAAAATAGAAACATTTTTTGCCAGGATTCACTAACTTGGTTTTCCACTTCATATAGCCAAGCAGTGCAGAGAGCCAGGGAGCACAGATTTGAGTCACTGGCCAGATGGGAATCTTCTGGGATCTTGGCAGTGTTAATGCAGAATGTGGATGATAAAGTCTGATTTTAACAGCTATGAACAGCTGAGATTGTAGCAAAATGCTGCCTTTGCTGAAGACAATCCTTGTTCCTGGCAGAGGGAGCTGTGAAGCCCAGGGATGTGTTGGTGAGGAAGGAGCTTTCCCACTGAGGGGCTTGGGAAGGAGATCAGCAGGGCTGTGAGGGGAGGGAGCTCCCTGTCTGCAGCACCTGGGATGGGTCCCCAAGGCCCTGGAAAGGGAGCAGCTCTGAGCAGCTCTTTCCCAAACCTCCTCCCTGGGCTCTCCTGTGATGGCAGTGGCAGGAGGGGCTGCTCACAAGGGTGAAGTGGAAAGGGCCTGGTGAGATTTACCTGTCCTCCAGCTTCACTCTGGGATCTGCTTTAAAGCAGCCCAACTGAACAAACCAAAATTACAGCCAAAAAAAGAAAACCAGATACAAGCCAAACAAAATGCTTCAAGGGAAGAGAATGGGAGAAGAGTGTGGTCTGTGCTTGACACAACTGCTGCAAGGAGCAGAGGAATGTTGGAACATTTTGCTGGCTCTGGGCTCAGTGAGGCAGCAGCAGCAGCAGCTCTCGTGCCCTGCCCAGAGCTGGGAATGTGCTGTGCTCACAGTGCAGGCTCTGGGGCTGGGCACACAGGAGGCTCCTGCTGGCAGCAGGAGGAGTTGGAGGGGAGGGAGGCCAGGACAAAGTCCTCTCCCTGCCCTGGCACTCCTCAGCTGCTCTCCTGCTCTGCCAGGAGGGCCCAGAGCTGCTCAGAACGCCCTGGGCTCCAGGAATGGTGGGAATCCTCACACAGCTCCATGTGGAGTCCTGCTGTGGCTGCAGGAGGGTTTCACAGGAAGGAGCAGGCTCGTGGCTCTGAGTCCATGTTCTGTTTCTCAGGGCCAGGAACACAAACCAGCCATGAAGTGCAAAGTACTGGTTGTGTGTTACTTGGACACCTGAAATCCCGTGACAATGAGCAGTTACTAAGTCAGGCTTGTGCTCCCTTTTTGGCATAAAAACTGTGTCTTAACATAAAAAACTGGTATTTTTCCCTCAGGCCAGGAGTTGGACTCTGATCCTCATGGGTCACTTCCAACTCAGGGTGCTCTGTGTTTCTGTGGGTTTATCTGCCAGCAGGGCTGTGCAGCTTCCTGGGGGATGCTGTGTCTGTGAGTGAGTGCACATTTCTGGCTGTTTGCTGAAGGCATTTCCCTTGGGACTTTGCCATGGGAGGAGCTGGGGCCATCCAGCACAGACTGAGCCTGTGGCAGCCACTCCATCTGGGTCTGAGGAAAGAAGGAAATGGAGCAGGCACAGGCACTGGGTGTGACAGAGGTCACCACAACACCAGCAGAGCGGCTCAGGAGGGCAGCAGGGCACTCGGGGAACTTGTTTGCTGAGCTCTGTCTTCACTTTGCATTTTGTGGATTTCACCTTTCCTTGTCCTTTCCCAGTGACTCTGGAGAGGAAATGTGCACTCAAAGCAGACTCAGAATCTCAGTTTGGGAATTAGGAACTGCAGGGTTTCATGTGGAGCACTGGGGTGGGGACACTAAGTAGCAATAAGGTTTATGGTTTTAATTCCTGGACTAATTAATTCTTGGTGTTTATGTGCAGGGGCCTGAGCAGGGTCCATAAAAGCGTGATGTAGTGTTAGGTTTAAAAAATTTATGAACAATCTCACCTTTCTCTTTGAAAAAGTGGCTTCTGTTTCAGTTTGTCACCATCAGTGTAATCAGTTCACAAATGTGACTCATCTTTTCTGAAGGTTGCTTCTATTTTTATTCCCTTTTTCCTTCCAAACACACTGTGCTGCTGAAGAAATGGCAGAGCATGTGGTCAAATATTTTTTGTTTCTCCAAGCAAATTCTGTTGAGGTCTATTTACTCCCCCTTTCCCAGACTCACCCCTTGGTTCTGGATTTATCAGCTCAATTCTGGAGCCTGAACTTGCTCCCCAAACCCAGGGTTGTGCTCAGGGGTGGCCCTGGGGAGCTGCTGGGTCACTCACTTGTGCAGAAAGTTCTGGAAAGTGCAAACCTCCCTTCCATTCTCGCAGGCACAAGGAGCTTTCCTTGGGAGCCAGGCTCAGCTGGCAGGGCAGAGCAGCTCTGTGCTCACCAGGGACTGGATCTTGGCAATGAGGAATTGTTCCCTGGCAGGGTGGGCAGGCCCTGGCACAGGGTGCCCAGAGCAGCTGGGGCTGCCCCTGCATCCCTGGCAGTGCCCAAGGCCAGGCTGGGCACTGGGGACAGTGGGAGGTGTCCCTGCCATGGCAGGGGTGGCTCTGGGTGGGCTCTGAGGTCCCTCCTGACCCAGCCCAGTCTGGAATTCCATGATTCCACCGCTGGTGAGTTTGTTGGACTGGCTGCTCCCTTTCCCAGCCGTCCCCTTGTCCCTGCTGTTGCCAGGAGCTCTGAGCAGCACCTGCAGGTGCTTGGGAGCACAGGGCTTGTGAGGCATCTCCTGGGCTGCTTCAGCAAGGGATTCCTGCTGCTGCCTGTGGGGAGGACTGGGAGTGCTGCTGAAAGGGCCAGAGCCTCTTCCAGTTCAGCACCCAGCCCAAATTCCCTTGCTCAGGATCCCTGCAAGGAGCCACAGGGACCAGGTTGTGACCAGAGCTCCATCCAGGAGCGCTTGGAGCTCCCAGGGATGCCAGGCTGGGATTGTTGGGCTGTGCAGGGCCAGGAGCTGGACTTGGATGGTCAGGAGATGCTGGGGTTTAATGGGAAATTCTGCCTGGCAGAGTTTTTCCAAAGTGATGCTTGTTCCTGGAACTTGAACTTCCTTGGAGTTCAGCCTTTAGTCCTGCCCTGAGCTGCCACCCCTGCCTTCAAGGCTTTGTTGTCTTTGCTTCCTAAATTGTTGCTCCAAAGAGTCAGCCTGAAGAATCTGCAAGAAAGTTAATTAGAACTGCTCTAAAGCCTCTGAAGAAATCAGGTTTTACCTTCTCTTTAAAGCAAGTGCTGACACAAGAATGTGGCTCTTGAGTGTCTCCGTGTGTTGGCAGAATGGAAGTGGGATTTCATGGAATTTAGAGCTCAAAATATAAGGAAAAAAGTATCAAATTGTCCTGCAGGCTCCCTCAAATTAAGATCAATGAATGAAAGAGAAATGCTTTTGTAAATAATGAGGTAGTTCTGACAGCAGTAACCAAATGCTCAGAAACCTGGGGATTCTTGTATTCCATCCCCTTTAATTTGGATCTGCAAAGGTCCAGAGCTGCTCAGGAGTTTTTGGGAGACTCACCCTTGGATGATTTTTAAAATGAGAAGAATTGTGCCTCTTGCTTCCCTGCTTTTGTGAACATTTCCGTTGCTTCTGTGGTTTTCAGTGAATTCCCAGCACCAGTTTTACCCCCACTCATTAAATCATGGGCTGAGGGAAGTTGTCTGTTACTAAACTACAAAAAAAAAAAAAAATACAATGTGCAGGTGGCATTAGAGGTTTACATTCACTCTATTATTAAAAAGAAAAAAAAACAACAAAAAACCAAAACCAGAATCAAAATGCAGGAACCTTTTCCTTGCTGCAGACATTTGCTTCCTCAGTGACCTGAGTCCAAGGGGGCTTCTCCTGGCTCCTTTCCCACTGGTACCAGGATTCCTTCCCCATGCCTTTTGGTGGGATGCACAAGTATTTGTGTGTTCTAGAATTAAATTATTATTAATAATAATTGTTATTAATAATAATGAATGTGTAAGTCATGGTTCTGTTGGCCACATTGAAGAGTCAGCACAAAGTTCCGGCTGCAGTTGCCCTCCAGGATCCTGAATTCACCACGGAAGGGATGCTTTAACAAACAGCCCTTGGGAACCTAGAACTTCCCAGTTCCAGTTTCTGGAGTTTGTTCAGGCTCTGCTAATTCCTCTGCAGGAGCTCAGGGCTCTGAGCAGGACCAGGACATGTTGGTTCTGCTCTGTCCTTGCTCCTGAGCCAGGCTGTGTCCGGGTGTTTGGGAAAGCCGAGGGAGCCGCAGTGACCTCAGCAGGAGCTTGCGCTGTGTCCTTTGTGAACTGAACACACCCCGTGGTGCTGCAACAGCCAGGGAGCCAAACCTGCAGCCAGCAGGAGCCAGCCCAGCTGCAGAGCCTGCAGGGAGCTGCTCTTGCAGGGTGTTCCTGGAGAAGAGGGGAGGAGGGAGTGGGAGCTGAGGGAAGGGCTGTGGATGCTGTGTCTGAGGGGCTGGCTCGGCACCAGCCCCAGCTCTGCTCCTCCAGCCTCGTGGATCCGTGGGGATCCACACAGGGATTTCCTGGCCCGGGCAGAGCCTCCAGCAAGGCTTTCCTGCCACACTGGTGCCAGCCTGCAGCGAGGGGCCGGGCACAGACGTGTGCAGGGAATCCCTGAGGAACACACGCTCTGCCAAAGGGAGCCCTGTGGCCCTGTTCCCTGCAGGAGGAGAGCGGGCCCTGGGAGCCCTGGGAATGCAGGAGCCCTCAGTCCTGCCCTGGTGACAGCCCCAGGCCCGTGCTGAGCTCCAGGAGCTCCCAGGATGCCCAGGCTGGGGTTGCTGGGCTGTCTGTGCAGGGCCAGCGCTCGGAGCCCGTGGTGCCGATGGATCCCTTCCAGCTCAGGACACGTGTGGCTCTGTGACCTCTGGGGAGCTCCTGCCCTGGCAGGCGCAGCTCCACGGGCGGCGGAGCCCCGAGGCTGTGTGGGTGTGCCCGGGCAGCGAGCCAGCCCTGCCCGGCTGCGTGGGGCAGGCCAAGCCAGGCTCTGCTGTGATGGAAATGCTTGACTTGCTTTGGGGTCAGCGGGGGGGCACGAGAGATGATAGTTCACAGAATAACCTGTGAACTTTCACCCCTCTATATGGAAACTTGTTTCAGGGTCAAATCCTTGTAGCCGCCTTCTTGCCACGGTCAGTGCCAGCCCTACTATTCACAACACTGCGGCCAGCGAGGCCTAGGTACGTAACATTTAAGGAGTTTTTACAGTTCTTTACATCAAAGCAGATGTTTAAACTTTCTGTTGATAAGCTTTCACCGTTTAACAACTTTTGTTAATGCTCATTTGAAAGAATGTGACGACTGCTGCTGCTAAACTGGGGGGCCAAGCGCCTTTTTCCGTTAAAATCAAGAGAGGGGAAAGCAAAAGCTGTTTGTTCCATGTGGAATTTCAGAGTAGAACTTGAATGTGCAACTGCTGTGTAATGAATCAGGTGGGGAGAGGTTTTTTTTTTTAGATTTAAATCCGCCTAAACAGCCTGTGAATGTCATGACTAAATGTGCTTGTGTTCTGTTGGACGAGGAGGTGCCCTGGCACAGCTGTGCCGGGATCAGTTCCCACTTCCCGAGCTGAGGACATCTCTGGGATCAGAGCAGAGTCTTTAGAGCCTTTAGAGTCTTTAGGTTGTTGCTTGGTTAAACACATCTGTCTGCCAAGGGTCACTGCCACTTTGGGATCACCTTAGACTTTTCCTAAGTTGTTCTTTTTTGCCAAACATTGATTTGTGTCTCGTGTGTCCGCGTGAATTCCGGGTTCCACGCACTGGTTTGGGCTAAAAATCCACAGAGCTCAGGTGGATTTTTTTTTTTTTATTTTGATTTTTTAATTGAGTCTGTGAAAAATTGTTAGAAACATTTTTTTTTGGAAGTTCCCACTTCTTACTTAAAATCCCAGCGCTAACTTTAGGCCTTGTTTTACTTCTCTTTTTCTGGATAGGATCAGTTCTTAAGAGCAGCCCCTGTAACTGGAGGAATGGGAGCTCAGCTGATGAGGAAGATGGGCTGGAGAGAAGGAGAAGGCCTTGGGAAGAACAAGGAAGGCAGCGTTGAGCCCATCATGGTGGACTTTAAGACAGATAGAAAAGGTGAGTCCTGGAGTCCTGCCTCGGGGATGTTTGTGGCTGCTCAGCTGCCTGCAGAGGCCCCTGGGAGCAGGAGGTGTTGTCTGGGGGGCTTCACTGGCACATGGAACAGGTTCTGGGATTTTACCTCGGGTTTGCCAAGGCCTGGAGTCAGCCCAGAGCTTTGTCCTCGTGGAAAAGCTGCAGTGGTGGCTCTGGAGAAAGTGGCTGGAGCAGGAGCGGGGTAGAAGGTGGAATAGAGGGGTCAGAGTTCCAGAGGGGTCAGTGGGCACAGAGCTGAGAGCCCCCAAGCTGAGCTGTGCCAGTGACACACTCAGGGCTTTGGGGCTTCCCTGGCGATTCTGGTCCTTTCCCTGCTCTTCATCTCCAGCCTGGTCCTGCTGAAGGCAGCTCTGCTCATCCTCAGGGCTGCTTCCAGAGCAGCTTTAGCCTCCACTTTCCCTGGAAACCTCCCCTGTTTCCCATGGTTTCCTGTCCACGGCCACAGGGGAGAACTCTCCTGGTGCAGCAGAACCATCCAGTGCTGCTGCTCCTTCAGCTTGGCCACTGGGGTTTGTGTGCTGGGTGCTGCTGGAGATTCTCCATCTGAAACACCTTTTGCTTTAAATCCAAAATTCAGCAGTCAGGATTTCTAATGGAATTGTTCTGCTCTGCATGGAACAAAACAGCAACTCCACACTGACTGTGGGTCAGATTCCTGCTGTTCTAAAGATTTCTTCTGCACCAGGAACCTTCAACCCATCTCAAAGCAAGGGGTGGAAATACTCAGAATTTTCATTTCAAGGCCATTGGATGGGGCTTGGAGCAGCCTGGCACAGTGAAAGGTGTCCCCTGCCCATGGCACTGGATGGGCCTCAAGGTCCCTTCCCACCCAAACCATGCTGGGATTTCAGGGCTTGTGTTGGCTTTTGTCACTGCTCAGAACTGAGCTTGAATGGCCAAACCCCTCACGTGTTTTCCTTACAACCTTTCTGTGTAAAGAGAGAAATGAAACCCCAAAGGTGCCTGGTGGCAGTGACTGCTCCTCCTGGCCTGGGAGAGTCATCTGAGACCAGGGCCACCCTCCAGACAGCCCAGCTGGGCTTTGCATTTCCTGCTGGTGAAACTCTTCTGCTCATGTGCAGCCTCACCTGATCACTCCCACCAAAGCTGTGCCTGGATGCACAATTCCCTCTGCTCTTGGGCCACCCAGGTCTGTGGCACAGGGAGATGAGGGGCAGGAGGTGTCCTGCTCACAGACAAGCAGGAAACATGATTATATATTATATACTACATTACATGATATATATTGTATATTATATAATGTATATATAGTATATATCATATACTATAATATATATTATTTATTATTTTTATTATTATATATTATATACTATATTACATGATATATATTGTATATTATATAATGTATATATAGTATATATCATATACTATAATATAATTTATTATTTTTATTATTATATATTATATACTATATTACATGATATATATTGTATATAAATTATATAATGTATATATAGTATATGTCATATAATATATATTATTTATTATTTATTTTATATATAATACATATTTAGGACAAGGGATTATATATGTTATTATGTATTATCTATTTAGGGATTCTATATTGAGGACAAGTAGTTTTTCAGATATCTGTGTTCTTGGGTGATTAAATGGGTAAAACAAATACTCTTTTTTTTTTGTTTTAAACTTGTGTGTGGAGTTTTAAAGTCCACAGTGTTTGACAGGAAGGCTGTTATTAACCCACCACCCAGGTTTGTTTTGGAAGGAATTGATTATAGACATTTTTCAATGTAGAAAACAGTATTTTATTTTATAAATATTAGAGCTTATATTTTAATAATTATTAAAAGATCTATTTTAATAAATATGTATTTATAGATATAAACCAGCCCAAATAAAATACAATTCCTGGTCCCAGGAAGTGACTGAGGAGGCTGCAGCTTGTTTGAAATTCCCAGCTGAGGTCCCAGAGATAGGAGGTGGAGTGGAGTGTCAGGGGCTCAACAGCAGGGAGAGAGTTGATTGAGGAGGATGAGCATCCCTGGTAGGTTTGGGTGGAAAATTCTGTGCAGGGGGAAACCCTGAGCCTTTCCTTCAGTGACTGTCTCTGATGGCTTCGTGCCCCTTGGGAAGGCCCTGCTTAGGGATTGCAGGAATATTGGGGGGATTATCTGGTAAGGAGGGAAGGATTTTCCTGGAAAGCAAGAGAAACCCAAATGCCACCCACAAAAGCTGAAGGAGCAGGAAGACACTGGAAGCAATTGCAGTATCTCCCTGTCTTTATTCACCCAAGCCACAGCAGGAAAACTGGAGGTAAGAAACAAAGGAATATTGAAAGGTTGAGAGTGGCAAAATCCATGGGGAGAAACTTGAGTTTCTCTGGTGGATTGTCACTGGAATTTCAGACACGTCTGGCAAATCTTCAGTTCTTTCCTTGATCCTGTAAGGTTTTCAGAAGAGCAGTGCTGAGCTTTGGTGATTGCAGTGACTCCAGGAGAGCCTGTGCTCCCTGCAGCCCTCTGGGGCTGTTCCACTCTCTGCTGCTTTGCTCCCAGGGGCTGGAGCCCTGTAAATCCAGAGAGGACAAGGAATCCAGGTCTGCAGTGTCACTCCTGGCAGGAGGGGACACAGGGACATCTCTGGATAATGGGAATGGTCCCTGTGCTCCTGTGTCTGAGGCAAGCTGAAGGCAGGGGGTGACTCAGGGCTGCACAAAACAGTCAGAGAAGGTTCTTCAGTGTCTCCCTTGTTGATTGTTTCTCCAAAGAGGGCATGGGAAACCAGGTTTCCTTGGAAAACCAGGTGTTCTCTGCCTTGTGTGAGACTGCTCAGAGGTTTCTCCTCCTGGCTGCTTCAGAGTTTTCCTTGGGAAGAATGGGCTGAGTGAAATGGATGGAACAAGGTGGAGGGTTGAGAGCTGGGTGGGGTCTGCAGGTGTGATCCCTGTGATCCTCCAGGTGTGATCCCTGTGATCCTCCAGGTGTGATCCCTGTGATCCTGGTTGTGCTCTGCTGCTGCCTCAGGGGCCAGGGGCACATGGGGAGTGTCACTGGGAACAGGGAATGTCAGTGGGAATGGGGAATGTCAGTGGGAACAGAGAATGTCAGTGGGAACGGGGAATGTCAGTGGGAGCAGGGAATGTCAGTGGGAGCAGGGAATGTCAGTGGGCACAGGGAATGTCAGTGGGAGCAGGGAATGTCAGTGGGGAGCAGGGAATGTCAGTGGGCACAGGGAATGTCAGTGGGCACGGGGAATGTCAGTGGGAGCAGGGAATGTCAGTGGGAATGGGGAATGTCAGTGGGCACAGGGAATGTCAGTGGGCACAGGGAATCAGTGGGAGCAGGGAATGTCAGTGGGAGCAGGGAATGTCAGTGGGCACAGGGAATCAGTGGGAGCAGGGAATGTCAGTGGGGAGCAGGGAATGTCAGTGGGCACAGGGAATGTCAGTGGGCACAGGGAATGTCAGTGGGAATGGGGAATGTCAGTGGGCACAGGGAATCAGTGGGAGCAGGGAATGTCAGTGGGAGCAGGGAATGTCAGTGGGCACAGGGAATGTCGGTGGGCACAGGGAATGTCAGTGGGCACAGGGAATGTCAGTGGGAGCAGGGAATGTCAGTGGGAACAGGGAATGTCAGTGGGAACAGGGAATGTCAGTGGGAACGGGGAATCAGTGGGCACAGGGAATCAGTGGGAGCAGGGAATGTCAGTGGGCACAGGGAATGTCAGTGGGAACAGGGAATCAATCAGTGGGAGCAGGGAATGTCAGTGGGCACAGGGAATCAGTGGGAACAAGGAATGTCAGTGGGCACAGGGAATGTCAGTGGGCACAGGGAATGTCAGTGGGCACAAGGAATGTCAGTGGGCACAGGGAATGTCAGTGGGCACAGGGAATGTCAGTGGGCACAGGGAATGTCAGTGGGAGCAGGGAATGTCAGTGGGCACAGGGAATGTCAGTGGGCACAGGGAATGTCATCGTGCCTGTGTTGTTTGCAGGCCTGGTTGCTGTGGGAGAGAAGGCCCAGAAGAGGTCCGGCCATTACGTGGTGATGAAGGATCTTTCAGGTGAGTTCCCTGTCGGGAATGGCGCCGTTGCCAGGGGCTGGCTGGGCACTGACCCTGCCGTGTGTGTGTGCCAGGGAAGCACCCGGTGTCTGCGCTGATGGAGATCTGCAACAAGAGGAGGTGGACGCCCCCCGAGTTCGTGCTGGTGGACGACAGTGGGCCTGATCACCGCAAGCATTTCATCTTCAAGGTGGGTCTGGGCTGCCTGCCCCGGTGCTGCTTTCTCTGTGCCAGGGGTGAAATCCATGTTTCTGTTTGATAGAAACACCTCACGGGGCTGGCTGAGGATGGTGGAGCCGTCTCGGTGCTGGAACGTTCAAGTCCTGTTCCTGGAAAGGCCAAACCGAGTCCCTGGAGCACTTTATTCTGGGATCCCAGGGCTGGAGCCCCTCTGAGGCCAGGCTTGGAGAGCTGGGGGTGCTCACCTGGAGGAGGGAAGGCTCCAGTGAGGCCTCAGAGCTCCTTGCCGGCCCTAAAGGGGCTCCAGCAGAGCTGGAGAGGGACTGGGGACAAGGGCTGGAGGGGCAGGACACAGGGAATGGCTTCCCTCTGCCAGAGGGCAGGGCTGGATGGGATCTTGGGAATTAGGAATTCCCTGGCAGGGTGGGCAGGCCCTGGCACAGGGAGCCCAGGGCAGCTGTTGCTGCCCCTGGGTCCCTGGCAGGGCCCAAGGCCCCTGGGGCTTGGAGCAGCCCTGCACAGTGGAAGGTGTCCCTGCCACGGCAGGGGTGGCACTGGCTGGCCCGTGAGGTCCCTCCCAGCCCCGAGCACGGTGGGATCCCCTGCGATGTCCTTGCTGACAGGCAGCCGTGGGATCTGTGTCCCTAAAAAGGAGCTGCCCAGAGTGTGCCTGGGGCAGGCACGGCCCCCTCGCTAACCCCTGGTTCCCCCGTGCCAGGTGAGAGTCAATGGCAACGAGTACAGGCCCACCTTTGCCAGCCTTAACAAGAAGCACGCGAAAGCCACGGCGGCCACGGCGGCGCTGCAGGCCATGGGACTCGTACCAAAGGAAAGCATGGTCAATACCACCATGTTCAGGAGTGCCTCACACCGCTAAGCTTGGCTTTACTGGGACACTGGTTCTGAGCATTTTACTCTGCACAAGAAATGGTATTTGCCCCTCTCATGTTGTAAATACATCGGCGATTCCCACCTTGTAAAAACTGTACAGACACCCGCAGGTTTTTCTTTTGTACCATCCAAATGTATTTAAATCATACTTAGTTTTTGGTATGTTTATATTGTTTACATTAGTGATGTAATTATTTCTTAAACGACTAAATCAGACGACAGACTCTGGAGGCATCAGAAATCCAGACCCTTGGCTGAAGCTCCTGCAGTTCCTCTCCTGTCAGAGCGTTGACCCTTTCTTTGATACAGTTTTGTAGTGGCTGCAGGGTTCCCTGGGCTCGGGGAGGTGCTGGGGACACCCTGGGGCCGTGCCCGGGCGCTGCCCCTCGGTGCCACCCCAGGGCGGCCGGGGGCACGCGGGGGCTCGGGCACGGCCCGGCCTCCCAGCGGGGCTGCTCTTCCCAACCAGGGAATCCACTGCCTGACGCTGATTGTACGGATTTGTGGTTCATGTGAATTTTAAACTCTTTAACAAATCTACAACTGGATTTGGGGGGAGGGAGGGGGTAGAATGAAGCTTCAATTGTTGTACCCAACTTGGTCAATAAAGCAGCACAAGTTCATAATCTTCACCCCTGGTCAGTAAACGGTAATTGCAAGGGATGCCAAGCCAGGAAACAGGAATTTAAACACACCAAAATGCCTTCTGCAAGGAACACACACACGATACAGAAGTGGCTTTGTGAGGATTCCCAACAGCCACTGGGATGGCAGGAGCAGGTCTGGTGGTTTTTGTTTGTTTTGAACCTTTACAAAATAACTCCTTGGGCTGCAGTGTTAAGGATAAGCATCCTCTGCCCTCAAGGAGCGTGATCCAGAGTTTGGGCAGTTGGACAGCAGAGAGGATGTAGAAAGCTTTTCCTACTTTTTATTTTATTTTTTATTTAAGAAGCATTAATCTTTGATCTGTGTGCACGTGGGACTGGGAGGGGCAGTGCACCCTCCGGAGGGATCTGAGTTAGGAGCAGGCTGCCAGGATTCCTGCACTGGGGTCCTTCAGGTGCTTGTCCCAGGACAAGTCTTTGTGAGGGGTGAACCTGAGCTGGGTTTGGGGACAGAACAAACCCAGCCAGGCTGCTCAGGCCTCACGGGAGGGACCCTTTGCCATGGGGGTCCATGGAGCTGAGGAGTTCCTGGTGCCTGGAGCCGTGTGGGTCCCGTCAGTGTCACAGAACGTGGAGTCTCCTTGCTCTGCAGGGACAAGGGGTGGTGTTTCCTGGGCAGCAGGGAGTTGGGGTTGGTTCAGAGCCAGAAAAGCCCCTGTGAGTCTGTCCAAGCGCTCCGAAAATGCTTCAGTTGATCTTCATTTCATGGACGTTGTTGTCTTGAATTAAACTTTTTTCCCTTTGGCATCTCGCCTTCGGTCTCTGACTAAACGTGTGGAGCTTGTCCTGCAAGTGTTTGGGAGGTGTGGAATCCCAGCAAAGATGGGAGGAGGCACCCTGGGGGTGTCTGGCTCCATCCCAGGGCTGGAGCTGCTCCCTCCACTCTCAGTGGCCTGGCAGAGCTCAGACCCTGCAGCTGCTGAGGATTCTCCCCATGGCAGCTCAGACTCCTCAGCTGGACACCATCAAATTTGGGAATGTAGAGCCCCCTGTACTTGTTTGCTTCCTTTGTCTGTATCCCTGTTTCCCATGCATAAGGTAAACACCTGAGTTCTCTCCCAGCAGCAGAGAAATCCAGTCCCACTGAAGGCTCCATTTGAAAAATAACTACTCAGAAAGGTCTGCATGTCATGGCTTAAAGCTGGGGTTCTGTGTGTTCCCTGGAGCCACATGTCCTTCGGGAGCAGCCCTGCATCCTGGCAGCAGCTGGGCTTTGCTCCTGGGGCTGCCAGCTCTCAGCAGCTCTGTAAAGCCATGCTGGATCACCCAGCGTTCCAGCAGAGCTGCATCCCTGCTGGGGCCTGGGGCAGACAGAAAGGCTCTGGAGGCAGAGGAAGCTTTGGCTGGCCCAGGCTCAGGGGCTGCTCCGTGCCTGTGGTGGGTTTGTGGGGCTTTGCTGGGTGATCCCAGAGCCCAGGGGCAGCAGCAGGGAAAGCTGAGCTTTGCTGCCCACAGCTTCACTTCAGTAACAAACACCAGGTTATGGAAATACCCCTGGAGAGCACAAACACGAGTTGGTTCCACTTCCCACTCAGCTGTGGCATTCCCTGCTGCAGAAATGTGCTCAGCCAAGAGCTATGGAAAAGTGACACCCTCCCCAAAAGGCCTGGGAGCCTCTACCTGCAGGGAAACACTCAGAGCCTGGGCAGACCCTGCTCCTCTTCCTGTGTCTCTGTGATCCCCGGGGCTGGCCCAGCCCTGCCAGCCCATGCAGTGCCAGCTGTGCCCCATGGGCACCTTGTCCCCAGCCCAGAGCACTCAGTGCCACCTGCAGGGGACACCTGCAGGGCTGGGCACTGCAAAGCTCCCTGGAGGTGCCAAGGCCTGGCCACCTTTCCCTTGTGCCCAGGTGCTGCAGGCATTTGGTTCCTCCCCTTGTTCCCCTGCCCAGGCTGTGGTTTGTAGGCCTGGGGTGAGTGTGGGAGCTCTGACCTCCATTCCTCCCTGTGGAGTTTGAAGATCACCCCAACCCAAGGGGTGCCACACACCCAAGGTGCAGCTGCTGAGGGTGGCAGGGGGCTGTGAACAGTCTGGGAAGGGGTTTTGCCAAGCATTCCACCCATCCATGGGATCCCAGAAGGTTTGGGCTGGAAGGGACCTTGAAGCTCATCTGGTTCATGAGTTCCTGCCCTGAGCAGGAGCAGAAATTCCATGCTTGGAACAGAAGCTGTGTGTGCATGGAGAACACTGACCTGCCAGGGGCAAACCAGACCAATAAAAGCACGTTTTATTTTAAAAACACTTTGTACAATAAAAAAGGAGATGTGCAAGGCCTTTCCCATCCTTCCTCCAAAGCCCTTGGAGGTGTTCCTGTGCAGCAGTTGTGTGGGGCATCCCTGCCCCAAGCTCAGCACCTGCAGCTCTGGGAGGGAATGTCCTGCTCCAGGCACCAGCAGCATTCCTAGGCCTTCCAGGTGTAGCTGTAATCCTTCATCTCCAGCAGGCGGAGGGAGGATTTCCCCAGCGTGGGACACTGCCTCAGCTGCTCCAGAGTCCTGGGATGCAGCCCGCAGGCAGGCAGCTCCTGCTGCCCGTCCTCCTGTGGAGGGCGCACGCATGGAATGAGCTTTGTGCGGGAAATAGATCCCGCTGGGGAGCTCCCGTTACCACTGCTGGGGCAGGACGAGCCCCGGGCTGCAGGCAGAGGCTCCCGGCTGTTCTGGTGCTCCCGGGTATTCCAGGGCAGGCGCTGCCATGGAAGGTCCCGGTGTGCGCTCCCCGTCCCGGCCTGTCCCGGTGTGCCCTCCCCATCCCGGCCTGTCCCGGTGTGCCCTCCCCGTCCCGGCCTGTCCCGGTGTGCATTCCCCATCCCGGCCTGTCCCGGTGTGCGCTCCCCGTCCCGGCCTGTCCCGCTCTGCATTCCCTATCCCGGGCTGTCCCGGTGTGCCCTCCCCATCCCGGCCTGTCCCGGTGTGCATTCCCCATCCCGGCCTGTCCCGGTGTGCCCTCCCCGTCCCGGCCTGTCCCGGTGTGCATTCCCCATCCCGTCCTGTCCCGGTGTGCATTCCCCATCCCGGCCTGTCCCGGTGTGCCCTCCCCGCCCCGGGGCTGTCCCAGTGTGCGCTCCCCGTCCCGGCCTGTCCCGGTGTGCATTCCCCATCCCGGCCTGTCCCGGTGTGCATTCCCCATCCCGGGCTGTCCCGGTGTGCATTCCCCATCCCGGGCTGTCCCGCTCTGCATTCCCCATCCCGGCCTGTCCCGGTGTGCCCTCCCCATCCCGGCCTGTCCCGCTCCGCATTCCCCATCCCGGGCTGTCCCGCTCTGCATTCCCCATCCCGGGCTGTCCCGGTGTGCATTCCCTATCCCGGCCTGTCCCGGTGTGCGCTCCCCATCCCGGGCTATCCCGGTGTGCATTCCCCATCCCGGCCTGTCCCGCTCCGCATTCCCCGTCCCGGCCTGTCCCGGTGTTCGCTCCTCCTCACCTGGGGCGGGCCCGGGCGGGTGTTGAAGGCGGCGCTGGGCTCGTGGGGGCTGAGCAGGGCGCGGAAGGAGCCGCGCTGCGCCGGGCCCAGCAGCAGCGTCAGGGCGTGCAGGGCATGCGGCAGGACCGGCCCCAGCACCTCCAGGCTGAACACGTCCTCAAAGCCCCCCGGCACCCGGGCGCGGCCGCTGGCAGTGCGAGCCTGGGGGCACACAGAGCACCGCGGTCACACACGGCACAGCCGGGACTTGTCACCACTCCGACACCACAGGGCCACAGCCCCGCTGAAAATGGAAACGCTTCTCAGTATTGTTCACTCCCTGTGCGATGAATGAGGTTTGAATGTCCCTGTAACAACTCCTAAAATGTACTCCTGGACTGCAGGAATGCTGCAGGGACTGGGAAGGGAAGTGCACAAGACCAGGATGAACTTCTCTGGTGGAACAAGTGACTGGATCCTGTTCTTAGTGGGAAGAAATCTGGGTTAGATATAGGGAAAGAATTCTTGGCTGTAAGGTGAGGAAGCCCTGGCACAGCTGGGGCTGCCCCTGGGTCCCTGGAAGTGTCCAAGGCCAGGCTGGACAAGGCTTGAACTACCTGGGATAGGGGAAGGTGTCCCTGGCCATGGCAGGGGTTGGTCCCTCCCAGTCCAAACCATTCCCTGCAGGAGCAGAGGGTGAGCTGTGCCTCAGGGGCTCCTCATGCCAGGGGCTGGGATAGTCTGGGAGCCATTAAGATCCGGGGAGAATCTTAACAGCCACTTCCCTCTGGGCAGCCCTGCACAGCCTCTTGTGTGCCGGGAGGTGAGAAAGGGAACGCTGGGATGTCAGCTCAGGGCAGGGACGTGCTGCAGGGATTTAGGAACGGGCCGTGCCTGCAGACAAAATGCTGACTCAGGCTTTAGCCACAAAAACCCCGCTGTGGTGCCTGAGGGGAACCTCACCAAGCCAGGGGCTGATTCCCTGGGTAAGGAAGCGCTCCCCCCGCTCCCGGAGCCCGCCGCGTCCCTCACCTTGAGCGTCTGCAGGGTCCCGCCCCGGAAAGGCACCGGGGACAGCAGCGTCGGGGGCAGCCCCGCCTGCGGCCCCGCCACGGCCACCAGGCTGCGGCAGCTGATGAGGAAATTGAGCAGCCTGAAGGTGTGGCTGCCTCTCACCAGCACCAGCGACTCGGGCCTGTGATCCACCTGCACCTCGTGCTTCTCCTTGCGCCTGGCAGCCCAGTCAAGGGAAAGCCATGGAGCAGTGGGAGCATCCGTGGGCCAAAAAGCTGGAGCAGTGAGCCTCCCCACAGCCCACCTGGCCAAAATCCCCAACCAAACCCCACCCAGCTGTGCACCTACCCAGATATGCTCTTCAGATATTAAACAGCATCTTAACCCTGGCTTCAAATCCTAGAAATTACTTGCAAAGTAATTAAAAAAAAAATGCAGTTTCTCATAACATGCAGGAACGTGAGGATTCATATTTGGAAAAGAGTTCTCAAAAACTTCTCCAGAACTCAAATTGTGTACCACAGCACTGTAAAAGCTGCAGGGTTTTCTGGTGTCTGGAAGATCAGGGGAAGGATACAGTTGGATAGAAATAGTATCTGGTTTCTTCACCTTGCCTTGGACTCCCATCTCCTCAAGCCAAGAGAAGTTTCCATCATCATCATCATCATCGCTGGGAGCTGGTTCCCTGGAGACACAGGATCAGTGTTAGGAGGGCAATGCCTCTGAGGAAGGTTTTCCAAATGGAATGTGCAGGAGCTTGGAGATGCCCCTGAATTCCAGCACTGCACAACTGCGGGAAATGGAAAGATAGAAACTTCCACAGATCCAGGAGGGTTTGATCTGCAGCCTTGGAAGGAGCTTGGATTGATGCAAAAATAAAGAACATTATTAAGTAGAATAAGAGACATTAAGAACAAAGAACAGACATTAAGTAGAAAAATCATAAACTTATTTTCTATAGTTGTAAGTAAGAATATGCCTTAAGTGAGAAACTGTATTGACAAGGTGGTGAAGGGTTTATAATGTAAGGGTGTGCTTGTATAGAGTGACTAAGAGTTTAGAAGTTGTAACAGAAGCATTTGTGTGTAGGTGAGTTAGAAACCCATTGGATAAAAGTATCCACAGTGGAGCAGAAGTAAAAGTGATAGGTTAGAAATGCAAAATAAGAAATGCAAAAAGTTCTATATTGCCTTCTAATGAAGAAACTTGTGACTATGGCTGGATGCTTGCTCCTCTGAAATCTCCCAGCCTCTGAGATGTTTACCTGATCAATGAATCTATGGCTGAATTCTTTCTTCTTTAAAATCTCACAGCCTCTGAGCTGGTGTTTAACTGAGCCATGAATCAATGGCTTATACTTGCTCCTGTGAAATCTCACAGCCTCTGAGCTGGTGTTTAACTGAGCCATGAATCAGTGATGCCCCATCCCTTTATGCCAAAGACACACAGCATTGTTACTCACCCCGTATCCTCCACACTGCTGCCTGCCCTGAGGCCCTCAGCCGTCTCTGTCTCCAAACTCTCCTCAGAGTTTTTCTGTTTCCTGGCTCCACTTTCCTCGAGCAGAGGCAAGGAGAATTCTATGCCTGTGGCGAGGAGAGGCAGCAGTGAGGGGACGTGTGCCAGCCCATCCCCGTGCCCATGCCCATCCCCGTGCCCTTACCCTCGGAGCGCATGGCGTGGCGCAGGCCGCGCGTGGTGGGCGCGATGGCGGCTGTGTGCCAGCCCTGCCCCATGCCCATCCCTGTGCCCATCCCCATGCCCATCCCCATGCCCTTACCCTCGGAGCGCATGGCGTGGCGCAGGCCGCGCGTGGTGGACACAATGGTGGCCGTGTGCCAGCCCTGCCCCATCCCCATCCCCATGCCCATCCCCGTGCCCATGCCCTTACCCTCGGAGCGCATGGCGTGGCGCAGGCCGCGCGTGGTGGGCGCGATGGCGGCCGTATGCCAGCCCTGCCCCATCCCCATGCCCATCCCCATGCCCATCCCCGTGCCCATCCCCGTGCCCGTGCCCTTACCCTCGGAGCGCATGGTGTGGCGCAGGCCGCGCGTGGTGGGCGCGATGGCGGCCGTGTGCCAGCCCTGCCCCATCCCCATGCCCATCCCCGTGCCCATGCCCTTACCCTCGGAGCGCATGGCGTGGCGCAGGCCGCGCGTGGTGGACACAATGGTGGCTGTGTGCCAGCCCTGCCCCATCCCCATCCCCATGCCCATCCCCGTGCCCATGCCCATCCCCATGCCCATGCCCTTACCCTCGGAGCGCATGGCGTGGCGCAGGCCGCGCGTGGTGGGCGCGATGGCGGCCGTGGGCTCGGCGCTGCCCGCCAGCCCCGCGGCGCGGAACAGCACCGAGAACTGGGCCGAGCACACGTAGAAATAGGGACAGAGGCGCGCCCGCAGCAGCTGGTACAGCGAGGTGAAGCTCACCGACCTGCCAGGGAACACACAGCGCTGGCACGGCTGGCAGGGCCCCTGCCCTGGAGAGGGAATGGGGACAGGACAAGGGAATGGCTCCCACTGCCAGAGGGCAGGAATGGACGGGAGATTGGGAATTAGGAATTGTTATCTGGCAGGGTGGGCAGGGGCTGGCATGGAATTCCAGCCCTGGGTCCCTGGCCGTGTCCTAGGCCAGGCTGGACACTGGGGCCTGGAGCAGCCTGGGACAGTGGGAGGTGTCCCTGCCATGGCAGGGGCTGAAATTTGTTAATCCTCAAGCTCCCTTCCAACCCAAACCATGCCACCACTCTGTGATTAATTACAATCTCCTCGCCTCACCCTCACCCAGCCCATCAGGCTGCACTCACCAGTCACTCATGAGCACTTGCTGCAGGGCCTCATCCTGTGCCCAAGGACAGGCCTTCCCAGCCATGCTCCTGTCTGCGCCGAGGCGGGGGAAGAGCGGCAGCCAGGGCAGCGAGGGGTGCAGCCAGTAGAGCAGGCTCTGCTGGAAGGCACAGCGCAGCTCCGTGCACAGCCGCGGCTCCTGCGGGGCCCAGAGCGAGTGAGGGGCACGGCAAGGCTGCGGGGAGCAGAGCTGCAGCCCCAGGCACCCGCCCGGCCCTCACCTGCACGCTCCGGGGCAGCGAGGCTTCCGCGGCCCTGCAGTGCTGAGCCACCCCCTGCGCCTCCTCCTGGCCTTTCAGGTGCTCGGCCCACGTGAAGGGCTGGGAGGACATGAAGAGAACCCGTGTTTTAATGCTCCAGTCTGCAGGGAACTCCTGGCGTGGCGAGGAGGGAGCTTTGGGTGCAGCAAGAGGGGAATGAAGGTCCTGAGCAAGCAGAAACAGCATCAGTTAACTCGCAGAAAATTAAACCTGTCCACAGGCTGACAGTTATTATTTTATATATATATATATAAAATTATTACATTATATTCTGGTTTTTATTATATTCTATTATTTATTATATTCTATAATTTCTATATTCTTTTATACACTACTATTTTCATTCTTTTACTCAGCACCAGATTCAAACAAAAATACTCCATTCCATTGCCTATAAAACCGCATGAGAGGGCTTCCACTCATGACTCATTCCAACAGAATAAACTAGGAACAAATAAAAAGATAAATTATTAAAACAAAAAAAAGCCCTGAGCCTGATGTTTATGAAGACAAGAATTTCCATGCCAAAATGGTTATTTCATTTCATCCTCTCCTGGTGACTGTAAGGTCACATGCTGAAAAAAGCCCTGGGCACCTCCAAGACAGTTTGTTCTCCTTCTTCTATCCTTCTAATTTAGTTTGAACGTCAGTTTCTGGACCTAGAACAACATTAGAGAATGTCTATTGAAACTCTGTTTGAATTTCAAGGGCTGGTTTTCAGGAATTCTTGCTTTCCTATGTGCTTGATGAAGTGCCCCATTTCTGTAGCTGAAAACCAGACTGCAGGAGGTCTATCTGGTGAAAAACATCCTCAACTACAGATAAAACTAAGAAACAGTAAAATTATAGTCAGGAAAACTGAAAGACAACAATCTCTGTCCACGGAACTACAATACCAGTGAGGTCAGGCAGAAGGCTGGGTTTAAAAGACTGTCACCAGAACAGGAAACATCAATGTAAGAAATTTCCTTGAATACATTTCAGTACATTCTTTTATGCAAAGATGGGGCACCAAATACCGAGTGAAACAGTTCCAGCTTTCTGTGTGCCCTGAGAACAGCTGGAATCTTTTCAGCAGCGTGCGCAGTTTCATACCTGGCTTAGGGCGAGGATGTCGGAACTTTCAGCAGGCTCCGCTCTCCCGGGGGGCTTCTCCTCACAGGCCGGCTCTAAAAACTGAATGAAAGAGCAGCATTAGGCACAGCACAAAGGAAGCACGGGCTCATCATTTTAAAAACTGCCCTTGCGGTGACATTTCCCCAGTGATCCTCAGCACCCCGGGCTGCAAACAAACCCCGCTCGGGCGAGCACAAGATCTGCACCCAGAGCTGAGCAACAGCTCGAGCCCAGCAGGGCCTTGGAGGAGGCGGGGGCGAGCCCGGGGCTGCATTGGGAAGGGGCTGAGGGGCTTAGGGCCGTGGCTGAGGGTGATGGCTGAGGGCGATGGCTGAGGGCGCAGGGCGATGCCTGAGGGCGATGGCTGAGGGCGCAGGGCGATGCCTGAGGGCTGAGAGCGGAGGACCCCGCTGCCGGGGCTCGGTCCCACCTGCCAGAAGGGCACTGCCGATGGATCCCCGCCCGCGGGGGCCGCTGTCGGAGGCTGAGGGGCGGCCGCCGCCCGCCGCGGAGCGTTGTCCAGGCTGGAGAAGGGGTTGCGGCGGCGGGCGGCCGCAGAGCCCCGCGGGGCCGGGGCGGCGGCGGCTTCCGCGGCGGCAGCGGGGTCGCTCCTCCGCACAGGACGTTTGCGCTTCAGCCGCAGCAGCGCCGGCGGCTTCTTGAAGCCGGGCGAGTGCCCGGGCTCGGCAGGGGCGGCCATGGCCGAGCAGGGCCCGGAGGAGCCGCGCTCCGGTCTTGGCGCCAAAGAGCGCCCGCTCCGCCCCGGGGCGGTGCTGAGGGAGCGGCGCCGCCATTGCCGGCGCCCTCAGGGGCTCTGAGGGGAGCGCGGCTCCCGCCAGCCCCGCTCCGCCCGCACGGGCCACACAAACACGGAGCACAAAGACGGACGCCGCTGAAATTGTGTCCGTGCCCTGCCAAATGCACCCGGACAGCGGCCCCAGGCGCTGGGCTCGGCTGCGGCAGCATCGCCGCACGGCTGCGCCCGGGCCCAATCCCCTGTGCTGATACCGGGGCCAGGGGTGTGCGATGGGACACGAACCCCACGGGGTTCAGCCTCTCTGGGAGAAAGAAACGAGTGTTTGAGGCTATTTGGGAGAGAAATCTACTCTCGATGGCACCCGTCTGTTGTACATGGGGCTCAAAAGCCATAACAAGTAGTAGAAAAGTATTAGAAATACATGTGGTTCAAAAGGCATAAAGAGGTAGTCAGGAGCAACAATTTTACTGACAAAAGAGTTAATAAAAGAAAAACGATACTATTAAAAGATCTTTCGTCCGCAGTTTTATCACTGCTTGTGCTTGGTTTTTTTTTTAACTTGTTAATATCTTACTTCATCTGCTTTCTTTTGGAAACATTGAAGCAAAACTGAGCAGCAGCAGGGAAACACCAGCAGCTGGCTCCAAGGCTGCAGAATGGCTGTGCAGCTCCCGCAGCACTGCCACGCTCCAGCCGTGCACAAAGCCCCTCTCCTTTCCCAGGCTGCATGGCAGCACACCAGCAGTAAAATCAGAGTTCCTCCTGATGTCCTAGGCTTGCCCTGCACCACTGATCCACAGCCTCCTCCAAGTGTGCTGAGCGAGAGGAGACAGATCAAGGGTGCTTCTGGATCATCTGTTTTCTCTCCCATTTCCCCACTGACACAGCTTTGAAGTGGCCATGTCCATGGTTTGAGTGATTCACAGCGAAAATGAGCAACACGGCTGAAAGACAAAAAGTATTTTTGCTCTCGAATCAGAGCATGTAGGGAGGCACATGCTTTAAGGAAAGCAAAATGCAGTTCCTTCCCCACTGCTGACTTTGAGATAGGCCATGATCATGGATAATGCTGGAGAGACAGATCTGGGCTGTGCTGAGGTTAAAAGAGGGGAAATGAACGTGCACAGCACAGGGAGATACCAAAGGCAGCAAGCTACACAAAGTGCCTCAAACACCTGACACACAATTCCACCAGCTTGGGGACTCTGGATTTACCAGGTTTGCTGCCTTAGTGCTGAGAGAAGGGAAAGAGCTGGGGGAAACTCCTGCTGTCAGTACCACGTCCTTCCCATCTGGCACCCTTGCCAACATCAATAGTTTTGCCTGTCCTTCAATTGAATAACAATTTTAAATGTGGGTTAAGACCTTTAAACGTAGCATTCAGTCTCAGTGCAGCCAAAAGCAAAAGGTAACTATAAAGGTAACTGTTGGTAGGGGTTGGAGACAAAAGACTAATAAAAACATCTTTTTTTCCCTCTTTAATTTCTTAGGGTTGGAAACCAACAGTGACTGAGTTTGCCTGTAGATGTTTCTGACATTTTAAGTGTGGCAGGGCAGACAAGATTTTTATGTCAAGGCTGCTTCTTTAGAAGCTGCTGATGGGAACATTCTGCTCAAGGGAATTTAAAAACCCTGAAGTCATGGAAGCTTCAGAGACCATTTGAGCTAAGGTAGAAAGAATGTTAAAATTCTGTTCACTGCCTGCAAGTGTACACTGATTTATTCCACAAATACATTTCTTTATCTTCCCCAGGCTGAGAAATCAGAAGTTGTGTGTCAGAACTGGATGACTTGTCTCTTTCTTGCTTGATTCTTCTGAACTATTTCCATAGAAACTTTGGCTTCATACAATGGGATGGGTTCATCCAGCTGAGGCCTGAAATGAAACAGTAAAAAGTGCTGGTGAGCACACTCAGACCACCAGAAATATCACAGGACAGACTTTAATTTTCACTGTGTCAACCTCCCTCCTCAAACAAAGTAACAGGTTTGTGGCTTTGCTCCAGTGCACAGAAGAAGGGAAAAGCCCCAGAGCAAACAGGAGTCACAAATAAATGAAAAGAGATCCTTCTTGCAGGGGAAAAAAGGGATGGTGGGGAGGGCTCTGCTCAGCGGCAGCTGTTATCCTGCTTTAAGGGAAGGGATCTTCCATTCCCACCTTATTATGGGAATCTTCCTACAACTTCCTGAAGCTCTGCTCAGGAGTGTTACTGCTGGCCAGAGTTTTCTACTTCTAATGCTGAATTTAAAAACCAACAAAAATCTCCATATTGTAGGGGGATAGAATATAAGAAAATAAAGATAGTATAGAGAGTAATCTTACCCCTAAGGAGCTGCAGCTGGGCCAATTATCAAAGATTAGGAACAGGCCTGACTTTACCAGGCCACAGCTGTACCCAGTGAGCAGAAGAGTGCTATAAAAGAGTGGGGTGGCCCCTTGAGAGGGGAACTGGAGCCAGTGGCTGCTTTGTGAAGAAGAAAGAGGCAGAGCTCTGAGGAGCTGCCCGTGAGAAACACCCAGAAGGTGTGGAACTTTTGCAATAAGGAGACAACAGCATGGAACCCCTGCAATAAGATGACAACACCACATCTCTCACCTGAAAATGCCATTTGATAATTTGTCCATGATATCTTCCAGGATGGGTATCCAAGAGGACTGTTAAGGAACAATAATGCTGGAGAGAAATCTCTTTCCAATCACATGTGCTGGTCATAGCCCTGTACTGATACAAACTCAGCAAGTACAAGGGAAAACAAAAATGAACCTCAATTCCAGGCTTCAGATCAGATTTGTGCACTTGTTTCTATATCAGAAACCTCCTTTCCCGAAATAGGATGCAGAAATGAAATATGGAATATTTCAATATGAAAATCTTCAGTATTTCAATATGAAACACAAGTGCAGCCCGCACTAGTACAGCATCAATCAGTCATTAATCAGTGACACTTATTGTGCAGAATGAAGAGAACAGATTTTGGGACCAGGTAGCTGCTGTGACAGTTCATACAGACACACCTGATAAAAAGCCAAAATGGAACTGGGAGCACAGCAGAGGCTGGAAATTCTTGGAGCACACTGCCATGTGAGGGGTCCATGAGTCAATGACCACCAGCCAAGACTGTATTCAGTCTTTGCATGAAACCCAAACAACAAGGTTCATCCTTCATCTTTAGGGCAATCAGGCTGATACTTGAAGCTGAAGTTCTTTTAGAAAGTGATTAATTTGTGATTTTTTCAGATGACAGTAGTGCCAGATGCTCCAGAATTTCACAAGATACACAAGTTCCTAAAGCCAAAAGTACCCAGACCTTCCAGGGCTGAAAATGTCCTGCCCAGGGAGCTCAGTCCAGCTGCATCAGCCCAAATGTAGGAGATATTCCTTTTCTTGTTCCCAACCAACATTGTCCCTCCATAGATTTCATGTATGAAACAAATCAGTACATCTCCTGTACATAATATTTCTGTACATTGCAAATAAAGGAAAAGTTAGGAAGCCAAAACACTTCCACTCTTGCAGTGAACACGAGTGCATTAAGTTTACAGGTGAGGCATCTAATGCCCAAAAGCACAACAACTAAAAAAACATCCAAAATGGCACTTGCATAAAATAAAAACTTATAGAGTCAAATCTTCAATTAATTGGTTCAATAATGAACCAAAACACTGCATTTTTCCCCCAGAATGGGTGTTTTGCAGCCCTGCTTTTACTGAAGCTTGTAGACACATTTTCAAGGCCAGGTTGGACCCTGGGGCTTGGAGCAGCCTGGGACAGTGGAAAGTGTCCCTGCCATGGCAGGGTGGCACTGGATGAACTTCAAGGTCCCCTCCAACCCAAATCAGTCTGGGATTCCATGATGAATTTAAAAGGAATGCAGAAAATACCTTAAAATCTGAGTGTCCCTCGTATGTTATCTCCACCTTTCAGCTGGGTTGCAGCATTGAGCAGAGGAGAACCTCTCAGTGGGATTCCCCAGTTGTGTTTTCACTCCTTCCAGCACTGAGAATTCCACAGTACCACCAAAGGATATAGAGATACTTCCCCTGCTGCACATTGGACAAGTTCCACACCTCCTCATTCAGGAAGGACACTGTGGCTCCCTTAAGGAACAAGGAATGGCTGTCTGGAGGATCCAGCTGAAGCAAATTGAAGAAAAATGCTATTTAGTTACGTTTTCCCATATAAAAATAAAGGTTAAATGGTTATTTTATAGAGATGGTTAAAACAAACAAAAAACACCCCTTGCCCACTCTTAAAAGAGAGGAAACTCGTAACACTGACAGGTCGAAGCAACAGTTTAATGTGTCTGTGTGTCTGTCTGCTGTGGGACAAACTCCTCCCTGCCACAGCACCTTTACCTGCAGGTTCCTTTCGGTGGTTATCCAACGTCCCCCCACCCCAAGCAGGGTGATGATGTCGTGCTTGTGAGGCAGCAGCTGGCACCTGGAAGCTGGTTCATCCTCAGCACTGTACAACCTCACTGCGAGGGAGAACAAATTCCTCTGAGCTCAGCGGAAAATGTGCAAAATTCAATAGGAATTTATTTCCACGCCTTTCAGTGGAACTCGGAGGTTTTCAGTTGTTTCAGCTAAAAATGGTTGAAAACCCTGAATTTGTTATTTCATTTATACCCTGAGTATTTTATATATTTTACTCAGAATAATATTTTATAATAGGTCTGAAGTTACTATTCAGAGCAATATTTTGTTTATATTCATATTCATAATACTATAGTATTATATATATTATAATACTATTATATATTATTATATAATAATATATAATAGTATTATATATATATATTATATTATAATACTATTATATATTATATATTATATATATAATATATAATATATTATATATATAATATAATATATAATATATCTATAATATAATATATAATAATTATATATATAATATTATATATTATATATATATTATATATATTATATTATAATACTATTATTATATATACAGTATTACAGTATACTGTAATATAGTATATTATATATATTATACTATATTAGAGTATACTATAATGTATATACTATATAATATTATACTATATATATTATATATTATATATATACTATAATATTATACTATATAATATTTATACTATAATATAGTATATTACATATATTATACTCTATTATATAGTATATAACATAATAGTATATATTACACATAATATAGTATACTATACATAATATACTATATATGATATAACATATATAATATATAGCATATATAACTTAATACATAACGTATAAAACACCAAATATAACTATAAAATATAGTATGTTGTACTATATCTATTATAATATATATTGTGTTTTACTATATAATTTAAATTTACAAATTATACATCTAGATACTATTATATATTTAGACACTATTACGTATTTAGATACTATTATATATATAAATATATATCAGCAGTATCTTATATATCAAATATACAACAATAATAATAAATATATATAATATCTAATATAGTAACTTCAGAGTTTTCACCCATGAGAGCTGGTTTCCAATAGAGGTTGACAGTGCTGTTAATTAGGGTTAATTTCTGTATTCAAACAAGGCAGCAAACCAACGATGTCACAGCTTTACTCCAGAGCCATTTTTAATTTCCAGTTTCAAGGAGAGGACTATTTCAGCCCCACTTAGCAGCTGCCTGGGAGGTGCTGGCAGGCAGCAGTGGGTGACAGAGGAGCTCTGGGAATGAGGGGATGCCATTGCCAGGTGTTGGAATATTACCAATATAGCTGGACAGGATGTGCCTGAGCTCGTCTGGCCCTTGGTGCTCGACCAAACAGTGGCACTGTGCTGTTTCACCCCAGGGACACTTTGGGCTGCCTGGGTGTGTGGTGTTTCACCCCAGGGACACTTTTGGCTGGCTGGGTGTGTGGTGTTTCACCCCACAGACACTTTTGGCTGGCTGGGTGTGTGGTGTTTCACCCCACAGACACTTTTGGCTGGCTGGGTGTGTGGTGTTTGACCATACAGACACTTTTGGCTGGCTGGTGTGTGGTGTTTCACCCCACAGACACTTTTGGCTGGCTGGGTGTGTGGTGTTTGACCATACAGACACTTTTGGCTGGCTGGTGTGTGGTGTTTCACCCCACAGACACTTTTGGCTGGCTGGTGTGTGCTGTTTCACCCCAGGGACACTTTTGGCTGGCTGGGTGTGTGGTGTTTCACCCCACAGACACTTTTGGCTGCCTGGGTGTGTGGTGTTTCACCCCACAGACACTTTTGGCTGGCTGGGTGTGTGCTGTTTCACCCCAGGGACACTTTGGGCTGGCTGGTGTGTGGTGTTTCACCCCAGGGACACTTTTGGCTGCCTGGGTGTGTGGTGTTTCACCCCAGGGACACTATAGGCTAGCAGGATGCTGCAGCTGGGCACTTGGAGACAAAGCAGGAGCTCTGGTGGTGCTGGGATGGAGCTTCCCCCCATAACAGGGGCTGCTCCTCAGGTTTCCCTCTGTGGAGAAGCTTTCAGGCCATGGTGAAGGAAAGGAGTCGGTTCTGATGGAGGGTTTGGATCCAGAGCTTTATTCTGGCCCTCAGGCCTCTGAATGCAGCACCAGCTCCAACAGAACTCCCTGAGCCCGTGGCTGCTGCTCCTTTGAACCCCGGGGAGAGGGGCAGGGAAGGGGCAGGGAGCCACCAAGCAGGGACAGGAGGGGAGGGACAAAGGGACAAAGGACACCTGGATGGCCCAGTGCCCCCCAGGGGTAGAGGGCATCCTTTGGATCTGCCAATTCTGGAATGCCAGGACTGACAGACAGTGCTGGGAGGGGAAAGGAGAGGTGACTGACACACCTGGGGGGGAATTATCAGGGAATTATAAAGCCTGAAATCGCAAGCCAACAGCCAGGGAGGCAGCAGCGCTCCCGTACCTCCGGCATCCAGCACGGTGTCCACGCCCAGCCCGCCCGTCTCCTCCAGGCAGCTCTCGGCCACGTCAATCTTCCCGTGGGACACATCGATCACCCGGGCTGCCAGAGCAGGACAGCAGCAAAAACCACTTCAGATCCAGGGAAAAGGAGTTCACGTGCTCAAAGCTGAGAGCTCAGATCCCGAGCAGCACACGCAGTTTGTGCTCTCTGCAGGTACCACAAACGGGTTTGCAGCTACACCCAAAAAGCCTGGCACATCTTTTTTTTAATTTTCAATACAGTGCGACATCAACACCAAACAGTATGAATGCAGAGTTAACTCATGAGTCTGTTGGCCCAAAAGGATAAAATGTGGCAAATCCTTCCCTAAGTTCAGTTTTTGCTGTTCTTGTCCAAGTCCTGGCTCTCTGGGTCTTTAATTAAATGTTTAGATGAAAGAATTTACATCTGCTCTTGAAATATTGCTGAACTGAAAGCCACCAACACATTTTCCTGTCATGTATCTATGATGCCCTCTTTATAGCTGGTTATAAAGATGAATCACAGAATCAGGAATGAGAGAATCCTGGAATGGTTTGGGTTGGGAGGGACCTCAGGGACCCCATCCCACCCCTGCCATGGCAGGGACACCTCCCACTGTCCCAGTGCCCAGCCTGGCCTTGGGCACTGCCAGGGATGCAGGGGCAGCCCCAGCTGCTCTGGGCACCCTGTGCCAGGGCCTGCCCACCCTGCCAGGGAACAATTCCTCATTGCCAAGATCCCATCCAGCCCTGCCCTCTTTCAGGTAAAAGCCATTTTTAATATTAGGACACTAACACAGAGAAGGAGCAGCCACAGGGTTTGTTTCATCATTATGAAGTAGAACAAACATTTAGAAACTAAACAGGGCAAGGACTTCAGAGCAAAATGAGAAGTGAAAGGACATCAAACAAATGTGGAGCCTGAGCTCAGATCTGCACTCACCCACCAAAGGCTGCCGGACTCCTGGAGTGGGATCCCAGCAGCAGGGACGGGAGGAAGGAGGGAGGGAAGAAAAATGCAAGGAGCTGGTCATTAAGGATATTAACAAGTCATCAATAAATGCCTTGGGTTTGGTTCTTTTTGTCCCTTCAAACCCCCAGTCTAATCATAGGATGCATTCAAATCCCAAGGAATTTCCTCTTTTCTTTTCACTGAAGTCAAATGATTTCACTGTCAAAATTTACTAAAGATGGGATAATTAATTAAATATCCACATCCCCCCTATGCAAACAAACCCCCATAATATCCTTTTCTTCTTAGTTTCCTTCAGCCAAGAAGTTAAAAGGTTTTCCTTAACAGGGCAATTTGACATGGTATTATTTCTGCAAATAATTTCACTTTTTGAAAATAATTCTGGTTTCATAGATCCAAAGCCTGGCAATCAAAAAGAAAAGGACAGAGTTCCACCATTGTGAGTATTTTCTGATTTCTGTATAGCAAAAATGTCCAGTTTTGTTCCTTAACTCAGTACAATAGTTCAAACAGTACTTATCAAAATCCTGGTCAACTTCCTTCCTAAAAAATGCTGGAAAATTTCTCACCATTGTGGAAAAGGCCGAGCAACAAACTGTAATATAACTTTCCATAATCCTTTGTCACTTATGTATTTCTCACAAAATACTGGTAAATGAGTTCAGTTTCTTCTGCTGTGACTTGCACAGCTTCCAAAGGAAGATTTCTCTGACTGGCAAAACTTCAGTTTCTCTCCTCCTCCCCTGCTGGAGGCACAGAAGCACCAGGATTCCACAGCCTTTCCCAGAGCTTGCTCTGGGAGGTTCTAAGCAGAGGCATCCCCTGAGAGCTCAGTGCTGGTGGCACAAATAAAACCTCCCAAAGCCAACTGAAGAAAAGCAGGAGGTGCCCTTGGGAGCAGAGGAAATATCTGTGTATGTGCAGATACTTTTCCTTGGGTTCTCTAACAGAAACTCATCCCATTGCTTATGGAATAATCTGTCTCCAGCCTCAAACACAGGCATTAAAATGTCACATTTTGTTAAAATCCCCTCCTTCATTCTATTATAACTTTTACTCCAGGGATTACTAAAGACAAAAAAAAAGCCCCATCCTGTTGATCTAAATACAAATCCTGAAACAGTACCAGAACTTCTACTTCAGGCACTGGAATCACATTAATTAACAAACAAATCAGAAAGTCTGAACACTTTTAAAAGCTTTTTGCTTTTGCACTCAAACTGTTTCTCTCTTCAATGCTGTACTCAGGTTCTATTTCTTTATTTGAAATAAAGTTGCAGTTATCGTTTTTCCCCCTCAGCCATTCCAGGAAGCAGCTTGGTATGCTAAACAATGATAACACAAACTGCTGCTCCCTGAAAACTGCCCAAAACTAACCAAAAACCCACTGAACAAGCACAAAACTGAAAATCCTCCACCCACACACACAAGAAGCCAATTAGAGCTTGGGTTACTTATGCTCTATTTGACATTAACATTCAAAAAACTTAAAAATGCTGTAAAAAGTGCTCAGGACTGTGAGAATAAAATTGCCAAACCCTTTCCTAGCTCATGACTTTTTCATATAATTAGCAAAATACACCCATAAAATGTTACAAAAGGAAGTTTTAGGCCTTCAGTATTTCCTCTTTGGCCCTGTAACAGCTGGTGCAACAAGGCTCTGCACAGCAACAGCATTCCCAAAAATCTTCCAGTTCTGATGTCTGTCATGACTGCTAGTGCAGTAAAATATGGAAACACAGAGACAGAAAAAAGGGCTGCTGAAATCAGGAAAAAATAGGGGGTTTTGGGGTCAAATTGCAAAAAAACCCAAACCAGTGTTGCTCTCCAGCTCCAGAGAAATGAGTCTGGCAGGTGCTGCAGCGGCAGCCCTGGGCTGCTGTGGTGCCTGCAGCTGTAACCACACAGATGGGGCTGCACAAGGCTCCCCCAAAGGCATCTTCCAGTTCTGTAGCTCCAGTGAATGCCAACAAAAACCATACTCTGAAAAAGAAACCTGGCAATCACACTGCAGCACTTGGTGTTTGCAGGAGGAAGTAGCAGGCACAGGTTTT
Source organism: Molothrus ater (assembly GCF_012460135.2). Taxonomy (NCBI): domain Eukaryota; kingdom Metazoa; phylum Chordata; class Aves; order Passeriformes; family Icteridae; genus Molothrus; species Molothrus ater. Next base: position 931,038 of record NC_050479.2, on the reverse strand, counting down.
AACCTTTTGCTGCAGTCCAGCCAGACTGACAAGCCATCCTTTATTTTCAAAATGTCAGAATAAAGGAATATTCCACTTTCCTCCACAAAACACCACCAAAATTTTGATCAGAAAAGATTCTTACACAGAGTATCTTCTCATGTTGTTTTCAGAGGGAAAAAACCCCAAACTTGCAGTATGAAAGAGAAGTCAGGGAAGAATGCAAGTGTTGTGTGTGAGGCAGCTCCTTTGGAAAGCAGGAGAATGCAGAGCCTGTGCATGTCCAGCTGCAGCTGACACTGATAGAACCCTGGCAGGAGCAATCTGAGGTGCTGAGGGCTGGGTGTCAGGTGTGTGAGCTCTGGCACACGCTGGGGGAGTGGTGAGTCAGCAATCCTTCCCTGCACAGCAATCACATGGAAAGATTTCCTCAGCACCTGGGCCAAAAGCCAGCACTCAGCACCTCTGGGGACTACTGCCAGCCATTACCACTGAAATGGAGAATTCACATGCCATTAAGTACACCTAAACCAGAAATTAAACACCTGTGGAGCACAGGACAAACCTGAAAACTGTTTAATTACACTATTTATCAATTTGTGTTTAATTTTTATAGAAGTCTCTAGACCTGACAGAAAGAAATATTTTGAGACATTCTTTAGGCCAGCCTTCAGCACTGAAGGATAAAACTCACCCCCAGCAGGCCTGAGCCTCTCCAGGTACTGCTTGTCCTCCAGGCTGTGGGCAGTGGAGATAACTTTGGCCCCTCTGTGTTGGGCCAGCTGAATTGCAATGGTACCAAATGGCTGAGGGGGGAAAAGCAGGGTCATTGATTAATTTATTCATTCATTTATTTACACCAACAATTTGATGTTGTTTATAAAAATTATATTGTAAAGGCCAGTCAGGAGAATACCCAGAAATTAACTTACTCCTGCAAAAACCCCACAGCTGAACCAAGAATTGAATATTCACAGATCTGCTTCTGTCCTAAGTGAGGCCATAACAACTCTTCAGTGACTGGGAAGCTCTGAATGAACTTTTGCTCAGTAACTGGTTCTTGTCATCAATAGAATAGCTCAGATTCTACTTTAATTACCACAGCCACCTTCACTGCAGCTGGAACTCAGAGCTTGAAGGGAAAAAAGCTCCAAGGAAAAGGCCCCAGCCACGTTTACATTACAGAACCTTGGCTGAGGGGACCCCACATCTTCATTAGCACCAAGAACTGCAGGGATGCAAATCAAATTATTTATATCCAAGAAAAAGTAAAAAGCAGAGCTGGGAGAGGACTGAAAAATAAGGTATTTTCCTGCAGTTATCCCTGAGGACTCAGGGCACAACTGTGTCAGTGCAGGACACCAGAACACCCTCCCTGCGTGCACCCCCCACTCCAGGCAGGACAATATCCCTGGGCAGCCCAGGGACAGCCCTTCCTGCAAAGCCAGGAAAGGAAGGGCACTGCCAGCAGCCCAGGAACGCAGGGGATGTGTGCAGGGGGGATGTGTGACCCCAGGTACCCACACTTGCTCCATCCAGGACGAGGACACTGGTGCCAGGGGACACCGGGGCCAGGTAGTGCAGGGCCGTGTACGCGCGGAGCCCGTCCCGGAGCGTCCCCGCAGCCTCTGCCCAGCACAGCTTCTGGGGCTTGTGAGCTGAGGGACAAACACAAACACACCTCAGGCAGCTGCAGGGGATCCCCTGGAGTCCCCTAGAGCTGTCTGCTCACTGGGAGCAGCAGGCAGGCAAGGAGAGAGTCACTTCTGGGGGTGCTCATTAGCTGAGGGTTGATTGGGGGTCCCACCCCTGCGAGCAGCGTGGTTCCTGAGGGAGAAGGGGGAAAAGGGGAGAGGGGGAGAGCCTGGGGAGAGAAAGGGCCAAGAGAGAGCAAAGAGCTAAGACAAGCTCTCCTTGCTCACACAGTTTAACAGGGAGATTCAAGGTGGGCACAGAATCAGACTTGGGCCCATGGGGTTACAGATACCTGATACTGCAGGGGAGGAACACATGGAATAAACTGTACATGACATTTTCAAAGGGTGAGACAGAGCAAACCATTTAACTAAAATGTAACACCACACACACACCAACAAACACAGCAAAGAGATGGTAAAAACCCCAGCAAAACCCCTGGGCTTATTTAGCAAAAGCTGTCACAGTGAGTCAGGAAGGCTCCCCCTGCAAACAGGTCACCAGCCCTGGCTCCTGTTTCCTCTCCTATTAAGAAGCCATGGAGAGGATATTTTGCCATATTTTACACAATTAAATTAGGGATTCACCTTTGATATAACCAAGTTTAAGGGAGGCACCTCATAACTACTCAGAAATTCATGGTAGTCACAGCGAACACAACCCAAACTTAGATTTTTAGAATCCCAGGGAGGTTTGGGTTGGAAGGACCTCAAAGCCCATCCAGTGCCATGGCAGGGACACCTTCCACTGTCCCAGGCTGCTCCAAGCCCTGTCCAACCTGGCCCTGGACACTTCCAGGGATGGGGCAGCCACAGTTTCTTTGGGAAGAGCAAATTTTGAGCAAAAGAATAGCTTGTTCAAGGTAACAAACTGCTGGAAGAAGAACAGGGACTCCCACATTTAGTATCCTACTCATTAAAGTAATCTAGGCCCAGAAAGGGAAAACTGGAAGCTCACAATAATTGAAAACAATGTTTCAATACCAGGCTTTCCCTGACCCTCATCCCTGAAAATTCCAGCTTCCATTTCCAGTCTCCTTGCTTCACCCCATCTGTTAGTCTGGTCCCAGGTGATATTCCTGGACTGAGTCAAAGGGAAGAAAAAAGCAAATTTCTCCTCATTAAATTTTTTGACAGGTTAGGAAAAAATACAACAACAATGAAGCAACAGAACAGGAAGTTAGAAGGGAAATAAAAGGAAAAGGAAAAAACCAGGGTCAGCTTGTGTGGTTTAGGCCATCATGAACTGTGAAATGGTGACAGCAAAGAAAAAGCCCCTGAGTTTCCAAACTTCTGTGACTTGGTGGGGCAACTGGAATTTTGGAATGTTGGAATGAAAGGAGTGTGCCCAGAGCTCCAAGGTAATGGGGTCCCTTTTAGAAAAGCTAAAACAAAGTCTACAGTAAAAATTATTATTAGCAAAATGTTTAATCTACAAACCCAAATAATGCTCATGAACCAGGATAACTTCACAGACACCAGACTCCTCAGAATCCAGGGGCAGAATTCCTGAAAAAAAAATAGGAACATAGACCTTGAATTTCACACAAGCAATCATTCCAACCAAAGCATTCTCCCAAGGAACTCCCTGCTCCTGTTTGGGTTCAGGCCCCTCTTGGCAGGTTTAGGACAGGTCAGAGGCCCTGGCCAGGTCCCAACCCGAGGTGTCCCTGGGCACAAGGAAGTTCCAGGGGTGCTTCTACAGCATTTTGGGATCGAGGGAGAAAGAATGGGGACACCACAGAGTGCTGGCTGGTACTGGCAGCTGTCATTTTTGTCTGGTGATGTCTGAGCTCATTCCACACAGGCCATGGATCACAGAGCAGGGTTCTGAGGCATGGAGCAGCCTCCTCTCCCTCTCCCATCCCAATTCCTGACCCACCAAGGGCACAGAAGAAGCAGAGGATGAACACACAGGAATGTGGAAGTGTTAAAAAGCAGGAATAAGAAAGAGGAAGTGCAGGAAAAACAAACTACCCAGGGAAGGCAGAGAAAGCAGAAAAGCCCCTCCATCCTGGTTATAACTGAGATTTCACCTTCACTGGCCACAGAACTCTCCTGAACAGGAGGTTCTGGCTCCATCTCCTGAATTAACACCCCCTCTATTCCAGGGAAAACCATTCTTTTCTGCCCTCTCCCCCACAAATCTCACACTCCATTTAGACCAAAGGGCTTTGCTTTGCAAATTTGCCTGCTGTGTGCAGTCTTTCCCAGCTGCCATTAAAAATGTGCTTGTGCCCACCTGGAGCTGTCCCCAGGGTTTCTCCAGGGAACAGCCAGGCCCCAGGAGCTGCCCAGAGCAGTTCCTGTGCCATGAGGGAATGATGCAGGAAGGACCACAATGCCCAAACACACATCTCCCCCATCACCTCCACTCTGTCCTGCTTTCAGAACTTCAGTCATCCTCTAATCCTTTCATCCAGCACACAAAACATAAACGTGTGGGACAGAATGCTCTAAGAAATGACCCCTCTCTCCTAAGGCATCCCTCACAATTTGGTGGCTAACACAACATCATATTTCAAATCCTAAGGGAACATTCTTAGAACAGAATTCCCATTTATAAGTTTATTCCTGTGACAGCAGTTTAATTTTGAAAATACATGGTCTATTTAGCCTTACCAATTATTCTAAGCTCAGTCATTCATTATAAAAAGATGGCTGTTGGTGTCAGTTGAGGCAAACAGGCATTAACTTACCCACCACTTCATCATCTGGCTGGAAAAAGGTCACCTTGCTTCCAACTCACCATGGAGAGGTGAAAAGGAGGGAAGAAAGGAAGAAGAGAAATATTTAGAGCAGGAATGGGATATGCAATTGGAAGCACTGGTTATCACTAGCTCACAAAACTAAAGATACACATTTATTGTGAAAAAACATAATTCTGTTGATTACAATTATTGATTGACTCTTGATGCCAAGCCCAAATGGTGAATTCCCAGACTTTGGCACAAGGAGCTCCCTGCAGGAACACACAGGGGGTGTCTGAGAGCCAGGCTGGACTCTCCACCCCAGGGCAGTGGTACCAGCACTGGGAGAGCAGCCAAGGAAGCCAAGAGCTCCTGCTCCTGAGTGCTCTACAGCCACAGAGAGTTCTGGGCTCTGAGGGGACCCCTGCTCCCTCCCTCCCTCCCTCCTTGGGCACTGACACCCACTCACCTTCCAGCACAACTCCTGAAATTTCTCTCCCAACAGGCACAAGTTCCTTCTTCAGTTTGATTTCTGCCAGGAGCTAAATGAAAACAATGCTGGCAGCATTCTTGCTAAAGCTCTGCATTTATAAATGAATTACCATCTTACAGTGTTGGATCACCACAGGAAGCTTGGGCCATTACCAAAATGTTATCCAGGGCAAGGAAGTGCACACGTTCCTCAGTATTAAACCATGGCACTGAATTCTGCATTTAAATTTAGAAACATTAAATAATACAAGCAGGGACTTACTACCAGCCAAGCCAACCTGGGACTTAGATGAAGATAAAAGGGATTTACTGCAAGAGATCTCCCAGCTGACAACTGATCTGTCTCCATGAATTAGGAATCAAATTCCAGATGCTTTTTAATCAGAGCTGTGCAAGAAGCCCAGCCCAGTCCTGTGCCCGTGGAAACCTTCCCTGAGGACCCCCCTACAAATTCTGTGCCCCCTGCCAGCAGCAAAGGCCATGGAACACACGGGGTCTGACTATTCCCTGGAGAATCACAGCCTGAGCTTGTGCCAGCCACCAGCCAAGGCCATGGAACCACAGACACTCCCAGCAAAACAACACCCAGCAAATACCTTTGTGTCCACCCAGCTGAGAGCACAGGCTCTGACCTGCACCTTCACATCGTGGTCCCTGCTGGGAGGAAGGTTCTCCTAGGACAGAGTGACAGGTCCTTGTTACACACTGCACGTGCCCCCAGGAGCTTCTCCAGCTCCTGAAAGCACTTCTCCACTTCTTGGGTTGTTTTGTGGGGAGAGCAGGCAGGGTTTCTCAATGAAAAGGGGTTTACAACATCATTTTGGGTACAATATTATTATTATTATTATTATTATTATTATTATTATTATTATTATTATTATACTATTATTGCAAACTGGTATATTACTATACTATATTATTATATTATATTATATATAATTTATATTATATATTATATATACTATATATTACATAGCATATAATATTATATATATATAATATATATTATATATTATATAATAATATATACTACTATATATTATATATAATATATATAATATTATATATATTATATATAATATATATATTGCTATACTATATTACTACATTACATTACCATATTTTGATATTATTATTGCAAATTGACCACTAGACCTTACTAAACCTCATCAGCCACTGACATTATTTATCTGTTGAGGTTTTTTTTCACTTTATCTGAGGCACAAATCCTGACAGACCCACTGAGGTCAACATTCAAGTCCCAAATGAAGTCCAAATGTTGTCAAAGGAACAACCCCAGTAAGAAGTGGTGTTCTCACCCCAAACCTGATAGATTCCTCATCTCCATTTCTACTTTTTCAGGGACTAGAAAATTCAGCCAGGAAATGTAGACCCAGGGTTTATTTTTCCTGCCTACAAAGGTTGTTTGTAAAGTCTGGACACCAAAACTGCAGAGCAGTGGTCTTGGAAGTGCTGCCTTGATAACAAAATGCACCTCCCCTCCCCTCCTTCCCCTGCCTGAGTGTGCAAGGCTCCCACCAGTCCTTCCCCAAGCCTGTGCAAGATTTCTGTGCCTCAGTTCCCCCATGGTGGCACCCAGCCAAAGTCTCCTGTCCCACTGCCTGAGGGACAGAGCAGTTCTGAAGGGAACTCACTCTTTCCTGGAACACAAATGTCATTTCCTCTCCAGGAGAATTCTGCTGAGCATACAGGGCCTTCATAGTGACCTGAAAAACACAGCAACCAAACTGTGACAGCTGCAGTGGCTGTGGGCAACCAAGGCACTAAAGCCCTGCTAAATTAAATTAAATTAAATTAAATTCAATTACAATTAAATTAAACTATTCTATAAGAAATGCAGCCACTGTTTGCAGGCAATCTGAGTCTTTGTGATACAGAAGCTCTAAACCAGATCAACAGGTTTAGATGCCCATAACAGAGAAAATCCTCAGGACAGAGGATCACAGAATCCCAGACAGGTTTGGGTTGGGAAGGACCTCAGAGCCCACCCAGAGCCACCCCTGCCATGGCAGGGACACCTCCCACTGTCCCCAGTGCCCAGCCTGGCCTTGGGCACTGCCAGGGATGCAGGGGCAGCCCCAGCTGCTCTGGGCACCCTGTGCCAGGGCCTGCCCACCCTGCCAGGGAACAATTCCTCATTGCCAAGATCCCACCCAGCCCTGCCCTCTGGCACTGGCAGCCATTCCCTGGGTGCTGTCCCTGCAGGCCTTGGCCCCAGTCCCTCTGCAGCTCTCCTGGCACAGCAGAACAGGCACTGCAGCATCCAGGATTTATTGAGGGGCAGTGCAGGGGCTCTTTGCCACCCAGCCACACGACTCACACCGGGGCACTGCACAGGGAACACAGGGAGCTCCTGTGCAGGAATACAGGAAAACTTACACGAGACTTCACCCAAAATCACCACTTGGCTTTCCCAGCTCCTCTCCTACTTGGCCTCTCCTCTCCCGTGTGGTCCTCAACGAACAGGAACCTTTAGAAAGGGAAAAAACACAAACAACCAAACAGTAAAATTGAGTTAACAAGGAAAAGGGAAAGAAGGGGCTAGAGAAAGGAAAAAACAACCAACCAACCAAACAGTAAAATTGAGTTAACAAGGAAAAGGAAATCAGAGGGTAGAGAGGCAGGAAATCATGGCACCATTGCTGCAGCTCTAACCCCTGAGGGAGCACCTGAGATCCCCTCACGTCGGGCCCGGCCCGCACCGAGAGGCTCCGGCAGCCCTGGGCCGGCCCTCAGGGGATCCGAGCGAACCCGGCCCGCACCGAGAGGCTCCGGCAGCCCCGGACCGGCCCTCAGGGGCTCCGAGCGAACCTGGCCCGCACCGAGAGGCTCCGGCAGCCCCGGGCCGGCCCTCAGCGGCTCCGCGGGACTCCCGAGCGCCGCGACGCGCCCGCGGTTGCCATGACACTCCCTCACTTCCGCCTCGCCCTCAGGCACCGCCCCCCGCCCTGCAACCAATCATAGAATCTGGCAGCACCCTGAGCGCTTGCGATTGGTCACAGTGGCCGCCATTCATCGTGAAAGCCGAGGTGGGATTGGTCCCCGCGGATGTCACTCATTCAATGAGGTGAGGAGGGAGGCTACGGCGCCCGGTGGGACACCGCCGGGGAGAGAGAGGAGACTGCGCCTGCGATTGCCCCATGAGTTAACTCCGTATACACAGCACAGGCCTCGCACCGCTCCCTGAGCGCTGGCCCCTCAGCCTGGCACAGCCGAGATTGGTCAGGGAGGCGGGATCCTGCCGCTGTTCCGGTCTCTGATTGGTACAACGCCCTGCTCGTCACGCGGGGGGCGGGCGGAGGTCACGCGTCAGAGAGGGGCTGTCTGAGCTCTGATTGGTCAAAGGATATGGGGCTCCGCCCCCTTCTCGAGCTCTGATTGGTGGTACTCCCTGTCCGTCACGTGGGGGCCGCGGCCGCGCGTCAGTACGGCGGCCGCGAGGGGCTCCTCCCCCCTCCCCTCAGACGGGGCGAGGGCGGCGATGGCGCGTCCGGCGGAGGCGGCTGCGGGCGCCGCTCCGGCCCCTCCGGCCCCTCGGTGCCCTGGCCGCGGCCGGGGCTGTGAGTAGGGCCCGCACAGACATGAGGTACGGCCCGGCGGGACGGGGGCAGCGGGGGGCGCGGGCTGCGAGCGGCGGCGGTTCAGCCCAGGCCGGCGGGGGGGCAGCGCCGCCTCAGCCCCTCACGGTGCCCGGGCGTGTCGCGGTGCCAGGGCCGGCTCCTCGCCCTCGCCTCCCGGGGCGGGCGGTGAGCGATGCTGCGCCCCTCGCTGGGGCCGGCTGCCTGCCGCGGTTCCCGTACCGTGTGGCGGTGCCGCCGCGGCCATCCCTGCGCTGGGATCACCTTGGTCCCGCTGCCTCCGGCCGCCGCTGCCCGCGCCCGCTGCGCCCTGAGCCGGGGAGGGAGGCGAGCCCTGAGCCGGGAATGCCATTCCCTTGGGAGTGCTGTCCCTTAGGGCTCGGCAAAGGGCGCCGCGGAACGGGGCGATCAATGTGGCAATGTTGTCGGGGCGTGAGGAAAGGAAGCCGGTCCGTGGATGGGGCTGTGTCCCTGTGTGTGCCTCGGCTGAGCAGGGAAGGTTGTGGATGATATTCCCTGTGGATATCTTTTGTTCTGGTTCAGCTGCTGCTTTATTTGGGGTGAAATATGGGCTTTGCTTGTGGAAAACAGTATTTTCTGTGAATTCCAGCCCCATTAAGGGAAAACTCTTCCATGGCTCATCAGAGAGCATTGTTTAGTAAATAATTCCAGTTAGTGAAACAACCGGCATTCCAGGTGGGATGGTGTGGCCCTCGTTAAAACAAGAACCACTCTGTCCTCTATCTCTTCCCACTGCCCAGCTCCAAAGTGCTTTTTGTCTGGAGCTTATATGGCAATAGATATTTAAGGCAATACCTGTGGATATAAACTGAATATATATTGGAGTCACGCTCTGAATGGATGCATTTTCTTAAATCAAAAAGCCAAACTGTATTTTGGGTGTTGATGACTCTGGAGAGTGTTACTTCACAACATCTTTCCTTCTTTCTTTTACCTTTTGTTGTAGTCACCTGTAACTTCCCTTGCTGGGTATGACCTGGTGATGTTCTCACCCAGGAAACTTCCTTAGGACCCCAGGAGCAGCTGGGGCTGGGCCTGGAGGGATTTAGGTTGGGTTTTAGGGCAAGGTTCTTGCCCAGAGGGTGCTGGCACTGCCCAGGCTGCCCAGGGAATGGGCACGGCCCCGAGGCTGCCACAGCTCCAGGAGCCTTTGGCCAGCGCTGCCAGGGATGCCCAGGCTGGGCTTGCTGGGCTCTGGGCAGGGCAGGGCTGGCACTGGGGGATTCCTGGGGGTCCCTCCAGCTCAGGACATTCCATATCCTGTGATAGTTTATACCAGGGAATTGATCCCAAATTCTCCTCTCACCGTTAAAGTTTTCCCCCAGAGCCCTGTGGGAGGTGTGGGAGGAGAAGCCTTGCCTGGCTCTGTGTGCCCATGCCCAGCTGCAGCAGGGGGTACCCGCCTGTGGATGTGAGCAGGTGCCACAGGTAGAGAAACCAGCTGCATTTTCTGTTCCCTCAGAGCTCAGGGCTGTGAATCCCAGCAGGCTGAGGCAGCTCAGGCTGTGTGCCCAGCCCTGGAGTGCCCTCCCTGGCAGTGCCAGCCTGCCAGGCTCTGCTCAGCCCTGGAGTGCCCTCCCTGGCAGTGCCAGCCTGCCAGGCTCTGCTCAGCCCTGGAGTGCCCTCCCTGGCAGTGCCAGCCTGCCAGGCTCTGCTCAGCCCTGCAGAGCCCTCCCTGGCAGTGCCAGCCTGCCAGGGGTCGTGTTTCGTGCCCAGAGCATTTGTGAGCAGTTTCTGCAGTGTCTGAGGCTCAGGCTTGCCCGGAGCTGAGTGGGCTGCACCCTGCACTTGCTGCCCCACAAACCACACTCCGTTCTTTCAGCTCCTGTGGTCCCTCTCTGGTGTCCCACTGCCTTTCACTCCACATAAGGTCCTTTGCAGAGTATTTGCTGGGTTTGCTGGAGAATTTTCCGTTCTGTTCTGGTTCCTAGATGAAGGAAGGATTGGGGTCTCAGAGCCATGACCTGCAGTGCCTGTTCCCTCCCTCGCTGCTGTTTGGTGGCCTTTCCTTAATGCCTCTAATCCTGCAATTAGGATAGATTTGGAGTCAGGAAAGAATGTGAATCTAGCAGTGAAATGGTTCTGAATCATGACGTTGGGCAGCCTTTTATGGCCTTTGTACTGTAACCAGAGATTGGAATTTCAGCTTTTAGGAGGATAACACCAGGGAAAAGAGGAATAGAGGAATAAAGGGGAAAAAGTTAAGGAAAAATAAGCAATGGGTTGAGGAAGGGGGAGATCAGTGGGGTGGAAGTTTTCTGTAAGAAACCCTTCCCTGGCAGGGTGGGCAGTGCCCAGAGCAGCTGGGGCTGCCCCTGCATCCCTGGCAGTGCCCAAGGCCAGGCTGGGCACTGGGGACAGTGGGAGGTGTCCCTGCCATGGCAGGGGAGGCACTGGGTGGGATTTAAGGTCCCTCCCAGCCCAACCCAGTTGTGATTGTGCGATCAGGAGTTCCCAGCCATGGACATTTCCCCGTGCTGTGTGCAGTGGCAGAGCAGGGTGAGCCAGCAGCAGGTTGCTTTGGGGGACTCCTCTTTGGGGTGGGTCAGAGTTGTCCTGCTTAGAACCCAAGAGCTGTGAGGGCTTTGGTTTCTTTTTCCCATGGAACAAGGCAGGGGCCGCCTCAGCTGCTGTGTGTGCTGGCAGCTTGGAGCGCTCGCTGCTCTTGTGTTGGACACAGCTGCTGAACTTGGGCTGCCCCCTCCACCGCAACTTGGTTTTGTTTTTACTTGCCAAGCATGAAATTGGGGGGGGGTGGTGGACAATCAGAAACGGGCTCCAGGCTGAGAGCTGCTGATGAATGACTTGTGCACAGGAAAGCTCAGTGAGAGGTGCTAAAACCTCTGTGGGATCTGTGGCACGAGCAGTTAGCCTCTTTGAAAAGTGCACTCGGTAGAATTGAACAGGAATGTACTCGACTGCACTGGTTATTTTTGGCTGGCCTTGCCTCTGTAGGGTTTGCATTGCAGGGGGAAGGATTTGGAGCAGTGTTTGCCAGGCCCTCATCAACAACCATCAACTGTGAGGTTTGGGAGGGCACCACTGCAGGTGGTGCTGGACCCACCTGCCTGGAATGAATCTCTCTGGAGCTCTGGTGTGGCAGGGCTGGAGGTGCTCGGGCTCTGACAGAGAAATTCCAGCTCTAGCTGCAGGAAAGCACTAATTACTGATAGTAATTAGAAACTAATCTCTCCTGTGTGAACAGGGCATTGTCTGGCCCTCCAGAGGATCAGCTTCTTGACCAGAATAGAAACTTTCTATTTAATAGAAATTAAATAATTTTGAGTGGGAAGGAGTGAAGAGAGGTATCCTTGGGCATTCTCAGGAAGACAAGTTATTCTGTTTTTGATGCAAAGGGTGCATTTTTACAGCATTACCTTCACTGCAATCAGTGAAAACACAGAAAACTTGGCTGACATAGTGCATCCATGGTTTGGTTTTCTCTTATCAAACTTGCATCTGTTGGATATTATATTTTACTTTTTCATGTGCTGTTTTTAAAGTAATTGAATTAATTAGTGTTAGTGTCCAAATGGACATCTTTTCTCTGTGAACTCTGCTTTTCAACAAGTTGTGTGATAAAATATGAGTCTGGAATTGTGAAAAAATCACAATTTCAGAGTATCTGAAACCTCTGTCTGTGCTGTGTTTCTCTTCAGCAGCATTTCCAATCCCCTCTGCCTGCATTGTCCCTCATGGCTGGGTGTGCCCACAGTTGTGAGAGCTCACCTCTCCATCCTGGGAGTTGGTAAGAGCAAGGGCTTGTGGGATGGCAATCCTGGAAAATCAGGGGCCTGCTGGTAGATTCCATATTGCAGGGAAATGTATTGCTGCTAATAGTGTGGATTAGCAAATCCTAATGGCACCAGTAAAATCATTCCACTGGAGACAAGTTGTCTCAGAAGTTCAGGTTTCCCTTTGTGTTTTGGTCCTTAAGATTGCCATGATTTCAGATGATAATTTCCATGATGTTCAGACGATTGAGGGTTTCATCTCTCCCTCAGTATCTCTGAAGGATCCAGCCCTGGGCATGACTGTAAATTGCCTGTCAATGCCTGGGCAGGGGTTTGGCTGTGCATCACCTCAAGGTGCAGGTTCGTGTGCTCCACAGAAATGCACAGTTTGTAGGAAATAGTTATGGATACACAACTCATACAAAATACACAGAACACCTGGATTTAAAGCTGTGCTTCCTGAGGGGGGTTCCCATGGAGCCCCCTGGAATGGTTGGCTCCTCCCTGCAGGACTCACAGTGAGCCTCCTCTGGAGCATGTGGGTTTCTGTACTTCCATACAGAGCTGCAAACATTTACTGCATTTAAATATTCCTGTGAAGTGATCCAAGCTGCCAGAGGGCAGGGTTAGGGGGGATACTGGGAACGAGGAATTGTCCCCTGGCAGGGTGGGCAGAGGCTGGGATGGAATTCCCAGGGCCAGGTTGGGCACTGGGGCTTGGAGCCACCTGGGGCAGTGGGAGGTGGCCCTGCCATGGCAGGGGGGCAATGAAATGAGCTTGGAGGTCCCCCCCAGCCCATGCCAGCCTCTGTTGGAATCTCACCTGCTGGGAGTGGCAGCCCGGGCTTTCCAGCCTCCCTCTGGGATCCTGCAGATCCAGAGGGTGCCCATGGCAGAGCTGCTTTAGGGCAACAAGAACTTTTAGGTTTTTCCTGACAGCACCTCTGGGTCTCTCTGTTTGAGCCCTTTGAAGCGGTGGATGAGAGATGTTCAAATGCTGTCTGGTTTTGTTTTTGCTGAAGAGCCCCCAGCCATGCTGGGGGAAGGAGAAGAGGCCTCTCTTGTTTCCAGGCTGCTGCTGCTGCCAAGCACACACGGACTTTGTGTTCCTCGCCCTCCCAGCTGAGCTGCGGAGGGGAGCTCCAGCCTGGGCTGCTGGGCAGGCATTCAGCCGGGGCTGAGCTGCCTCAGCTGAGCCTGGTGAGAGGCAGCTGCACACTCAGCTTCCAGAGCTCAGCCTGAGCTTAGGAGGGCTCTCCCTCCCCATGGCAATCTTTATGTTGTGGTGCAATTTAGCACCTCTGCTTCTCTGCTGGGAACTTGCTGCTTGGATCTGAAGTGTTCACCAGACCGATCTGAGAACTGAAAATACAACTGAGCCAATTTTGTGTTAGTCACAAATTAAGCTCAGAGCTATGTTAATCATGTCTTTATGGTGATAAAGCCTTTTCTGTAACTGCAAAAATACAATTTTTGATTTCTATTACAATTTCAGATTCCCAGGCACCAGGTTGTGGGCTGGCCTGTGAACTGCAAGGTGCAATATTTAATGGTTTTTAAGTAAGTTTTGCACGTGGCCTTCAGGTGTGGACAGGTTGTGTGGGGATTCCTGTGCTTTTGGTGAGGAGGTGCAGCCAGGAGCTCAGTTACCCTGTGCAAGTTCTTATAACTTCATAAATCTTCAGGGTATTTGGGGGAAGCACAGTTAATTCTTACAGAGAATCATAAAAGCTGACAGCTTGAGAGCTGTGTTTTGTAATAAAATGCCAGTAATCTGGTCATGTACCAAATGGGATGATGTAATCCTTGAATTTCTTGAGCAAAACTCCTGACATTTTCCTTTGAGTCACATGTGAGCCCCAGCTGGATGAACTCAGCTCTCTGGAGCTCTCGGACAGACAGGCTCCTGTGTGGGGTTGGTGCTTGGCTGGTTTGCATGGACATTTGGTGGAATTCCATTTTTTAGGGGCAGTTCTGTGCCCTGCACCTCTGCTGCAGCTGCTGCCTGTGCCTGTGGGTGCTTTCCCAGCTCCCTGCCTGCAGCCAGCCCCATTCTTACCTGTTCTTTTTCCTCCCTTTTGTCCTGTATTTCTTCATTGGAATGGTCTCTTGGCTTTCAGCATTATCTGAAGGCTGGCAGGTGCTCTCTCCCTCTTACCCTTTGTATTTTGATGTTCCTGGGTTTTGTTCTGTTGGGGATTGGAAGGGCCAAGCCCAACCAGGAAAAGCTTTGGAACTGGAGCTGGGTTGTAGAGAGAACTGAAATACTTGAAAAATTTCCTTCCTTGTTCATACCTCTATTCTTCTGTGTGGGCTTGGACTGCACACAACAGAATAAGCATCAGAGAGAAGGGGCAGAGTTTGTGTTGGAGTAAAGTGGTGTGGCCTGAAGTTCCTGTAGGTGTTCAGGGAAGTCCTGCCTTTAAAGGCAGACACGTAACAAGGTTTGCCCCTGTTCTTTTCCAGCTGCTCCTTACAGTTTTTTGGTGTTTGGGTTTTGTTTTATTTTGTTTTTTTTTTTTTTGTTAAGTTCTGGTTTGTAAAATTTCTATTCAGAGGAAGAGCTCAAAGCATAAAAGTGTTAAAATATGTTTTCACATAAGGTCATCTGTACTTCAATTCATGGCAGGACATTGTGGATTTTTGAGTGTCCAAGGACAAAGTTTGGAAACAGCCATTCTCCAACTTGGAAACTTCTGTCTGTTCTGCTGTTCTGTTCTCAACCCACACTAATATAATGTGGTTATTAAAGGACAACCAGCAACCTGCTGTTTAACACAATGCATGGATTTTAGGAAGTGTGACCGAAATCTAGTTTTTGTGGATATTTGCTGCTGAGAAATGAGGTTGCTTCAAGGAAATGTTGTCAAATGAGGCTGGCATGGCCAGAGGAAGAAGGCAAATGCAGTTCATTCCTTGGGTGGGGTAGCACTCAGTGCTGTGTGGGCATCACTGAGCAGCTCCAGCTGGCTGTGCCCAGGAAGCTCTGGATTCATTGGGATCAGGGAGTCCCTCCCAGGGCTGGACATTCCCGTGGGCCCAGAGCCCTTCAGATGGCTCTGGGGGGACCAGCAGCTCTGTAATTGGTGTGGGACTGAACCACATGGATCCTCCTGTTTGGGGCTTCCTGGTCTCTGACCCCAGCCTGCGGAGCTGCCAGAAGCTGAGGCGTTATCCCTGCTCAGAATGTGCTTCCTTATCACAGCCCTTATCAGGGTAATCTAATGGAGCTGAACCGGTGCAGCATTTTCACTCCCCAGCCCCATGCTTTTTGGAGGGTGTTTAGTCATCCTTTTTGCAGAGTCAGAACTGAAGGATGGCCCATAAATCCCAGAGCTCTGCACAGTGACTGGAGAGCTCTTGTGACACAGGAATAGGAAGTTCTCCAGCTGCAGTCTGGCAGGATTGTCTGCCATGGATTGTTTGCTGCTGCTCTTTCAACTCAGTCTCTCAATCTGAGGCCACTGCTTCGAGCTCGTGCTGTCTGCAGATGATGCAAGCAGAACAATTTTGCTTTGTGAGGAGGGAGAAAGCTGCATCCTTTAGAGTCAAGGGCTCTCAGCATTACTCTGAGCTGCTGACAAATGCTATTGTGTGGCTCAAAAAATCACTGTATCTGTGTTAAATACTGGGGATATTTAACCAAAGAGTTTTGAACTTAAAACCAAAGCCCTGGGTGCCTCTCCTGTCCCCCAGCTCTCCGTGAACATGTGGTGCCCATTCCTGTTCTTCTCTCTGGTGACAGGGACAGCACCAGAGAGGGGCTGGAGCTGGGCCTGGAGGGATTTGGGTTGGATTTCAGGGCAAGGTTCTTCCCAGAGGGTGCTGGCACTGCCCAGGCTGCCCAGGGAATGGGCACGGCCCCGAGGCTGCCACAGCTCCGGGAGCCTTTGGCCAGCGCTGCCAGGGATGCCCAGGCTGGGCTTGCTGGGCTCTGGGCAGGGCAGGGCTGGCACTGGGGGATCCCTGGGGGTCCCTGCAGCTCAGGATATTCTGGGATTCTCTGATTTTAGGAAATCTGGCAAGGTTTTCTGTTAATCACACTTTTAATTTGCATACAGTCTGTGTACAGCAAAACGTGATGTGGGATCTCTGAGCCTTTGAACATCAGCATTTCCCAGAATCCCCAAATCCCTGAGGCTGGAAAAGCCCTCCCAGCCCATGGAGCCCCAGCTGTGCCCAGTGCCCTCCTTGTCCCCAGCCCAGAGCTCTGAGTGCCACCTCAGGGATGGGCACTCCAGCCCTCCCTGGCAGCTCTCTCCAATGCTGATGTGTTGTGCTGTGCTTCTTGGTCAAACTGCAGCCAAACTCTTGAGATTTCAGTTGGAGAATTCAGAATTTTTCAGGTGAACTGGCGGGGTCTGAGCTGGTTTCACTCTGCTCCCACTTGTCTCTCACGACAGACTTTGGAGTCCTTGCTGAGAGAGGAGGAGAACTGAAGGACTGAAAGGAGCAGGGGTCTGTGGGATGGCTTTGTCCTTGCTGGACTCCCCATCACTTGGGGGCAGGGGGGCAGAGCTGGGGCAGGCTGGTAGAGCTGAGGCAGGGTGGCAGAGCTGGGGCAGAGCTGGGGCAGAGCTGGGGCAGGCTGGCAGAGATGGGGGCAGGGTGGCAGAGATGGGGGCAGGGTGGCAGAGATGGGGGCAGGGTGGCAGAGCTGGGGCAGGCTGGCAGAGCTGGGGGCAGAGCTGGGGGCAGAGCTGGGGGCAGAGCTGGGGGCAGAGCTGGGGCAGGCTGGCAGAGCTGGGGGCAGAGCTGGGGGCAGAGCTGGGGCAGGCTGGCAGAGCTGGGGCAGGCTGGCAGAGCTGGGGGCAGAGCTGGGGCAGGCTGGCAGAGCTGGGGCAGGCTGGCAGAGCTGGGGGCAGAGCTGGGGCAGGCTGGCAGAGCTGGGGCAGGCTGGCAGAGCTGGGGGCAGGGTGGCAGAGCTGGGGGCAGAGCTGGGGGCAGAGCTGGGGGCAGAGCTGGGGGCAGAGCTGGGGCAGGCTGGCAGAGCTGGGGGCAGAGCTGGGGCAGGCTGGCAGAGCTGGGGCAGGCTGGCAGAGCTGGGGCAGAGCTGGGGCAGGCTGGCAGAGCTGGGGGCAGAGCTGGGGCAGGCTGGCAGAGCTGGGGCAGAGCTGGGGCAGGCTGGCAGAGCTGAGGGTAGAGCTGGGGCAGGCTGGCAGAGCTGGAGCAGGGTGGCAGAGCTGGAGCAGGCTGGCAGAGCTGGGGCAGAGCTGGGGCAGGCTGGCAGAGCTGGGGCAGAGCTGGGGCAGGCTGGCAGAGCTGGGGCAGGCTGGCAGAGCTGGGGCAGGCTGGCAGAGCCCCAACTCTGAGCTTTCCGTGCCTTGGCTGTGCTGGTGCTGGTGCTGGTGCTGGTGCTGGTGCTGGTGCTGGTGCTGGTGCTGGTGCTGGTGCTGGTGCTGGTGCTGGGCTGGGCTGGCAGAGCTCTGTGAGCCCCAGGGATGGCTGACATGGTGCTGCAAGCTCAGCCTCACAGGCTGCTCTCTGTTCTGCTGCACTCCTTGCTGCCTGGGCTCTGCTGCTGGCTGAATAATCAACTTTGTGCCCATTGTGTCTTTGGGGGTTTTGAGGACTTTTTGATGCAAGTCAGAGGCCAGGAGGGTTTTTTGACAGGTGATAAAGTTGCTGCAGTCAGGAATCACGTGAAGGTTCAGAAATCATATTGCATTTTTTCCTGCCCTCCGTGCTTCCAGCAGGAAGATGTTCCTCTGTGGCTCCAAGGAAATCAGGCCATGGTGCTGGGGCTGCTCAGTTCCTGGAGTCTCTGGAATCTCTTGTGGTGATGCCAAGTTCCGGCTTTCCCTGGATTACCTTGGTGCAATCCTGCATTAAAGCACCTGGGCTTTGCTAGGGAAACAAAGCCCGTCTGGCTGGGGCAGGGCAGCAGGTGCCTGTGTGCAGGGAATATAACCATGTGAATCTCTTCAGTTGATATGTTAAAATGAGACATTCTGCTTGGGAAGTTCAAAGCAGTGACAGAAACTGAGTCCTCCTCTTTAAAACACCCCCTTCAAAATCCTGCCAGCATGATGAATGAAAAATGCTGACTCAGTGCAGCTTTGTGCACTGAAATGAGACCCAGGGACTTGAGCACTGAAATTCTGGTGACTCTTCATTTCCTTTTGTGGGCAGGTTTATTGTGCTTTGCTATCCTTTCCCAGCTTCAGAAGGGAGGGGAAAAAAAAAAGGAAAGGGGAGAAATAAATAAATACTTATTAAACAAAAGTCCTTGAATCCTCCCCAGAGACCCTGGTGTGCAGTTCCTCTCCATGTGAGACAGCTTTTAGCTGGAGAGGTTTGGAAGGCAGTAAATGCAAGGGCAGAAGGCTGCAGGTGACCTGGATCCAGCAGGATGCAGCTTCCCAGGCTGCCTCTGCTCTGATTGAGTTCAGTGTGGCAGCAGCAGGGTCTGCTTTGTGCCAGCCATGGACAAGGGGCTGCCCTGGCTTTTCTGACACTCCCTGAATGCTGGGAGGGACCTCAGAGCCCGCCCAGTGCCAGCCCTGCCATGGCAGGGACACCTCCCACTGCCCCAGGCTGCTCCAGCCCCAGGGTCCAGCCTGGCCCTGGGCACTGCCAGGGATGCAGGGGCAGCCCCAGCTGGGGCCATTCTCCAGGATTTCTGTGAAGGAGCTGAGATCCCACCAGGAGCCAGGCTCTGGGGTGGGGAGGGGAGCTGGGAAAACACCAGGTGAGCAGAGCTGAGCAAAGGGGGAAATGGATTCCATCCCAGCTGAGGCGCTTGTCAGGGGCACACAGTGACAGGACACAGGAGATGGAGGAGCAGCAGGGCTGGGTGGGATCTTGGCAATGAGGAATTGTGCCCTGGCACAGGGTGCCCAGAGCAGCTGGGGCTGCCCCTGCATCCCTGGCAGTGCCCAAGGCCAGGCTGGGCACTGGGGCTGGGAGCACCTGGCACAGTGGATGAGCTCGAAGGTCCTTCCCAACCCAAACCATGCTGGGGTTTCAAACATTTACCTGTGGAGTTCTGTGTTATCCCTGTATATACAGCATTATGAAACCAGGTGAACACATCCCACCAGTAATTCCATCTTGCATTAGCTTGGCTTTGTCTCATTAAAGATTAAAAACTTTATTCTGTGAAGATTTAAATAGAAACAAAGCCTTGTTATGATAGAAGGAAGGAGAGCTGTTACCTAGTTAGGTGGTTTCCACCTCTTTTTTGATTTGTAGACTTCTAAAATAAACATTCCAAAGATGTGCACTTGGGTGATGTGCATGAACCTAATATTAGACTTGATTTTCCTTGTTTTTACAAGTTACATGGAGGTTTGCTGGTTTGTGTTTGAGCTAGGGGAAGGCACACACACAAATTCTTAGGTTGTCTTATTCTTGTTTTGCTGAGAAAAATTCTTCAGCTGAGGTGCCTGTTGGTCTGCAGGAGGGAGGTTGGGTCTTTTTATGGCTCTGCACATCAAGAGACCTCGAGCAGGAGCGGCTTCATCTCAGCATGGTGAGAGCCAGATCCCTGCATTGTTCTGGGGGTTACAGGGCCCAGATTTCAGACAGAGAATCCCCAAATCCCCGGGGCTGGCCCAGCCCTGCCAGCCCCTGCAGTGCCAGCTGTGCCCCATGGGCACCTTGTCCCCAGCCCAGAGCACTCAGTGCCACCTGCAGGGGACACCTGCAGGGCTGGGCACTGCAAAGCTCCCTGGGCAGCCCCTGCCAAGGCCTGAGCTCCCTTTCCATGGGCAAATTGCTGCTGCTGTCCAAGCTGAGCCTGCCCTGGCCCAGCCTGAGGCCGTTCCCTCTGCTCCTGTCCCTGTTCCCTGGGAGCAGAGCCCGACCCCCCCGGCTGTGCCCTCCTGGCAGGGACTTGTGCAGAGCCACAGGGGCCCCTGAGCCTCCTTTGCTCCAGCCCCAGCCCCTGCCCAGCTCCCTCAGGGATTCTGCAGCCCCTCCCAGCTCCCTCAGGGATTCTGCAGCCCCTGCCCAGCTCCCTCAGGGATTCTGCAGCCCCTGCCCAGCTCCCTCAGGGATTCTGCAGCCCCTGCCCGGCTCCCTCAGGGATTCTGCAGCCCCTGCCCGGCTCCATTCCCTGCCCTGGGCACTCTCCAGCCCTCCCCTCTCTTGCTGAGGTTCATGTGCAGGTGCCACTGTAGAGCTGGTTTGTTTTGTGACTGCTTCACCTCCCCAGAAGATTCCCTGGTGAACTCTTCCAAGGGACATGGCAATGTTTGTAAAGTTGCTCTGTTGGTGGGGGGAGTGTAACCACTGTGGAAAAGTCTCATGGAGGTGCTGCTCCCAAGGAGAGAGGCTGCTGGAGTCATGTCCTGGCAGATTAACAGAAGTGCACACCTGGGTGTCTGCTTATCTGCTCCTGGTTATCAGATTTGTTTTCGGCTGCCTGAGTTCTCAGAACTCAGATTTACACTGTGTTTGGATCACAGCAGTGACCAGAGTGTTCTCCTCCCACTAGGAATAGGCTAAATTACTTGGGAAAGTATTTGGCATTTGTGTCCAATTTGTCCTGTTTGAGAAATATCTCCACAGCTGGTTGCTGTAGAAGCATTATATTCCTTGCAGATTCAGTAGTTGGTGTTGGATACAGTGGGGAAGTTCTTGGCAAGGTAACTGAACAAAATGTGTGAAGTTCTTTGTCCCTGGGGACGGTGCTGGCTCCGAGCCTCCTTGCAGGGCTCCTTTATTGCTGCCTTTCAATGGCTGGCAGGAGCAGTGCTGCTGGATCTCTGACCTCTGGCACTGTCATCTGGTTACTCATATTTTTGGCCAGGCTGTTACATTTTAATGTTATGGCTCTTTATTTTTTTTTCCCCCTTAGATCTCTGTGTATCTGTTCAGTCTGCCCAGTCTAGGGAGAAGCATTTAAAAAATGAGGTTTGTGTGAGTTTGTTATGGCTCCAAACACTGAACTTTGCATTGAAACCAAATTAAATCTCACTTGCAACTGTGAGATCCTGCTTGGAACATCCATGGTTCCCCCTCAGGCTCTTTGGGTTTTTTTTTTCCTAATGCTCCATTCACATGTGATTTCTGTGTGTTACTGGGGCTTGGTACTCTGCAACTGCTGTTTTCCAAAGCAGATCAATTCTTCTGTCACACACACTCTTTTCCAGGCTTCCATTGAATTCCCATGTGCAGTTCCCTGGAATATCAAATCTAAAAGTTTTGCTTTTAGATTTTTTTTTAGATTTTTTTTTTTTTTTTGCTTTTTCTAATCAAAGCTTTTTTAGTCTTTGGGGAAAGCAGCCTGAACCCCAGGGTGTGGGCAGGGTGCCTCATGCCCTTCATGCTGGATCCCTGCAGGATTTATTAGGAATGTTCTCTCCAGGCTCTGGGGGAAGCCACGTGTGGTGTTTGCCTGTTCAGGCAGGTGTGTTTGGATGGGTCTTGATATTCTGCAGGTTTTATTGCCAAGTGGTCTAACAGCTTCCTGAGCTGCCAGCAATGAAATGAATTTCAAAGAAACTCACAGAAGACTCCAGATTCTGAAGCAGGTGAGCAAAACACAAAACTTAGTCCTCTGGTAGCCCAATTTGGGCTGCTGGCACAGGGTGCCCAGAGCAGCTGGGGCCGCCCTGGGTCCCTGGCAGTGCCCAAGGCCAGGCCTTGGAGCAGCCTGGCACAGTGGGAGGTGTCCCTGCCATGGCAGGGCTGGCGTGGGATGAGCTTTAGGGTCCCTCCCCGTGCATCCTTCTGGGATTCTGGGCTTCCTGCTGGGCTTTGTGGCCTCAGCTCTGCCATGCCCCTGTGTGGTTCAGGGATTTTGCCTCCTTTCCGTGGTGGTTGTTGGGAGTGTCTCCAGAGCTCCCTGCCAGGTTCTGGTGCACGTTATCCTGAGGTGTTGCATTTCCTCCTCAGGCTGCAGGATTTGCTCTGTTTCTTTGCCTCATTCCAACCTGATTGTCCCAGCTGGTCCCTCCAGTTCCTGAGGGATTTGAAGTGCTCTGACCCTGTCCTGGCTGCTGGCTGCCAGGATTTGGGAGGCCCTGAAAGCCTTAAACAGGAACCTTCCAGAAGGCTGAGGGAATGATCTCAGGATTGGAAGATGCTGATTTTTCTGCTGGGCCCAATTCAAAAATCTTTCTCCTTTGTTCATGCCCTGAAGGAACAAGAGGTGCTGCTTGGGTTGTTTTTCTCCTTCCTTCCTGCTCCTCAGGCATTCCAATTCCCAGCTGTCCAAGCAATGATTAAAAGGGCCATAGACAAACATACACCCCAATACTTGTGTTATTCCTTCATTTGTCCTCATTTCATTGTAGTCATTAATGAGATTCCTCAGGGCTGGAAGCCATGAGCTGTTGCCATATAGAGCTCCTGTAGCTTGAAAGTTGTCATGGATAATGTTTGCTGGAGAACTACAAATAAAAGGAGAAAAGAACAGAAGTGTGTGAGTAAATGGCCTCTTCAGTGTAGAGTGTGAGGGCATCTCTTGCTGAGGACCTTAACTGAGGATTATTTGCTGCTGCTGTTTCCTCCTTTAAACATATGAAGTGGTGCTTTTTTTACTGGATTTTTTTTTTCTTGCATAATTTGGGGTTTCCTGCCTGAAAGTTGCATCAGTCCAGCTGAACGTTTGGAGGAGTGCTGAGTGCTTGGGTTCTCAAACTGTCAGCAGCAGCATTTAATCAGATGAGAACTGAGGCATGTTCATGTAGTTCTATCTCTACAGGTACTTAATTATCAATTTCTGTCAGAAAGCAAAGTGGATTTGATGTAATAAGTGCTCCATGGGGCCTGGTCTGGCTGGTCACAGCTTGGGGACTGAACTTGTCACCTGGACAATGCTGTGGATCATCCTGGGCACCTTCAGGGCCTCTGTTGGTTCTGCTTTAGGAAATACCCAGTGCTGCACTTGGGTTGGGGCAACCCCAGGATCAGCCCAGGCTGGGATGAGCAGAGGGAGCAGCCCTGGGAGAGCTGGGCCTGCCCCAGCCCTGAGCCCCCAGCTGGGATCAGAAGAGGGTTTGGGATTGGGATTGGGATTGTGTCCCTGAGCCCCTGTCTCAGGTGATTTCCCACCTGCAGAGCTGCCCCAGCCCAGGGAGGAGCTGGAGCTGCTGCAGAGAGCCCAGAGGAGGCTCCAGGATGGGCAGAGGGATGGAGCAGCTCTGCTGGGAGGAAAGGCTGGCACAGCTGGGATTGTTCACCTGCACAGGAGAAGCTTTGGGCTGAGCTCAGGGTGGCCTTGCAGGGCCTGGAGGAGCCCCAGGAAAGCTGGAGAGAGACAATTTCCAGGGCATGCAGGGACAGCACCCAGGGAATGGCTTCACACTGAAAAATCACAGATTTAGATCAGATATCAGGAACAATTTCCTCCCTGGCAGGGTGGGCAGGCCCTGGCACAGGGTGCCCAGAGCAGCTGGGGCTGCCCCTGCATCCCTGGCAGTGCCCAAGGCCAGGCTGGGCACTGGGGACAGTGGGAGGTGTCCCTGCCATGGCTGGGGATGAGTTGATGAGTTTAAGGTCCTTTCCAAACCATTCTCTGGTTCTGTGTATTCATTTTCCACACTCACTGGTGCTTGAGTGTTATTACCCTTTCCCTTCCCCAAAGGGGAACAAGTTAATTTTGAGGCAAAAGTTCAGATTCCTTCCTCTCCAAGCAGCCAACTCTTCACCCCAGCACGTTCATTTTGGGTTTTCTCTTCACTTCAAGCACCAGTAAACACCTGTGGTACTTTCCAGGAGAATTGGCAACTTCACTGTTGATTTTGAGAAAGGCTTTTTTTTTTTGACTGATGAAGGTTTGATTGTAAGTGCTTCAGTATAGGGTGGTTTGGAATAGTTGAAATATTGACAAGTTAATTTTTCCTAAATAAATAAAATACCTTTAGGTTACACTTCTGCAGCCAAGTGACTGCCATAAACTCTTGCTTGCTGTTTCAGAAGGTGATGATTGATGAAGTTGTAGATTCATCATTAGAATGCCAGTTTTCATTTTGAGCTCTCAGCTCAGAGGGTGAATAGCCAGAGATGTATTTTTAGTGTGCAGAGGTTATTCTGGAGATGCTGGCAGTTGCCAGCTGGTGGAGAACGCTGTGCTGAGGCAGGAGCTGAGCAGTTCCTGCTGCCTGCAGTGCCAGCTGGGACAGCCCCTGCTCCCCAGGCTGTCCCCAGCCCTGCTGGGCATGGGCTTGGTGCTGCAGCAAGTGGCCCTGGAGCCATCTCCTGTTGCAGTCACAAGGCTGCTGCCAAGGCAGATTGCCCCTATTTTTAACGAGCCAGATGGAGAAATAAAGGAATCCTGCTCCACAGTCAGGAGTGGCAGCAGCTTCTGAAATCACCTGGATGAGCTGGGATTGTCTGGTTTAATGCACTGCTGCAAGTATGAGCTATAAATTGTGCCACTTGTTCCTCCTGTGCTGTAAATTGTACAAACCTTTCAGATCTGGCATTGTCAGGCACTGATCCCTGCTCCCTGTGAGCAGGGACAGGACCTGAGGGAACAGCTCGAGCTGTCTCAGGGAGGTCTGGGCTCAAGATCAGGGAAAGCTTCTCTCAAAGCTGCTGTCAAGGCAAGCCAGACCCTAAAGGAAACTCTGTCTTCAGATCATTGCTCTGTGGTGGGTGTAGCACCTTCTGAGCAGGTTTGATCTCTGCCCAGAGGTGTGAGCCTGGGAAAGCTCAGCCTTTGGGAGCTTTGACTGGAGTGCTGGGGGAGTTGGAGGACAGGGATGAGCTGTGTTGATACCAGGGAGTTGCTGTGTCCTGCCCTTCCTGCTCTTCATCATTCCTTGGCTCTCCTCTCCCTGACCTCTCTTTACTGTGTTTCATCTCTTCACTTTCCTCAGCAAAGGCAGGGAGAGAAAAAAGGTAACATCCTGGCTTGGATCAGCCCCAGGCTGTGCAGCAGGAGCAGGGCAGGGATTGTCCCTCTGTGCTGGGGTCCCTCCAGGGCTGGGCCCAGTTCTGCTCCTGCAGGAGAGCCCTGGAGGGGCTGGAGCGTGTCCAGGGCAGGGAACGGAGCTGGGCAGGGGCTGCAGAATCCCTGAGGGAGCTGGGCAGGGGCTGGAGAATCCCTGAGGGAGCTGGGCAGGGGCTGGAGAATCCCTGAGGGAGCTGGGCAGGGGCTGGGGCTGGAGCAAAGGAGGCTCAGGGGCCCTTGTGGCTCTGCACAAGTCCCTGCCAGGAGGGCACAGCCAGGGGGGGTCGGGCTCTGCTCCCAGGGAACAGGGACAGGAGCAGAGGGAACGGCCTCAGGCTGGGCCAGGGCAGGCTCAGCTTGGACAGCAGCAGCAATTTGCCCATGGAAAGGGAGCTCAGGCCTTGGCAGGGGCTGCCCAGGGAGCTTTGCAGTGCCCAGCCCTGCAGGTGTCCCCTGCAGGTGGCACTGAGTGCTCTGGGCTGGGGACAAGGTGCCCATGGGGCACAGCTGGCACTGCATGGGCTGGCAGGGCTGGGCCAGCCCCGGGATTTGGGGGTTCTCTCTGGGGATGCAGAGTTCAGGTGGCTCTGTAGGAACCAAGCTCAGTGGCAGTGAGCAGGCTCAGGCTGTGACATCCCAGGAGAACAATCTGTGGGTGTACTTGGGCACTGATTATCAGGCAGCACGGTCAAAACTTGCAAATGTGAGGCTTTTAAGGAGGAGGTTTGTTGTCACAGCTGCCTTGGCTTTCTTCTTGAATCAAACTTGAAAGGTTTTTCAGATCTATTATGTTGGGAAATCAGCATCATGTTACAGTTTTGCAATTGGATTTTTTTCCCAGTGCAAGGCTGCCCCACAACCTTGTAGCAAATTTTCCTGATTACAGGGAACTGCAAACCAGTTGACTTTTGAAGTAGCCACAGGGGAGAAATTTGTGAGCTACAGTAAACAAACCTCCCCATGCCACAGATTTGTGACTTACAGTAAATAAACCATTAGCACTAACAACAGCCTTAATGTTCTTATCCTCTGGCAGGAAAGGAATTTTTATCCTGGAAAGACGTATTAAAGCATTTCAGGACAGGAAAATTACTCTTTGCAGTGTTATTAACTGTCCAGACTTCCTGGCTCATTTAGAGAAGGATCATAACAAAGTTTTCAGAGCCAGCATGGAAAATGTCAGTGCACATGGTGCTTCTCCCCCAGCATGCATCCTCCAGAGCAGCTCCAAGTACTTTACAGTGAGCATGAGCATCCCTTCCCTGGCTGATACATGGTTTTTGTTGTTTTTTAAAGACCCTGTCTTCCATATCTAGATTTTTCCTTGGAGTTCTTGGCTTTGTGTGCACATCCTTGTTCTCTCCAGCATGGCCTGAAATGATTCCCAGCCCTTGGCAGAAATGCAGAGGAGCTGGAACTTGGGGTCACTTGGAGCCATCCTCAGTGTTCAGGGCTGCTCTGTGGGGCAGAGCTGGAGCTGAAATCTGGCTCTTGTCCCAAGAAGCTCTTGCCTTGGCTGTAGCTCTGTGTAGAGACAAACCTGAACCTCACTCTCTGCTTGCTTTGGGGAAATGTTATTCCATAACTCCTCACCCTCAAGTCCAGTGAAATCCATGGAAAGTCTTCCCTCGGTTTGTGTCTGGTTTTGCTCATTTCTTTGCTGTGTCTGAACTTGCCATTCCCACTGGTAATGCATCCAGCAGGATTATTCCTGATCTTGTATCTCAGCATTAGAAGAGAGCAGGGTTGGATGGGATGCTGGGAGAAATCCTTCCCTGGCAGGGTGGGCAGGGGCTGGGATGGAATTCCCAGAGCAGCTGTGGAGCCCCTGCATCCCTGGCAGTGCCCAAGGCCAGGCTGGGCACTGGGGCTGGAGCACCTGGCACAGTGGGAGGTGTCCCTGCCCAGGTGCAATAGGATGAGCTTTAGGGTCCCTCCAACCCAAAACATTCAGTGGTTGCTTTACCCCAGCCAGGGCTTGAAATTTTTCCAGTTGTGGTTGAGCTGCTGGAGCCTGGTTTAAGTGGAACTGCTGGGAAAGCACAGTTGGCACCTGGAAAGAAAGCTGACACTTTTTTATTTTTGTGCCATTAGAATGTACTTGCAGTCAATTAATAGTTGATTTCATCTAGAAATAGGATCTTTCAGTTGGATTGTGCCTTTTGGAATGTATGTGTGCCTGTTCTAGATGTGTCTGCAGTTTGTGTTGTGTCTTGCAGACTGTTTGTTTTCCCCTTATCCCATTGCATGTGCCACTTCCCTGCTTTTGTGGTCACACCTGGGATGGTTCTGCTCTTGAGTGCAAACACGTTCTAGAAGGGAATTGATCTCATGGAACCAGGAAACCCTTGCTTTGGGATAGGCCCTGTCTCATGCAGTGAAGCCCTTTTTGCTTCATCTCCTTGGAGGGAGATTTTAAATAGGAGACAGGAGCTCTAGCAATGGAACTTTACCATGTTTAATTCCTTGTTTAGGCTTTATGAGAGTCCCTGACCCTCCCTGTGAGCTGGTGCCTGCTCAGCCCCCTTTGCAGAGCAAGGAAATCCCTTGTTTGTACAAATGCCCAAGGGCCTGACCTGTCCCAGGGAGTTTCTGTGTCTGTTTCTCCAACATTTGCATTTCTTCCCTATAAAGCTGCTGTTTCTTGTTTGCTGGACCCTTGCTGTTCTTGGCCACCTGTGACCAACCAGTGCTGGAGCAGCAGGGCTAGGTGTGCCCAGGAGGAGGGTGACAGAAGTGACAACCTGCTGTGAATGCCTCAGTTACATTCTGGTTGTGCATCTGAAGAGCTCCTCGTGTCCCGCAGGAGCTGAGAAGGCAGAGCATGGGGGAAATTCAGAGCCCAGTGTCCTTGGGTGGGAGAGAGGAGCTGCCTGAGGCAGAGGTGATGAGGGCTGACAGCTCCTGAGATGCTGATAAGAGCTGCTGGATGCTGAATAATTCTCCTAGGAAATGACTCTTTGAAAATCTGCTTCCAGATCTGCACCAGCAGAGCCCTGCACTTACGTAACCGGGAGAGTTCAGGAGAGCAGCTGCTTGCAGGGGACAGAGTGACCTCCCTGAGTCCTGCAGGGCACAGAGCCTTTGCTTTCAGCAGCAGCTGCAGCCCGGCCCTGCCCTGCCAGACCTTTTATCTGCTGCTTGTGCCTGGAGCAGGGGGCAGGGAATGGGCTGCACATCCTGAGCTCCCTGACGCAGCCCTTGTGCTGACTCAGGGCTTTTTCTTCCTCCCTACCCTTCCCCCAGCAGAGCTGTTACTTAGTGGCAGAATGGGGAAGGTGAAGTGAAACAACTCAAGAATAACCGATTTTCTTTTTTTTTATTATTGTCCCCATTTCAAAGGGTCAGCTCTAAAGCTGAGACAAGCACGTGGATTTTCACAGCACAGCTATGGGGGATTAGGCCAGGCCTAAAAGTGATTAAATCTTGGGCTGGAAGGCACCACTGCTGTCCAAGCCAGACTTAACAGCTCTGGCCTATTCCTTTGGCTGCCCTAATTCCTTTAAAAACATCCAGCTGGACTGAAATGGGAGTTCCTGCAGAGTTGTGTCATGGGCATCTGTGGGAGAGGGAGGGAAGAAGTTCATCAGCCACTTCCCAGAGTATTTCCATGATCTTCTTGCCTTGGATGTGCTGCAGCTGTGTCCCCCTTGCTACAGAAAGTGGCCTGAGATGGGTGGGATAGGTGTGAGAGTTGATGCAGGAATGAGGAAAGGGATAAGCTGCAAAAAGCCATGTAATTCTTTATTCTCTAACCCAGCTGGGGTGGTTCTTGCAGAGGCAGCAGCTGAAGGAACAAGGTTCTTTGTGGTGAGGGCTGGAGAGATCAGAATGGGGTAAGGGGGAACGGCCACAGAAGTGATCCAGCTTTCAAAGCTGGGCTTCAAGAGTTAAGGGTGGCCAGGTTAAAGGGGTGCTGTGGCTCTCAGACTCCTCTTAGAACAAGGTACTCCCATAAAATGAGCATAAAGCTGGCACTGAGGGGCTACAGAGCACTCAGACTCAGCCAAGGCTGGACTCCAGGCTTTGGCCACTCCTCTTCTGCTCCAAGAGTGTCCTGAGTGCCATTGCTCAGGGGTCCTGGGGCCATGGACACAGCTGGATGAGCAGCTTGGGAATAAAGCATCACTGCCTTCAGCTGATGGGATGGAAATACCAGAACCCATCTGCTTTACCTGCTTCTCTTGGTGTTCATGGAGTCGCTGATGGTGAGGTTGGGAGGGACCACAGAGGGTCCCTGGTGCCCCCTCCCTGCTCCAGCAGGGCCATCCCAGAGCAGAGGGCACAGGGTGGGCCCAGGTGGCTCTGGAATGTCCCAGGGAGGAGACTCCAGCCCCTCTCTGGGCTCTGCTCCAGCTCGGTCCCTGCCCAGGGCAGAAGTTGTGCCTCCTGTGCAGGGGAATTGCTGCGCTCAGGCCCTGCCCGTGGCTCTGGGGCCATTGCTGGGCCTGGAGCAGAGCCTGGGCCTGCTCTGACCTCTGCACACAGGGACAGCGACAGGGACAGACACAGGGACAGCGACAGGGACAGCGACAGGGACAGACACAGGGGGGACTGACACAGGGACAGACACAGGGCCAGGCAGGGCTGAGGCCCCTCTCTCTCCCTGGGGCTCCTCTCCAGGCTGAGCAGCCCCAGCTCCCCCAGGCTCTCCTGGGCACGGGGAGGCTCCAGGCCCTTGCTCAGCTCTGCTGGATCTGCTCTGGGAGCTGCAGGTCGTGGAGATAAATCAATCAGATGTGAGATCCAGGGCACTCAGCACTCACATCCTGC
Source organism: Molothrus ater (assembly GCF_012460135.2). NCBI lineage: Eukaryota > Metazoa > Chordata > Aves > Passeriformes > Icteridae > Molothrus > Molothrus ater. The sequence goes on along the minus strand of NC_050479.2, from coordinate 901,209 downwards.
AGGTTACTCTGCACTTCCTTGTCCTCCTTCACAGATCATTCTTGAAGCTAATGTCAGGCTGCTGTTAAGGTTGTTGTAGGTGTGCAAATATTCCCAATCTTGTCTTGCAGATTTTTGGGTTTAGTACTTGTTTTAAAGGAGGAGGAGTCAGAAATTCCCCACTGCCATTGTGATAATGAGGGTTTTTAACACACTCCCCCAAACAAACAAAATGAGCCAACAGGTCACTGCTGCACCTGGGTGAGTAAAGGCAACTTTAAAAAACCAACAAATTGTAGCACTAAGAAACTCCTGGAATTCCTCCTTTACAGGGTCTGGTGGTTCTCAATGAAGCCAACAGCTATTAAAGTGAAAATAAACCAAGATCCTTATTTCTTACTAAGGGCTTTAGAAACAGTTGAGTGACACACTGGCTTTTCACTGTGCTAAATCTTTTAAAATGAGAGTCAGCCACCTCTTGAGAAGGGTGCTGCAATCCAGGCACAGCTCAGCTGGGACTGCAGGAGCCCATGTGTGAGAGATCCCAAATCCTGGGGCTGGCCCAGCCCTGCCAGCCCATGCAGTGCCAGCTGTGCCCCATGGGCACCTTGTCCCCAGCCCAGAGCACTCAGTGCCACCTGCAGGGGACACCTGCAGGGCTGGGCACTGCAAAGCTCCCTGGGCAGCCCCTGCCAAGGCCTGAGCTCCCTTTCCATGGGCAAATTGCTGCTGCTGTCCAAGCTGAGCCTGCCCTGGCCCAGCCTGAGGCCGTTCCCTCTGCTCCTGTCAGGCAGGTGATCTTTGAGGTCTCTCCCAACCCAAGCCATTCCGTGTTTCTGGGTTGCAGAGGTGACTCCTCAGCAGTTTGATCATTGCCACAGGCGTTGAAATACATCTGCAGTGGGGAGCTGCTTTGTTAGTCTGTTCTGGGTGCTGGGTACAAAATAGAAGAAATGGCAGGACTTGACATTTGTGAAGGTTTTTATTTTATCAGTCATTGCTGTAAGGAGCAGAAACTGGCAAGTTTTGCAGAGTGGTGACTGAGGTAAAATGTGATCTCCAAAGAGCAAGGATCAGAATTCCCTGAATGTCTCCAGATGCTTTTGTTTCCAGCACGGACCCAGACTTGCCAGGCTTTGCTAAACCTCTGAGTCCCTTGAGTGCTCCTGGTGCAGAGCTTTGCCATGGAGCATCTGCAGGCTCCAAACGCTGCTCTCAGCCTGGGACACTCATGGCATGTCCTGCTGGGGGGATTTTGTTGTCATTTGGAGTTCTTGGAGGGTGTTGGGACTTTATCTGGTTGGGTTTGTCTCTTTTTTTTCCTGTCAGAGGAGGAAGGTGACTGATAAGTGGCCTCAGGAATTAATTCTGGCATTCAGATCAAGAATTATCTCCTGAGGAATTGTTTAGGAATAGAAATGCTGGGTTGCATTTTAGGGCAAACAAAGCCAGGATCTTTCTTGTGTGAAATGTGTCTGTATAAAGACACAGCACTGAAATAGCTCAATTATTGTTCATTTATACCTCCTGTGGCTTTATTGCAGTTTTCTCTGTAAACATGGCCTCAGCAGAGCACAGATAACTTTAAATAGAAACTCTAATAAAGTTCTGAGCCATATTTTTAAAGTCCATACATAATACACTGTGAAAGGAATTTTCATATTTGTCTGACTCCTATGAATAAATGTTTCTACTGGAGATATTTTCAACCTCCTCATTTTTTTGAGGCAAAAGCTTTAAACATTAGTACTTAAATTCCAGACCATATCTGAATTTATATATGTGGAGTTGTTCTCTACATGGTTCAGTTTTACTTTTATGTGAACAATTCGTGAGGTTACAGTTAGATTATATATATTTTTAAATGTATTTTAATACATATTAATATTATAATATTATATTGTTATAAATATTATAATTAATTTTAATATACATTAATATATAACCGAATATATTTTATCTATATATTTATAACCTTATATATATAATATATATATTCCCACTCCCTCTCTTCTTCCCTCTGTGTTCAAGGTAAAGGAGAATCAATTCCTTAAACCCTAATATATTTAAATATTATATATATATATTTATAATATATTTTTTAAATATATGTATTAAAACAGTGCTTGTATCTAGAGTATTGGTTTATGAGAAGAAACAACTTGGAGTGAGGATCAAGAATTTAAGTATTTCTGAGGTAAGCTACAGCAGGGTAAGGTGGAAGGGAGAGCCCTGAGAGCTGAGCTGGCTGGGCAGGGCCTTGTCTCCCTCACTCAGAGCTGGGGGTAAGCAAATGTTTCTCATTTATATATATTTTATATATATTTTTATATATATATTCTCTCCAAAGATAATCGTGCAGGTGATAAAGCCCAGTTGTAGCTGATATAAAAGTGCTGCTGCAGTGCCTCCTCCTTGCTGGAGTTTGTTGTTCCTTTCCATCCCCGTGCCAGGCTCTCCTCGTCACCCCCAGGCCAGCGTGGGGAAGGCTCCCGGTGCTCTGACTCCATGGGAGGCCACGCATGGGGAGCTTGTGGAGTTTCCTCTGCTGGAAGGGACAGGGAAAGGGCTGGCACTGGATGGGCTGTGAGGTCCCTCCCAACCCACACCATTGCACGCTCTGTGATTTCACTCCCAGGCTTTTTGGGCTTTGCAGAAAGCCCCAGAAGCCAGAGGTGTTCAGGGCAATGGAACAACTTTCACAAGCTGGGGCCTTTCTGCCAGCCCAGAGCAGCACGGGCCAAGGAGCCCGAGCAGGGGGAAATCCCAGAGAGCAGCTGTGGGATGGTGCTGTGGGATTTCCCCTTATTGATCTCCTGCAGTGGCACTGATCTGTCCCTGCTGTCCCTGACCTGGGAACACCCACACGCTCCAGAGCCCCCCAGGCCTGCCAGGAGGGCACAGCCAGGGGTGCCAGGCTCTGCTCCCAGGGAACGGCCTCAGGCTGGGCCAGGGCAGGCTCAGCTTGGACAGCAGCAGCAATTTGCCCATGGAAAGGGAGCTCAGGCCTTGGCAGGGGCTGCCCAGGGAGCTTTGCAGTGCCCAGCCCTGCAGGTGTCCCCTGCAGGTGGCACTGAGTGCTCTGGGCTGGGGACAAGGTGCCCATGGGGCACAGCTGGCACTGCATGGGCTGGCAGGGCTGGGCCAGCCCCTGGGATCCATCCTCTGGCCCTGGTGGGGACAGGACCCGTGGGGTGGCTGCTGTTGGCACCACCCTGGGAAGTGCAAGCTGGAATATTTGCCTTTTCTGGAGGGTTGGGAAGTACAGAACTCGTGAGTGACCCCAGTGCTCAGTGGTTTCCACCCTGTGGACGAGATGTGGGTCTCTGCTGTTCAGGGGAGAAGGGATTTATGTAGGAAGGAGCTGTTTAATGTTGGATTGGTTTGGCACATCCCAGTGCAGCACTGGCTTAAGCTCTTTTTTGACAGGCAAGGGTGAGTAGCTCCAAGTTCCTCGTTGTGCTGTCTAGAAGCAGGATGAAGTGTCAGCTGCATCTCCTGCCTCCTGTGCAGAACACACCCTTGGAGGCACTGTTGGTTTCACTGCTGCTGTGGCAGCTCTGGGCTGCCTTCCCCAGGGATCTCTGTGTGAGCCACTGACAGTGCAGTTGTGCTTCCCCTGCTTGTCTCCCCTTCTTGCTGTTTGAATCATTCCTGAACTCATTGGTCAGCAGCTGCTTTATTTGCTTTACAGTACTTTACATATATATGGTATTTTATAATATACCAACTGTGCCAGATGTTTTGGGGATAAATAAGACATGTTCTCCATCCCTGAGCCCTTCAACCCCAAAAACAGAATCCCAGAGCAGCTGGGCTCAGCATGGACCTGGTGCAGCCTTTGGGCAGAGGCCTTGGGGTCCCTGGTGTGACCCCAGGTGTGACACCTGTGCCTGGAGCTCAGGTGATCCATCAGCAATGAGCAGCAAACCCCAGCGTGTTCCACTCAGGGAGGGATTTGCCTTTCCCTCATTTGCTTCCTGTCTCTGCTGCTCTCAGCTTGCTTGGTCTCAGCCTCTCACATTTAGACACAGCTCTCTGCTCCTTCTCTCCATTCCCCCAGCTGGCTTTGGTTTTTCTCTCGCTTTCTTCTTTTTTTTTCTTCCCTCTGGAGGTTCTTTGGAATAGTTTCTGCTTTCCTTGGCATCCAGCACGGGGCTGGTGTTCAGACTTCCCACTCCCTCCCTGTGTTCAAGGTAGAGGGGGAATTCAATTCCTTTGGAATCCTGGCAGGCTGTGGAGGAGGCTCTTCCCTAAGGGCTGAGCCTGTAAATGCTCTGCTGCTTCCCCTTGTGCTGGAAAGGAGCAGATCATATGGAAACTGCCTGGGCTCTGACAGGGGGGCTTCAGCAGGGACTTCTGCTTTGGGGTTTCCTGCTTTTTCTTTTTTTTCTTTTTTTTTTTTTTTTGGCATTTTTTCTCCATTTGGTTTTGTTTGAGTTTTGTTTTTGCTTGTTTGGGGTTTTGGTTTTGGGTTGGTTTTTTTTTTTTTTTTTTTTACTTTTTCCTCCTCCTTTTTTTCCTCCTCCTTTTTTTCCTCCTCCTCCTTTTTTTCTCCTCCTTTTTTTCCTCCTCCTTTTTCTCTCCTCCTTTTTTTCTTCTCCTTTTTTCCTCCTTCTCCTTTTTTTTCATCCTTCTCCTTTTTCTCTCTACCTTTTTCTCTCCTCCTTTTTTTCCTTCTCCTTTTTTCCTTCTCCTTTTTTTCCTCCTCCTTTTTCCTCCTTCTCCTTTTTTCCTCCTTCTCCTTTCTTCCTCCTTCTCCTTTTTTTCCTTCTCCTTTTTTTCCTTCTCCTTTTTTTCCTTCTCCTTTTTTCCCTTCTCCTTTTTTTCCTCCTCCTTTTTTCCCCTCCTCCTTTTTTCCTCCTCCTCCTTTTTCCCCCTCCTCCTTTTTTTCCTCCTTCTCCTTTTTTTCCTCCTCCTTTTTCTCTCCTTCTTTTTTTCCTCTTTTTTTTCCCTTAAGGTTTCCTTGCAGTCATGAAACCCACAGCATCTGTGAGTTCTTTCCCAGAGCAGAGAACAAGAAGCAAACAGGCAAAGATAAAAGTGCTGATCTTTCAGCACTTCAGGAATGCTTCTGGGAGAGCCCCACAGCTCAGGGGGCTGCTCTGAACCCTTGGATCTCTGCACCTGGAATTTGAAATTCTGGGATAAGCCCTGGGAGCAGCATCAGCTGCTGCCCTGGCCTGGGGCACAGGGCTTTGGGGTCAGGTGCTTGGCCAGATGAGGAGGAAAGAGAGGCAGGGTTGTGTCCCTCATTCCCCAAATTCCAACTGCTGGGGAGCCTGGCTGGCACGAGTGCCAGGGCTCTGTGCACAGGGGACACTGGGGAGGGATCCACAGCAGGCTCCCAAGTTGGAGGCCAGAGGAGAATGTGGGAAGTGTGAAAGGGGGATGGGGAGGGGAGCAAACAGGAGTTCAGACAAAAGGAAATTGTTGGTGCAAGTGAATGCCTTTTCTTAGGGATATTGATAAATTTCTGCTGCTGTTCAGGCAGCCTAAAAGATTCTCCTGATTCTGTTCCCCCCTGCCTTTCTGCTGTTGCCTGGAAGACACGAGTGGAATCTCCCAGGACAAGAGGCCATGGCTCATTGTTGTGCTGGCCATTGTCCCCTGGCTCAGGCAGCTCATGGCAGCCTTTGTGTGCAGCAAGAAAAATGGTTTTCCTTCTCTGTGTGCAGATGAAATTTGGAGCCTGTGTGGTGCCTTTGTTGGCAGAGCCAGTGGTGCTCTCCTGGAGCTCCCCTGGCCTCCCTTGGGCCCTTGCTGCTCCTCAGGGCTGGGACACAGCGGGACATGGAGGTTTCATTGAATTTAATTTAGGGCAGGGCATAAACCCCAGATCACTGATGGTGGCTTGCAGCAGTTGGAAATGGAGCCAGTTCCCCTCCTGAGCAGCAGCAGGGGTTGTGACACTCAGGAAAGGCATGGAGCCTGCAGCAGCATCCCTGGATGGGGCTGAGCTCTGCCCTCACTCCATCTCCATTTATAAAGAAATATTATCTATAGCTCCAGGCTGCTTTGAGGCCATCCTTGGAGCAGAATGAAATGTAGCTGTTTGCTGGGAGGAAGGTGCCCTCATAGATGTGCAAAAATGAGACACTGAGTTTTGGAAGTCCCAGTTGGTCTGGGAAGTATTGATACAATCAATCCTGCTTCCTCACTGCCTTCTTTTCTTCTGTAGTAATTGATCACACAGAAAATATATGGAAAATGGAAGATACTGTGCTGAATATATAATTTGTTCTTTTCCAGGCATCTATTATCAAGCTAAAAGTGACAGAACCATGGCTCAGTTTCCAACACCTTTTGGGGGTAAGTGCTTTCTGGTGTGCTCTGAGCTGTTCCTGTGTGCAATAACTTGGCATAAACAGGTTCCTTTGCAAGGGTTTTCTCTGGGGAAGTGTTTGTGCATCCCTCTGAGCTGAGAGTTCCTGGGCTTTGTGGCTGCTTTGCAGACGCCTCCCAGCGGAGAGCCCAGAGCCCTGGGGCTGCAGCCACCCCTCCCAGCCCCAGCCTCTGGCCCTGCAGGCACAGCCAGGCCCAGCCAGGCCTCTCAGGCAGTGGGCACCCCCTCATTCTGCTCCAGCTGCACTGGACAATGCAGATGTTTCTTCCTTTCAGGCCTCCTGGACTTGGTAGACGCTGAAAGGTGCAGGAGATGCCTTTGGGTGGTATCACTGCCACATTTTGCCTTGTTGTCCCATCACCCACCCCTTTTGTTGTTTAGGTTAGAACAAAAGTGACACATTTTTAATCTTTTCATTTACAGCAGGGCAAGTTGCAGCATCTGGAAATGCCGTGAAAAGGCCAGGCTGGGCCCTGGCAGTGCAGCAGGGACAGGATTTTTTGCTCTTCACATGAAACCACAGAATCCCAGACTGGTTTGGATTGGGATGCTCATCAGTGGACACCTCCCACTGTGCCCAGTGCCCAGCCTGGCCTTGGGCACTGCCAGGGATGCAGGGGCAGCCCCAGCTGCTCTGTGCCAGGGCCTGCCCACCCTGCCAGGAACAATTCCTGCTGTAAAACTCAGCCAGACTTCCCCTCCTTGGCCTGACCCCATCCCTGTCACTCAGCTCTGATGAACAGTTCCTCTTCCTTGCATTCCCTTCACATCCTGGGAATCCATCTGGGACTTTTGCAGCTGATCTGCAGAAGGGTTACAAAGAGCAATCTCAGTGCTGAGATTTCCCATTTCCCTGCCCTGTGGGCAGGTCAGATGGGATGATGGGGGAAGAGGTTCCTTTGCAGTAAAGGAACTGGAATTCAGCTGTGAGTGCTCTGGGGGCAAATGACCTCCCACCCTTGGGTTGTTTGAGGAGATAATGACACTCACAAAGAAAAGAGGCTGGTTTTTAGGGAATGTTTCTCAATGTCATTTCTCCATTTCTTCTGAACCAGGCAACCTGGATATCTGGGCTATTACTGTGGAGGAGAGAGCAAAACATGATCAACAGTTCCATAGTCTGAAACCAACTGCTGGATTTATCACTGGTAAGCAAACAGCTTCCACTTCTCATCTTGTTTAGTTAAATCTTAACCAGGGAGCCTAAATGTGCACAGAGCTGCCTGGGAGACATGTGGGCATAATAATTAGAAAATTTGAACAGGTATTTCTTATTTTATATCTCATTGTTCCACATCAGCCCCATTTCTTATTTTATATCTCATATTTTGCCACATCACCCCCAGCTTTCCTGTTATTTTCTGGTATTTTCTGTTCCCCATCCTGCTGTGGAAGGGAGTGATGGGTTCTTTGTGCCTGGGGTCAGCTCACCACACTAATATTATGATAAATAAAAGGTCTGATTAAATAAAGCTGTGTCATTTTAACTGAAATCAGGTTTAGAAATCCAATTTGTGCAGCACTGACATCAGCATGGTTGACCTCTTGGAAAGATCCAAATGCAGAACTGATTGAAACAGGGGGAAGCAAAGCTCCAAATCAAGGGATTGCACTGATCCTAATAAATTTTCATCGAACTTTGGTCTCAAAGGCAATAGGAGGCCTCCTGTTCATTGCTCTGTTTTGTTACATGGAATTTTCTTAGTGCTTTGTCCATGCTCATCACTCATGGCATGGGCTGGGCAGCTGGTTTTGCCTCCTGATGCCCCATTCCCTCTGCCAGCTGTTTGGAGCTGGAGCTGAAGCCATCTCCTGTTTATTTTACAGGTGATCAAGCCAGGAACTTTTTTTTCCAATCTGGGTTACCTCAGCCAGTGCTAGCACAGATATGGTGAGTGTGGGGTGGGCACAGGGGCTGGGCTCTCCTGGGGCTCCCCAGGCTCTGACTGGGGCCAGCCCTGCTCAGGGGGGATCTGCATCCAGGGCTCCCCTGGGCTGGGGTCCCCCTGGGCTGGGTCAGTGGGGTGGGGGTCCCCAGGGACAGGTGCTGGCCCCTGCCCTGAGGCCACCACAACCCGTGGGGCTCTCCAGTCTTGGGCCACAGGGGCTGGGGAAGGCCCTGGGGGTGCTGGTGGCAATGGCTGGCCCCAGGCCAGGTGTCCCCTGCTGTCCTCAGGTGTCCCCAGGTGAGCAGGAGGCCGATGGGCCTGGGCTGTCCCAGCAAATGGCATTTTGGAAGCTGGCAGTTTGAGACTCTCATTTCAAGTTGCTAAATGCTTTCAGCTCTGTTTAAACTGACTACAATACAATTGTACAATTGCTAAGCACAGTAATTAGTGATAAATCTGCTCAGGGAGAGCCTAGGCAAGACCTGGAGTGTTGGGTACGAAAATGAAGATTGACATTGGCTGTTTCCATTGGAGTTGGAGTCAAAGCTTGAAATTGGAAATTTTTGTCACTCCTTGGTGAGTTCAGCCAGGTCCAAATCTGTGCCCATTCCACAGCACAGACATTGCCACAGTGCCAGATCTTCCTGCAGGAATGAAGGGATTTCTGCTTTGAGCCTGCCAGACCTGGACCTGTGTGTGCAGGGACAGCACCCAGGGAATGGCTGCCAGTGCCAGAGGGCAGGGCTGGATGGGATCTTGGCAATGAGGAATTGTTCCCTGGCAGGGTGGGCAGGCCCTGGCACAGGGTGCCCAGAGCAGCTGGGGCTGCCCCTGCATCCCTGGCAGTGCCCAAGGCCAGGCTGGGCACTGGGGACAGTGGGAGGTGTCCCTGCCATGGCAGGGGTGGCTCTGGGTGGGATTTGGGGTCCCTCCAACCCATCCCATTCCATAATTCTATGATTATTCATGGTATACATTAATGATATTACTACCAGCACAGATATTGGTGTGAGACAGAGAGAATTAAGAGTGGTTTTCATTGTGGATTGGGTAAGGGGATAGAGAACTTTGGGGGAATCTGTTCCCTTTTCCTCTGTGAGCTATTTCAGAAGGAGTTCATTGCCATTACAAAGCATTTCTAGTGCAGTTAAGGGCTGTTAAAGGCAGAATTCTGCTCTGACAGGAGAATGAGGAGAATTGTTTTATTGCTTTTGAAATCTGCATGCCCAGACCTACATGGCTTTTAAATAAAGAGCTTATTTTCTTTTCTGATTATCTTCATCTTACACATATCAAAGCTGGACTGCTTGTCGTATTTGCTGAAGCCTCAGTGAGTGTTCAAATGTCCCTTTGGAACTTCTCTTGCCCCTGAATTAAACAAGGAAAGAAGTTATGTCTTAAACAAGACATCCTTTCTCCAAAAATCTTCCATAGGCCTTGGCTTTAAATAGGTGTTAACAAATCCAAACAGTTGTAAATAGTCTGACTAAGGATCTCTTCCTCTCTGAATTATTCACTTTTCCAGGCTCTTGAGAGGAAGGGAATCATTCCACTCCCTCTGGAGTTGTCATAGAGACAAGACCTGCACATTTTTGTTAATGAAGCTGAACTAAAACTTACTCAGGCTGCCTTTCTAAATCATAAAGCAGCTCATGGACATTCCTTCCTCTCTGTCTCACTCGTTTTTTCAGTCATCTCTGAATTAAATGAAGTAAATATTTAAGTAAAAATCTTTATACAGATCCCTGAGTACTTTGGAGGGGGAGTTTGGGAGTAATGAGCCTGAAATCTCTGAGAGATGGGAGCTGCTGCTCTTCCATCAGCGTTTGCTCTTGGAATGTCTGTGTTGGGCTTTTGGAGGTGGCATTTGATTGTTTCTGGGAGAGAAGGGGAGCTACAGGAGTCCTCCAGGAAGGAAAGTAATTCTGAGTTAAAACAACTTGTACAACTTGTAAAACTGTTTACAAAAACTTGTCAAAAGTTGATTTTCTGATCTGAGAAATCCCACACTGGTTTGGGCTGGGAAGGACCTCAGAGCCCACCCAGTGCCAGCCCTGCCATGGCAGGGACACCTCCCACTGTCCCCAGTGCCCAGCCTGGCCTTGGGCACTGCCAGGGATGCAGGGCAGTCCCTGAGGAGCTGTCTGTCTGTCTGTCTGTGCTGTTCTGGAGGTGCTTTCCTGTCCTTGGTCATTCTGCTGATGGTGGCTCCTGCTGACTGTGGCAGTGGGAGGAAAGCCTGGCCTGAGTTTGCTGAAGGGTCCCTCCCAGCCGGGGGACACAGGGAACAAATCTGATCAGTGCCTCCCTTCTGAGCCCAGAAAAACGTCCCCAGAATTCCTTCAGAACAGCAGCTTTTGTTAACACTGAGAATTCCTGTGGCCCTTGTACTCCTCATGCCAGGAAAGAAGTCTCAGTGAGCAAAGGAGTGAAGTATTATGGTCTGCCATGGCAGCTTCTGTGCTGCTCTGCCCTTCAGCAGCTCCAGACTCCTCCAGGCTGGTGATCAATTAAGAAGCCTCTAATTGGGCTTTGAGCTGGGCCTGCAGTGGCTTGGGAGATAACTGTGCTTAAGGAATAATCTGCCTTTCTTGAGAGCCCTGAGGAATGGGGCCTCTCAGAGCATCTCCTGTGTGGCCTGGGCATGAAAGGAGAGCTGAAATAATCACTGCCAGCTGCTCTCCATGCTTTTGGGGTTACTCATTTTGTCAGCACAGAGTCACTGGGTGACTTCCCTGTTCCTGACATCTGCTTCCCTCCCCACCTTCCTGAATCTGTGTCCAAGGGGAGGCCAAGTGGGGTAATTCTGGGAATTCCTGCACAGGCATGCCCAGAGACCTGAGTGCTGCTCACCGCTGCTGGCTGAGCTGTGCCACATCTGGGCCTGTGCAACCCCGGGGGAATTGCTCCATTTCCAGCTGGGTCAGTGCAGATTTGGGAACTGCACAGTGATCCCTGCCTTAGCACAGGGCTGCTTGCACGGATAGGGGCTTTGTGTGCTAATTACAGCACGTTTGTCTGTGCTAATTAGCATGTGCTAATTTCCCATGTTTGATGGGAATACTGCCCGTGTTCAGTTTCTGCACCTCATACATGCCAAAGTAATCAAGCTGGCTTTTCATTCTGCAGAAAAGATGAGAGAAAGGAGGAGGAAAAGATCCATGGGGAAGGATTGGTCAGCACTGAGCCCTGGGGTGGTGCTGAGCCCTCTGCAGCTCTTGTGTTAGATACAAGCACAGGCCTGGCCTGCAGAAGATAATAAATATTTAGTCAATGTTTAATCCATTTACCCTGCACTGGTTCCAGCCAGGCCACAAATGAAACAAATGCAAGGGCACCACATTGTCCCAATTCCATTAGGAGCAGAAATGAGTGGAATTAGGTGGTGTTTGCTGGCTCCCTGCATTTCAGGTGCTGCTTGTTCCAGAGCAGCACAGTGAAATCCAGCAGCCTGACACCAGCTTCTGCAACTAGGAATGGAAATGTGTCCTATTTCAGCAGGAAGAGTTTGTCAAACAAAAGCTGCTTTTTCTTTGCACTCTGTAAAACTGGAGAAATTCTGGGGGCTGCAGAGAACTCTCTGCACTGATGTTTGTGCTGGTAATTTCAATAATGAAGCTGTTGGTGTAGAGTAAAGGAGTTCACAGAAGGTCAGATGTTGAATGAAAAGCTACAGCTGCTGATGTGAATTGGAGTTCAATGAGAGCAGTGACACTGGTGCACATCAGAGTTTCTGAATGCTGGGGAATTAATGTTTCCCATGGAGGATGCAAAGATTTGCTGTGTCCCAGCAGGAAATGGTGCCTGGAGAGCCAAGGTTCCTACAGGGTGATCTTTGCTCTTCCTGCATTTTCCTGGCAGGGAGAGAACCCACTGAGGGTCTAATAGAGTTAATAAAAGGTTTTTATCTTATAAATCAAAGTATTTGCAGGTGTAGAAGCCACTGGTAAGACTATTATGGGAAAGGCTGGGAGAGCTGGGGGTGCTCACCTGGAGAGGAGCAGCTCCAGGGAGAGCTCAGAGCCCCTGGCAGGGCCTGCAGGGGCTCCAGGAGAGCTGCAGAGGGACTGGGGACAAGGCCTGCAGGGACAGCACCCAGGGAATGGCTGCCAGTGCCAGAGGGCAGGGCTGGGTGGGATCTTGGCAATGAGGAATTGTTCCCTGGCAGGGTGGGCAGGCCCTGGCACAGGGTGCCCAGAGCAGCTGGGGCTGCCCCTGCATCCCTGGCAGTGCCCAAGGCCAGGCTGGGCACTGGGGACAGTGGGAGGTGTCCCTGCCATGGCAGGGCTGGCATGAAATGAGCTCTAAGGTCCCTTCCCATCCAAACCAGTGTGGGACTCTGGGATTCAGCATTGTCCAGCACAGGTGCAGCACGTGCTTTTGAAGGATATCAGTATCTGTGTCTCAGTGTCCTCTCCAGACTTGCTCTAAATGCTTCTCCCAGATTTTCATTCTGTTATTTAGCCCCAGGGCATCAGAACTGGTGGATTAAGGCAGCTGCACCACTGGAAATCCTTCCTTAGGACTTCTGGAGAGGTTTGGAGTGTCTGTGATGGGGATCTAAACCTGTGCTGCTCCCTGCTGGGATCTGCCTCTCCATGGGGGTTTTCAAGTTTTGGGGTTTTTTTTGAGTGGGGGGATTTCCATTTTGCCACTGCCTTTACCTGGCTGTCTCCTTGTGTATCAGTTACAAACAGCTGTCAGTTCACTGGGGTACTTTTGGAATAACTTTCCACCTAGCTGCACAAAAACTCTCTTTGAGAGGAATTTGATCAGAAATGAAGCTCTGGTTCAGCCACACTGCCCAGGGCCACACCCATGACACAGAAGTAAATGCATGAACTTCAAAATGGGTATTGTTGCAGTGCTGAAATCTGTTCTTAATTCTTCAGAGGAATGCAAAGCAATAAGCATGGTGCTCAGAAGGAAGTGTACAGCTGTTTCTGTTAGTGATGTGCATTTACTCAGGGGGTTTTTGGTGTGCAGTGGCAGGAACTGACACTCTTCCTCCTGCTTCTCTCCCTGCAAGCTCCCAGCCCTATTCCCTGCTGAGCTGGGTTTTCTTAACTAGCAAGGCAAGGAACAAAAAGCAGACTGTTTAAGTCAGACTCCTTTCCCTGAAAGCCTATTCAAGGCCTAGGCTCAATGTTTCATCTTGAGTGCTATTGTTTAATTGAAAACACATTTGCACACTCCCAGATGGAGCAGTGCTGAGGGGAGTCACAGATTTAAAGAATGTTTTATTTTAAGTGGAGCTAAAGTGCAGATTTGCAGACTCAGTGATTTGCTTCTCTGTGGTGCTGTTTCAGGACCCTGTGCTTTCATTGGTGGGATTTTGCAAAGTTTTTGTGCAGCTGCATTTGTTCTGGATGCTTCCTTGTAATTCCTCAAAGAGTTGAAAAGCAACTTCAAAAATATTTAATAGTCACCCAAGGAAAGAAATCAAGGAGCTCTTAAGTCTAAATAGTGTGTTAGTTTTGGCCTGGTATAATTTTGGGTGGAAATTAGTGAGAATCTCAGAATCCCTGGGGCTGGCCCAGACCTGCCAGCCCATGCAGTGCCAGCTGTGCCCCGTGGGCACCTTGTCCCCAGCCCAGAGCACTCAGTGCCACCTGCAGGGGACACCTGCAGGGCTGGGCACTGCAAAGCTCCCTGGGCAGCCCCTGCCAAGGCCTGAGCTCCCTTTCCATGGGCAAATTGCTGCTGCTGTCCAAGCTGAGCCTGCCCTGGCCCAGCCTGAGGCCGTTCCCTCTGCTCCTGTCCCTGTTCCCTGGGAGCAGAGCCCGACCCCCCCGGCTGTGCCCTCCTGGCAGGGACTTGTGCAGAGCCACAAGGGCCCCTGAGCCTCCTTTGCTCCAGCCCCAGCCCCTGCCCAGCTCCCTCAGGGATTCTGCAGCCCCTGCCCAGCTCCCTCAGGGATTCTGCAGCCCCTGCCCAGCTCCCTCAGGGATTCTCCAGCCCCTGCCCAGCTCCCTCAGGGATTCTGCAGCCCCTGCCCAGCTCCCTCAGGGATTCTCCAGCCCTTTCCCAGCTCCCTCAGGGATTCTCCAGCCCTTTCCCAGCTCCTCAGCCCCTCCTAGGCTCCAGCCCCTTCATCACCTCGAATATCCCCACTCATGTGAGCCTGCTCCTGGGGCAGGGCCTGAAGTTGCTCACTGCAGGCTGTAACTGTGCAAACACTGTGTTTTGCAGGGCTCTAGCTGACATGAACAATGATGGGAGGATGGATCCCTTGGAGTTTTCCATAGCTATGAAACTCATCAAGCTGAAGCTCCAGGGGTACCAGCTCCCGGCCGCGCTGCCGCCCATCATGAAGCAGCCGCCCCTCGCTCTGCCCGGTGCCCCAGGATTTGGTAAGATCCCTGTTCTCCTCCATTTTCCTCACTGTTACCTGGGACTGCAGCAATTCCATTGGCCTTTTGCAGTTTCTCCAAGAAAATTTTAGGGAAAAGTGCTTCCAAAAACACATGGACTCAAATCCAGATGTTGCACACGCACTGAGACGAATTGCACTGGGCTTTTACCTGAGCTGAGCTCCTGTTTGCTTCAGGTTTGCACTGCTCCAAGCAAAACATGGCTCAGGTAGCAGGGCTGGTGCATTCCAAAGGGCTGGAGTTGTGGTTAAACTGTTGGCATTACTGGATCTCCAGCTTTGGATCTCTGCTCTGTTGTTCTTGAGTTTTTACAATCTGCTTTGAGGAGCAGTGCTGCTCTGGTAGGAGCTGAACAGCTGCTGGGATGAAGTATTGCCAAAGTTATCATCATTTCTAGGATGAGTAGGGAAGATGGGATGGGGAAAGGAAAATAACCAAATAAGGCCAAACCTCTGACACCTTGGTCCTGTCATGAGAGGTTCTTTTCCTTTCTGCTTTAGTCTTTGCTGTGGCTCAGGGTTATTGGTGCCTGGGAATCCTGGAATGGTTTGGAATGGAAGGGACCTTAAAGCCCCTCCAGTGCCACCCCTGCCATGGGCAGGGACACCTTCCACTGTCCCAGGCTGCTCCCAGCCCTGTCCAAGCTGAACTTGGGCACTGCCAGGGATGCAGGGGCAGCCCCAGCTGCTCTGGGCACCCTGTGCCAGGGCCTGCCCACCCGGCCAGGGAACAATTCCTCATTCCCAATATCCCATCTAAATGTCCTGAGGAAAGGGAACAGTGCCTTTGATAAACTGCTTGCAGCAGTGTGGTTTGATCCACTGGAACCCCCACAAGTTTTACAGTCAGAAATTCAATTCTTTGGAAGAAGACAATGAAACTGGGCAGAGCCAATGCAGGGTTAAGTGAGCAAAGGCAGAAGGAAATGATCGCCCACAAAGCCCAGCCTTGGGGAAATGGTGATTCCCCTGTTCTCATTGCCTGCAGATTGATGTGAGCTGTTTGCACACCCCTCCTTCTTCCCCTGGCACCACTGACCCTCCTTAACCCCCTGGTTCCCTGCAGCTGTGCTTGCCCTCAGCCTCTCACCCTGTGCTCTCCATCAGCTTTGCCCTGTCTGATCCCAGCCCAGGGATCCCAGCAACCCTGCAGCTGCTGGGCCAGCCTGGGGCTGCTGGGCCAGCCTGGGGCTGCTCCTCCTCTCTGGGGCTGCTCCTCCTCCCTGGGGCTGCTCCTCCTCCTCCCTGGGGCTGCTCCTCCTCCTCCCTGGGGCTGCTCCTCCTCCCTGGGGCTGCTCCTCCTCCTCCCTGGGGCTGCTCCTCCTCCCTGGGGCTGCTCCTCGTCCCCGGGGGCTGCTCCTCCTCCCTGGGGCTGCTCCTCCTCCTCCCTGGGGCTGCTCCTCCTCCCTGGGGCTGCTCCTCCTCCTCTCTGGGGCTGCTCCTCCTCCTCTCTGGGGCTGCTCCTCCTCCTCTCTGGGGCTGCTCCTCCTCCTCTCTGGGGCTGCTCCTCCTCCCTGGGGCTGCTCCTCCTCCTCCCTGGGGCTGCTCCTCCTCCTCCCTGGGGCTGCTCCTCCTCCTCCCTGGGGCTGCTCCTCCTCCTCCCTGGGGCCGCTCCTCTCTCAGGTCAAGGCGCACAGTTCGTTCCCTCTGTAGCAGATGCTGCTGGACAGCTGGGGGCGGTGCTGCCCCGCTCTGAGGCTGTCCCCGTGTCCCGTTCCTGTCCCTGCAGTGCCACCCCGGGCCGGGAGGGCTGTCGCAGGGCTGGGAGGTGCCGCTGGAGGTGTCGGTGACCCCGCGGGCGCCGTCTCGGGTGTGCGTCAGAACCAACGTGTGCTTTTCTCGCCCGTAGGTCTCGGGGGCATTGCCAACATGCCACCCCTCAGCAGTGTGGCCCCGGTGCCCATGGCATCCATCCCAGTCGTGGGGATGTCCCCCCCGCTGGTGTCCTCTGTCCCTGCCGCCGTCCCTCCCCTGGCTAACGGAGCTCCTGCTGTCATCCAGCCCCTGCCTGCTTTCGCTCACCCCGGTACGCCGCTCTCACTCTCTTCTGCTGCTCCTAACAGCTCCTCCCCTGCCTTTCCTGGGACGCGTGGGATTGGCCACTCCAGTGATGCCTTTGGGGAAGGACTGTGCTTTGCTTTAGCCCACTTGGCACACTTGGAGAAGAGCTAAAAGGAGGAATGTGGACATGGCCTCCCGCAGGAGTCCCTCGTGGTGAGAAAATAAAGCAGCACTTGGAGAAATGAACTTGCCAGGAAGCTGTTGCCTGGAAATTGGGCCTCTCCTGTCTCTTTGTACTGCTGTTTGTTAGGGTGACTTTAATACTGGACTACATGTACCAAGATATAATTTGGTATCAACAGGGTTTCCAGCAAGCTGTGGAAGTAAAAAGATAGGATGGAAATGCCCTTGTGTTTCCCCCTGTCCTGCTGGTCTCCCTGATTTTGATATTGTTAAAAAGTTCCCATCAGACCCACAGTGCTTGTACTGGAGTTAGGAGTGAGTGAATGTCAGGGAGTGTCCTGGGTCACTGTGAACAGCAATAAATCCCTGTTTTCTCTCTTCCCAGCCACTTTGCCAAAGAGTTCTTCCTTCAGCCGCTCGGGGCCGGGAGCTCAGCTCAATGCAAAGCTGCAAAAGGCACAATCCTTCGACGTGGCCAGGTGGGGCTGGGGCACGGAGCTTGGGTCCCCAGGGCTGGGGAGACTCCTTCCCTTGCCCAAAGTGCTCATCTGAAATAATAGTTCTGGCAGAAACCAGTTCTGCAGAGGCTCCACTGCAGCATTCCATGTGGTGCTGTTTACTCCACCTTATTAATGCTCCAGGAGCAGGGAATCATGGAAATGAAGTAATTAACTATTAACAGTGATGACATTGTCTTCAGTTGATTTTTAGAACAGCATTTGCTTCTATAAACAAAACCTGCATCGTGCACAGGCACTCCTGGTACTGGGAAAACAAGACAAGGAATGCATTATTTAAAATTAGCAACTGCAGGGTAATTGCTGAAAGCAAAATATTTCATAGGTCTCATATTTTAAATGCACTCCACATCACTGTTTCTTCTATATTCTTCAAATTCTGTGTGAAAAATCACTTTAAGGGCTTTTAGATTATTCCAATGCCTAGAAAAATGTGAGTTGGGCAAAAAGGGTTTTACTGTGGTTTAAAAAAATGGATCTAAGGAAGCTCTGAGAGGAGTTAAGAGAGGGATTTCCCAAAGTCCTTATAAATCATCTCTCTCATGGATCTATGGCACAGGTTTTTTGCAAGAGGAAAATGGCTTGGGACATAATTAAATGATCTGGTTTTATTTTTATTTCCTTCTACAGGCTTGTCTATTGCCCTGCTATTAGATAAGTGACACTACTCACTATTGATTTGCAGTATTGACTCCAAATAATTTAAAGTCTTTCAAAACAAATAATTTTCTCTCTGAAACCTAAACTGGCCAGGAGCAGAATAGGGATGCTCTGGTATAATTTATGTGTAACACAGAAATTAAAATGTGTGGAACCCCCAAATCCAGCAAAACTGAGGAGGAATTCCTATGGGTAAAAATTAAATATTTGGCTTTTTTTCTTATCTTCATCATTGAAGGGGCAGCTTGTTTTTGCTTTGCTCCCATGAAGGGCTTTTATTAAAGCTCAAGAGTTTAGAAACCAAAAATAAAGATAGAGAAACAGGTTTGTGTCTTGTCATGTGAGAATGGTATTATAAGGTCAGAAAAAGGACAAAGTTTGAATGTGCCTAAAGGCAGAAAAACTCTGCTCCTTGTTTTTCAGAATTAGGATTTCTGAGCCACCAAGCCTGGGAAATTAGAGCTGCAAATCAACTCAGCCTGTTATGGAAATGGATTAGAACTGGGAATATTACATTCCTCACTTGTTCCATTAGGAGAACCTTTACCTTCAAGTGTGGCTTTCTCACAACTTTTTTTTTTTACATTTCCAGTGTATTTTACATTTGTTTTCCTTCAGCAGCTCTATCTGGCTAAGAGAAACAGTTAAAGACAGAGTAAAATGTTACTCTGCATTTCCTGTTACATGTTTAGGTAAAATCTTGTAGCTCCACTGAACAATTTAGGTTCCTTCATTCTCTGCCAGTAAAAAAAAAAAAGTGAAACTCTTAAAAAAAAAAAGCAAACATCTTCCAAGAGTATGAATTGTGATAAATGTTTGCAAACAAGAGGTTAAACCTGTGGTGGTTTCAGGAATAACAGGGAATGTTAGATCATGGAGTCATGGAATGGTTTGGGCTGGGAGGGACCTCAAATCTCACCCAGTGCCACCCCAGCCATGGCAGGGACACCTCCCACTGTCCCCAGTGCCCAGCCTGGCCTTGGGCACTGCCAGGGACCCAGGGGCACCTCAGAACCTCCCCACCCTCCCAGCAAAACTGGGGGCAAGAACATTTTCAGGCACAAAACTTGATCTCAGTGCAGCACTTCAGCCTCTTGTGAGGGTGGGCAGGCCCTGGCACAGGGTGCCCAGAGCAGCTGGGGCTGCCCCTGCATCCCTGGCAGTGCCCAAGGCCAGGCTGGGCACTGGGGACAGTGGGAGGTGTCCCTGCCATGGCAGGGCTGGCACTGGGTGGGCTCTGGGGTCCCTCCATCGCAAACCCTGCTGTGATTTATGACTCTGTGGTTGTTCCATGACCTTCCTGAGATGAGCTCTCCAATTGTGCTGTTCTCCCTGCCCTCCCTGCAGCTCTCCTGCCGTGGCAGAGTGGGCTGTGCCTCAGTCCTCACGCCTCAAGTACCGGCAGCTCTTCAACAGCCACGACAAAACCATGAGTGGACACCTGACAGGTACTGCCACAGCTTCTCTTGTCTTCTTGTTTCCAGCCCTAAGAGCCAATTTTCTGCCCCTGAGGGTGTTGTTCACATAGTAAGAGGCTCATCAGTGTTTTTCTGTTTGAATCCTCCAAGTGCTTAAAGCTCTTGTTTAGAAGCAAATACTCATCACAGCTGGGATCATTTCAGCACCATTTTTCATTTCTTTTCTGCAAAGCTGACCTTGGGAAATGTTTCTGGAAAAGGGCACAGTGGGTTCTGTGAAAACCTGTGCAGCCATTTCCAGTGCTTGGTTCACCCATGTGGTAATCACATATCCTCTGAACAGAGAGAGACACAGTTCTCTCCCAGGATTTTCCCTTCCTGGGAAGCTGTGAGAAGCTGTAAGAAAGTTCAGAGAAGAGAATAAAAAACAATTCTTATCTCCATTTGCTGCAGCTGTTGTTGTGCACATGTAGAATGTGTTATGGAGATTGTCTACCAAAAGGGAGTTTCTTAATTAGACACTGGATAGTGTTTAGGTAGATTGACCAATTAGGTTAAAGCTGTATCTGACAGTCTGTAAGAGTTACAGGTTTCTTAATAGTATAGTATAATATAGTATAGCTTAATTAAACAATTGATCAGCCTTCTGTAATCATAGAGTCAATGCTAATTATTTCCTGTGCAGGGCACCTTTACCATCATACACCCTCTGCTGGGAACAGTGGCCACTTCCAGGGAGAGACTAGAACTGGTCCCCTGGCTTGATTTTACCACTTCTGGTGCATGTCTTTGTGGTTTAGAGTTTTCTTGGGTTTCAATCTGAGGGATTTGGTTGCCCAGAGCAGCTGGGGCTGCCCCTGCATCCCTGGCAATGCCCAGGGCCAGGCTGGGCACTGGGCTGGGAGCAGCCTGGCACAGTGGAGGTGTCCCTGCCATAGCAGGGGTGGCACTGGGTGGGCTGAGAGGTCCCTCCATCCCAGCCCAGTCTGGGATTCTGTGGCTGTTGTGCAGAAGTGAAGTGTTATTTCTTGGTTATTGGGGGAGCCAAGTTCCTGCTGCTCACATCTCTTACTTATTTTGTTAATATTTGTTTCCCTTCTAGGTCCCCAAGCAAGAACGATTCTCATGCAGTCAAGTTTACCCCAGGCTCAGCTGGCTACAATATGGTAAAAGAAATGTTTCCATTTCCATCAAAACACCAACTCTGCTGAAACCTCTGCACTGGAGCCCGTGGGGTTTTCTCCATTCTCAGTCTCACTGATAAATCACATGTTGCTCTTTGTGCTGTGTAACTTTATAAACCAAACCTGCACTTCTGTGCCTTTACTCATATTATTCCACAAGAGCACCAGGAGCATCTTTTGTGTGATGATTTGGAAATTGTGGTTCAATGCTGGGTTTTTAGGCAGAGCAGATGTTCAGCATCCTGTGCCTTCCACATCCCCTGACAGAGCACCAGGGGAATTTCCCTTTGCACAGCTGGTAGAACAGGGAGCTTAACCCAAGGCACACTTTCTGTGGGGTTTCTCTGCCTTTTCCATGGGTACAGGAGGGCTGATTTCCCAGGGACCTGTACAATCATGGATTTTAAAAGCATTTGTCTCAGCTTCCCTTTTGCCTTCCAACTTGTTTGCTGAACTTTATGATGTTTTTATTGCCCCATGGGAAGTTGTTCCTAATTAACTCCTGTCCTTTGGGAGTGTTTGCTTGAGAAGCACTGGAGCTGGCCCAGGGCTCAGTGTGAGGATGGCAGTGGTGCAGTCACTCTGACAAGGCCATTCAGCTGCACTTGTTCTCTTTGCAAAGCACTGGCAGTTGTGTTATAAATTAAAAACCACTCTTTCCTTCTCTGTCTCCTAACAAAGGGATGAAAACAAACCAGCCCAGTCCCCCAGCAGATGATTAACCAAGAAATGCTCTGCTTTTGCCAGCCTTGGAGTGCTTGTGTGGGCAGGCAGCTGCCACCAGCTCACTGCAGGAGCTGCAGGCAGGACTCGCTCAGCTGGGCCGGTGACAGCTGCCAGTGCACTGAGATGGGGAAGGGACATTGCAGCTCTTGTTGCTCCTTTCCTGGGCCCTGCTCTGGGCTGAGGGTTGCCAGCCTGGGCTGGGGCTGGAATCCCTGGCTCAGACACTCCAAGGGAAGAGGTGGTGATGCTCAGCCTCTGGGCTGTCCTGGGAGCTCTGACCCAGCTGATCTCTCATTTCTGTGCATGGTGCATTCCCAGTCTCTTGGCTTGTTCCTGTGCTCCAGCCTGAGGAGTTCAGTGCCACAGGTGTGCATGGAGTGAGGCTGGGATTGTCTCCCAAACCTAAATCCCATCAGCAAAGTCCTGTGCCTTGGCACTGCAGAAGGATTTATCACTTACTTCCCTTGGATTTTCACAGTACCATGGGAGATGTCCCTGCATGGTTAGAGTGCAGCATGCTGGAGAAACAGCTCCTGAGCTAAGGGACCCACAGGGACCATCCAATCCCACCCCTGCCCTGCTCAGCCCCCACCAAGCCCAGCCTGGGCATCCCTGGCAGCCTCGGGGCTGTGCCCATTCCCTGGGCAGTGCCAGCACCCTGTGGGGAAGAACCTTTCCCTAAAACCCACCCTAACTCTGCCCTTGCTCACTCCATCTGCTCCCTGGGTGCTGTCCCTGGCTGTTAATTTTGTCCAACACCACCCTAACAGAAGTAAAATCATAAAATCATTTTGTGCCTCTCTTGGAGCTCTGCTTTGGGGCCACCCAGAGACATGAGTCTGTAATTTTTGATATGTGCATAATGCCAGGGTGGCTTGGTGCTTGTCGGAACTAGAACATCAATGGCTTTGATTGCACTGCCAGTGGGTGCCCTGGAATGTGAGACAGGAGCTTCCAGGGAGGAAGGAGACCAAACCTAAAAGTTCTGCCAAACACCTGAGCTGGTTCTGTTGGGTGTTCACGAGGTGTTCAAGAGAACTCCCCTGGTTCAAGGTCCTTCTCTGGCACGAAGGAGCTCCTGGCAGCACCCAGAGCAGGTGAAGGAGAAGCTGTGGCTGCAAGGTTGGATTTCAGACAGACAGCCACGAGAAATGGGGGAAATAAGGAAGCATTTGGGCTTTGCTGTTCATTTGTTTTGAAAAAGCAGAGTAATGTGGAAAAAACCAGAAAAATTGAATGAATTTAGAACTGTTGTATGTTGAAGCAATGCCTTTGAACAGTGATTTCTAATAATTAATAATTTCCTTGCTTTTCACTTCCCTTTAACAAGGAATCTCTCTGACATTGATCAAGATGGGAAGCTGACAGCTGAGGAGTTTATCCTGGCTATGCACCTCATTGATGTAGCCATGTCTGGTCAGCCACTGCCTCCTGCCCTGCCCCCAGAGTACATCCCACCTTCATTCAGGTACCTGCCCATCCCTGGGAGCTCAGTCCCTTCATTCAGTCACTGCCCATCCCTTTGGAGTTCAGTCCCTTCATTCAGTCACTGCCCATCCCTGGGAGTTCAGTCCCTTCATTCAGTCACTGCCCATCCCTGGGAGTTCAGTCCCTTCATTCAGTCACTGCCCATCCCTGGGAGTTCAGTCCCTTCATTCAGTCACTGCCCATCCCTGGGAGTTCAGTCCCTTCATTCAGTCACTGCCCATCCCTTTGGAGTTCAGTCCCTTCATTCAGGTACCTGCCCATCCCTTTGGAGTTCAGTCCCTTCATTCAGGTACCTGCCCATCCCTTTGGAGTTCAGTCCCTTCATTCAGGTACCTGCCCATCCCTTTGGAGTTCAGTCCCTTCATTCAGGTACCTGCCCATCCCTTTGGAGTTCAGTCCCTTCATTCAGTCACTGCCCATCCCTTTGGAGTTCAGTCCCTTCATTCAGGTACCTGCCCATCCCTTTGGAGTTCAGTCCCTTCATTCAGTCACTGCCCATCCCTTTGGAGTTCAGTCCCTTCATTCAGGTACCTGCCCATCCCTTTGGAGTTCAGTCCCTTCATTCAGTCACTGCCCATCCCTGGGAGTTCAGTCCCTTCATTCAGTCACTGCCCATCCCTTTGGAGTTCAGTCCCTTCATTCAGTCACTGCCCATCCCTGGGAGTTCAGTCCCTTCATTCAGGTACCTGCCCATCCCTTTGGAGTTCAGTCCCTTCATTCAGTCACTGCCCATCCCTGGGAGTTCAGTCCCTTCATTCAGGTACCTGCCCATCCCTTTGGAGTTCAGTCCCTTCATTCAGTCACTGCCCATCCCTTTGGAGTTCAGTCCCTTCATTCAGTCACTGCCCATCCCTTTGGAGTCCCACTCCTGGGTTCTGTGTGTCATTTGGGATGGTTTTGGGAGTGTCAAGCACAGGAACTGAGCACTGAGCCCTCACCTTTTGCCCTGTGAGAGCAGGCTTTGGGTGGGTGTTGATGCTGGCACACCTTCCAGGCTGCTCAATCTAGATTTAAGTTCAGGCTTATACTCCTGCAGAGCAGTCAGAATGTATTGGAATTCCTGGATGGATTTGCTCTGCACCCCATCCAGACCTCCCTGGGTACAGCTGGTTTGGGAGCAGTGGGGTCACTCATCACTTCTCCTGCTCCATTTCACTTCTTTGTGGAGGAATAGATGGGAAGAAAGTAACAGCAATCAAAATAAGTGTATTTATACTGGGTTCTTCAGGTGTCCTTCTAAAGAGTCCCAATTTTTTTGTATTCCACCTGGGATCTTGCTTTTAGCTTGACTGTAGTGAGCTCTTCCTCTGTCTCTGCTGTTTTTGCTGTAGTTTAGGTCAGCATTTCCCCAAACCCAGACTGGCTGGGCAAAAATCTCCCCCCAAGTGAGAGATTCTGGGGACAGGGTTGAACCCATCTGGAAGCAGAATTTGGGACTGGGGTTCTCAGCTCACCTGTGAGCTGCTTGGGTCCTGGACAATCCTGTTCTCCTGAGGCAATGCCTGAGTGAGACCCTCTGGGCAGCACTGAACGAACACTGAGTGCCATGAAACATTACAGCATTGCATTTAATTTGATCTCAACATTAAATAGTAAATAATTTGGGTAGCCTGGCTTCTGTTAACCCCCAGTTCCTGTTTCCTTGGCAGAAGAGTCCGCTCTGGCAGTGGCATTTCTGCTGCCAGCTCAGTGTCTGTAGACCAAAGGTTACCAGAAGAACCAGCACTGGAGGAAGAACAGCAGCAACTGGAAAAGAAATTGCCAGGTGAGCAAGGCAAAGCAGGGATATTTAATGTGCTGTTCTCAGAGGGGTTTCCCATCAGGTCACAGCCTGGGAGGAAACATGGGCTGACTGAGAAATGTCTTTCCAGAGCAATTTGGGACAGGTCAGAGGCACAACCAAGACATTGCAGGGTCCAGCTCATTCCTGTGCCTGATCCTTGGGCTTGGTGGCACTGGAGATGGGAAGAGCCTTCAGGCTCCTCATCTCCTGCACTCCCCACACAGGCAGCCCTGGCACAGGATTGCAAGGAGGAATTCCTGCTGCCTTCACCCTCTGCCTGAGGTGGAGCAAAGCTTGGCTGAGGTGCTCTGTGGAAGATCCCAGTATTCCCACAGAGAGCTGTTTCCTTGGAGTCTGTGAAACAGTGTGGGGCTTTATACAGATTGCAGCAGTTCCAGGAAAAGAAGGAAAGGAAGAGGGAATTGGCAGCTGGAAAGGGGCACAGACTAAAAAGACAAGAACTGAGCTGGTTCTTGTTGGGCTGATGTGTCCAGCTGTGCACACTGGGACGGCAATGTGGGCTCTCCCTGGCCTTGCATCCCAAAAATGTCCATGCTGGCCACACAAGGGACAGAAACCTGCACTTTGGGCTGTGGGAATGGCACAGAGGGTGTGAAAAGGAGCAGAAAGTGAAGGGAAGGAACCATTTGGATGGAGGTGCTGAGGAGGAGGAAGGACGGTCCCTGGGACTGCAGAGGGATGTCAGGGAAGCTGTGCTGGAATTGAGGCCACTCTTTAGGACAGGAGATGGGGAGGATGTGGATCTGCAGGAATCCAGACTTCCTGGACTCAGCTGCCCGAGAACCTAAACCATTTCTTTTCCTGACATTAATGGGTAATCTAATGAGAAAAGCAACTTTAAGTAAGTTCTGGTCATTTGCATAATGGCCTTTTGATGATGTCAGCAGCTGAATTCTTTGCTCTAATGGAAGTGTTGGCTCTTGGACTGCTGCTATTATCCCATGTACAGAGGAATTCCAGATCCATGTCCTCATGGAGGATCAGCTGGAGAATGGTTTGTCTAAATTATCCCCACTTGCTGAGCTTTGTGGAGAAAGCTGGAGGCCTGAGGAACTAAAGCAGGCACTAAAATTTCTGGGGTGTTAAAGGCAAGGAATGAGGAATGTGAATGGGAATTCCCTCCTTGGTTTGCTGAGGATGTGATTTGAGGGGATCAGCAATGTCAGTCTTTCACAGTTCTATTTCTCCAAGGTACCTGGTCTTATTTGCAAGGCCATCCTTTGACACTTTATTTTAGCTGCATTTCTCTCTCAGCAATGTCTGTCCTAGTCCATGGCATTTCTGAGTTGGCATTTCTAAGTCAGCACTTCTTGTCTCAGGGTTTGCATACAGGTGCACCCTGTGTGAGCCTTTTGTGAGGCTTTGAGAATTCTCTACAAATCCATTTCCCACACTAAGCCCAGGCTGGCTGTGGAGCCGTTATCCCTAGTGGGGAGGTGCAGGGCTATCCCTGCTGAAGGTGGATTCCCTCTGCTGGGAATTCCTTTGGATCTCTGCAGTGGTGTATTTGTTCCCAAGCCAGTGGCAGAGTTTAACTGTCCTTTTCCCCACATTTCCACGCACAAAGTGACATTTGAGGACAAGAAGAGGGAGAACTTTGAGCGGGGTAACCTGGAGCTGGAGAAGCGGCGGCAGGCCCTGCTGGAGCAGCAGCGCAAGGAGCAGGAGAGGCTGGCCCAGCTGGAGAGGGCCGAGCAGGAGAGGAAGGAGCGCGAGCGGCAGGAGCAGGAGCGCAAGCGGCAGCTGGAGCTGGAGAAGCAGCTGGAGAAACAGCGCGAGCTGGAGAGGCAGCGCGAGGAGGAGAGGAGGAAGGAGATCGAGAGGAGAGAGGTGAGCCAGGGCAGCACAGCAGGGGCTGGGCCCTCTGCAGTCTTGGCTTCTTATCTGGCCAAGGTCGGGATGAAATGTGTGTAGTAGGAGTGTTGGGGGTAGCATGGATGGGATGGATGGAGATGAGAGATCCCTGCAGCCAGGGCTGGAACTTGGGGTTCATTGCAAAGGGCCTGGGGGCAGGGCCCTGCTGGAGCTGCCAGACACAGCTCAGAGCAGGACTGAGAGAAGAGAGAGGAGAGAGGATGAGAGGGTGAGAGAGTAAAAAGGTAAGAGGGCGAGGTTCCCATTCCAATACCATAAATCTGTGTTGAATATTCTACTAATCCAGTACAAGATACAAATCCCATAGCATTTCCATACAGCCTATAAGAATCATTACATTTCCACACTGTGTTACATTTTAAACCCTACAAACTCCTCTTTGGGCCCCTCTGCCAAGCTGCAGGG
This sequence comes from Molothrus ater, assembly GCF_012460135.2. Taxonomy (NCBI): domain Eukaryota; kingdom Metazoa; phylum Chordata; class Aves; order Passeriformes; family Icteridae; genus Molothrus; species Molothrus ater. The sequence goes on along the minus strand of NC_050479.2, from coordinate 874,360 downwards.
TCTGCTCTGGCCCCTGGAGCTGTCTGCAAGCAGAGGGTGTTGTTCCATCAAAAGGGGATCACCTTCAGTGGCCACACCATTGTTTTCCACTTGTTCAGTAACTGAGGGATCTCAAAGCTTGCTTTCATTTCAATCTCACTTATAGTTTCCATATTCTCACAATCTTTTGCCAGACAATCATATTGATAAGGCTCTCCTGTTTCATCTTCCCCAACAAATGTGAGACAGTTTCTTGTTGGGACTTCTCGGATTTTGTGTTGCTGAAGTGACTCCTGAGGTATTAAAGAGTCTTTTTTCCCAGCCCCACAACCAAGGAAGAAGTCGAGATTCTTGGGCTCTGCTTTTCAAGGTTGTTTATTTTCTCTTATCCATCACATTCCTTCTCTGACCTGCTGAGGTCTGTCCAGCAGGTTGGGTTGAGGCACACTGACCACCCTCGGGGCGGTGTTAGCTTTTATACTAAGAACTACATGTGCTTCATTTACAATCATTTTCCAATACCTATCACCTGTGTCAGACAGTCTGTCTCTACTCCAATCCAGAAGTGCCACCATCCCAGCAGAAGATGGAGGACAAGAAGAAGAAGGACAGGACACGCCCAGATTCCTCCATCTTGCCTCCTGAACCCCCATTCTAAATCCCAAAAATTCTACTTTTCCACCCTGTGACAAATTCACTGTCATTCTATTCAAACTCTCATGGCTTGTAACTCCTCACACAAAGCTGGGAATTGTTTCCATGGGTTAAAATCCAAGGCACAGGTGGTTTTGACTCTGTGCCAAGGTCTCTGAGCCCCCTGCCAGGGTGTTGAGTCCTCCAGGACAGCCAGAGGAATGTCCTGGGTTCCAACGGGACTCAGATGTTGATCAGTTCTTATCTCTGTCACAGTCTCACAAACCCTGAGTTCTGCAGCACTTCACTCCAACAAACTAAAAATGGAGCCCTGTCTCTCTCTCTACAAGGCCTTTTAAGGCCTGTAAAAATAATAATAATAAACTGTCCAATTAAGAAATGACACCTCAATTATTTTCACTTTTAACCCAATATCCAACCACCCATGGCCTGCAATGGGGACTTTTTATCCAATGACACAAAACCACCCAAACCCATGGAGGAGAAGGAGGAGAAGAAGGAGCAGCCTCCACCCTAAACCCTCCATCTTGCTTTCTCTCTATTCCTGTATTCTAAACCCTTAAACTCTGAGTTTCCCCCCTGTGATATCACACACTTCCATTCAAACTCCACATCCACAATCCCAGTTCTGCCATTCCATTCTGGAAGCTTCTCCAGGCCCTCAGGTCAGTGCAGTGTTCTCTGGGGGTCAGTGCCTGGCAGCACAGAAAGTCTGGAATCATCAGCATCCAGGGTTCCAACAGTGCCCCAGCTTGGGAGCATCCAGATGAGCGCTGGGCACTTGGTGTGTTGCTGCCAGGATGGGGAGCAAACTTTTACAGCAGGAACTAAAATTTCTGGGGTGTTAAAGGCAAGGGAGGGGCAGTTTTTGTTTCATTTGTCCTGTGAAATGAATGGATGAGACATTGACATCTAGGACAACATGCTCCTGACCTCTCACTTCTTTAAAAATAACTTTTTATTGTTATATTTGATGTTAAGAGGTGTATGAATGAATGAAGAAAAGCTTATGGCATTCATGATTTTCTAGGGCTGAGTTCATTTCACAGAGTTCCAGAATGGTTTGGGTCGGAAGGAACCTTAAAGATCCTCCAGTTCCAACCCTCTGCCATGGGCAGGGATTACATCCACCAGACCAGGTAGCACCATCCAACCTGGCCTTTAGTTTGTTAAAGGAAACACACCCTGGTTAACCCAAAAATCTCCCCTTTTCTCCCATTGCCAAACCTTGATAGGTTCAGCACAGAAACACTTGGCTGTTCTTTGCAAAGCTGCAGAGGGTCTGATGGCAGAGGTTGGAAAGAGATTTGAATCTGTCCTGGTACTAAACAACTGTTAAATCAGCAAACTGGATCTTGGAAAACAGAGGGGGTTTCTGTTCAGTCACCTCTGTGATGCCTCAGGTTTAGCTTTTATATCTTCAGATTCTGAGCTGCTTTAGTGTGTTGGTCTGAGCTTTATATTATGGGATAGTGAGCAGGGAGACAAAACAATTCCTGCTCCAGCTGGGCACCAAGGACAAATGACCCAAATCTCAGCCCCAGAGCACAAACCCCGTGGGCTGGAGAGAGAAAAACAAGCAGGGTGGGACTGCAGGGGCTAAAGCTGCAATGGGACAATGAACTGCAAGGTGCAAATGGAGCAGAACTGATCCCAGGGACAGACCCCGTGCCCGGCCGTGCATTTTGGGGCCATTTTGGTTCATCTTGGGTGCAGCCCTGGCTGGGCTCTGGTGCTGCCCAAGGTGCATCCATGGAGGAGATCCTTTGAATCAATCCCTGCTTTATTCTGTGACTCTGTCTGGTCTTTGGTCTAGGTCAGCCTTCCCAAGGCATCCCCTGCTGTACAATTTGTGTGTGCAGAGCCCAGAGCAGCCCAGTTTGTACCAACATTCTGAGTGAATATCAGAATAGGAACACCCCAAATTCCAGCTGTTGGTGTTTGACCCTGCAGGCTGCCAAACGGGAGCTGGAGAGGCAGAGGCAGCTGGAGTGGGAGCGCAACCGGCGGCAGGAGCTGCTGAACCAGAGGAACAAGGAGCAGGAGGACATCGTGGTGCTCAAGGCCAAGAAGAAAACCCTGGAGTTCGAGCTGGAAGCTCTGGTGAGTGATGGTGGAGCAGCAGCTCAAACACACAAGTGTCAGCACATTTCACAGAGAAAAGCAAGGCACAGTTCTTCGCAGGAATGTTTCTGGGTTTCACATTCTCTGAACCTCAGAGAAAGGAAAAACAATTCTTATCTCATTTGCTGTGCCTGTGTTTGTGCCAAAGTAAAATGCAATATGAAAGTTATTTACCCAAAATAATAATAGTTTGTTTCCTTGGCCTGTCAGGACCAGGTGTGTGTGTGTGTCAGGACTGTCACTGACAGTCACAAAATGCTGGGCAGTTGTGCAGTTGAGTGCTTGGCAGATTCAGTTTAGATGTAATGTGATATAGTGTAATATAATATAAAATAATATAGTATAATAAAGCAATTAATTAACATTCTAATAAGATGGAGTCAGCTGCACCATTCTCTCCCCTCATTGGGGCTGCCCTGCAAATTCCAACACAAGCACACCCTGGTGGTGACTGCCCTGGCTCTGCTTGTTTTCTATGTTTTCTAGAATTTCCACCACTGATATTTCTCTTAGTGTCACTTGAGGTGTTTTTATTATCCCAATTGTGATCCCAGAAAATGTCACTACTCAGGAGAAAAGGCCACATTTTGTCTGGGGAGAACCTTAAAGCTTTTTCCTGAAAAAATAGAAATTTTTTCAACTATCCTGTAAATTTTCCTATCTCATCTGTAGAGGACAGGCTAAAGATGTAAATGAGTTTTAAGAAAGGAGTTTTTAAAAGAAGTTTTTAAATCCAGACTTGCATGACCAAACGTTTTGGTAAAAAAAATTATTATATAGATATTTTTCTTTTCTTTTAAAGAATGATAAAAGAAACCAGTTGGAGGGGAAGCTTCAGGACATCAGGTGTCGGCTGTCGACCCAAAGACAAGAAATTGAAAGTACAAATAAATCCAGAGAACTCAGAATTGCAGAAATCACCCATTTGCAGCAGCAGCTACAGGTGAGAAAATGTCCTCTATTTTTATTCTTAGCCTTGCATTCTGACCTCCTCAAAAACATCAATATCCTGAGCAAACTTGGAAGGAGCTGTTCCTCACACTTAAGGATAATTTGTCATTCCTGTAAATGAATGTCCTTCAGAGGTGCCTGGGAACTGCTTCCTCCACCTGCAGGTGTGTCTGGGGTTATCCCTCCCTTCATCCTCCTGGGCTCCTGCTTTGGCTGCAGGTGGTTCTGGGGGCGGGAGAAGGAAATTGTCCTGTGGAAATTTTGCAGAGCTGACTGCAGTGAAGGGGCTTCCTGATGGTTCTTTTTAATCATAAAAAATAATGAACTTTGGAAATAGAAGCTCACAGTGAAATCAGGGAGTTGTTGGTCTAAGCCTGGCATTTGTCTTTCTTACTGAAATTCTGAAATTACTGAAATTCTGTCACATGAGAGCTGCAGCCTTTAGTGAAAGAATATCCACTGTAGTTTGTAAGGGTTTTTCAGCGGGCTGTAGTATTTGATTCAGGAAATTTTCTCTTCACTAAATACTGCACAGGGCTTGAAATGAATTCTTGGCTGGTCATGGGGGCTCTCAGGGTGTTTGTTCCACTACAAAGAATCTCAGACCTAGGGAGCTGAGGTGTAAAACCTGGCTGAAAACCTAATCCTGCTATTCTATTATAAAAATTAGTGATTAAGTTAAAAAGTAATTAGTTATTAAGTTAAAAATAAAATTAATTACATATAATTTCTTAATTAAATAATTTTTCCTTAGAAAACCTTATAAAGATAAATACAAAACCATTTTATAGCTTATTAATAAAATACTATAAAACTCTCAACTTACACAACTATAATGTAAGTAAAAAATAATAAACATCTAAATCCAAACACAAAATACCATCTCAAACACTTTCAATCCCAACCCTAACAAAACAAACAAACAAAAAACCCAAACCAACGTTTAGTGGTGCCTTGTGTCAGGATCAAACTCACAATCTTCAGATTATTAGACTGGTTTTTTGAGGATGTGTGCTTTTTATAAAAATTTTAATCAATTTAAATGTATTTAAATTTAAATATTATAATAATACTTTATAAATAATAAACATTTTTATTATAAAGGTTATAATTTTTATCCCAGCTTTCCCTGGCAGTTGTTCTGGTGGGTTTTGGGCTGTGAGGTGCTTTGGCAGCAGTAGCTGTGGCTGTGCTGATGTCTGCTCCCCTCCCATTGATCTCCACCACTGACATTTCCCTTTGTGTCACTTGGGGTGTTTTTATTATCCCAGTTGTGATCTCAGAAAATGTCACTACTGAGGAGAAAAAGCCACAGTTTGTCTGGGGAGAGCCTTAAAGCTTTTTCCTGAAAACAAAATATTTTCTCAAATATCCTTTAAACTTTCCTATCTCATCTGTAGAGGAGAGACAAAGATGTAAATGGGTTTTAAAAAAGTGGATTTTCATCCTCTCAACTCTCAAAAAGGTTATAAAGTCAATGTTGTCATTATCTTTGCAGTGTGATGTATCTTCATTGGAAGCAGTTCAGTTTAATACATCTGACACTTGCTGTGGGGAGATGAGTTCATTCAGAGGAGTAATTACCCTTCAGCCTATTAATTACTGCCAAGATGCAGTTTCATGGAACCTGTGGGAGAAGTGGTGTCCCAGTTAGTGCTGAGGATGAGGATGTGTGCCATTCTCAGGCTCTGTGCTGCCTGCAGGGCTCTCAGCAGGTCCTGCTCCCCAGGCCCTGGGCGATGCTGGAAACACCTCAGTGCTGCAGGCATTCTTTACCTCCTTGCTGAACACGTTGGCTCCCAGGTGATTTGAAGAGAATTTTCCCTTGTCCAAGAGGCAGGAGCTGGGTTTTGATTTCCCATCCATGTGGGACATGGCTCAACTCTTGGCCATTTCTTGTTGCACGAGTTTCCAGAGTTTGTGGTGCTGTTCATTTCTTTCATCTGTTTCTTCAGAATGTGGAATCCATGTGGTGGGTGTTCTTGGCTAGATGCTCATTCCATGCTTGTCTGGGCTTTCAGGAAACAGGACTTGACCTTCAGGGTGCCTTGGCATTCTCTGTCCTTACACACTCCCCAAACTATTCAGTGCATTGAGTAATCTGGGATCTTTGGAAGTGTTCTGGCCTTTACAAACAAAGCAGCTGATGTTGTGATCACATTCCACCCTCAAATGCTCTCCTCTGGTGCTTTTTGTACTTGGAGAAGGAGAATTTCTGTTTCATGTTGTCCATTCTGCTGCTTGGTTGATCCTGCAGCCTTCTCAGAGCCACAGAAACCCAGAGGGGTTGGGTTTGGAAGGGACCTTAAAGCTCATGCACCCTGCCACGGGCAGGGAACCTCCCACCAGAGCAAGGCTATAGATGGTGTATGTTGGTGCTTCCCATTTGCTCCAGGCAGACAGCAGTCCCAGGATGGCAGTCATGGAATGTCCTGAGGGAAGGGACCCCAGGGATCCCCCAGTGCCAGCCCTGCCCTGCCCAGAGCCCAGCAAGCCCAGCCTGGGCATCCCTGGCAGCGCTGGCCAAAGGCTCCTGGAGCTGTGGCAGCCTCGGGGCCGTGCCCATTCCCTGGGCAGCCTGGGCAGTGCCAGCACCCTCTGGGCAAGGACCTTGCCCTGCTCTGCAGCCTGAGCTGGCCTGGCCCAGCCCCAGGCGCTCCCTGGTGCTGTCCCTGTCCCAGAGCAGAGCTCGGAGCTGTCCCTGCGCTGCCCCTCGGGAGGAGCTGCAGCCCCGGGGAGCTCTGAGCTCAGGCTGCTCCAGCCTGGGCTGCCCAGGCCACCTCGGGGGCCCCTCCTGACCCTTCCCCATCCCCGTGTCCCTCCTCTGCACACTGTCCAAGAGCTTCTGATCTTCCATTGACACACCCAGCACTGTCCCCAGCACTGGGGGTGAGGCTGCCCCAGGGCAGGGCAGGGTTGGAGTGCTCAGCATTTGGGATGTCCCTGGGGGGCTGGGAGGGCTCTGTTGCTGTCAGGCCCTGCAGCTGGGAGGGACACGTGCAGCTGCTCATAATCTGATCTGTAGCTTATGTGAATTCTGCTGCTTGTGAATTCCTAAGGTCCTTGGCTGCTGTGTGCTGTCTCAGGGTATTTTCTGGAACATCAGGAGCTCACAGGAGGCTGCAGTTGTTGCATAATGCTCAGAGCTGAGCTGGGCACTGCAGGGCCCATCAGGGTCTGGCAGGAGGAAAGTGGGACAGCCCAAAGCCATGGCAGTGCAGTCAGTTCTGGCTTTAACCAAAATCAAAACTTTTTATGGAATTGTGGGATCACAGAATGCCTTGTGTTGGGATGGACTTTAAAGCCCACCCAGGGCCACCCCTGCCATGGCAGGGACACCTCCCACTGTCCCAGGTGCTCCAGCCCCAGTGTCCAGCCTGGCCTGGGCACTGCCAGGGATGGGGAGCCCACGACACCCCTGGGGCTCACTCTGGTGTTCAGGGATCAGGGGACGTTTGTTCTTAGCATTGAGTGATGTCACTTGCAACCCTCCATGACAAATTGAAGCTGTCAGCTGCTTGATTCCTCAAAAGCCTGCAGTTCCAGAGACCTGCTCAGAGAAGTTCCAGGGTTTGTGGGAAGGATGGGGCATTGATACTCAGGTGCTGTTTCACCTCGTGCTGCTGAAGGTGTTTTGACAACTCAAGCTGGGAGGTCCAGGCTTCAGAAAAGTGTGTGAGGTGGCACTTGATGCTCTGGAAAGGGCCAGGGCTCTACAGGAAATACATTTATAGCATCCTCCTGTGGCTGTGTTCACAGGGGTCCCAGGACAAGGGAAGAGATGAGCATTGACTCCGTGTTTCAGAAGGCTGATTTATTATTTTATGATATATATTGTATTAAAAGAAAATGGTATATTAAAACTATACTAAAAATAGAAGAAAGGATTTCATCAGAAGGAAAGGAAAGGAAAGGAAAGGAAAGGAAAGGAAAGGAAAGGAAAGGAAAGGAAAGGAAAGGAAAGGAAAGGAAAGGAAAGGAAAGGAAAGGAAAGGAAAGGAAAGGAAAGGAAAGGAAAGGAAAGGAAAGGAAAGGAAATCTTATCTTGTGAATGACCAGAGAGTCTGAGACAGCTGGGCTGTGATTGGCCATTGATTGAAAACAACCACATGAGACCAATCCCAGATGCACCTGTTGCATTCCACAGCAGCAGATAACCATTGTTTTTCTTTTCCTCTGAGGCTTCTCAGGAGAAAAAATCCTAGCTAAGGATTTTTTATAAAATATGTCCATAACATCCTCCAAAGGGAGAGGATCTCCTGCAGGGACCCCTGTCACACACAGAGCTGTGTTATACACACACATCTCCTGCAGGGACCCCTGTCACACACAGCCCTGTGTTATACACACACATCTCCTGCAGGGACCCCTGTCACACACAGGGCTGTGTCACACACACATCTCCTGCAGGGACCCCTGTGACACACAGCCCTGTGTTATACACACACATCTCCTGCAGGGACCCCTGTGACACACAGGGCTGTGTTATACACACACATCTCCTGCAGGGACCCCTGTGACACACAGCCCTGTGTTATATACACACATCTCCTGCAGGGACCCCTGTCACACACAGGGCTGTGTTATAGACACACATCTCCTGCAGGGACCCCTGTCACACACAGCCCTGTGTCACACACACATCTCCTGCAGGGACCCCTGTGACACACAGGGCTGTGTTATACACACACATCTCCTGCAGGGACCCCTGTCACACACAGCCCTGTGTCACACACACATCTCCTGCAGGGACCCCTGTGACACACAGGGCTGTGTCACACACACATCTCCTGCAGGGACCCCTGTCACACAGCACTTCACAACCTCCCAGCCACGTGCTGAGTTTGAGATCAGAGCCCTCTGCCAAGAGTTCAGCGTGGAGAGGTCAAGGACTCAAGGACTGTCATCCCACAGGGCTTGTGTTTCATGGCTTTTGGCCAGAATATTTTCCTTTAAAAGGAAAGTCTGTATTTTCTCTTCCTGTAAATGTTTGTCTTTCTATTCCTGACCTAAGTTACTAATCATTAACACTGTTGTTAATATTATTAATTAACTATTAGTGGAGGGGACAGCCAGGGCAGGCTCAGCTTGGACAGCAGCAGCAATTTGCCCATGGAAAGGGAGCTCAGGCCTTGGCAGGGGCTGCCCAGGGAGCTTTGCAGTGCCCAGCCCTGCAGGTGTCCCCTGCAGGTGGCACTGAGTGCTCTGGGCTGGGGACAAGGTGCCCATGGGGCACAGCTGGCACTGCATGGGCTGGCAGGGCTGGGCCAGCACCAGGGATCTGGGGATTCTGTGTTTCATTTATTAAAATCAGAATTAAACATTTTGTAAGTGCCTGTTTGAACATTTCCTCAAATTTAGCCTTGTCTCCCTGCCCTCAGTTTTGGGTAATTCCACGCCAGGTTCAATATTCAGTGAGATTCAGATCAATTCCATGACTGGCAGAGAATGTCTGGGCTCTCTGGGGGTGTCACACAGGCAGTGCTTGGACAAGATCTTAACACAAAGGAGGGACACAAGCAATAACACATCATTCACCGAGGGAAAAAGCAGAAATGAAGATGAGAGGTGTGCTGTGCTGGCTGCAGTTTGCCTCTCTCACCTTTGTGCCTGGTTCTGTTTTGTTTTCCCTGCCCCTGTCTGTGCTCCAGGAGTCCCAGCAGATGCTGGGCAGGCTGATTCCAGAGAAGCAGCTGCTCAATGACCAGCTCAAGCAGGTCCAGCAGAACAGTTTGCACAGTGAGTAGATCTTGGGGCAGGCCTGAGCTGGGCCAGGGCACATTCCCTCTCTGGGCTGTCCCCTGGAATTGCTCTTTGTGTGTTGCAAGGTGCAGATGGGGAGATGTTGCTTTCTGTGACCTAAGCAGAAGAAAATACTGACTTGACCATGTGTTCCAACCCAGGGGATTCCCTGCTCACCATCAAAAGAGCCTTGGAAGCCAAGGAACTGGCACGGCAGCAGCTCCGGGAGCAGCTGGATGAGGTGGAGAAAGAAACCAGATCTAAACTGCAGGAAATTGATATTTTCAATAATCAGCTGAAGGTAACCCAGGCCTCCTGAAGCCTTTCTGAATGTCCAGTTAATTCTTTTCTAACCTGACTGTGGGGGGGAAAAATGAACTGAAATGATTAAGAATGTCCAGTTTGGGGAGCATTCTCAACCTGTCTGTTGAGGATTTGATTTGATTTTTATTTTATTTAACAAAATGCTGCTCAGCTTCCAAACTCAGGGTTTGACTCAATTTAATCTGCAGAGTCTCTTCAGGAGGAGATTTGAGCCCTGATTCCAAGTGTATGATTGCCAAAATGAAATCAGCAATTTCTGTGCTTTTCATCCAGGAAGGGCAGGACAAGGTCAGCACATCTGCTGGAATCAGGAGTTCAAATTGAAATCTTGAATAAAAGAGACTTGATTTTCTGCTGCCACCCAGAATTGTTATCTGCTGTCTGTGTGCTCCTGCTTGTCCCTGAGTGTAGCTGCCTGTGGTTTGTGGTTTCATGCTTTATTGCTCAGTCTTTGTTAAAACTGTGATTTTTTTTTTTGTGTATTTCTGCACTGGCAATGTCAGGGTTCTGCAGAGAGAAGTAGGAAATCAGTCTGTAGTTACAAACTTTTAATAGCATTCATTTTTTCATAAAATATTCCAATGTTCCAGTACTTTATCTGCTGATTCCACTGGTGGGTTCTCCTGAAAGCTGACCAAAAAAGCTCAATTTCCTGCAAGGTGCTCCAAATTGTATTGCAAGTATCCAGCAGGAAAATCACTGTGACAGAGACATTAATGGAGTTGTTATGGAAGTTGATCAACTGGGATTAAACCAAACAATTTAAGATGGAAGGTGGGGGTTGAATTTAAGCAAGAAATAGCTTGTTTCAATTGGAGTTATTAATAATTATAGGAAAAATTAAAAGTCAGGCCCTGTTTTAAGGCTCATTTGAAGATGACTCTGCCAGTCTGAGACAAGGAGGATGGAAGGGGACAATCTCTGCAGGGTCAGACACAGAACAAACAAAGTGGGCACAATTTATATTTCAAAAAAAATAGAATTGTCTAATCCTTGCTTAATTAATCCTTGAGGTTTAAACCTCACCTAGTTTTTCTTCATATGTGGTTTTTGGATACATCTTAGCATGTTGTGCTTCTTGGGTATTTTTTTAATGGAGTCATTTAAAAGTGATAAATTGAACCAAGGGATTTCCATTCTAAAATTAGTGCCTGTATTTGGTTTGATCTTAAATTACCTAAACATAAATGGGAAAGAGGTGAACAGTCTTGGTATTGTGACAGCAGCAAAAAAAAAAACCCAGACCAACAAACCAAGCACCCAAAACTCAATTTTTGAATATTGAAGGATTGCACTGCACAGATAACAAAGTGATGGTAACTAAAAATTGAAGTTGCCCATTAAGCACAGATTTATCAGCATGTGCCAGGAATCCAGGAATGCCTTGAGTGAAGGTAAATGGTTGTGCAGTTTAACAGGAGAAGTGGTTTCAATCAATTGATGAGGAGTTGTGGAGACACTTTGGGAAGAGCAGATTGTGGGACTCACCTGCCAGGGGGAGCAGATCAGGGGGAGCTGTCTGTGGGGATTTCTGCCTTGCTGACTTGAGGAGGGGCACTCACAGAATCCCAGAATTGTCAGGGTGGGAAGGGACCTTCAGGATCACCCAGTGCGCCCCCAGCATCACCCCAAAATCTGTCCCCAAGGGCCACATCCAGACACCTGCAGGGGACACCTGCAGGGCTGGGCACTGCAAAGCTCCCTGGGCAGCCCCTGCCAAGGCCTGAGCTCCCTTTCCATGGGCAAATTGCTGCTGCTGTCCAAGCTGAGCCTGCCCTGGCCCAGCCTGAGGCCGTTCCCTCTGCTCCTGTCCCTGTTCCCTGGGAGCAGAGCCCGACCCCCCCGGCTGTGCCCTCCTGGCAGGGACTTGTGCAGAGCCACAAGGGCCCCTGAGCCTCCTTTGCTCCAGCCCCAGCCCCTGCCCAGCTCCCTCAGGGATTCTGCAGCCCCTGCCCAGCTCCCTCAGGGATTCTGCAGCCCCTGCCCAGCTCCCTCAGGGATTCTCCAGCCCCTGCCCAGCTCCCTCAGGGATTCTCCAGCCCCTGCCCAGCTCCCTCAGGGATTCTGCAGCCCCTGCCCAGCTCCCTCAGGGATTCTGCAGCCCCTGCCCAGCTCCCTCAGGGATTCTCCAGCCCCTGCCCAGCTCCGTTCCCTGCCCTGGACACGCTCCAGCCCCAGCTGTACTATGGAACTGAGCACTGGGAGCTGAATTCAGAGACTTCTTCCTTTTGTAGTTTCTCAAGATGTGCAAGGCATATTTTGGTGGGCCTGGAGGATTTTATGACTGAATTAAAAACCCTAAAAAGGCACATGGATTTTTGTGGGCTCAGCATGGAATGGGTAGAGAAACCACTCAGAAGCTGCTGGGTGCAGCAGTGATTCCATGGCTGTTGTTTTTAATGGAACCATGGAATGTCCTGAGGGAAGGGACCCCCAGGGACCCCCCAGTGCCAGCCCTGCCCTGCCCAGAGCCCAGCAAGCCCAGCCTGGGCATCCCTGGCAGCGCTGGCCAAAGGCTCCTGGAGCTGTGGCAGCCTCGGGGCCGTGCCCATTCCCTGGGCAGCCTGGGCAGTGCCAGCACCCTCTGGGGAATTTTGTGCCCAAGGCCAGTGAAGGCTTTCCTGGAATCCTGGATTTACTGGGAGTTGTGTGAAGTGGGAGTTCTCCACCCACAGAGAGCACACTTAGGTGATCACATCACTCCAAACCAGGTCCTTATGAACTCCCATAATATTTATTATATATATCACATATATCACATGCTATCTCATATCAGTGATCACATCACTCCAAACCAGGTCATTTTGAACTCCATAATTCTCAGATAGCATTACCTAAAAAAATCAAAAATCTGCAGCAACTTTTAGGAACCACCACTGGAAAAGTGACTGACATTGACAATAGGTAGAAATTGGCTTGTAAATAATACTAAAATAGTAATTTCCCTAAATAGCAGAAGAAGTTGTTGTGTTCTCAGTTCCTGGCTGTGTCCTGGTGCCATCTCTGTGATTATCCATTATCCAGGCAGCTGGATAATGCTCCCAGTGAAATGAGACATTTTTCAAATTGTGTCTCAACAATTCCACCACATCTGAGCTCTAAATTTGATAAAGGTTTCTTGTAAATTGAGGTATAATAGGTCAAGATGGGAAAGATGGAACTCTTCCTTTTAAAAATACATATTTATCAAGCAAATCCATTACAAACTCTGATTTAATCAAGGTAATTTAGTTTGCCAGGCAACTTTTCCAAACCACAGCAGTTACAGGATACTCTGGATTTGTCTCTATGTTTTTATGTTCTGTAATAAGTGAATACTTCATACAAGTGTTAAACTACATCATGTTTGCTGTGTGTCTTAATACCACAGGAGTGATTAGGGAGATAAATAAGATTTTTTTTTTCTGCTGAATCTTTTTGTCATCTCTCCAAAACAACTGATTTCAATTCCTTCTTATGAGTCCTTTGGAGTTGGAAATATTCATAGAATTTGGTGCATTTCCACCCACAGCTTTCAGGCTAGCAAAATGTTATTAATATTTCAAATCAGGTCGTTGGAATTGTAGTATTGGATCTCTTGAGGTAGAGCCTCTTGGTTTCAGGGATTGCTGGAGCTTGTTTGGCTGCTCAGGTATCCTTTCAAATGGGATTTGGGGCAGGTTGTGATACAAGATAATCTCTGGATTGGGCTGGATTTGGCTATGAAGTGACTGAGTTTGTTACAAGGTTGAAAGTTTGGCCACTTCTTTGTGTCTTAGGGTTGAAGGAGTGAAACTTCTGTGCCCTTTAAAGATCTCAGCCTAGAGATCTAAGAATTGCTATTGATGCAGGTATCAATGAAATGGAGCTGGTCACTTGTTGGTTTTGTGATCATGGGATGGTCTGGGTTGGAAGGACCTTAAATCCATCCCATCCCACCCTGCCCTGGCAGGGACACCTCCCACTGCCCCAGGCTGCTCCAGCCCCAGTGCCCAGCCTGGCCTTGGCACTGCCAGGATGCAGGGACAGCCTGTGCCAGGCCCTGCCCACCCTCAGGATACAGAATTCCTCCCCAGCATCCCTGGATCTGAACTGACCCTCCCAGCTCCAAGGCCCTAATGCCCATTTCCTGTGCCATGGAAGAATCCAGAATTCCTTGCTGCTGCTCCTGCCCAGCAGCACACTGGGGCTGAGTTCATGTTTGTGACATGGCTGTGCTGAGGATCCTTTCCCAGTGCCTGGCAGAAGCAGAGGCCCCCAGTGGCTGAGCTGTCCCAGTGCTGTCCGTGTGTCCTGTGGCTGTCAGTGCTGTGTGTCAGTGTCAGCAGGGCCCTCCTGCTCCCAACCCTCTTTACATCTCAGCATTTCTTTCTTCCAGTCAGTGGCAGTGGAAGAGGCAATGCTGCAGTGCCTGGCTCTCCTCCTGGGCTGCATCCAGCACTTACACTCCTTCCCCAAGGTCTCCATGGCCTGCTCAGGCAGGACCCAGCTCTCTCTGAGCCTCCTCCAGTTATGTGCTTCACTTTCCCTAAGCAGATGAGTGTGCAGTGTTTCACTGAGTCAGTGTTTGCCCAGGGGTGCCAGCACCAAACCAAAACCAGACAGAAGAGCTTGGCATTAGATTTTGATCTAATCCCTATGCTTGTGTCAGGAGTGTGCTTTGAATTGCAACTTGGGCACAGTTCTAGTGAGTTACTTTTGTCTTTTGTTTATCTGGAACTTCAAGAGTTTAAGTAAATTGCCTGTTTTGGTCATGATGTACAGAATTTTTAAAAAGCAAACATTTGGATGGGAACTATCCCTACACATCACTGTAATCTGTGATTCCAGGTAAGAGAGGGGTGGCAGCTCCCTTCCTTTGCCCAACAGCCCCCAGGATGGGGTGGAGGGAGGAATTGTCTGTCAAGGCCAAAGCAGAGGCTTTGGGAGCTGGGGAATGGGCAGGAAGGGGTTACAGAACTGCAGGGTCCTTTCCTCTGGCATCAAATGCTCTGCTTGTCTCAGGGGGAGAAGATCTGATGGAAACCTTGGATTGTAATCCCTGAACATCCCAAGTCCTGTTGTCTTTCTGTCAAAAAGGCACAATCTGGACCAAAACAACTCCACTTCTTCCATGAAGGTCTTTGTAGCAAATGACTTGGCTGTAAATAGTGAATATTGAAATGCTGCAGCTCCTATTCAATACTATGAATGTAGCTGTTGTAACAGCTCAAACCCTCCTTGCTGCACTGTTTGGATTTAAATGCCAGGGGAGCAATTGCTCTGCTTTTAAAGTAAGGCATTCCTGGTCCAGGAGTGAGCAAAGCCTTGGGCTGCTCTGCTGGTGTTCACAGGGGTCTCAGGATGAGGGAAGAGATGAGAGTCTTGACCCCATGGTTCAGAAGGCTGATTTATTATTTTATGATAGATATTATATTAAAATGATGTATTAAAACTATAGAAGAAAGGGTTTCATCAGAAGGCTTGAAAGGAATAGAAAGGAATGATAATAAAATCCTGTGAGTGACCAGAGTCCAAGACAGCTGGGCTGTGATTGGCCATTAATTAGAAACAACCACATGAGAGCAATCCCAGATGCTCCTGTTGCATCCCACAGCAGCAGATAACCATTGGTTACATTTCATGTCTGAGGCCTCTCAGCTTCTCAGGAGAAAAGATCCTGGCAGAAGGGTTTTCATGAAACACATCTGTGCCAGGTGCCTTTGGAATTGCAGCCCTGGAGGAGCAGTGCCCAGCTGGGAGCTGTGCCTGTGCAGGATGGGTGTAGGCTGTGCTCAGCATGCAGCTGGAAGTGTCCTGGCTCTTGAGGTGTTAGCAGAGCTTTGTTCAGCTGTGGGAGATGCTGCCTCTTCCTCCTCCATCCTCCCATTGGCCCCAGAGGGATGTGTGTGGGATTTTTCATCTCCAGAAATGCTCCATCCAGTGCCAGCACTATGAACTTGGTTTGGTTTTCTTAACACACAGTTCTGTCACAGAAAAATCCTTTCACAGAGCGCTGACCCAGCACATCAGCATGGCTGGGAGGGAATAGTGTGTTAAAATGTTTGTGGGAAACTTAAATAATTCTTAAAATGTCTCTTTAATTCCAGCTTCCCTGGGAACTGGTTCTCTCTTTAATGATGCTGAGCTCAGTTTTCACTGAATTAAAATTGAGGAGCATTAATGAAATAAAACTGAGACCTGGGCCACAAGGATCAGCTTCCCTTTTGAAGCTTTCACCCCTCTATCCAGTGGGTTTGAATCACTTCCATTTCTTTTTTTGTTTCTTATGCAATTTTCTCATTTGGGTCAGTGCATGAGGAATGAAAACTTCCTGTGGTTTGTAGATTGTGAATTCCTGTAAAACCATCCAAATACTTCCAGGTTTAACTGTTTCAGTCTCACCTGGACCGTATTTTCATGATAAGAGACCAATTTTTGAAGTGAACTATTTTCAGTGAAAATCCTCAGTGCTCATAGGTAAATTTTCCCTTTTTCTACTGTAATGCTGAGGAGTTCAGATGCAAAATTCCAAGTCATGCCAGGAAATTCCAGATAAAGGTTGGATTTGTGTTAATAGGTGTTAATGCAGAGAACAAATCTTGAGGAAAATATTATGGTATTATTATTTATATGTAATTTTTTCAGGCAGTTGAAGAAAAGCTGACTTATATATGAATGAATACTCTCTGTACCATGACTCATCCCAAAGATATTCCTTAAGGATTTCAGTCTCCTGTGTATAAACCAGCCCTGAAGGTTCTTTAGTAAATCAGCATTAATTGGCAAATGAAACTGATTAAGAGTTGCTGTTGTGAGAACTCAGAGGGCAGATTTGTGTATGGAATTCAATAAATGGATTCCATAAACCAACAAACAAAACAGAAATGTCTGTTCAGATTAAGCTTTGTCCATTTTTCAGAGTCCCATTTGAAGAATTTCTGGTTTCCTAGCCCTTTAATGGATAAAAATAGAAAAACAGTAGGTGGTTTATAGACCCTGGGAATGAACCTGAATTATCTGCATTTGGCAGGAGTGTGACTGTGAGAGATCCCCAAGCTCTGCCAGGTGTTGTCCCCTCACAGGGAACTCTTTGGGGCCATCAGTTCTGATTCACAGAGTGGATTTTTACACCTGTTTGTCCTTTTTTAATCCAGGAGCTGAGAGAAATCCATAACAAACAGCAGCTCCAGAAGCAGAAGAGCTTGGAAGCTGAGAGGTTGAAACAGAAGGAGCAGGAAAGGAAGACAGTGGAGCTGGAAAAGCAAAAAGAAGCTCAGAGGTAACAAACTGCTTTAGTGGGGCCCTAAATGTAACAGCTCCCTTGGCATCTCCTGGAAAACATTCCTGATTCCTGTCTGCCCAAACCTTCCAGGGGTGCAGATGAGGTTTGTGTCCTCTAGGGCCACCTCTCATGTTGGGAAGTGGATTGGTTGGACAGCAGCAGCAATTTGCCCATGGAAAGGGAGCTCAGGCCTTGGCAGGGGCTGCCCAGGGAGCTTTGCAGTGCCCAGCCCTGCAGGTGTCCCCTGCAGGTGGCACTGAGTGCTCTGGGCTGGGGACAAGGTGCCCATGGGGCACAGCTGGCACTGCATGGGCTGGCAGGGCTGGGCCAGCCCCGGGGATCCTCTGGCCCTGGTGGGGACAGGACCCGTGGGGTGGCTGTGTGGGAGGAGCAGCTGCTTCTCTGGCTTGTGGCTCTGATTCTGAAGGAATTCCAGGGCTGGAATAGGCCATGGAACAGACTGGAGAACACTGGGCATCCTCCACATCTTCAGAGCTGTCTTTACTGGGGCACATTGTTTCCAGCAGAGAATATTTATTCATTTCTTGGTATCCTGTCCTCTGGTGGAGGGGAAGGACTTGTTAACTCTGGCATTTGGGAATGGCAAATATTCCCAGTAATTCTCTGGAGTGCTGTGTAAAACTTGCAGATAGCTCTCCTCCCTGCCCTCAGCATGAGGTTAAGGATGGCCAGGTGTCTGATTCCTGCTTTTCTCCTTCTGCTTTGCCTGGGTTTGGAGTCTTACCTTGGGTTGGATCCTCAAGGTCCCTTCCAAGCCAAACCATCCCCTGAGTTTGTGATTTCTGGGAATCAATCCCAGTGTGAGGAGATGCTGGGGAGTGATTGATAAGTCACCAAAATAAAGTTAGGGCATGGAAAAGCCCTACAGAGGACTCTTGGTACTGGAGATGACCCAAAAGCTTTGGTGGCTTTGGTGTGAGTGGCTTTGTTGTCCCCACTGTCCCCCAGGCGGATCCAGGACCGGGACAAACCGCGGGGACAGGCAGAGGATGAACCACAGTGGCAAAAAAAAATCCAGGAAGATGACAAGCAAAAAAGGGAAGAAGTACCCAAGAAGAAGGACAGTGAGGATAAGGGGAAGCAGGAGATGCAGGAGAAGCTGAATAAACTCTTCCAGCCCCACCAGGAGCCCAGCAAGCCCGGCCAGGCCCCGTGGTCCAATGCAGGTAGGGTCCAGCAGCAGGGAGTGCTCTGGCACAGCTCAGTTCTCTTCTCTCTTCCCATTTCACATAGAACAAGGTGGAGTTCAGGGCTGGATTGGGAGTCTTGTTAAAGTAAATAATGCATGGATTGAGCTCCAGGCTCCAAAATGGTTCTGTTAGGCAGCACTGTTCATCCCAGAGGCTGGTGTTCAGCAGAGGGGACAGCACAGCTCTGAGACTGCAGGGCAAGGCAAGGGGATCTCAGCTGCAAAGGGCTGGATGCAAGATGCCAGAGCTATTTCTGTAGTTGTTATTTTGGTGTGGATACATGCTTTTTCACAGTAGGGACAGTATGTTTTTCAGAGTAGGAATAATATGTTGTTTAGTCACCCTTTTCCTTTCCTGCCTTCCTTTGTTTACTGGACCAATGACCTGAAATCCAAGGTTTAATTCCCCTTTTCTGCCTCCCCACATTCACTTTCAGCTGAGAGCTTTTTCCCTGCATTGTATCCTGGTTTTTGCCTGTAGTGGGAATCCTGCTTCCCTCTTAGGTGGCTTGGATACACACAAGAACTGTTTGGGAATGTAAAAGTGCTCTAAATATTTGTCCAAAGGATTGCATCACTTTTATAACTAAATTCTGCCCAGAGCAGCTGTGGACTCCGAGTTCCTGGCAGTGCCCAAGGCCAGGCTGGACACTGGGGCTGGAGCAGCCTGGGACAGTGGGAGGTGTCCCTGCCATGGCAGGGCTGGCACTGGGTGGGCTTTCAGGTCCCTCCCAACCCAGGCCATTCTGTGTTTCTAAGATTTCCCTTGGTTTTTAGAGGAGAAAATAATAAAAAAAAATGTATTTAAATAATGAATTTTTATGTTTCCCTTGTGTAAAAAGGGGATAAGGTTGTTCTGCAGACCCTGCAGGTTTGGTGACTCTTGTCTCCATTTCCACCCCATTTTCCAAGTGTTTAAAAATCAGGTGGTTTGATTTCTTCTCTCCATTTCCACCCCATTTTCCAAGTGTTTAAAAATCAGGTGGTTTGATTTCTTCTCTCTGTATCTGTGTGTTTCCTTTGCTCAGAGAAAGCTCCTCTAACCATTTCTGCTCAGGAGGATGTAAAAATAGTGTATTATAGAGCTCTGTATCCTTTTGAATCCAGAAGCCACGACGAGATCACCATCCAGCCTGGAGACATTGTCATGGTAAGCAGGGATTGGGATATTCCTTGGGAAATGTCAGCCTTCAGCTTCTGCCAGGGCTGCCTTCAGTTTTCTATGGCAAGAGAGAAAACTGCAAATCCCAAAAATCTGCTTGCAGGTGTGTTGGTAGAGAATAATTTCAGATTTTTCACAGATGTGTCAGTGGATTGTGTCAAACTCTGAAGCAAGGTTTGCTTTTGGCTCTCTTAAGTTTTAATTCCCTGGTTAATGGCTGCAGGGATTAAGTGCATATTAATACTAATTAATCATTAGTATGTTCTTAACATGCAGAATGAAAATTCCTGGGGGAATTCTTAAATGTTGTTCACTGGGGGAAGTGTATTCCCTACAGTGTCCTACCCAACAAAATTGATTTTAAGAGCTTTTACATTTGGAGTTTGGATTTTGGAAAAAATACACTTTGTAAAGTCCTCTAAATTGTAATTATCATTATTAAAAAAAAAAACAACAACTGTTCTGAGATATGGAACCTTTTGGGGTTGGTTTGGCTTTTTACTTACTGGGTGTTTGTGGCCTTGGAATGTGTTCCTGGAAAATGCAAAGTGAATCCTGTCCCTGCTGGGGACTCTGAGGATACCACAGGTTGGAAAGCTGCAGGAAATGGTGTTGGAGAGGAGACTCTGGAGGCTATTGGGAAATGCCAGCATGCCTGGTTTTCCTGGGAAATAGGGGCTGGCCTGGATTTACAGGTCATTCTCTGGGCAACAGTGATCACTGTTAGGCAGACTTGCTGGGAAAATAACAATTTTCCCAAAAGTTGTGATTTTAGGAAGCATTTTGTACATTTTTATATAGAGATTTGCAGAGAAAATAACATTTTTCCTCAAAACATGTGGTTCTATGCAGTTCTGCACATATTTATCCCTGTTCTTGCAGGGAAAATAACATTTTCCCTCAAATGTGTGATTCTAAGGAGCACTGAAATAATTTTTGAATAGAGATTTGCAGGGAAATAACATTTTTCCCAAAATACACAATTCTAAGGAGCCATGAAATAATTTTAAAGGAGAGATTTGCAGGGAAATATCGTTTTTCCCAAAATACACAATTCTACACTGAAATAGTTTTTAAAGAGAGATTTGCTGAGAAATAACATTTTCACCCGAAATACACAATTCTAAAGAGCACTGAAATAATTTTAAAAGAGAGATCTGCAGGGAAATATCATTTTCCCCCAAATACACAATTCTAAAGAGCACTGAAATAATTTTAAAAGAGAGATTTGCAGGGAAAGAAGATTTTCCCCCAGAATCTGTGATTCTAAGGAGCACTACACATATTTCAAAGAGAGACTCTGAGACCATCTCAGTCTGGTTGCTTATGACTCAGTGTTAACCCCTTCAGCCCCTGCAGGGTCACTCCTCTCTGTTGCCTTTATTGAGGTGATGTTGGCCAGGATCCCAGCAGGTTCCTGGGGGCTCTGCTGCCCTGCAGGGAGGGTTAAAGGGCTGCTCTGGGCAGTGCTCAGGGCTGAGCTGTGCTCTCACCATGCCTTGCTCTGCATGCCTGCTGCCCTGGAGGGGAGCAGGGAGTGGCTGAGTGCTGCCAGGGAGCTCCTCAGGGGCTCCACTGAGCCCCCAGAGCTGCTTCCCCTGCACTTCCCTGGCTTTGAGCCCACCAGGGGTCAAATTAACACAGCCCAGCTCCTTATCAAAAGTACTTCAGACACCCTGGAGCAGGGTTGGCTTTTGATGCTGCATTTGGCTCCTCCTCAGCCCCCCTGTGCTTGTCCTGTGCTTCCAAAGGCGCCTGTGGTACCTTTCCCTGGAAAGCAGCAATTTGCAGCTCAGGGTGGAGGGGAGGCTGCCTGCTGGCATCAGTGCAGCTGCACTCCAGCTGTGCCACCACATCCCTGCTCCTTGGATAACTGTCCTCACACAAATGGAGCTTTCCCACCCTGGAACTCAAAGCCTGACCCATTTTGGAGCAGGCACGAGGTGCCACCAGAGCCCAGGGCTGGATCCCAGGGCTGGGCTGGAATCTCATCCTGGGCTGGGATCTGACCCTGGGCTGGGATTCCTGGGCTGGAATACCTGTGTTGGGATTCCTGGGCTGGAATACCTGTGTTGGGATTCCTGGTTTGGGATTCCTGGACTGGAATTCCTGGGCTGGGACTCTTGGGCTGGAATTCCTGGACTGGAATTCCTGGGCTGGGATTCCTGGGCTGGAATACCTGTGTTGGGATTCCTGGGCTGGAATACCTGTGTTGGGATTCCTGGGCTGGGATTCCTGGGCTGGGATCTGATCCTGGCTGGGATCTTGCCTGGAATCCTGCCTGGAATGGGGTTGCAGATCTCATTCTGTCACGGGAGCTGGGCCTTTTCCAGAGCCTGGGAGTGATCTTTCCAAGGGGATAAACCCCACCACCAGGGAGGAGGAGGAGGAGGAGGAGGAGGATTTCTGCAGGAAGGAAAAGGCTTTGCCAGTCTGGGGAGGGCTCTGCTCTGCCCTGCTGCTAGGAAAAGCCTGTGGCACCCTGGATCTGGTGCCATGGATTCCACAATTATTCTGGCTTTTTAATTCTCTTATCCTTTCAATTACTTTATCCTTTCAATGTACTTTAAATTTCTTCCACTCTAAGTTGAGATTGATTTTAACCCTGGCTATAGCTCAACCAAGCTTTTGTGTGGGAACAGATATTCTTCCCTGAAAAATCTGCCATGAATTCTAATGACAGTTTCTCATCAGTTTTCTCAGTTGGTGATTGTTGGAGTTGGATTCAATCTTGTTTGTGATCCACAGAATTAAGTAGTTGTCAGCTGTGGCTCTGAAGTACAGTTGAATAAATAGAAACAACCTCCCACACACTGTAATTCACTATTCAGGTGTGCATTTAAAGTCTGGTTGTATTTTGGAAAAAATAATCTGGGATTGTTGTGGGACTTGTGGGTGGGAAGTATAAAAATTAAAGGAAATTGAAACAAAATAGCTTTAAAAAGATTCAAAGGAATTTATTGAAAATTTCAGTACAGTACTGCAAAACCAGATGTGATTCGTATTTTAGATGGAGAAGAAACCAGAGCTGATATGAGTTATGAAGTTTGAATTAGCCTTCAAAGTGCCTTTTCATGAGTGTGCATAGAGAACTTCATTGGGTTGAATGAACAGAGATCTGTGTCCTCACAGGCAGCTTCAGATCCTCTCCTGAGGAGCCATTAACTGCACGGCTCTGAAACCTTTGGGTTGGTTTGTGCCTGAAGAATCCCAGTGGTTTCTGGAAGCCTGTGCCTCACCCCCAAAATGCTCTTTTAGAGCATCTCCACAACCCAGATTTGCCTTTGCAGTGCTGTTTGTTCCCTCTGGGGGTGATTGCCGCTCCTGCCCGGCCTGGGGTGATGGGCCCTGTGTGGGTTATTCATTTGGGGTGATGGTCCCAGTGTGGGTTATTCATTTGGGGTGATGGTCCCTGTGTGGGTTATTCATTTGGGGTGATGGTCCCAGTGTGGGTTATTCATTTGGGGTGATGGTCCCAGTGTGGGTTATTCATTTGGGGTGATGGTCCCAATGTGGGTTATTCATTTGGGGTGTGACTGATCCCTGTGTGGGTTATTCACCCTGGGATGTGACTGATCCCTGTGTGGGTTATTCACCCTGGGCTGTGACTGATCCCTGTGTGGGTTATTCAGCCCAGCTGGCTGTGACTGATCCCTGTGTGGGTTATTCAGCCCAGCTGGGTGTGACTGATCCCTGTGTGGGTTATTCAGCTCTGACTGATCCCTGTGTGGGTTATTCACCCTGGGCTGTGACTGATCCCTGTGTGGGTTATTCAGCCCAGCTGGGTGTGACTGATCCCTGTGTGGGTTATTCAGCCCAGGTGGGTGTGACTGATCCCTGTGTGGGTTATTCAGCTCAGCTGGGCTGTGACTGATCCCTGTGTGGGTTATTCAGCTCTGACTGATCCCTGTGTGGGTTATTCACCCTGGGCTGTGACTGATCCCTGTGTGGGTTATTCAGCTCTGACTGATCCCTGTGTGGGTTATTCACCCTGGGCTGTGACTGATCCCTGTGTGGGTTATTCAGCCCAGCTGGGTGTGACTGATCCCTGTGTGGGTTATTCAGCCCAGGTGGGTGTGACTGATCCCTGTGTGGGTTATTCAGCTCAGCTGGGCTGTGACTGATCCCTGTGTGGGTTATTCAGCTCTGACTGATCCCTGTGTGGGTTATTCACCCTGGGCTGTGACTGATCCCTGTGTGGGTTATTCAGCTCTGACTGATCCCTGTGTGGGTTATTCAGCCCAGCTGGCTGTGACTGATCCCTGTGTGGGTTATTCACCCTGGGCTGTGACTGATCCCTGTGTGGGTTATTCACCCTGGGCTGTGACTGATCCCTGTGTGGGTTATTCAGCTCAGCTGGGCTGTGACTGATCCCTGTGTGGGTTATTCAGCCCAGCTGGCTGTGACTGATCCCTGTGTGGGTTATTCAGCCCAGCTGGCTGTGACTGATCCCTGTGTGGGTTATTCAGCCCAGCTGGCTGTGACTGATCCCTGTGTGGGTTATTCAGCCCCTTGGTGCTTTATCCCTTTTTTCCAGCCCCACCCTCAGCTGTGCCCTCCCCTTTCCCACCCTGCTGCTCTCCCCTCTCTGCTGCAGTGGAAGTTTTGCTCTGCACTGCAGGAAAAGCACACGGACCCAGTCAAGCACAAAGTGCCTGCAGTGCTGGGATTGCCTCGGGCTGCCAGGGGCTGAGAGAGGAGGGGACCCAAATCCTGCAGGAATGAGGGATGGGTTTGCACCGGGAGGGGGAAGGAGGATGCAAATTCCAGTGGGAGGCACAGAGTCAGCAAATGGCCCGAGGCAAAGGAATTTGGCAGCAGCTCCTCTGAGGAGCCCGGGGATCCTTCCCTGCCCTGGGTTGAGCCCCCAGCTGGGGTCAGGAAAGGAATTGGGATTGGGACAGGGATTGTGCCCCTGTCCTCAGGTGATTTCCCACCTGCAGAGCTGCCCCAGCCCAGGGAGGAGCTGGAGCTGCTGCAGAGAGCCCAGAGGAGGCTCCAGGATGGGCAGAGGGATGGAGCAGCTCTGCTGGGAGGAAAGGCTGGCACAGCTGGGATTGTTCAGCTGCACAGGAGAAGCTTTGGGCTGAGCTCAGGGTGGCCTTGCAGGGCCTGCAGGAGCCCCAGGAAAGCTGGAGAGAGACAATTTCCAGGGCATGCAGGGACAGCACCCAGGGAATGGCTGCCAGTGCCAGAGGGCAGGGCTGGGTGGGATCTTGGCAATGAGGAATTGTTTCCTGGCAGGGTGGGCAGGCCCTGGATCCCTGGCAGTGCCCAAGGCCAGGTTGGACTCGGGCTGGGAGCACCTGGGACAGGGGAAGGTGTCCCTGCCATGGCTGGGGTGGAGCAGGACAGGTTTGACCTGACCCCAACCATTCCATGATTCAGTGATTTCAATATGGAAAGAAAAGGGAAAAAAGTGTCAAGCCCTCTTGCATTGCAAGAAGTTCATTGCTGCAGAGATCTGGGTTGTTTTCAGTACAATTCCCATTTGCAGGATGTGTTTGTTAACTCTCTGACTTCCTGTGTCTGCAGGTGGATGAAAGCCAGACTGGAGAGCCAGGGTGGCTTGGTGGAGAACTGAAGGGGAAGACTGGATGGTTCCCTGCAAACTACGCAGAGAAGATCCCAGACAGTGAAGTTCCAGCCTCTGCCAAGCCCGTGGCTGTGGCTGAGCCCTCTGCTGCTCCCAAAGTGTCTGTGCAGGAAAGCTCCACCTCCCTGGGAGCTCCTGCCCCTGCAGAGGCTCCTGCAGCAGCCAACAACTGGGCAGACTTCAGCTCCACGTAGGTCTGGGGGCTCAGCCCTCAGTGCCCGGGGTCCTTGGGAGCTGGCACTGAGCACAGAGCCAGGGTGCAAACTGAAAACACTTCTGGGGAGTGCAGGGTGCTTCCTGTGGGAATCAGGGCAGGCTGCAGCCCTGTGGCCCTGGGGCTGCTCCCATCACCCCTGCCTGGCACAGCACGGGCAGGAGACATCCCCATGCGAGGGTGTGGGCATGGGGGAAATCCCAAGGGGTTCACTTCCCTTGGAATCACAGAATCCAGGAATGCTCTGGGTTGGGAGGGACCTCAGAGCCCACCCAGAGCCACCCCTGCCATGGCAGGGACACCTCCCACTGTCCCCAGTGCCCAGCCTGACCTTGGGCACTGCCAGGGATGCAGGGGCAGCCCCAGCTGCTCTGGGCACCCTGTGCCAGGGCCTGCCCACCCTGCCAGGGAACAATTCCCTCCTCATCTCCCACTGAAATGTCAGTGGGAACCCATTCTCCCTTGCCCTGCCACTGCTCTCCCTAATGAACAGTCCCTGTCCAGCTCTCCTGGAGCCCCTTCAGATGCTGCCACCTCCTAAATCCCTTTCTCCTACTTTAGTTTCCACCAAGCCAGAATGAAGGTTTCCAACCTGCTTATTGTCATGTACAATATATTGTTATATACATACTGTTATATACATCTATATATATATATATACATATTGTTATGTACAATATATTGTTATATACATATTGTTATATACACACACATATATACACATATATACATATTGTTATGTACAATATGCAAATGGCAGAGATGACATGAAAGGGGATTTAATTCCTGGTCACTCATTAGTAAAACTGATGGAATTGGAACATGTGCCCATCCCTGGGTGTCTTAATACCCTGGGCACTTTTATCAACTGCAATTCCTTCTCCTTTGACTATGAAATCCATATTTATAAACTGATATCTCAATGGGAGGCCCTGGCACTCCTGACACAGCTGGGGCTGCCCCTGCATCCCTGGCAGTGCCCAAGGCCAGGCTGGGCACTGGGGACAGTGGGAGGTGTCCCTGCCATAGCAGGGGTGGCACTGGGTGGGCTCTGAGGTCCAAACCCAAACCATTCCATGATCCTGTGTCTAAAGGAAAGGGATGTGAGAGGTCAGTGAAATGCAGGGGGAAGATTTCAAACCAGTTTTGGAAAGAATTATTAATTATTTTTATTTCTCTTTCCACTGTGCATAATGCAGCCTGCACTGCTTGAACTTCTGTTTGTAGGGACACAGCTAAGAGTTGAGATAAAAACCTGTCCTTCGGTGGCAAGGACCAGGAGCTCAGTGTGGGGGTTGCCTTTGAAAGTGAAGTTTTGGCTAACCAGTGTTCAGTTGCACCTGGAGTTAAGGTGCTGGATATCACGGAAAAGAAATTCATGTAGAGCGTTGAAATATTTGTTCTGTGTGAATTTTTTTGTTCCTACTGTTAAAACCAGTAGGAATCACATCATTCTTTTCTTTTTCTTTCCAGCTGGCCATCAAACAGCAGTGAGAAGGCAGAGAGTGATAACTGGGATGCCTGGGCAGCTCAGCCCTCGCTGACCGTGCCCAGCGCGGGGCAGCTCCGGCAGCGCTCGGCCTTCACCCCTGCCACTGTCACCGGCTCCTCCCCGTCCCCTGTGCTGGGCCAGGTGAGCTCCTGGCCTCGCCCCTGCTCTCAGCACAGGCACATGGTGCTCTGCAAGTGGCGTTCAAGTCCACCTGCTAACCAGTTTGCCTTTGGAATAATGTAGAATTATTATTATTATTATTATTGTTATTAGAGTAACATTATTATTAGTGTTGCGTGTTGAGAAGGAGTAATTTCACATATCACAAAAGATATGAAAATATCCAATAGAAATATTGAAAAAACTACAAACTACAAAAGATATGAAAATGTCCAATAGCAATATTAGGAAAAGTACAAACTACAAAAGATATTAAAATATCCGATAGAAATATTGAAAAAAACACAAATTACAAAAGATATGAAAATATCCAATAGCAATATTAGGAAAAGTACAAACTACAAAAGATATGAAAATATCCGATAGAAATATTGAAAAAAACCACAAATTACAAAAGATATGAAAATATCCGATACAAATATTGAAAAAAACACAAATTACAAAAGATATGAAAATATCCGATACAAATATTGAAAAAACACAAATTACAAAAGATATGAAAATATCCAATAGCAATATTAGGAAAAGTACAAACTACAAAAGATATGAAAATATCCAATAGAAATATTGAAAAAAGCACAAATTACAAAAGATATTAAAATATCCAATAGAAATATTGGGAAAAGCACAAACTATGAAAGATATGAAAATATCCAATAGAAATATTGGGAAAAGTACAAACTACAAAAGGCTTGGAGAGCAAAGGGGGATCCTTGCCTGTGCATTGAAGTACTCACCTGACAGGACATAGTGAGCACCTCCAGGAGGGGTGGCAGGGATTGTCCCACCTGCAGAGCTGCCCCAGCCCAGGGAGGAGCTGGAGCTGCTGCAGAGAGCCCAGAGGAGGCTCCAGGATGGGCAGAGGGATGGAGCAGCTCTGCTGGGAGGAAAGGCTGGCACAGCTGGGATTGTTCACCTGCACAGGAGAAGCTTTGGGCTGAGCTCAGGGTGGCCTTGCAGGGCCTGCAGGAGCCCCAGGAAAGCTGGAGAGAGACAATTTCCAGGGGATGCAGGGACAGCACCCAGGGAATGGCTGCCAGTGCCAGAGGGCAGGGCTGGGTGGGATCTTGGCAATGAGGAATTGTTCCCTGGCAGGGTGGGCAGGGCTGGCATGGAATTCCATCCCTGGATCCCTGGCAGTGCCCAAGGCCAGGCTGGACACTGGGGACAGTGGGAGGTGTCCCTGCCATGGCAGGGGTGGCACTGGGTGGGCTCTGAGGTCCCTCCCAATCCAGGCCATTCTATGGATCTCTGATTGGCAACATCTGGGGCAGGATTTAACACAGAACAGTTTCTGGTTTGCTGGTCTGGGATGGCTTTTTTAGAATTTGGTGGTCCAGGTTTTGAGTCAGTTCCTTGGGGCTTTCTTCACTCCCATGACAGCCTCACTCCCAAGGGGGTTAAGTGGAATAGCAATGGCAAAGCTTCCCAGCTGAATTCTGTCCCTCTCTTCAGGCATCTCCTTTTCCTCAGTGGAACAACAAACTGTTCTGGGAGCTCCTGTGTTCTGGGAAGTGCTGAATATCTACCTCAGAGCAAAAAGAAATTGCAATGTGCCATGAATAAAGTGCAGCAAAGCATCATTTTCCATAAAATGGCCTAGAAGTCCTGCCAAAGCAGCTTCACAAGGGTTTATTGCATGTGTGTCTTGAATAAAAGTAATTAATTTAATCTTGCACTGCATTGATGATGTGTTGACAGACAGAAATGCAGGAGGGCTGTAACCATTTCTGGAATTACTTTGCACGTTTAACTGATGCTTTAGCTGAGAGATTTGTTGCTGTCTAAGCAGCCTGAGGATATCATTCCCTAAGCAGCTTTCTTGCTGAAGGGGGAGCATGGCTGACTCCTGGTTTCCTTGCTGAAGGGTGAAAAAGTGGAGGGGCTTCAGGCCCAGGCTCTGTATCCCTGGAGAGCAAAGAAGGACAACCACCTGAACTTCAACAAGAACGACGTGATCACCGTGCTGGAGCAGCAGGACATGTGGTGGTTTGGGGAGGTGCAGGGCCACAAGGGCTGGTTCCCCAAATCCTATGTCAAGCTCATCTCAGGCCCCATTAGGAAATCCACAAGGTATTTTTTGTTTGCTTCTCCTGTCCTTCACTTCTGTGCTGGGGTAGAAGGAAATTGGAAGAGCTGCACACTTGAATTTGAGAGTTTTGCCCTGTAAAAGGGACCCTGGTTTTATCTGGAGGGTTTTGACTTCCAGTCCTCAAAACTTAAGAAATTTTCAATTTTGTAATTGAGAAATTAAGAAATAATAAGAAGAAGATAAGAAAATTAAGACATAATTTTAATAAAAAGATAAGAAAATAAGAATTTAAGAAATAAGAAAACTGACCTCAATAAGAATAATAAGAAAGTAAGAATAAGAAAACTGACCTCAGTTCTCTTTGGGTCTTGCCTCACCAACAAAAGATCAATTAACCTTCTTCATTTTATGTGACTTGCAACTGAAAAATGAGTGTATTGGACTTTCTGAAGTGCAGCTGTGTAAGTCAGAGCTCCTCTCTGCCCAAAATTAAAGGTATTCCTCAAATCTAAATCACTTCTCATTATTCTTGGAGGATTAAACGTTTAAAATCTCTTTTTTTGTATTGTAAAGGCAGCATTAGCATTAGGAATACAAATGAGAATGATTTTAGATCATTTTTTTCCTGAGGATAAAGAGGAAAAAAAGTTCTGTATTTAAGGCAGTTGTTTAAGTGTGAGCATGGCAGAGCACTGGATTCAAAGCTTTATTTTGCACATTTATTTTGCACTGTCTCTGCTTTTAAAACCCAGGGAGTTGCTTGGGGGTGCAGGTGCATTTTATACTTGAAGTATAATAATAATTTTTCTGAAGAGATTGAATTTCTTAAATAACCATTATTTTCTTCTAAAGCATGGATTCTGGTTCCTCAGAAAGTCCTGCTAGTCTGAAAAGAGTAGCATCCCCAGCAGCCAAGGCAGCAGTGTCAGGGGAAGGTGAGTCCTGGCTGCCCTGGCAGCTCTTGCTCTGCATTGAACACAAGAACTCTGCTTTGTTTGCCAAAATCAGGAGCCAGATTGGGCTCTTCAAGTGCTGTTAAAATCCAAACACTAATCAGTTTGCTTCTGGAATAATTAAGAATTATTATTATTATTATTATTATTATTATTATTATTATTATTATTATTATTATTATTATTATTATTATTATTATTATTATTATTATTGTAACAGTTTATGTGTGTTGTGTATCGAGAAGGAATAATTTCACATATCACAAAAGATATTAAAATATGCAACAGAAATATTGGGAAATGTACAAACTACAAAAGATATGAAAATAACCAATAGAAATATTGGGAAAAGTACAAACTGCAAAAGATATGAAAATAACCAATAGAAATATTGGGAAAATTACCAACTACAAATGATATGAAAATATCCAATAGAAATATTGGAAGAAGTGCAAACTACAAAAAATACTAAAATATCCAATAGAAATATTGGGAAAATTACCAACTACAAATGATATGAAAATAACCAATAGAAATAGTGAAAAAAGTACAAACTGCAAAAGATGTGAAAATATCCAATAGAAATATTGGGGAAAGTACAAACTATGAAAGATATGAAAATATATTTTGTAGTTTGTACTTCTTCCAATATTTCTATTTTTTTGCCATTATTTTGGTAACATTTTCTGATCTAGAATGGGTTTTCACAGAGGGCCAAAAAAGCACATCTGTCCATGGTGTCAGGAATTGTTAATATTTTAATTTCCCCCAAAGCTCATTGCCAGTGTTTCTTTAGAGCTCCTAATGAAGGCAGTGACATCACTTAGGGAATCCTGGGATCCTTCTGGGCAGCTCCATTTCAAAGCTGGAGCCTGGGCACAGACTCAGAATTCACAGATACTTTTCTGAAGGGTTTTAGAAGGGGAATTCCATTCAGCTGGAGGGGAGTGTCCCCACCTGAGCTGCCTTAATCCCCTGCAGTGCAGAGGCAGCTGCAGGTTCATTAAATCACAGGCAGAGGAGATCAGTTAATTAAATGCAGGTTACAGGTGAACACTGGTGTGTGGTCCCTGCTGCACCCCTGAAGGTCCTAACTGCAATTCCAGGTACAGTTTTGGGGACATTTACATTGAATTTGTGTCTGGCCTGAGCACCACAGAAACTAAAAGGAGGGAGCAGCGGAGAAAAGGGAAATAATCAGTTATTTCCAAGTACAGCTGCTCTGCTCAGTGATTATTCCATAGAATCCCAGCTGGTTTGGGTTGGAAGGGGCTTGAATTAATGATCACCTTGTCCTGGTTTTCCTGGTGTTTGAGGAGAGGGAATTATGGGCATGCAGAGTCTTGTGCCAGGTGGGATATCTCAGGTGTTGTGTTTGTATTAAAAATGAACACAGCTTTAGTTTAAACACTTCAAAAAAGCTGTGGTTTTGGGAACCAATAAAGCAAGGATTTAACATCTTCTGTGGAGAAGGTTGAAGAAATGCTCATGTGCAGAAGGTGATTTATAAGGTGTGTGCACTTTGCATCCCAAACTCTGAAAATCCCACTCATCAGCACAACCCAGAAAGCACTGGGAAACATGTTTAATATCTAAGGGAATGATTTATGTACATTTAAATGATTAAAATGTACATAAAATATGTACATAGCAATATATATATATGTACAGAAAATTAAAATAGTAAATTATATACAAACCCTCGAGGCAGCCTTTTGATAGATCCTATTCAGTACTGATAAATAAAATTTTATTCATTAAATATTGATGTTTCTATGAGCAATAAAGAATAATTTTTCCTTCTGCCTAGCCCTGACATTACTGAGGTTTGGCAGGGGATCCCTGGGGGTTTCTCAGGAGTTTTCCATTTTATATTTATCTATTGATGCTGTGTATTTATTTACTGATGCTGCATTTCCCTTTTGCAGAGTACATTGCCATGTACACCTACGAGAGCTCGGAGCAGGGGGACCTCACTTTCCAACAAGGTGACCTGATCCTGGTGACAAAGAAAGATGGTGACTGGTGGACGGGAACGCTGGGTGATAAATCAGGAGTTTTCCCATCTAATTATGTGAGACTCAAAGATTCTGAGGTAGAGAAATGTTTTCTTTGGGGTTGTAGTGCTAGCTGCAGGGCAGGGCGTGGTAGGGGAAATGAAAATGCTTTGCAGATTTACTGTCTGAGACTGCAAAAATCACAAATACAACTGTACAAGCAATATGTACAACGTATAGTAACATATATATACAATATATACACAATATGTATAACAACATGTATACAAACAATATATACAACATATATTAACATATATGCAAATATATATACAAACAATATATACAACATATATTAACATATATATACAATATATACAACATATATTAACATGTATACAAACATCTATACAATATATATACAATATATATAACAATATATATACAAACAATACATACAACATATTTTAACATATATACACAATATATACAACATATATATACAATATATATACAATATATTTAACAATATACATACAAACAATATATACAACATGTATCAACATATATACAAACATATGTATACAATATATATATAACAATATATACAAACAATATATATACAACATATATATATACATACAATATATATAACAACATATACAACTATACTAAACAATTACAATAACAACTATATTTGTTGCATTTTACAACTTAATTTTATAAATATCTTGGGGCATCATCCATGACAATAATGCCAACATCAGTAGTGCACTTGGCAGTTTTTTAGACACTGATCAGGACAGCCAAGATTGTTTTATTGTCCTGGTAAGTTTTTAATGCCTGAGCTGTATCTTACCGACATTATTTAAAAAAAAACCCAAATCTACCCAGTATTATTTCAGTCTGTTACATTTTTCCCTATCATTTCTTGCAATCAAGAACAAATTTTGCACCAAAACTTTGCTAACTACTGTATTTATTTGTCAGATTTTGACTGAATAATAGAGGTTCTGTTCAATCTCTTTTTATCTTGAAATAATTCCATAGAACACATCCTCGTTGGGTTTTTTCTGGGTTTTTTTTGCTTTCTTTTTAGGCATTTTAAAGAGAGATGTTCTCTCATTATGTTCTCTCATTTATATGGCTTGAGAGGATAATTTATCTCCCAGTAGGAATTAGGTTGGATTCAGAGTTGGGTACATGACTGATCTCTTGATGAGAAGGATTCTGGTTTATATCTCTGAATAATGGGGGGTTAAAGATAAATGAATAAAAATCAGTGGATTTGGGGGGATTTGGGTGGTAAAAACTGAAAGACTGCAGCACAAACCTGGGCAGAGTCAGTCCTTAAAGCCATTCCTGCTGCTGGAAAAGCCAGAGGATAAAAGCTGCAGTGAAATTCAGCTGCAGGAAACCTTTCAAGAGGAAATTTCTGCAGTGTCAGGAAATTCCAGCAACATCCTCTGGGCCAGGATCAAAACCCTTGTGGTTAGTGATGTTTGGTACTGCAGTCTAGAGGATTGGGGCACTGCTGGCAAATCCCAGTGCAGAGCTCAGGTGTTCAGTTCTGAGTCTCCTTCTTGACAGAGAGCTCACTTTGGGGTTTGTGGATTAAAACCCTTGTGGTTAGTGATGTTTGGTGTTGCAGTCCCTGGAGAGGTGGGATTGGGGCACTGCTGGTGTGCAGAGCTCAGGTGTTCAGTTCCCTTTGCTCAGAGAGCTCAGTTTGGGGTTTGTGGATTAAAACCCTTGCAGTTAGTGATGTTTGGTGTTGCAGTCCTTGGAGAGGTGGGCTTGGGGCACTGCTGGTGTGCAGAGCTCAGGTGTTCAGTTCCCTTTGCTCAGAGAGCTCAGTTTGGGGTTTCTGTCACCCCAGCCTGCTGGGGCTGCACCAGCTCAGTGCACTTCACCCAGAGCTGCTCCAAATGCCCTTTGTGCTGGTGAAAATCCCACCTTCAGCTCAGATCTGGGTGAGAGAGGGAGGAAGAAGCACAGAGCAGGTGGAGCCCTGCTCTGGGATGTTTTTCCATGCCAGGGGTCCTGCAGGACACAGACCTGCCTCCAAGTGGGGAACTGGGTTTTGCTCCCCAGCCTGCTCCCAGAGGCAGTTTTTGCAGAGGATTTCAGAGTCCTGGCTCTCTGGAATCTCACTCTCTCACACTCACATGTGCTGCTGTGCTTGGACAGCTGCCTGGGCTGGAAAATGTTCTGAGAAGAGGAATAATTTCATGTGTTCTGCACTACTGACAGAACCAAAGAAAAGCAGGGGTGATCTTTCAGCAGCAAGGGCAGAGTTTCTAGAAATGACTCAAAATCTCAATGGTTTCTACAGCTGAAGAATTTTTAAATTAGTTCTTCTGTGCCCATTCACCTCAGGGTGCTAAAACAAACCATTCCCTGTTCCTTCAAGCTTCAGTTTATTAAAAAAGTGGGAAAGTCTTTGTTCTTCAGAGGAACAATGGCCCATTCTGAGGCTGTTCCTTAGGGGAGGGAGGGATGGATAGAGGGTTTATTCTGGGCACTGCTGAGAATTCCCTCTGTGGGGATGGCTTGGAAGCACAACAATTTCAAGACATCTGATTATAAAACTTTGCATAGGGGTTCAGAAAATAATCCCTGAATGGATCAAGCTGGGGTTTGGAGGGTCCTGTGTAGAGCACAGTTGGCAAGTCCTCGCTGGGGATTGTTAAATTGACAGAGCAGGTTCTGCTCTGCTGGCTCAGGAGACTTCATCCCTTGTCACAAAGTGCCCTCAGGGAGTGTCCCAGGTGTGCAGGGACAGGCTCTGTCCTCACTGCTGTGTTTTCTCTCAGCTGGAGGAATAGGAAAAGCTTCTGCCTCTCCTGAGTGGGCCAGAAATGGGCACCACCCTAAACGTGTTATTAATGAATTCAGTTATTTCTTGAAGTGCTGTAGGACTTTCCCATGTGTCCCTTCTGCTTTGCACTGAGGATTCAGAGAATCCTCAAAGACAATTCAGGCTCAGTGTGATCAAGGTGGTTCTGGAATTTCTATTTTAAAATCACCTCTGTTTCCCAGTAAAGGCAATGTCCCAGCCTTTGGTGTGTCCATGTGCCTCTAATCCAGCAGCATGGGTGTGACCAAGGCATGCCTGGGAGGAGAGGCTGCTCTGGAGGTCCAGCACTTCTTCTGGAGAGGTTTCTGTGAGGGTCCAGCTCTTGTTCTGGAGAGGTTTCTCTGGAGGTCCAGCTCTTGTTCTGGAGAGGTTTCTGTGAGGGTCCAGCTCTTGTTCTGGAGAGGTTTCTGTGAGGGTCCAGCTCTTGTTCTGGAGAGGTTTCTGTGGAGCTCCTGCTCTTGTTCTGGAGAGGTTTCTGTGGAGATCCTGCTCTTGTTCTGGAGAGGTTTCTGTGGAGATCCTGCTCTTGTTCTGGAGAGGTTTCTGTGGAGGTCCAGCTCTTGTTCTGGAGAGGTTTCTCTGGAGGTCCAGCTCTTGTTCTGGAGAGGTTTCTCTGGAGATCCTGCTCTTGTTCTGGAGAGGTTTCTGTGGAGATCCTGCTCTTGTTCTGGAGAGGTTTCTGTGGAGCTCCTGCTCTTGTTCTGGAGAGGTTTCTGTGAGGGTCCAGCTCTTGTTCTGGAGAGGTTTCTGTGAGGGTCCTGCTCTTGTTCTGGAGAGGTTTCTCTGGAGGTCCTGCTCTTGTTCTGGAGAGGTTTCTCTGGAGGTCCAGCTCTTGTTCTGGAGAGGTTTCTGTGAGGGTCCTGCTCTTGTTCTGGAGAGGTTTCTGTGGAGATCCAGCTCTTGTTCTGGAGAGGTTTCTGTGAGGGTCCTGCTCTTGTTCTGGAGAGGTTTCTGTGAGGGTCCTGCTCTTGTTCTGGAGAGGTTTCTGTGAGGGTCCTGCTCTTGTTCTGGAGAGGTTTCTGTGAGGGTCCAGCTCTTGTTCTGGAGAGGTTTCTCTGGAGCTCCTGCTCTTGTTCTGGAGAGGTTTCTCTGGAGGTCCAGCACGTGTTCTCTGCTGAGGAGGGCAGAGGGTGTTCCTCTGCCAGAAACACTTCCCAGAGCAGCAGGAGTTCCTTGTCCAGCCTGGTCCATCCCCCCCTGTGGGGCTGTCAGGGCCATGTCCCCCTGTCCCCAGCCCCACTGTGGGGGTGTTGAACTGCTCCCCTCACCCTGCACATGCTCTGGGGACAGGGCTGAGCCTGGCTTTGCAAGGACACCACAATTCTGCCCCTGGGGGCTCTCCTGGGGCCCTGCTCACAGGGCAGGCTGGGGATCTGGGGACAGTCAAAGGAGTGAGGGAGGAGAGGAGGATCTGCTGCTCCTGTGGGGTGCAAATGTAATAATGTGTGGCAGGAAAGGAGCTCTGAGACATCCAGGCAAGCTGAAGATGTCAGCAAATCCATTTTATAGGTGGCTCACAGCCAGCACAGGGGTTTGAGGGGCCCTTTTCTCTCAGCCCTGAGCTGTTCTTCAGTTACTCCTCAGTTTCATTCCTGCCAGAATCCCCAAGTTTTCAAACCTCATTTGACAGGGAGAATGTGGAGGAGGAAGAAACTGTTCTTTTCCACACAGGAATGAGGATTCTGAGGAGGCCTTCAGGTGGTTTGATGTTGGCTCCAAGTTTGTGAGTGAGGAGGATCCTGAAGGTGCAGTTGAGGGAGGCGGAAGTGTTGAAGGCAAGGGGATTTTATGGCTCCCCAACATTCCTGGCCACAGTCCAGTTTAGATTAAAGTTGCTGTTTTCCACCTCAGACCTCTTCCTGCAGGACAGAAAACTGTCAGTGGCCTGGGAGGAGACTGCAGGGATTATTTAGGGCCAGGAGCTGGACTGATGTCAGGTTCTGCTGCATTTCTGGTGGCTCTTCAAAGGCTTTGCTTCCCAATCCCTTGGGTGCAGATGTTCATCCCTCACCTCACCCTGTCTGGGTGCAGGGAGCTGCTCAGGAATATTTGCAATCCAGCAATTTGGAGGGATGGAAACTCCTGTTGTTGTTTCAGCTCAGCTCCACAGGATTCCCATTCTGCAGATACATGGATCTGCAGTCACAAATGGGATCTCCTTTGGGATTGCACATGGGATCTCTTTTGGGATTGCAAATGGGATCTAGTGTGGAATTGCACGTGGGATCTCCTGTGGGATTGCACATGGGATCTCCTTTGGTATTACAAATAGGATCTCCTTTGGAATTGCACATGGGATCTCCTTTGGGATTGCACATGGGATCTCTTGGAATTGCACATGGGATCTCCTTTGGGATTACAAATGGGATCTCCTTTGGGATTACAAATGGGATCTCCTTTGGGATTGTAACTGGGATCTCCTTTGGGATTACAAATGGGATCTCCTTTGGTATCTGCAGCCCCTGAAAAGGACGAAAAGTCTGCACTTCTGCATTAGCAAGCCATCCACTTCATGCTTGGTATTTATTCCCAGATGTTTATTGCCATCTGAAATATTAAGGATTTCTGTAAGAACAGAATTTCCTGTGAGTTTTTGACTCGCATGCTTGTTGAGTGAAGCTTTGTAAATCATTTTCATGTACTGGAGAAAGAAACCTGAGTGCTAAACTTGCCTCTTGTTCTCCATTTCAAGGCTCCAGGAGCAGCTGGGAAAACAGGAAGCTTAGGGAAGAAACCTGGTGAGTCAAATATTGTGGCAGCACCTTCTCTCTGTTCTTAAGTGTTCAATTCAATGGCAACAAAGCCTTTTCCATGAAAATAGAGTGTTTGCTCTTGGTCATCTTGGAGTGGTTTGCACTGATGAAAACCATTATCAAATAACTGGAATAAATGCAGTTAATAAATAATGTAAATGTAATAAAAGAATTCATCCTCTAATCATTCTAGTGTGTCAATCACTAAATAACATGTAGCTAGAGAATGAAAATCTGCTTGCTCAGAGGTGGATGTGAACTTCCTGCTGGATTGCTCAGAGAGCAGTGGGAGCCATTCCCCCTTGTCCCCAGCCCCTCTCCAGGTTTCTTAGCTGTGGAAGCAGCAGACAGGAGGAGGAATTTGTCATTAAATACAGCAGGTCCTGGCAGGGGAGTGGGAGGTTTAAACAGAGAAAAGCCAGGAGCAGAGTCAGGGCTGGGTGAGGGCAAACAGGGAGGAGTTGGGCTGGGAACTGGCTCTGCTGAGAGGGGCAGGGCTGGATGGGACACTGGCAATGAGGAATTGTTCCCTGGCAGGGTGGGCAGGCCCTGGCACAGGGTGCCCAGAGCAGCTGGGGCTGCCCCTGCATCCCTGGCAGTGCCCAAGGCCAGGCTGGGCACTGGGGACAGTGGGAGGTGTCCCTGCCATGGCTGGGGTGGCAATGGGTGGGATTTGGGGTCCCTCCAACCCAAACCATTCCATGACTCCATTCCATGACTCCATGGCTGTGTGTGCTGACCCCAGGTCCAGTTTAAAGCCCCTTTGTCACTCCAGACCTTCCATCCCTGCCTGGCTGTCCTGTCCCTCCTGAGGGAGGTTCTGCTGTTCTGTGTTCTCTGCAGGGCCCTTGGATTGCTCCTCATCCTCCTCATGCTGCTCATTTGTGTCTCAGTTGCTTCTCTGATCATTTTTCATGTTCCTACTGGTGCTTTCATTCTAAACCTCACATCAGTCATTGATCATTTCCACGCTGGGCTTCACCTCCCTTTGACTCTCCCCTGCCCCAAAGCCTCCCTTGCTCCCAGCCCTGCAGGGTTTGTGGGTTCCTGTGCCTGCAGCTGCCCTGGGAATGAATCCCTGAGGGCTGAGACTGCCCTGGCTCCCTCAGGAAGGCTCAGCAGCCCCAGCCCACTCTGGCTGTGTTAAAGGTGCCCCCCTGAACCTGCACATGGCCTGGGGACAGGGCTGAGCCTGGCTCTGGGAGGGCACCCGAGTTCTGCAGCTGCGCTTGGGTCCAAAGCTGGGCTGCCTGTGGGGACCAGAACTGTTCCACAGCCCTGGGGGCAGAGGAAGCTCCAGCACAGCTTGGGCCAATTCCCTGGAACTGTCAGCTCCCAGCTCCTGGCCTGGGAGGGAACAGAGATTTCCAGGGAAATCCTCTTTGCTGCATGGGAGAAATATTCCTGTTGGGGCCAGGTGGTGAGAAATTCTCTGCCAGCCTTGATTTGTGCCTCTGGGTGCAGCTTCAATATTTTGTCATTGGTGTGTCTCCTCTCCTTAGGGAGCCAAGTGCAAAGATGGATTTACTGGAAAATAGAAATAATAAAATAATAGCACTGCATTTTAAGAGCTGTGCTGCTGCTATTATTATTATTGTTATTGTTATTGTTGTTATTATTCTCTATTTCCAACACTTTTGATCTCCTACCACAGAGCTGCTGCACCTCTGGTTTATTACTTTTTTATTCTCTGAACCTCTCATTTATTTTCCAGTTACCACATGTATTCATGGAAATACATAAATCTATAAGAATTTAATGGAAAAGAGTGACACAGTCTTATAGCAGCAGAATTAATGTTGGATAGAATGTGCTCGGATTTTTTTCAGATTAACCTTTTCTTTCCTCCTCTGCTTCAACAGAAATTGCCCAAGTTATTGCCTCTTACACAGCAACAGGCCCAGAACAGCTGACTCTTGCTCCTGGCCAGCTGATTCTCATCAGGAAGAAGAATCCAGGTGGTTGGTGGGAAGGAGAGCTCCAAGTTAGTTCCTTTTCTTGTTTCCTAGTAAAATCCCACTTTTAAAAATGGCTTTTAGTAGCTCAGAATGCCGAATGTGTCAATGAGAAATAAAGGTGTCAATGCTGTGCAGTGCAGCAGGTGCCAGTGAAACCCAAAAACCCCAAAAACCCTTCCAGGAGCTCCCACCCCTGCCAGGCCTGGCCTGGGGGCAGCAGGAGCTCAGCAGGGAGGGCCCAGGGCTGCTCTGGACCCTCCCAGGTGATTCTGAGAGCAGATTTTGACCATTTGGGCCCCCTGAAGGAGGCTCTGGTTGCTTTGGGGCTTTTAGCAGGAAATTTGGGGTGGAGCAATGCCATGGATTTATTTGTGCAGGGCAGATCTCTGA
Organism: Molothrus ater; assembly: GCF_012460135.2. NCBI lineage: Eukaryota > Metazoa > Chordata > Aves > Passeriformes > Icteridae > Molothrus > Molothrus ater. The sequence goes on along the minus strand of NC_050479.2, from coordinate 834,546 downwards.
CTAATTCAGTTCTTTTTAACTCTTTGTGCCCTTTTTGCCTTTCCTGGTGATATTTTTTTCATCTTTTGTGGAGAAATCCTTTTCCAGGGTTCCTTTGGGGTTTTCTCTCACTAACCTTGGGGCTGTTGGTAACTTTGAGCTTTAAAGAGTCTCCATTAAATGTATCTGAAGACAGAAAAGAAACTTCTCTGGGCAAGAGCTGCCACAGTTACCACTGAGCAGCTGCTGGGAGGCTCTGAAACAATTCAGTTTTGGTTGTGTAAATGCTCAGATGTAATTTAGATGCTTTAATGTCTTACATGTGGTTTTACAATTGGGTTTTATTTTGTTAGCAATCCCTGACTGTTCTTTTTATTCTCCTGCTCCACACTTGGGGTCAGAGTGAAGGGAAAATAAGGCAAATGTTTTTAGCATTAAGTATTTAAGCATTAATGCAGTGTTCAGAAGTATCTTAAATTATCTAAATAGGCTTTAGATCAAGTGTTTTCTTTTTTAGTAAAGGTTTAGACAGGGAAGAAAGTAGTTCAAGAATAGCAAATCCTTTAGATGACTTTTTTCCACCAGAGTTAACAATGTTTTTCAGAGGCAAAATTCTCCTTGCCCAAAATGCCAACCTTATTCTAACACAAAGAGAATAAACATTAAAATCATTCTTGAGGTAGAGTTAGAAGCTGGGATTCAAAGTTCTGGAAGAACTTTCTTACTGCAAGGAATTTTTATGGATTTGATTTGCAATGAACATTTGGGCTTTGGGGAGATAACAGGATGAGCTTTCCTGCTTTGGTGACACAAGGCATTGGAAAGCTTGGATCTGTTTCTGCAAAAGAAAAGAGGAAATTTGGATTCTTAATCTCTGTTTCAACTGTCACAACCTGGGGAAGTAAAATAATGAACAAGTGTTTAATTAGAAATACTAACAGGATTCTATGTTAACAATTAGAAATACTAACAGGATTCTATGTTAACAATTAGAAGTACTAACAGGATTCTATGTTAACAATTAGAAATACTAACAGGATTCTGTGTTAACGTTATAACATTGAGCTAGTGGCCCAGAACAGCTGAGTTCCCTCCCCAAGCCCTTTCCTCTCTGGGCTGGGCAGTTCTGAGCCCTGGAGCTGCCCAGGCCCTGCTGAGCAGTTCTGAGCCCCTGGCTGGGCAGTTCTGAGCAGCTCTGGGCAGTTCTGAGCAGTTCTGGGCAGTTCTGAGCAGCTCTGGGCAGTTCTGGGCAGTCCTGAGCAGTCCTGGGCAGTTCTGGGCAGTTCTGAGCAGCTCTGGGCAGTTCTGGGCAGTTCTGAGCAGTCCTGAGCAGTTCTGGGCAGTTCTGGGCAGTTCTGGGCAGCTCTGGGCAGTTCTGAGCAGCTCTGGGCAGTTCTGGGCAGTTCTGAGCAGCTCTGGGCAGTTCTGGGCAGTTCTGGGCAGTCCTGGGCAGCTCTGGGCAGTTCTGAGCAGTTCTGGGCAGTAGTTCTGGGCAGTAGTTCTGGGCAGTAGATCTGGGCAGTAGTTCTGGGCAGTAGTTCTGGGCAGTAGTTCTGGGCAGTCCTGGGCAGCTCTGGTGCTGTCCATCCTGCCTGAGCCGTTCTGTCTCCGCAGGCGCGTGGCAAGAAGCGCCAGATCGGTTGGTTCCCGGCCAACTACGTCAAACTGCTGAGCCCTGGCACCAGCAAGAGCACCCCCACCGAGCTGCCCAGGCCTGCAGCACCCTCAGGTGAGCCCTGCCTGCCCCTGGCAGCCCTGCCCTGCCTGCTGTGCCCGTGCTGGGCCTTCAGCTGGGAAGGGTGTGGAGTTCCAGAGCCTCTGGGGCGTTCCTGCATCCCCTAAACCAGCCCAGCCCAGCCCTGACTGTGGGACAGGAGCTCTGGGGTGTTCCTGCATCCCCTAAACCAGCCCAGCCCATCCAAGATTGTGGGAATTCTGAGCTCTGGGGTGTTCCTGCATCCCCTAAACCAGCCCAGCCCAGCCCTGACTGTGGGAATTCTGAGCTCTGGGGTGTTCCTGCATCCCCTAAACCAGCCCAGCCCAGCCCTGACTGTGGGACAGGAGCTCTGGGGCGTTCCTGCATCCCCTAAACCAGCCCAGCCTATCCCTGACTGTGGGAATTCTGACCTCTGGGGTGTTCCTGCATCCCCTAAACCAGCCCAGCCTATCCCTGACTGTGGGACAGGAGCTCTGGGGTGTGTCTCCATCCCCAAACCCATCCCATCCCTGCAGTGACTGTGGGACATGGGCTCTGGGTTCTGGGATATTCCTTCTTCCTATCCCTGCCCTGACTGTGGGACAGGAGCTCTGGGATGTGTCTCCATCCCCAGCCCTGCCCTGACTGTGGGACAGCAGCTCTGGGATGTGTCTCCATCCCCAGCCCTGTCCATGGAACAGCAGCTCTGGGATGTGTCTCCATCCCCAGCCCTGCCCTGTCCATGGAACAGCAGCTCTGGGATGTGTCTCCATCCCCAGCCCTGCCCTGCCCTGGGTGCAGCAGGAGCTGCAGAGGCTCAGGAGGATCCAGGGCTGCACCTGGGGCTCCTCTCCTGCAGAGCCCCCTGGTCTGAGGTGGGACAAACCCCCGTGGGGAGGGACCTTTGCTGTGCAGGGTTTGGGACTCAGGAGCCACAGAACAGGAACGTTCCCCCAGAATCCCAGCCTGGCTGGGCTGGAAGGGCCCTCCCAGGCCCATCCCGTGGTGCTGTGTCTGTGGCACTGCTGCTGGCTGCCCCTCTGGTGGCTGCTGCAAAGATGCAGCCAATGCCTCTCTAAAGCCCCGTGGAATTCAGGTTGAGAATGGCAGCTCAGCATTGAGACACAACCTTTTACAAGGAAATAGGATGAGATTTTTTGATGTATTTTTGAAATTACTTCAGGTTTGACAATCTGTGGCTTTCCCCACATGCTAAATCTTACAAATAAAACTTTAGCACTTTTTGCAGATCATCAAAATCTTAATGAAACTGTAATTTTAAAAAAAGAAAAGCTGTTTGGCAAATTGAAATAAGTTGCTGGCTTGGTACAAGGACAAAAATAAAAGCAAATTTTAGGATTAATCCACTGGGGAGAACCTGCCAGCAAGGCTCATTAATGGAAGTCTGATGTGTGGTGGGAAAAGCAGAAGCCCTGTGGCCTGGCAAAGAGAAAACAGCAGAGAAATAGAGGGGATTATTTATTTAACTGAACAGTCCTGCTGCTTCAGAGAGTTCAGGGAGCTGCTTTGTCAGGAGTGAGCAGGACCAGCTGGATTCTGGGATTGGATGAGTTCCACTGCAAGGGAATAGAAAATCCCTGCTGGACCCAGTCCTGGGTGGCAGCAGAGCAGCCTGGATGGCCTGGGATGCTTTTGTCCAGTTCTGTTCATTTTCTCTTATATTTTCCAAGATTTTTTTGTTCTGAAAACCTCACAGGGACAACAAAGGCATCACCATTGGCTTTCTTTTGGATTATGCAGCTTCCAATAGTGGAAGTTCCAGTGTGTCCCAGATTTTCCTGTCCACTGACCGGTCCTGGTGGGGGTTCCAGGCCAGGCTGGAGCACCCTGAGGCAGGGGAAGATGTCCCTGTTCATGGCAGGGGTGGCTCTGCATGGGCTTTAAGGTCCCTTCTAACCCAAGCCCTGCTGGGATTCCATGAAACTCTTTGGGATTTTTAAACCCCTGGAGTTTGGGGGGCTGAGCTGAGCCCCAGGGTGGGCCCTGGTCACTGCAGGGTCCTGGATGGACCCTGAGCCCATGCAGAGGGAACAAGGAGGCTGGAGAGGGGCTGGGAACACAAACCCTGTGAGGAAGCCCTGAGGGAGCTGGGGGTGCTCAGCCTGGAGCAAAGGAGACTCAGGGCTGCCCTCCTCACTCTGCACAGCTCCTGAAAGGGGCCTGGGCTCAGCTGGCCCTGGGCTCTTTCTCCAGCAGCACTGACACACCCAGAGCACACAGCCTCGAGCTGCACCAAGGGAAATCCAGGCTGGAGAGCAGGGAAAAGGTTTTTCCAGCAAGGGTGAGAAAGTTCTGGAATGGCTGCCCGGGGAGGTGGTGGAGTCCCCATGCCTGGGTGTGTTTAACAAAGCCTGGATGTGGCACTGGGTGCCAGGGTTGAGTTGAGGGGCTGGGCTGGGCTGGACTCGATGGCCTTGAAGGTCTCTTCCAACCCAGGGATTCTGGGAATTCTGTGAGTTCTGTGGAGCTGTCCTGAGCCATGGGCAATGTCCAGAGGTGACCTCTGCATGTGGGCAGGGCCAGGCTGGAGATCAGGGCAAGGTCCTTGCCCAGAGGGTGCTGGCACTGCCCAGGCTGCCCAGGGAATGGGCACGGCCCCGAGGCTGCCACAGCTCCAGGAGCCTTTGGCCAGCGCTGCCAGGGATGCCCAGGCTGGGCTTGCTGGGCTCTGGGCAGGGCAGGGCTGGCACTGGGGGATCCCTGGGGGTGGCTGAGCCCCGGGTGACCCCTGTCCCCTGTCCCAGTGTGCCAGGTGATCGGCATGTACGACTACAGCGCGCAGAACGACGACGAGCTGGCCTTCAGCAAGGGCCAGATCATCACCGTGCTCAGCAGGGAGGACCCCGACTGGTGGAAGGGGGAGGTCAACGGCCACGTGGGGCTCTTCCCGTCCAACTACGTGAAGCTGACCACGGACACGGACCCCAGCCAGCAGTGTGAGTGTCCCTGGTGTCCCTGGTGTCCCTCCCACATGCAGCATTGCCGGGCCCCGCCGCCCCCGGGCCCCCGGGCTCTTTGAAGACCTTCTGTCCCCGCTGTGTTTGGTTGGTTTTGTTCCCATCCCCCAGCACGTCCCCTCTCCCCATCATTTTTGCTCCATGCCTTGCCACGCCTGCCTCATTTCCCCAGCTTGAATTTGCTCATTGTTTTGTTTTGCTTATGTGTTGTTTTCCTCCTTTTTCTAGGAATCATATGTTGTCCATCCCCCACTCAGGCTTGAAAGTCCTCAAAGAGACCCACTATCCCATAGCAGTGCCCAGAGGGATGATGGGAGATGCAGCCTTGATCATGTGGCTTCCAGCATGATCATCTACTGCCTTCTGAGTCAAGAACACACTGCACAGCAGTTTTACCTCATTTGACATTTAGTTGCATGGAATCGCAATGGTTGAGTTAATTACCGACAAAATTAAACTGATTCAAAACAAAAACAAAACAAAAACACACACACGCAAAAAAAATAATAAAAATCAGAGGATAGTGGGTCCTTTTGTGGCTTTCAGAGTTACCAAACTAATTTTTCCACCTTTGCACAGGTGCTTTTGGTAGTTTTAAAAATTATTTTTTAAAGATATATTCTAGCCTTTTAAAGGAAAAGTATAAATTTAATTTCTTCATTGCAATTTTTGTTTGTGCAAAAAGACCCACTATCAAGGAATGCTGCATGTGCTATTAAAATTGTTCCAAATGTCCATGAATTGGAGACTTTATGTATCTTTCTTTTTTATTGTTCACTTGTCCAGTGTTGTCAATGTGTCTTTTTTTTTATTATTTTAATTTTCCTTTTTTTTTTTTTATTACAAAAGAACAGAAGGAGTTAAAATCAGTTTAAGGAGGTTTAAATGTGCCCAGTTCCAGGTATTTTGTTGTAGTTACTGTACTGTTTGTAACAGGTGTTGATGTTGAGTGTGTAACCCATTGTGGGGAGGGGAGATGCCCTCCCCCCGTGCCAGAGGCAAACCTGGAGTGATGTTTTACCCAGCTCTGTTCATTTGATTTTGCACATTACTTGTAGCTGCAAACAGTGAGCAAACAGCCTGGTTTGTGTGTGTGTCCCTGGGTTTGTCACATTCCTGGGTCAGAAATGGGTGCAATGTTCCCTCCTGGGGCTGCCAGAATTCCCAACGCCCCTGGGACGGCGCTGGGGCTGCTCAGCTGTGCTTTCTGTGGAACAACACCTTGTGAACGAGTCATTCTCCTGACGAGAACGAATGTATAGAACTCAATCCCCGCAATCCATTTCCAATGTTTACATTTTTTAAAGCAGAACTGTGGAACTGACACAGACGAGTAAGAGCTGGAGCTCTCAGTGGAGCTGGAGCTGTGCTGCAGCCGAGCCCTGCCCGGCTGCTGCTGCAGGTGCTGGCAGTGCCCTCTCCCAACGCCTCACAGAGCACAACAGAGCCCTGCTACTCATGGTTTACCACGGGGTTACTCCTGGTGTCTGTGTCCCCCTGTCCCAGCCCCTGCTGGCAGCCTGGGGCACTCCCAGCCCAGCTCCCTGCTCCCCACCCGTCCTGCAAAGGTGCAAAGGACAAGTGAAGCTCCTTACTCAGTTGCACTTCAGTATTTCATCACTATGAATGTAAATTATATAAATATATAAAAACCTGCAGCTTTAACAACTGTAATCCAGCCTTTCCAATTAGTTCCATGTATAGAGAATTAAATCCTTCGTACAAAAGAGGCCGACAGTGTTTGTTGTTGTCTCGTCTGGGTCACGCCGAGCTCGCCCCGAGGGCTTTGGCAGCAGCACTGGAGCCCTTGGCCCCTCCAGGGACACCTGCCTGGCTTCTTGGAACTGCTCAGATCCATCATTGCTCCCTGCAGCCTTTGCCCCTCTGCCTCAGGGGGGTTGCTGCTGTGTCCTTGGACTCCTGGCAGGTCCCTTCCAGCTCAGGATGTTCTGGGATTCTCTGATTCCCTGCCCAGGGTTTCTACGTGGCACCAAGCAGTGGATTTTGATTTTTTTTTAATAGATAAATTAAATATTCTTTCTTGGTTTGCTGTGGAGGCCCTGGAGGGGCTTCTCCTAAGTTCCAGTCCATTGGCTCCTTGCCCTGCTCCTATGCCTGAACATAGGTGTTCCTGGATTTGGGATGTGTTTCATGCCAGAAGCTCAACTCTGAAGATATGCACAACTGCACAGATTTTCCTTCTTTTTAGGACAGTATTTAAATAGTAGTACATCTTTCATTCTTACCATTAAAAAAAATAATTCTTCTCCATCGTGGCCATTTGCTGGCAAGTGCAGAAATGGAGCAGCACATCCCACTTGTGATTTTCAGTGCTCTCAGAGGGGATGGAGCCAGGTTTGACTCCACTCTGTCAGTATTTTGTGCATTAACTGACATTTGCATGAGAGCCTCTCCCTCTTTTCCCATCCTGAGCTGTTGGGTTGAAACCTGACTCGACTGAAAGCTCTGGCCCTTAGGGACCCCGTGGGTCCTGTGACCTCAGGCCAGAACTACAGACTGAATCTGGTGAAACATTTGCAGTGCTGCAGCCGTAGGGGATTCAGGTGCTGCTCTCTTCTTCCTCTTTCCATCCAGGGAAGAAGCTCCTGCAGTCCCTGAGGGTGCAGATTCTGCCCCCCAGTGCCTTCAGGGCTGGGGCTGGAGCCTCCCAAGGTCACTGGAAGCTCCTGGGGCAGCTTTGGGAGACTGGGAGGAGCAGTCTGGGGTTGTCCCTCACAGGGAATCCCCAAATCCCCGGGGCTGGCCCAGCCCTGCCAGCCCATGCAGTGCCAGCTGTGCCCCATGGGCACCTTGTCCCCAGCCCAGAGCACTCAGTGCCACCTGCAGGGGACACCTGCAGGGCTGGGCACTGCAAAGCTCCCTGGGCAGCCCCTGCCAAGGCCTGAGCTCCCTTTCCATGGGCAAATTGCTGCTGCTGTCCATGCTGAACGCACACAAGGCACTGCTGGTGCCTCAGGCAGAAGAGGAACGTGAATCCCATGTACAGAGTCCCAGACACAAACACTCCCCTGGGCCTTCAGTGACAGATGCTGAAATCCCCGTTCATTTCCTCCCTGAGTCCCTGAGGGGGCTCTGCTGGCTCAGCAGGGAGGGTTTCATCCTCCTCCTCCTCATCAGGGATCCTCCCTGAGCTGCAGGGAACGAGGCATTGCAGTGACTGCTTTACTTGTCTTTGTGGATATCAATATATAAAAATATGTAAAGATACACGTGAGAAAGGGAGTGTGACAGTGACTGTCCCAGAGCAGCTGGGGCTGCCCCTGCATCCCTGGCAGTGCCCAAGGCCAGGCTGGGCACTGGGGACAGTGGGAGGTGTCCCTGCCATGGCAGGGCTGGCACTGGCTGATCCTTAAAATCCCTTCCCACCCAAATCATCCTGGCATTCTGGGAATTGGTTCTTTATCCCCACTTCCCTGTGCCAGGGGCCTTCTCCCCCTGCACAGGAATTGTCACTTGAGGGATGGAGACTGGAATTCCAGAGGCTGCCAGTGCTGCAGGGTTTTATTCTTCACTGGTTTTATGTTTGTGGGAATTCTTCCTTTATTCAACTGCTCACAAAGAATTCCCATGGATGTTCTTTCAGGGAATTTGTTCAATACTTGAAATCTGTCCAAGACAACTCTGAGTCTGAAATGTGGGTTTATCAAGAACATTTTGCTTTACATTCAGGATCAGCTTTATTTAAACCTCAATTCTTTTGGAGCTTTAGTGGCTTCACTTTGTCACCATGAGCTCACTGAGCACATTTTATTCCCATAAGCAAAATGACTGAAATTCTGCTTTTGTTCTCTGGTTTTAAAGCACTTTTTAGTTCTTTGTGGCTATTGACTCCAGCTATTTAACTTGTTAAATAGCAACTTCTGTGCAGTAAATTCTGATGACAAATGACTTGTTTTTAACTTCAGATAACTTCAGTAGGTTCAGGAGCAATATATCTCAACTATTGCTGAGTAGAATGGACAGGGCAGGGTAACCAAGGGCTCCTCAGGTAAGCACAGTGCTGAGGTGACCTTTTGGTTTCAGGACATTGTCCTGGAGTTCAAATGGAAATGGTTTAACCAGGGCTTCACTGCCCACCTGGGGACTCCAATGAGCAAAGCTCCTGAACTGAGCTGGGAATAAACCCCAGGGATCCCCCAGTGCCAGCCCAGAGCCCCCAAACCCAGCCTGGGCATCCCTGGCAGCGCTGGCCAAAGGCTCCTGGAGCTGTGGCAGCCTCGAGGCCGTGCCCATTCCCTGGGCAGCCTGGGCAGTGCCAGCACCCTCTGGGCAAGGACCTTGCCCTAAAACCCAACCTAAATCCCTCCTGGCCCAGCCCCAGCCCCTCTCTGGTGCTGTCAGGTCACAGGAGCAGAGGTCAGAGCTGTCCCTCTGCCAAATGAAAGTGAAAAAATGATAAAATGCTGTTTCAAAAGAGGCTGCAACATCTAAAATACTGCATTTGGCTCCCACCTTGCTGGTTCCAAGTGAAGTGCCTGCACAGCAGCTGTATTTGTGAATTCCCAGTGGAACTGCCTGTGCTGTCCCTTCTCCTTGGACCTGTGGCTGCTGCCTGTGACTCTGCTGCTCCTGTGCCCGGAGTGCCAGGGGCTCAGACAGGCCTGGGGCACAACCCAGGGGTGGGGTTTGCTTTCCTGATGTGTTCTGAACCCCTCCAGGCCTTGCTTAACTCTGTGATTTGCATTTTTTGAGGCATTCTTGCCCTCACATGTGGGATTTTACTGTCCCCAAGCAGCCTCTGGAGAGGGATTGGTAGAATCAGTGACTCTGGAGTGGTTGAGGTTGGAGCCTCAGCAGTGAGCACATCCTCAAGTGCCACATCCAAACCTTTGAACACTCCAGAGAGGGCAACCCCAGCCCTAAATAATGCTGCAAGTTTTGCCAGTGGGACTGCCCAGATTTGATTCCAGCTCCTTCCCTGCACCTCAGAGGGAACTGGACACACTGGTCTGCTTCAGAAATTCCAAACCTGCTGAAATGATTGAAAACAGCTGGGAAATGGGGTTGGGCATTGCAGATGGAGAGATCTGTTTGATCCCAATGTCCTCACCAAAAGCCTGGGGTGGCCTCTCAGTGGAGGGTCCCTCCCAGGAGATTTAAGAGGAATTGGTTGCATCTGGAACAGGTGCTAAGAAAGCTGAATGTTGAAATGCTGTGATTTAAATTACTCAGTACTGAGAGGCCCTTGAGAGCTGTGCCCAGTTCTGCTCCTGCAGGAGAGCCCTGGAGGGGCTGGAGCGTGTCCAGGGCAGGGAACGGAGCTGGGCAGGGGCTGCAGAATCCCTGAGGGAGCTGGGCAGGGGCTGCAGAATCCCTGAGGGAGCTGGGCAGGGGCTGGAGAATCCCTGAGGGAGCTGGGCAGGGGCTGGGGCTGGAGCAAAGGAGGCTCAGGGGCCCTTGTGGCTCTGCACAAGTCCCTGCCAGGAGGGCACAGCCGGGGGGGTCGGGCTCTGCTCCCAGGGAACAGGGACAGGAGCAGAGGGAACGGCCTCAGGCTGGGCCAGGGCAGGCTCAGCTTGGACAGCAGCAGCAATTTGCCCATGGAAAGGGAGCTCAGGCCTTGGCAGGGGCTGCCCAGGGAGCTTTGCAGTGCCCAGCCCTGCAGGTGTCCCCTGCAGGTGGCACTGAGTGCTCTGGGCTGGGGACAAGGTGCCCATGGGGCACAGCTGGCACTGCATGGGCTGGCAGGGCTGGGCCAGCCCCGGGGATTTGGGATCTGTGAATAATTTACCTGAGGGAAGGGCTGCTCTCCTGGTGTGCTGTTCCCTTCTCCTAAAGCTTTTGGAGGAAATCTCCAAACTGTGCCATCACTTTTGCCTGCTCCTGTCCCTCTATCAGGACAGATTCCTGTCTCCTGTGACCTGGTCACCACAGCCTGGGCCAGCTCAAGGCTTACAGGGAAATCTGGCAGTGGCACTGCCTAGAAATGAAATGAAAAAGGATCAGCAGCTTTGGCCATGGATGTGGATCTGTGATTTCCACAGCAGAACCTCCCTTCCCAAAAAGCAGCATCTTGTTTTAGGCTCAGTGTTTGTCTTGGGAGACCCAGATCTTCAGGGCTGACTTTGTAAGGAAGAGGAACAACATCTTTACTCTGTGCAAAGGATTTGAAGTGATTTTTTACATTTCTGGAGCCCATTAATCTGCAGGGACTGTGGTGCTGGGAGGTCAAGGCACAGATCTGCAGTTCCAACATTTGTATCTTGGTTCTCCAAGTCCAGCCAGAATGGCAGAATGGGTGGATTCACCCTCCTGAGAACAACCAAGTTCATTATTGTCATTTCCCCACCCTTCCCTGGCTTTCCTGGACTGAAGCAAAGAATTGCCCAGAGCAGCTGGGGCTGCCCCTGCATCCCTGGCAGTGCCCAAGGCCAGGCTGGGCACTGGGGACAGTGGGAGGTGTCCCTGCCATGGCACGGGTGGCTCTGGGTGGGATTTAGGGTCCCTCCAACCCAAACCACCCCATGACTCTGTGATCTGTGGAATCCAGTTCACCAAAGTTCTTTGGCAGAACGAGCCAGGCATTTCCACCTGGAAATGAATCCAGGTCTTCTTCAGTGTTCTTCACACAAAGACCAGAAAAATCTCTGCACTTGTGCACCTCACAAAGAAATCTCCTGCCAAGAGAGTCTCTTTGGGATGTTCTGCTCACATTTGGCTTCTTTTTTCCCCAAACACTTGAAAAGCAGAATGTTTCAGTGGTTCAGAGCAGCCATTCCCAGCCCAGCTGGCTGCCAAGGGAGCCACTAAAATGGCTCATTGTTCAAAATGTCAGGGCTTGGTGCTTGGAAATCACCTTCAGGCCAAGATTTTGGACATCTTTGAACAAGAACTTCCCCAAGGAAAAGGAATTAAACACTTGGATCTCTTCTAATGAAGCACTGGGAGAGCTGGGGCTGTTTCTGTGCTTTACTTGGTACCAAAGAAGCTGCTCTGAAATCAGGCATTCATTCAACAGAGATGGAACTTCTGGCTTTTGGAAGGGGCCAAAATCCCTTGTTCTGGCATGAAAATGATATTTCTCCACACCTGCTTTTTGTTGCAAGTTTGAATTGCATTTTGTGGAGGGCTGTGCCATCTGTGTCCCAAGGGAGCCTTGTCAGTGTCACTGTGCTTCCCACCTGATCCCAGCTCCCAGCCTCAGAGTCAGAGAGGAAACAACCTTGGCTGCATCTCCTTTTCTGGGTTTGTTTCATTTGGCTTTGTTTGGGCTTGGCTTTTGGTTTCACTTTGTTGGGTTTGTTTGGTTGGTTTGGGTTTTTTTGTTATTTTTAAGTCAAATCCATCATTCCACTTTCAGAAGCACAGATCAGTTCAAGCAGATGTTGCTGGTATTTCATGGAAATATTGGTGATACATCTGAACCTTCCCAGTGGCATTGTCTGAGCTCCATTCAGGAAGCTAAAATAGGGAATACTCCCTAAATTTTAACTTTATATGCAAAGAACTGAAAGAGTTACCTGGGGCCTGATGTTTTAATGAGAAAAGTTTGTTTCCATGAGAAATATACTGAATTTGCTGAGGGGTGAGGGAAAGAATTCACCTGGAGAATTTTGGTTGTGTGAAAATAGTTGAATAGATCATTTTTAGAGCCAAACATTTTCCACCTGTTTGAAATCAACTTTGCTTTTTGCAATGCATTATATTTTATGCAGAAAAAAGTAGCAAAAACTGGAAGAGAACATTCTGTGTTCCAGTCTCAGAAGAACTTAATTAAGCTCAGCTGAAAAACAATGGCCTACAGAAGAAAGGAGGGAATTAAATGTTCAGTCTAATTCAGAGTAGAAAAGAAATTTCAAGATTGTGGAACTGATATAAAACCCCTCCCATCTGAGGGGGTCAATGCAAGGGAGGTTTGCAGCAGTGAAAGGACAGAACTGATGAAGAGGAGCTCTCAGTGCCAGCCTTTTACTGTGCTTTTAAACAGAAAGGAGAACAAAATCCACCCTTGGCTCAGCCCACACATCAGTGGGGATCTGCAGTGACCTGTGCATGTCCTGGCTCAGACCCTTCAAATATTTGGGAGCAGTTTTTATTGGAGGGTGGAGAAGGGAAGAGGCCCTGCAGGCCCTTCTTGAGCAGGATTTCTGTGAGCAGAGGGGCCAAGGTGAACCTTGAATATGGAGCATCCATCAGCTGAGGGACTCATCCAAAGTGCCCCTTGGAGCTTTAGGGACCTGCAGCTCTTCCCTAATTCCCTCTGGGATATCTCTGTGTTTTCTTCACAGCACATGGAGCCCTTTCTCCCCTTTCACTGCCAGCCATCCATGTGGAATTGGGATGGCACAACCCAAGGGGTCGGGGCCTCCAGGGAGAAGTTGGGAAGGGGCAGGCAGAGGTGAGGGAGACTTTAAACTTGGCCACCAGGGAGGAGCTCACACACAGAGATGGCTTTTGTTGTAATAAATAAAAAAGGTGTTAAATGGAATGTTTGGAGTCACTGAGAGATGGAGCTTTGCTGGGGCTGTGCCATGTGAGCAGCAATGCAGTGAGCAGCAATGCAGTGAGCAGCAATGCAGTGGGCAGCAATGCAGTGAGCAGTGCTGTCCATGCAGGCTGTGCCATGTGAGCAGCAATGCAGTGAGCAGCAATGCAGTGAGCAGCAATGCAGTGAGCAGCAATGCAGTGGGCAGTGCTGTCCATGCAGGCTGTGCCATGTGAGCAGCAATGCAGTGGGCAGTAATGCAGTGAGCAGCAATGCAGTGAGCAGCAATGCAGTGGGCAGCAATGCAGTGGGCAGCAATGCAGTGAGCAGCAATGCAGTGAGCAGCAATGCAGTGGGCAGCAATGCAGTGAGCAGCAATGCAGTGAGCAGCAATGCAGTGAGCAGTGCTGTCCATGCAGGCTGTGCCATGTGAGCAGCAATGCAGTGGGCAGTGCTGTCCATGCAGGGCTGTGCCATGTGAGCAGCAATGCAGTGAGCAGCAATGCAGTGAGCAGTGCTGTCCATGCAGGCTGTGCCATGTGAGCAGCAATGCAGTGAGCAGCAATGCAGTGAGCAGTGCTGTCCATGCAGGGCTGTGTGGCTGCCCCAGTGGGTCCCCGTGCCCCCAGCCCCACTGAAGCCCCAGTGCTGTTGTGTTTTGCAGGGTGTGCAGACCTGCACCTGCTGGACATGCTGACCCCCACCGAGAGGAAGAGGCAGGGCTACATCCACGAGCTCATCGTCACCGAGGAGAACTACGTGAACGACCTGCAGCTGGTGACAGAGGTGCGCAGCCCCGGCCCTCCTCCCTTGGCCTGGGCCAAATCCCTGCCTTGTGCAAAATCCCTGCATTTCACTGCCAACCTGGGGGTCTCTGCCCAGTCCTCTTTTATCTATATTGATACAGATAGAGACAGATACAGGTACAGATATACAGAGATACAGAGATACAGAGATATAGATACACAGATATGCAGATATACAGATACAGATACACAGATATACAGATACACAGGCATACAAATACAGAGATACAGAGATACAGATACACAGATACACAGATAGGCAGATATACAGATACAGATACACAGATATACAGATACAGAGATACAGATACACAGATATACAGATACAGAGATACAGATATACAGATACAGAGATACAGATACACAGATATACAGATACAGAGATACAGATATACAGATACACAGATATGCAGATATACAGATACAGATACCCAGACATACAGATACAGATACACAGACATACAAATACAGAGATACAGAGATACAGATACACAGATATACAGATATACAGCCACAGATAAATACAGATATACAGATACAGATAGATACAGATACAGATATACAGATAGAGATGTACATATATACAGATATACAAATACAGATATACAGATACAGATATACAGATAGATATAGATACAGATGTACAGATGTACAGATATACAGATATACAAATATAGATATACAGATAGATCCAGGTACAGATACTGATACAGATATACAGATACAGATAGATACACATATACAGATACAGATAAACAGATACAGATACATATACAGTTACATACAGATACAGATACAGATACAGATGTACAGATGTACAGATATACAAATACAGATATACAGATAGATCCAGGTACAGATACTGATACAGATATACAGATACAGATAGATACACATATACAGATACAGATAAACAGATACAGATACAGTTACATACAGATACAGATACAGATACAGATACAGATACAGATACAGATACAGATACAGATACAGCTGTGGGTGGGTGCAAACCATGGCAGTCCCCTGTGCTACCACCAGAAAGTGCTGATCTTTGAAGTGTCATTTTAGCAAAGCCCTTTTGCTCCTGACTCTCAGTGTTCATTTCTCATGTACAAGTTGTGAAGCTTAAAGAAATGTTCTGGAATGAAGCACATTCCCTACACTCTGAGGTGGGGCAGTGATACTGAGTGATAAATGAGCAGCGGGGCTCAGTTATCACTTCCTGTGATTGGCTTTAGAGGTAGAAAAAAAATGAATTAATACAGCCAACTATGGACAATTCCTTTGACAGAGAAGCACAGTCCTTTTTTGAGGAAGAGCTCAAGATATGCAAAAATTAGGACTCAGAGAAATCAGGTCTTCCATAGAAGAGTCCAACCTATTTTCAGCTGGATTATCAAAGGAATCCTGGGATCTTTTGCAGGAAACTTCTGCTAAAATTCCCAGGTTTCAAACAGATTTTCCAGATCCCTACAGATTATCCAGCACCCACAGAAATTCAGAGTATTCCCTGTTGAAGCCCCCTGTACCTGAGGGTCTCCTTAATCCCAGCCATCCCAGGGAACACCATGGCTGTCAGGGACAGGGGTGTGCTGGCTCTGTACTTACCCTGGGCACTCCAAATGGCCTCTTCTCACTCCCCAGATCTTCCAGAAACCACTGATGGAGTCTGAGCTGGTTACAGAAAAAGAAGTTGCCATGATTTTTGTGAATTGGAAGGAGCTGATTATGTGCAATATAAAACTACTGAAGTAAGTTGGTTTTTTCCCCCCATACTTCACAAAACCAGAACCCTGGGCCTCTCCCCCTGCTTCTCCTTTTCTCTGCATGAAAACATTCACCACTTACACAAATCCTAACCAGAAGGGCCCCGTGTTTCTCCTTGGGGAAAAAGCAACCTGGGGGCAGGGTTTGCTGTGAGCTGTTGAGAAGAGCCCAGCAGTTCTCTGCCATTTGCACTCCCTTGGTTCCTGCTGCAGAAGGCAAATCCTCCTCTCCCCTGGAGAGCAGGGCTTGCCAAGGCTTCCCACAGGGCAGGACTTTCCCTGCCTGGTTCCAAAGGGTTTGTGCCCAGGGCACCCCTCTCCAGAGGCTCTGGGTGCTGCTGCCCCCAGTCACTGCCAGGGAAACTGAGTGGGGGCACAGTTAAACCTGCACCTTGATAAGCAAAAGCATTAATAAAGTTATTTTCTTTCCCTACTCAGCTGCTAATTTTCACTGAACCTACAGGGATTTTACAGCTTTGTAGTATCTCCTTTTTTTTTGTAAAATGTATTTGAAAATGGCCCACAAGTTGAAAAGTTGTGGCAGTGACAGGACAAGTGACAATGAACCTTTCCTCAGGACACCAGGCTAAAAACTCAAAGTGATGGGGTTTTCCTTGCCTCACTCGCACATCAGTAACTCTCTTTCTAAGCCAATAGAAAAGGAAATTACCCTCCTCTTCCCCTCAGCTGTGATCTGGCATTGCATTAAAGTCAGGCAGCAGCTGGATCACAGGAGAGGGAAAGGTGTTGGCTGAGAGTGCAGCCTGGGTTATGTGGAAACCCAGGGCACCAGGAATATTTCTGTGTCTGCTCTGGGGTGCCCTGACCCCCAGGGCAGCACTGACTCTGACCCTCATCCATGGAGAAAGTTTCCCAGACTTCAACATAGACTGGAATCCACAAAAGTTTGAAATAGATTTTATAGAGAGCAGAGCAGGTGGATCACTGGGTGAGAAATCGAGGTTTTGGGGTTTTTAGTGTGTTGTGGATGGAAGCAAGATGGAGGGCACAGGGTGTGGTCCTGGGTTTCTTCTTCATGCTTCTTCTTCCTTCTTCCCCATGGGTTTGGGTGGCATTTTGTAACTGGGCAGAAAAGTCCCCATTGCAGCTCTTTGGGATCAGTTATTGGGTTAAAAAGGATAATAATTCAGGTGTCAGTTCTTAATTGGATAGTTCAGTCTTAAAAGTCCTTGTACCAAGAGATTGTTGGCCATTTTGTGCCTTCTAATGGAAAGCTGAAGAACTCACAGCAGTGAGACTGATTTACTGATAACAAATAATAAACACCTGAGTCCAAACATGAAACACTGTCCCAAATGCCTTCAATCCAGACCCAGAGAAACCCACAGCTGGTACTGCCACAACTGGTGCCCCCGTGTAAAAGTAGCAGCTCAGTAAGAAGAAACTGTTTATGGTATCCCTGCAGTAAATCTTGTGCCCGGTGTATTTATGGTTCTCTGCCTTTCCACAATGAATAAGAAGCACCCCTTTGTTCCATAACTGAGGAGTGGCTCTGTGTCCAACCCCTGCCCTGCTCCCGCCCAGGGCCCTGCGTGTGAGGAAGAAGATGTCGGGGGAGAAGATGCCGGTGAAGATGATCGGGGACATCCTGACGGCGCAGCTGCCCCACATGCAGCCCTACATCCGCTTCTGCAGCTGCCAGCTCAACGGCGCCGCCCTCATCCAGCAGAAAACCGACGAGGTGCCCGACTTCAAGGAGTTTGTCAAGGTGGGAGAAGCAGCAGCCCCTGGGAATTGTGTGCATCTTCTCTTCTCGCCTGGCTGAAATGCTGAGCAAAGGAGGCACCGCGTCCTGTGAGGGCTGGGTCACTTCTGGGCCACCCCTGGAGGGGCTGGAGCGTGTCCAGGGCAGGGAACGGAGCTGGGCAGGGGCTGCAGAATCCCTGAGGGAGCTGGGCAGGGGCTGGAGAATCCCTGAGGGAGCTGGGCAGGGGCTGGAGAATCCCTGAGGGAGCTGGGCAGGGGCTGCAGAATCCCTGAGGGAGCTGGGCAGGGGCTGGGGAATCCCTGAGGGAGCTGGGCAGGGGCTGCAGAGTCCCTGAGGGAGCTGGGCAGGGGCTGCAGAATCCCTGAGGGAGCTGGGCAGGGGCTGCAGAATCCCTGAGGGAGCTGGGCAGGGGCTGCAGAGTCCCTGAGGGAGCTGGGCAGGGGCTGCAGAATCCCTGAGGGAGCTGGGCAGGGGCTGCAGAATCCCTGAGGGAGCTGGGCAGGGGCTGGGGCTGGAGCAAAGGAGGCTCAGGGGCCCTTGTGGCTCTGCACAAGTCCCTGCCAGGAGGGTCGAGCTCTGCTGCCGTGTCCCAAGGGAAAGGAGGGGAAATGGCCTGAAATTGCACCAGGGGAGGTTCAAAATGGAGATTGGAAACATTTTTTCCCCTCACAGAGTGGTCAGGCCTTGGGATGAGCTGCCCAGGGAGGTTTGGAGTCCCTGGAATTGTCCCAGAGCAGTCTGGATGTGGC
Organism: Molothrus ater; assembly: GCF_012460135.2. Lineage (NCBI taxonomy): Eukaryota > Metazoa > Chordata > Aves > Passeriformes > Icteridae > Molothrus > Molothrus ater. The sequence continues at coordinate 816,397 of NC_050479.2, read as the reverse complement.
CTTGGGGACAGGGATTGGGGTGATGCTGGTGGGGCTGGGGTGGCACTGGGTGATCCTGGAGGGCTCCTCCAGCCCTGGTGATTCTGGGATTCTTGTCCAGACAAGGCAGGTGAAGAAATGTTGTACAAAGCACCAGGAGTTCTCCTACTGATGTTGTGATCTCAGAGCAGATTTAGCTGAGGATTGATGCTCATTTATTGCCTTCCCTTTTCCTTTCTTGGAGGAGCTCAGTTTTTGGGGTTTAAACCTCCTGACTAACCAGATTTTCCCTCTCTAATGTTTCAGAGGTTAGCAATGGATCCTCGCTGTAAAGGAATGCCACTATCAAGTTTTCTACTAAAGCCTATGCAACGGGTAACCAGATACCCACTAATCATTAAAAATGTACGTTCCTTTGCACACCTGCTGGGTTTGGTGCTGCTTTGCTTACACCTTAATTACAGGGTTGTTTCCTTATTTGTGTCAGGCTTTGTCACTGGGAGGTTTCTGATGTGCTGGGGAATGTGGGATGTCCTTTAATACTCGATTCCAGTACAGAAAATGGGATCACTCCTTAGGCTTTGGCAAAGTTATTCAATTTTTCCATTTGAAACAGAGCTGAAGCTTGCACCCAAAGAACCAGAAGGCAGTGAGTGCTGAGGGAAAATTTAAAATTCACATAACAGGAGCAACAAGACAACCTTGGGCTCATATTTGCCTTTCCCCTCAGTGCCATTCCCTCCCCACGGGCTGAGGTTCCCCCTGTGCTGATGGTGCTGGAGGATTTTTACAGCCCTTGCCTAACTTCCACTTGTTGCTTAACACTTCCCATCCCAAATAACGCCATGGAGCATGGCTCAAGGCTTTCACAGGGGATTATGAATTGGATGTTGATATTTAGGGATTCCTTCAGCAGTCATGGCTCCATTTCTGTATTTGGCTGCAATGTCTGTGCTTCTGTCAGAGGAGCCAGCAGTGTCCTGCTGCAAAGGCTGTGCAGGCAGGCCTGCAGTCCAGCTGTTCCCAAATAGTGTTTGTCTCCCATTTCTCACATCTGTCAAGGGGGAAAATAAACGTGGGGCCGGCTCTGCTGGCAGTGAAGGCTGGACTGGAAGTGTGGGGCTGGCAGCGAGTGCAGCTGAGCTGCGGTGCCAGGAGCCTGATGCTGCCTTTGCTTGTGTGCAGATCATAGAGAACACCCCTGAGAACCACCCTGACCACAGCCACCTGAGGCAGGCCCTGGAGAAGGCGGAGGAGCTGTGCTCGCAGGTGAACGAGGGCGTGCGGGAGAAGGAGAACTCGGACAGGCTGGAGTGGATCCAGGCCCACGTGCAGTGCGAGGGCCTCTCCGAGGTAACGGGGCTGCCCCGGGGACAGGGACACGGCAGCACTGCCCCATCCCCTGGCCCCTCCTGGCTGCTGCTCGTGCTCCTGAACCCTGCTTGGGTGCCTGGCTCCGGAGCACTCCCAGGTTCAACGCTGCCATCTGCAACCAGCACTTCCCAGTTTCCCAGTCCTTTGGGGTGCAGTGGTTATGGGGCTGCTGGATCCCACTCCAAAGCTGCACCTGACCACTATGGACTGCTTTGAAAACCAAATATTTAGAAATATTTTCTGTGATAAAGCTTTGTATACATTTGAAAACTCAAGAATACTGATCAAGTCTCTGGAGACTTTACAGAGAGAACCCCTGCCTCCCATACCACGTTACGTGATAAGTTTCTAGAAATACTGTGTTTGTATGTCCTGCAAAAGGAGGGAAGATATTCTGATGGCCTTCCTGTTGCTGGTGGAGGTAACAGAGACAGACAGATCACAACCTGATTTTCAAAGTATGCATGATTCTAGAAGGTAAAAATTAATGGGCACTGGTTGGTTCATAAAGTAGAAAAATTGCATTTCATCTGAGGAAGCCTGACTGTTCTGGGAGAAGGACAGGTGTGACAATGTCAGCACATCCAGCTGTCTGCCAGCAGGAAAGTGGCTGCTTTTATCTTCTGCAGGTGGTGCCTGCCCCAGAACAGCAGCTCCACACCCTGGCAGAGCCTGTGGTGCTCACTGCACCATAACACCAGCAGCAGCCCCAGCCATGGCAGGGAACAGCTCAGCCTCTCCCTGTTTTCTGTCCAAGGGGTTTCCAGCCTGCCAAAGGAGCCCCTCCAGAGCCAGCTGCCCAGGCTGGGGAGAGCTGTGCCAAACCCTGGTGAAAATAAACCTGCAAATGGCACTTTAGGCAAGGGCAAGACTCTGCTGATCCCTAACAAAGCCTGGCTGAGTCTGGGATTGTGCCAGTCCCAGTGGTCAGCAGCTCTAACTCGGGGTATTGTGGCCATCTGAAGTCCTCTGGAGTGTTGTAAGGGGTGAAATTCAAGCACAATTCAGAATGCAGCCCTTAAGGAAGCTCAGCCTGTGGAGAGGCCGTTGGCAGAGCTGCTGCTCATCCAGGACAGCTGCCCTGGCTCAGTCCCAGCCCTGGAGGTGCATGTGTGTGGCCAGGGGGCACAGATGCTTTTGGCTTCCCCTGCCTGCCCAGCCCTGCGGCCTTCAGGGACTCTCCCAGGGCCCCCTGTGACTTGTGCTGCTTGTGGTGCTCGAGGCATGGCTGGTCATCCCTGCCACAGACTGGAACCAGGACTCAAAACTGTGTTTGGTCTCTTGCAGGGCAGCCCCGATTGTTTCACTTTATACAGTGCGTTGTTGTTCTTCTTCTACTTTTCGCAGCAACTCGTTTTTAATTCAGTTACAAACTGCTTGGGACCACGCAAGTTCCTGCACAGTGGGAAGCTCTATAAAGCCAAGAGTAACAAGGAGCTCTATGGTTTTCTCTTCAACGACTTCCTCCTCCTCACTCAGATCATAAAACCTCTTGGCTCTTCTGGCACAGACAAGGTCTTCAGCCCCAAGTCCAACCTGCAGTACAAAATGTACAAAACTGTAAGTGCTGCTCTGACACGGGGATGGGGACGGGCTCAGCAGCTCCATTCTGAGGGTGTGGGCAGGAGCCTCCCTAGAGAAGAGGTTTGAAAGCTTTGGGATTCAGGGGCTGATGGCAGGAAGGGTGCCAGCCCCAGTCTGTGTGCTCTAGGGAAATAAGAAAAGATGCTTTGGAGGTTTTGCTGGAATAAAACTCTTCCATGAGGGCTCGTGTGTTTGAGGGAGCAGAGAAGAGTGGGATTCACTGCTCTCTGGGGGAGGAAGCCCTGCTGTGCTTGGCTCTCTCCAGGAAACTCTGCTGTGCTTGGCTCTCTCCAGGAGTGTCCCCTGGCAATGCAGGCACCTCTGTCAGCTTTTAAAATTTTCTGCAGAAATATAGCAGGCAGAAGGGGGGAGATACTTGGGGCATGGAATAATCCTGCTGTGAGCTGATGTGTGCTGAATGCCCCTGTGCAGACTCTGCAGTACAACTCCAGCTCTGCTGATGTTTTACAGCCCATTTTCCTCAACGAGGTACTGGTAAAATTACCCACAGACCCTTCTGGAGATGAGCCCATCTTCCACATCTCCCACATCGACAGAGTCTACACACTCCGGGCTGAAAGCATTAATGAAAGGTAAGGGCCTTCGTGGGCCCTTTAAAAAGTCTGGGAACTGTAGGATGGGAATGGTTGTGATGGAAACTTGCAGAGCACTCTCCAAGCTGGTTATTTTACAAGACTGGAAAATTTCTTCTTGGGATATGATGATCTGACAAAGAGGGAGTAATAATGTTTCCTGAACTCCAGCTAGACCACTGATGAAATGGCTGAGGGTGGATGTTTAGGCTGCATTTCACATTTTATGGCAATGTGAAGAAGCCAAGAGATGCAATTCTATCTTCTGCTGTTACCTGGGATAGTGGACAGTGTCCCTGCCCATGGCAGGGAGTGGGACTGGGTGAGCTTTAGGATATCTCCCAACCCAGTGTCCTGTGGAGCAGCATCTCTTCATTTGGGGTTCCAAAACTGATCCACAGCTTCCAGATTCTCCCATGTTTCCTTGGCTCAGGCTTCCTTGTATGTCACAGCAGTTCTCTGAAGCCCTTGAGGTCCATTAGTAGCTCTTGTGCCACCCTTTTTGTCTGTCAGCCTTCCCCTCAGCCTCCTTCAGGCACAGGCTGGGATTGCTGGGATGGGCTCAGTGATCCACGTGGATCTCTTCACACTCAGGATGTTCTGTGACTCTTAACCATGAAATGGTTTCCCAGAAGAGCCCACTCACCACCAGGAATGGTGGTGTGTGGACTCCCCAGGTTACACTTTTAAAGCCCTGAGAGTCAGAAGAATTGGGTTGGAAATCTCAGGGACCAAGGACAGTGGCCACCTCAGCAGCAGCAGTGTCTTGTACCTTCTTGCTCCAAGAAATCAGTTTATTTCAGGAAAACAAGGGGCTGGATGAAAGCAAACCTGTTCTTAAGACCTTTTGTTTTCCCACCAAGCATATCCTGCTCGTGGCTCTCTTGAGCTTGCTCTGTGTGCTGGGGTTTGCTGCCTTGGGATGGTTCCATTCTGCAGGTGCTGTGAACTCCAGTAAGATCCCTTCCAGGCAGACAGCTGTGGGATGGCAGAGCCTGGGATGGGGCCAGAGCCTGGGATGGGAAGGAGGGACAGCTTTGGTTTTGTCTGCTCTTCTCCAGCAGGGAAAAACAGAAATGGCATTTTGCAACTTTTTTTTCTCCTTTCCTTCTGAAGGACTGCCTGGGTTCAGAAGATCAAAGCTGCTTCAGAACTTTACATAGAGACTGAAAAGAAGAAGAGGGAAAAGGCCTACTTAGGTACAGCATAGGATGCGGGGGTCTCATCTTCTGTGGAAAAGTCCTGGGCAGGAAAATCCATTGGTGACATTTCTCTCTGCTCTTCTGTTCCACCACAGTTCGCTCTCAGAGGGCAACAGGCATCGGGAGGCTGATGGTGAATGTTGTTGAAGGCATTGAGCTAAAACCCTGCAGGTCCCACGGTGAGTGCCTTGGCTTTCCCTGCTCCATCCAGAGGACATTCCCATTTGCCAGCCTAACTCTGCAGGGGTTCTGTCCCAGACACGATTTTGTTAAAGGACGTGGGTTTAATGAAGGTAAAATAGGCAGAGGTGACTTTGTGCAGCTGAGCCATGGTCCTGCAGTTGTCCTGCACGAGGCTTTTGTTTCAGGCTGGCTTTGTTTCCACCACACAAACCATAAAGTCCTGAAGGGAAGGGTGGAGGGTGCTCAGCACCCAGCAGAGCAGAGCATTCACTGTGATGTTAATGTAGCCCATTACAGAGGCAGTGAGGCAGAGCCTGGGATGGGAACAGAGCCTGGGATGGGGCCAGAGGCCTGGTGTGGCCAAGGTCTTTCCCAGCTCAGGTGGCTGATGGAGCAGAAGGAAGCTCAGGAGCAGGAGCATGCAGCTAACAAAGCCCCACTCGTTTCTGTTCGTTCCCATCTTCCCAGGAAAGAGCAACCCCTACTGCGAGGTGACCATGGGCTCCCAGTGCCACATCACCAAGACCATCCAGGACACCCTCAATCCCAAGTGGAATTCCAACTGCCAGTTCTTCATCAAGGACCTGGAGCAGGACGTGCTGTGCATCACGGTGTTCGAGCGGGACCAGTTCTCCCCGGATGGTGTGTACGGGGCTGCCCCTGCCAAGGGCGTTTGCAGAGCTCTTTTTTGAGGAGGAGCATTCCTGCTGAGGGAAAGCAGAGGGAATGAGCTGGGCTGGGAGATGATCTTTAAAGATACCCCAGATTTGACCCTCTTTGCATAGGAAGAGTCAACCTCACTCCACACAGTATCAGCACAAAAAGGATGCAGCTCCCTCTGAGTTTTGAGAGTTCCTTTTCTTGAGCAGTTGACAACAACTAAAATGTGATTTGTAGTTCTGCTGAGACTCCAGAAAGCTCTGGATGGTGCTTGCACACAGATGGGTTCAGGCAGGAGGAAGAGAAATTACTTTGAGCTCCTGTTATATGCAATAACAGTAGCAAAAATGAGCCCAGGATCCCAAACCCAAGAGAGTCATGGAACAGTTTGGCTTAAAGGAAAGGACCTTAAAGATCACCCAGTTCCAAACCCTTCCATGGGCAGGGACTCCTTCCACTATCCCATGTTGCTCCAAGCCCTGTCCAGAATTTTGTATCAGAAATCAGGTAACCCGCCTAGTCGATGCAGGTAAGGCTGTAGATGTTGTTTACTTGGATTTCAGCAAGGCCTTTGACACTGTCTCCCACAGCATACTCCTAGACAAGCTGGCAGCCCGTGGCTTGGACAGGAGCGCTCTGTGCTGGGTCAGGAACTGGCTGCATGGCCGGGCCCAGAGAGTGTTGGTGAATGGTGCTGCATCCAGCTGGCAGCCAGTCACCAGTGGTGTTCCTCAGGGTTCTGTGCTGGGGCCAGTTCTGTTTAATGTTTTTATTGATGACATGGATGAGGGTTTAGAGTCCTTTATTAGCAAATTTGCAGATGACACTAAGCTGGGAGCGTGTGTCGATCTGTTAGAGGGACAGAGGGCTTTGCAGAGGGACTTGGAACGGTTGGAGGGATGGGCAGAATCCAATGGGATGAAGTTCAATAAGTCCAAGTGCCGAGTCCTGCACTTTGGCCACAATAACCCCCTGCAACGATATAAGCTGGGGACAGTGTGGCTGGACAGTGCTCAGGAGGAAAGGGACCTGGGCGTGCTGGTTGACAGTCGGCTGAACATGAGCCAGCAGTGTGCCCAGGTGGCCAAGAAGGCCAATGGCATCCTGGCCAGTATCATGAACGGTGTGGCCAGCAGGAGCAGGGAGGTCATTCTTCCCCTGTACTCAGCACTGGTGAGGCCACACCTTGAGTATTGTGTCCAATTCTGGGCCCCTCACTTTAGGAGGGACGTTGAGATGCTTGAGCGTGTCCAAAGGAGAGCAACGAGGCTGCTGAGGGGCTTGGAACACAAGCCATATGAAGAGCGACTGAGGGAGCTGGGGTTGTTCAGCCTGGAGAAAAGGAGACTCAGGGGTGACCTTATCACCCTCTTCAACTTCCTGAAGGGTAGCTGTGGTGAGCTGGGGGTCGGTCTCTTTCTCCGGGCAACAACCGACAGTTGAAGAGTTTAAAAAAAGACTGGATGTGGCACTTGGTGCCATGATCTAGTTGAGGTATTAGAACATGGGTTGGACTCGATGATCTTAAAGGTCTCTTGCAACCTAGAATTTCTGTGTGATTTCTGTGTGTGAAATGACAGACATACTTATGTATTTTTGGAAACAAAACAGAGATACACACTTTAGTTAGAAACACTTGAACACTTCCAGGGCTGGAGATTCTACAGCCTCTCTCATTCTTGTTTCATAAGCTGGGATGAACATGTGGAGCATCACAGGTGTATTTTGGAGTCACAATCTCTCAGGCAGTGTTTGGGTAGGACTTGTACTGGCTCAGTGACCTCGTTGCTGGGCTGATGACCTGCTTGGCTCTGTCATCTCCAGCAGGTTCACACTCAGGTTTAACTGAGAACTTTGGCCTTTGGCTTTGGTTATTTTAGATCATAAAATCAAGAAGTCCCTGAAGCGAGGCAGCTGTGAATTCCATAGTGGGTTTTTCCACTCATGGGCCCAATTAGTTTTAATGCTGCTGCTGTTTAACATGGTCTGGCTAAATGCCCTGCTATGCAGCTTGGCAGCCTTTGGCCCTCTTCAAGTGCACAACTAGAGTAGGACTGGAGGCTTGTTGTCTCTTTTGCTGGGTGTGGGTGGAAGTTCAGGTCCTTCTGCTGGCTCTGGTTCCCTGAGCTGAGCATGCTGTGTTTCTGCATTCCAGACTTTTTGGGCAGGACAGAGATCCGTGTGGCAGACATCAAGAAGGATCAGGGTTCCAAGGGACCAGTTACCAAGTGTCTCCTTCTGCACGAAGTTCCCACGGGAGAGATCGTGGTGCGCCTGGACCTGCAGCTGTTTGATGAGCCTTAGGAGAGAGGGGCCAAGGTCAGAATTCAGCCAGAGGTCGCTGCAGGAGGCGTCTGCAGAAGCTGTCACCGAGTCCTTGCTGGTGTGGCATGAAATTACTGCTCGCCCTTCACACGTCAGAGGGTTATCAAAGCAAACAGGAGCAGCTTTGTGCCTTGATAATTCTCACTGAACACACGAATCCCAATTTAGTGAGGAGATCTCCCTCAATCTCTCTGTGTGGAACTTGGCGTTGGTTTCCTGGGCTGGTGAAACAACCCTGTTGTTCCTTGTGCTGCAGTGAGGATAGCTGGCAAAACACATGGGTGGCTGTGCTTGCTCCAGCTGCCCTGCTGTTTAATTCCCATGGAGGAGGCAGTGTGGGTGTGTTTTGGAGGCTTTCTGAGGGTTTTCCCCTTCAGGAGTTCTGTGCCTATTGCCTAGCAGAGTGGTGTGTAAATGTGAGTGAATGGAAGGAGCAGTTTTGCAGCAGGAAGATCTTTGAAGGTCTTCATGATGGTACTGAAAAGACTTAGAAAATAAATAGTCTATATCTATAAACAGAGAAGATTCTATTAACATACCACTTCATGACTCGTGTTGCCCCTGAAAATAAAAGCTGTCCAGGCCTTCTGCACAGAGATGAATTGCACTCCAGAAGAGCCCAGCCCCCGGTCCCTGTGGAAGTTGCTGTTGTCCCCAGGACTGTAAGTGCTGGGGCAGGAAGCCAAGGGTGAGGCACAGAGCCCTGCTGGTGTTGTGTGTACCTCCCAGGTACTCCTTCACTGCTGCTGCTCCCAGGCTGAGCCTCACCTGCAGTGGGGGAGAAGAAACCAGCGTGGCTCCAGCTCAGGAAGAGAAGGTGCAGCCTGCAGGGCCCGGTGTGCACAGCAGTGGGTGGTGCCCAGGTGCGGAGCTGAGCTGAGCTCTCCTGCGTGCAGCCAGGGCACGGGGGCTCAGGGCATCCCACGGGGCGGCTGCTGGGTGTCACCAGAGAGCTCGTGGTGCTGCTGCAGAGCGGGGAACCCAAAGCCATCCGGGGAATGCAGGGCTCTCCATCCCTTTCACTCCATGGATAACAACGTCCAGGCCCACGTCCCTGTTTGGCAGAGCTCCTGGGCACAACGTCTGCTTTCCCTCAGGCACATGTGTGAGTGCCCTGCTGAGTCAGGACTCGGGGGACAGCACATCCCTGAGAGTCAAATTCCTCTTTGTTCTGCTTGGATTCCTTTTGTTCCTGCCCTGCCATGCATCCACTGGTATTTTTGTAAGGACTTCATTCCGGATGGGAGGTGCCAGCCCATGTCATTCGCATGTGAACGTTCTCGTGGAGCTGTTGTTAGGTTTTGGTGTTCCTTGCATGTCCTTTCAGTACTGGTTCCCACCTCTCCTGTGTCGGCGGTGTTCTCTAGCACTCCAAGTCTTATTGGTTTCCATTAGGAAATTAGGATATATCCATAACAGGTAGGTAGATCAGTATGGTAATAAGTGTAAACTGTGCTGGGAAGTGTCTGTGTATTATAATTTCCTAAAAGACCACTGTAATGTTTCAAGCAATGGGAAGGAAAAAAATGTATGTTAGAGGGACAACAAAGTTTACATTTCATACTTTTCAGAATCGCTTTATTATTTATTTATTGAAGATAGTGTAGAATTTTGTATCAGAAATGACAGACATACTTATGTATTTTTTGAAACAAAACAGAGATACACACTTTAGTTAGAAACTTTCAACTGACCACATTTTAGAGGGAGTGTGACTTCCTAGGCATGCATTTGTTTACCACTAACTGGCTGAAAACACGATTAAGAGAACTTTAAGTTTCTATTTTTCAATGTTGTTAAGAAAATTGTTTCAATTAAAATATGTAAATAGTACTAAACCCATGCTTTCCTAATTCCATATCAATACATTTTATTAAATATAATGTATATGAAAATACACATTGTTGTGGTAGGATAAAAAAAGTGATAAAATCTATTACTGGAGTACCATTAAATGTCATTGTCTAACCTTTTATTGCTGTCCTAATTTTACTCAGTGCTGCCAACAAGGTGAACATCCATTTCAGTGTTTCACAAGTAGCATCACTTTGTTTGTTAATAGTGTCATTTCACCAGCATCAATTACAGTGACAGCTGAATCGACCAACAGGACAAAAAAATCTCCTGGCTGGAATGCAGGAACCTTGGCCAGGGTTTGGAGGGAGCCCCAAGGAGCTGCACATGCCTGAGGCTCATTTGGTGCTGGAAGTGGGGGACCCTTCACTCAGGGGCCCCTCTCAGACTGCAACCCCCGTCATGGACATCAGAGAATCCCAGAAACCCAGAATGGTTTGGGTTGGGAGGGACCTCAAAGCCCATCCAGTGCCAGCCCTGCCATGGCAGGGACACCTCCCACTGTCCCAGGTGCTCCCAGCCCCATCCAGCCTTGGGCACTGCCAGGGAAGTGCTGTAGCAGCCTGTAGGATTGCCCCGTTTTGGGAACTGTGACAGCCCCAGCGCTTGGGATGTGCCACTGCCCCTGGATGCACAGCACTGCTGAACTCCTGCCAGTGCCAGGCTGGGGTTTGACTCAAGAGATCCAATGAATCCCTCACAAGCAGTGCCATGCTAAAGGGGAAGCTCAGCCTGTCCCTGTGCATGGAGGACAGGCTGTGCCCATGGCCTGGTCACTGCCCTTGGACAGCGTCACTGCCCTGGAGCTCGGTGGCACAGCAGCACTGCTGGCTCCCCAGACCCAGCTGTGCCTCCTGGAGTCACACAGTCCCAAATCCCTGGGGCTGGCCCAGCCCTGCCAGCCCATGCAGTGCCAGCTGTGCCCCGTGGGCACCTTGTCCCCAGCCCAGAGCACTCAGTGCCACCTGCAGGGGACACCTGCAGGGCTGGGCACTGCAAAGCTCCCTGGGCAGCCCCTGCCAATGCCACACACTTGGAAGTGCTGTAAAATAAAACCATCCCCAGGCTGGCCTTGGCTCAGAAATGCTGAGAGCCTGCCCAGGGCAGAGCTGATGGAAAGCCAGGCTGGAAAGTCGGGAGAGGCTGCTCAGAGCTGGGGAAGGGACTTGGGCACCTGGGAGACAGAGCCTGGCTCTGAGCTGACACTGAGCCAAATAGCTGAGTGATTGCAGCAGGTATTTTTCTAGATGCACTTAATTATTCAGCATTTTCTCAATGTGAGTTTTTATGAGGGCACTTTTTCAATTCTCATTTTACAGTTTTTTTACCTTTTAAAAATAATTCAATCACTTTTTGTTATTACGTGTGAGGAGGATTGGGGTGGGAAACATTGTGGGTAATGGAGTTTTTTCTTACATTCTCAAAACTGAGATGTCACAACTCCAGACTCTGACTCCAACAGCAATGCCTGGTTCCAGGCTGCTCTGCTTGTCACAGTGAGATCTCAGTTCATTCAAATCCAGCAGCCAAAGCCCTTGGAACAGAGAGAAGCTGGGAACCAGGAGAAATTGCTTTGAGGGTTTGCTCTGTGTGTACATTGCACATCTGCCCTTGCTTTGTTCAGCCTCTCCACTCCTGTCCTACGTGCACATTGCTGTATCCAGAGTTCAGTACGTGCTTATAGATATATATGTGATTATTGTGCATACAGTACAAAACCACAGCTCTGTTGTCATTGTCAAATACAGAGGAAATCTCACAGAAAAGCGTTTAAAGGCATCCGGTATTGTTTGTTCATTTAAATATTTTAAAAGAAGGAGTGTCCTCAGGAAATTATTTTTCTGTATGTAGGATATATTTAGGATCTCATTAAAAAAATAAAGAACTGCAGTGAGAGTCTGTTAAACGACCCTAATTACTTGATAGAGTTGTCAAAGGCTCTGCTGTGACTGTGGGTCAATTCCTTGGCTGCTGCAAAGCTGTCAAGTGTCACTGTCCCTGGGTTTAGGGACCAGGTCTGGGATCTGACAGTGCTGTGCAAGCAAAGGGAACTGGGGCTTCCTCCAAGCCCCATCAGCCCCTGGGTCCAGCTCCTGCCCTGAGCACAGGAGAGGGGGAGAAAGAAGAAATAGGGACAGAGCTGAAGGGTCAGAGCTTGGTGAGCAGCAGGAGCTCTGCCCTCCCTCCATCCCCCAGAAGTGGCTGGGTGTCTGAAGGGTGATGGATGGCAAGGGAAATCCATCCCAGTTCCGGGAGCTGCTCCATGGGAAGGGGACTGGGGTGTGACACAGGAGGGGGAGAAGGTTGGGTGTGGGACCACGGTGCTGGTCCAAGGGCTGGCCCTGTTTCCAGCCCTGCTCTTCAGGGAATCACAGGATGCTCTGGGGGGTCCTTAAATCCCACCCAGTGCCACCCCTGCCATGGCAGGGACACCTCCCACTGTCCCCAGTGCCCAGCCTGGCCTTGGGCACTGCCAGGGATGCAGGGGCAGCCCCAGCTGCTCTGGGCACCCTGTGCCAGGGCCTGCCCACCCTCTGAGAGCTGCTGCTCCCTCTTCCCCATCTCACCCTGGCTTTTTAGTGCACATTTTGCTTTTTGCCAAACAAATGGTATGGAGTAGTTTCCTTTTCTTTTTCTCTTTTAAGAAAATCAGAGAAAAATTCTAATGTCTGTAGAATTTGTATGATCCTAAAAATTATGAAGGCATTATAAAAAAATGTCTGGCAATAGAAGATAAAGTTACCCTTTCTTTCAAGAAAATGCAATTAATTTGTACTCTTGATTTACAGCACATTTAACTATTCCTCAGTGAAATATCTGTACTGTGAAGATGGCTCCTTTTGGTTTTCAAGGCATTTGTAACAGGTATGCATTAGGCAACACTGTTTCTCATAATGCAGTTTTAACTGACTTCAGTTGCTGTGAATGTCCTGTTCCCTCGGTCCCTCCGGGTTAAACAATTCTATTTACAAACTATAAATAAACAAGAGTCCCTAAACTGTGCCCCCCTGTGTGAGGCCTGGTGCTGCTCCAGCTGTGGTGGCACAGCTGGTGTGGGGCTGTGCAATGTGGGACACAGCTGAGACTGGGCTTGTGCAAGTGAATGATGCAAGAATAAATGCAAATGATGCAAGAATAACTTTTAAAGTTTACCTGTGTGCTGTCACATTTCTGAGAAGTGCTGGAGAAGAGGGAGATGGAGTCAGGACATCTGCAGATGAGTCACTCTTCCCTCAAGCTCTGACCTCTGCTCCTGGCACAGGGACAGCACCCAGGGAGCGGCTGGAGCTGGGCCTGGAGGGATTTAGGTTGGATTTTAGGGCAAGGTCCTTGCCCAGAGGGTGCTGGCACTGCCCAGGCTGCCCAGGGAATGGGCACGGCCCCGAGGCTGCCACAGCTCCAGGAGCCTTTGGCCAGCGCTGCCAGGGATGCCCAGGCTGGGCTTGCTGGGCTCTGGGCAGGGCAGGGCTGGCACTGGGGGATCCCTGGGGGTCCCTCCAGCTCAGGACATTCCAGGATTCCATGACTATTTATGCTGCCAGCACCTGCCTTGCTCTCGAGGTGGACCAGGCACAGACAAGCCCAACTGGGAAAAGCAGCATTTTTTATTAATGTGTTGTGATCACCCGCCCATAAGGGGAAGGAAGCACCCAAGAATCATAAATGTTCAAGGACAAAAGCAATGATAAAAGCCAGAGCATCCACAAAATAAGCAAAAACTTCTGTTAAACACTTAGGATTATTTTAGCAATGTATTTATATTTTGTTAATTTGACTTACTGCTATACAACTGCTACATTAATCTCTGACCTACAATTAAAACACATGGCAGTGAGTTTGGGATAAAGGGAAAGGTGAAAGGGCAGAGAGGAAGGAAAAGATGAATTATAAAGTGACAGACAGAAAGAAAGACAAGGAAAGAAGGGGGAAGAGATTATCACTCCTGGCTCCAGCCTGGTTCTGGCTGATGGGACATCAGTCCTGGATCCAGTGTGGTTCCAGCTGGCAGGATGTCACTCCTGGATCCAGCGTGGTTCCAGGTGACAGGATGTCACTCCTAGATCCAGCATGGTTCCAGGTGACAGGATGTCACTCCTGGATCCAGCGTGGTTCCAGGTGACAGGATGTCACTCCTAGATCCAGCGTGGTTCCAGGTGACAGGATGTCACTCCTGGATCCAGCATGGTTCCAGGTGACAGGATGTCACTCCTAGATCCAGCATGGTTCCAGGTGACAGGATGTCACTCCTGGATCCAGCGTGGTTCCAGGTGACAGGATGTCACTCCTAGATCCAGCGTGGTTCCAGGTGACAGGATGTCACTCCTGGATCCAGTGTGGTTCCAGGTGACAGGATGTCACTCCTAGATCCAGCGTGGTTCCAGGTGACAGGATGTCACTCCTGGATCCAGCGTGGTTCCAGGTGACAGGATGTCACTCCTGGATCCAGCGTGGTTCCAGGTGACAGGATGTCACTCCTAGATCCAGTGTGGTTCCAGCTGTTGGGATGTCCAGGGTCAGGGACTTGGTGGGGGTACCCTTTTATGGACTGGGTTCCCCACCCTGAAATGGGTTTCGCACCTCTATGCAAACCAGGCCTCCTGCACAGTCTGTTCTTTCAGACCCTTCTGGAAAAGGGTCGGCGGCTTTGGGGGTCTTTGTGCTCTTGGTCCATGGCCACCTCTTGGCCCGAGTCCTGTGCCTGCAGTGCTGGGTTGCGCTGACCTCCAGGAACCACAACCGGGATGTTTGTCCTGCCCGAGTGCTGCTCTGCCTCCACCTCCAGGCCCGGCCTGGCGCTGGTGTGGGCGCTACTCCTCCGGCTGTGCTGCCAGACAGGGACACCAGAACAGCCCCAACACCAGCCGGGGACACCGGAACGGCCCCAACACCAGCCTGGGACACCGGAACGGCCCCAACACCAGCCTGGGACAGCGGAACGGCCCCCGCAACAGGCAGGGACACCGGAACGGCCCCCACACCAGAGAGGGACAGCGGAATGTCCCCCGCACCAGAGAGGGACAGCGGAATGTCCCCCGCACCAGAGAGGGACAGCGGAATGTCCCCCGCACCAGAGAGGGACAGCGGAACAGCCCCCGCAGCGCCCGCCTGAAGCGGGAGGGACGTTTCTCAGAGCGCTGGCTCTGTGCCTCTGTCACCTCCGGACCGAGAGGCTTGGGGGGCTCCTCCTCCTCAGCAGCTGCCAGCTTGGCACCTGTGGGACCCCACAGGGCAGGAGAGGCGCTGGGCTCATCAGCACAGGCTGACTTTGCTGCCACCTCTGTGCCCACATGCCTGGAACAGCTGGGTCCTTCCAGGGGGTCCTCATCATTCACCGAGCCCAAGGGTTTGTTCCAGATGTTGTTCTGGATGGCTTTGTCCCCTTGAGACACCACTGGGACTCCTTTGGAACACACATTGTCACCAACATTGAAATCAAGAGATGACACGGAGTCCAACAGCTCTTGCCAGTGGGCTCCACCTTCTCCTTGCCCCGTTTCAGATTGGACAGTCCTTGGTGTCTGTCAGCTTCATGCTCTTCCTCCTCCTCAGCATCATAATCGTTGGGAAAATTGGCTTCCAGCCAATCCAGCACCATCTGATGCCTTGACACTCTCTCCAGTACTGGCAGTTTAGGTGACAAGCTTGAATTGCTGTCCATACCACCGAGCAGGGCCCTCCTTGTCAGCTCTTCATCCTCACGTTCTTCCCAATGGGAGAGCTCTTCATCCTCATCTTGTTCCCAATTGCAGAGCTCTTCATCCTCACATTTTTCCCAACGGGAGAGCTGTTTATTGCCATCCTCTTCCCATGGGGACATGTCTTGGACATCATAGTCTTTCCCACACCACAGCTCTGTCTGGTGTGTGACATCTGCTGGGGACAGCTTCTCATGCTCATAGTTAACCCCTTGGGACAGCTCTTTGTCACTGTCACTGTTCCCCTGGGACAGCTCTTTTTCATGTTTCTCTTCACCCAAGGACAGCTCCTCATGGGATCTTTTGTCTTCTCCCCATCCCAGCTCCTGCTACTCTCTCATGTCCATTTCCCCCTGGGAGCTCATTGTCACCTTCCACTGGGGACAGCTTCTTGTCATTGCTGTTTTCCCCTGGGAAGAGCTTGATGGCCTCTTCCAATTTGGACAGCTCACGGTCACTTGTGCTGTCCTCTGGACCAACCTCAATGGCTTCTTCCTCTGGGGACAGCTCCTCATCAGTTGGGCCATCCCCTGAAACCACCACGATGTCCTCTTCCACCGGGGACAGCTCCTGGTCACTCTTGCTGTCCCCTAGAGAGAGCTCGATGGCCTCTTCCACTGGGGACAGCTCTGGGTCAGTGCTGCTGTCCCCTGTAAGGCTCTCAATGGCCTCTTCCACTGGGGACAGCTCCTCATCACTGCCATTTTCCCCGTGGGACAGCTCATTGTCATTGTTCTGTCTCTCCAGCTCTGTGTCTGTGAGGCTGCACCCCATGGCTCGAGCCCCCGAGGGGATGGGCAGCACAGGCAGCAGCTGCCAGCTCGGGCACACACGGGCTGTGCCCTCCTGGGCCACCCTGAGTGGGGGCAAGGACACCCTGGGCACGGGGGTGTATGGCTGCCAAGCACAGCGGCTGCAGGGCCGGGGCTCCTTCTCCCCTGTGCTCCCCAGTTCTGGGCTCTGTCTCTGAGCATCCCTGGGGCTCACCAGGCAGGGCAGTGGTGCCAGTGTTGACAGCGCTGGCAGAGGTGGCAGTGGTGGCAGTCTGTCCCCACAGAGGGACAGGGCCTGGCTCCAGCTGTGCTGTGGCACTGCCTGCAGCTGCCAGAGCTGCACCTGTGGGACCTTGGGGTGTTTGGGCTTTCTGGGTCCTACCTTTGGCTGCCCCAGGTGCACTGGTGGCAGCTTGATAAGCATCAGTGAGGAGCAGTAGGAGGATGAGGATGAGGAGGTGTGGGATGGAGACGGCTCCCTCGGCAGGACAAAGGCCCTGGCCCTGTCCCTGCACTGGCCTCTCCTTTCTGCCTCATCCCTCACTCTCATCCTCCTCTGCACACTCAACAGTTGACCTTGGGCAGGCTGGGAGTTGGGGTTCCCATTCTCCCTGTTCATTTTCTCAGTAATTTCCATTGCTCACTAGTGCAGATGGGACTGCACAGAGAGCGGCTCTCCTGTGACTGGGCACCGCAGGGCTCTGCGCCCCTTAGACACCCTCAGCCAGGGCCGGGCTCCCTGATGTCCCAAGGCTCTCTGGCCACCAGCACGTCCCACATCACAAAGGGCCCTGACACCGTGTGCCCGTGTGCCCAGGCGCTGGGCTGGGCTGCGGCAGCATCGCCGCACGGCTGCGCCCGGGCCCGATCCCCTGTGCTGATACCGGGGCCAGGGGTGTGCGATGGGACACGAACCACACAGGGTTCAGCCTCTCTGGGAGAAAGAAACGAGTGTTTGAGGCTATTTGGGAGAGAAAACTACTCTCGATGGCACCCGTCTGTTGTACATGGGGCTCAAAAGCCATAACAAGTACTACAAAGGTATAATTAGAAATACATGTGGCTCAAAAGTCATAAAGAGGTAGTTAGGAGCAACATCTCTACTTACAAAAGAATTACAAAAAGAAGAACTATGCTATAAAATACTTACACAGTTTTTGTCAGTTGCTGTTCTCATTCTTTTTAAACTTTCAAATTGGTTTCCTGTAATTTTCTTTATTTTGGAAACATTGAAGCAAAACTGAGCAGCAGCAGGGAAACACCAGCAGCTGGCTCCAAGGCTGCAGAATGGCTGTGCAGCTCCCGCAGCACTGTCTCGCTCCAACCGTGCACAAAGCCCCTCTCCTTTCCCAGGCTGCATGGCAGCACACCAGCAGTAAAATCAGAGTTCCTCCTGATGTCCTAGGCTTGCCCTGCACCACTGATCCAGAGCCTCCTCCAAGTGTGCTGAGCGAGAGGAGACAGATCAAGGGTGCTTCTGGATCATCTGTTTTCTCTCCCATTTTCCCACTCCTGGAACAGTGCCGACCTGCAGGTGGGACCACACCTGATGTCCCCCAGGCCTCTCATCTGGGCTGGAGCCCTGCAGGGCAGCTCCACCCTGAACAATTCCTTTTCCCATTGCAGGAGTCTCCTTTGGTGTGGAAAAGAAAGGAAGGAGAATTGGGGGTCTCCTTCTCCTTGTCCATCTTCTCAATAATTTCTGTCATCCTCCAGCACAGATGGATCCAGGGAGCTGCTTCCTCCAGACAGGCAGCAGCTCCCGGGGTGCTGTTTGCCTCCTTTGGGACAGTTCCCTGGAAGTGTCCTGTGCCTCTCAGCAGAGCTCTGCATCCTCATCTGCTTCCCACTGGGAGAGCCCTTTGTCCTCATCTGCTTCCATGGGACATGTCTTGGACATGGCAGTCTTCCCCAAAGACAGCTCTTTGTCATATTCGCTGCCTTCTTGGCAAAGCTTCTTGTTGCTGCTGTTATCCTGTTGGGACAGCCCCTCGTCACTGTCACTCTCCCCTTGGGACAGCTCTGTCCTGTGGTAGTCCTGGCCCTGGGATGCCTCCTGGCCACTCCGCTTGGCCCCTGGGGAGAGCTCGGTGGCATTTTCCCTTTGGACAGCTCCAAGGCACCCTTGTTATCCCCAGGGGAGAGCTCAGTGTCATCTGCCCTGGCTACTTGTGTTTCTTTAGTTCATCCTCCTACTATTTGTTCTCTTCCCACTAGGACATTGAAGATAGACACCTCCAGCAGGAAGGTGCATGCAGCAGAGTTCTGGAACAGGGATAACCTAAGAACACCACAGGAACAACAACTGTTTTGTGCCTTCTTGATGTCATGAAACATTTTCCTGTTGGAAAAATGAACAGGGGCAGCTCTACGTGCAGACCAGCCTGACTTTTGTCAGCCCCTGGGCTCACACAGAGGAAGGAAAACTGTGAGCTGTTTAGCTGTAATGGGATGAAGAGTTTTCATTGTGCACCAGGAACTGCTGGGTATCAGCCCTCTCTTTGCAGCAATCTGTTCAGCCTGGCAGAGGTGAGACATGTCCTCACTGCTCTCACAGCAAGCACTTCAATCACAGAGAGCAGCCTTAACTGGCAGAGGTTTGTCTTTCCTCCCACTCCCTGTCTTTTCTCCCATTCCCTGCTGCCTCGATGCAGAGCTCCCCAGCCCACCTGAGATGTGATGACCATGCACAGCCCCACCATGGCACCTTTCCTCACAGCCCCTCCATGGCACCTTTCCTCACAGCTCCTCCATGGCACATCTCCCCTCACACCCTGCCATGGCACATCTCCACCATGGCACATCTCCTCTCACAGACCCTCCATGGCACATCTCTCCTCACAGCCCCTCCATGGCACATCTACCCTCACAGCCCCACCATGGCACATCTCCCCTTACAACCCCTCCATGGCACATCTCCACCATGGCACATCTCCCCTCATGGCCCCACCATGGCACCTTTCCTCACAGCCCCTCCATGGCACATCTCCCCTCACAGCCCCTCCATGGCACATCTCCCCTTACAACCCCTCAATGGTACATCTCCACCATGGCACATCTCCCCTCACAACCCTCCATGGCACTTCTCCCCTCACGGCTCCTCCATGGCACATCTACCCCCACGGCTCCTCCATGGCACATCTCCCCTCACAGCCCCACCATGGCACATCTCCCCTCACAGCCCCACCATGGCACATCTCCCCTCACAGCCCCACCATGGCACATCTCCCCTCACAGCCCCACCATGGCACATCTCCCCTCACAGCCCCACCATGGCACATCTCCCCTCACAGCCCCACCATGGCACATCTCCACCATGGCACATCTCCTCTCACGGCTCCTCCATGGCACATCTCCCCGCACAGCTCCTCCATGGCACATCTACCCTTACAGCCCCTCCATGGCACATCTCCCCTCACGGCTCCTCCATGGCACATCTCCCCTCACAGCCCCTCCATGGCACATCTACCCTTACAGCCCCACCATGGCACATCTCCCCCCACGGCTCCTCCATGGCACATCTCCCCTCACAGCCCCACCATGGCACATCTCCCCTCACGGCTCCTCCATGGCACATCTACCCTTACAGCCCCACCATGGCACATCTCCCCTCACGGCTCCTCCACGGCACATCTCCCCTCACAGCCCCACCATGGCACATCTACCCTTACAGCCCCACCATGGCACATCTCCCCCCACGGCTCCTCCATGGCACATCTCCCCTCACAGCCCCACCATGGCACATCTCCCCTCACGGCTCCTCCATGGCACATCTACCCTTACAGCTCCTCCATGGCACATCTCCCCTCACAGCCCCTCCATGGCACATCTCCCCTCACGGCTCCTCCATGGCACATCTCCCCTCACAGCCCCACCATGGCACATCTCCCCTCACGGCTCCTCCATGGCACATCTCCCCCCACGGCTCCCTCTCCTCACGGCTGCGGCGCCGCTCGGGCGCCCCCTGGCGGAGAGCGGGGACAAGCGGGACCCTCTCCCACCCTGTTCCCTTCCTTCTCCACTTTTTCCCCTCTCTCTCTCCCTCTCCCCGCCCTACTTCCCTATCTCTCTCTCACTCCCCATTCCCCGTCCCTCCCGTCTTGCCCCCTGTGTTCCCCTCCCTGCCCGTTCCTTCCCCTCTCTCTGTCCTTGGGCGCGCGGTCACAGCCGCGGCCCGTCCCTCCTCTTCCTGCGGCCCCTCCTCTTCCTGCGGGTCCGTTACCGGCCCGTTCCCGGGGCCGGCCGGCGGCGCCAGGTGAGTGAGGCGGGGGCGGGCCGGGCCCCAGGTGCGGGACCCCGGGGAGCAGGGAGGGAGGGAGGGAGCGGGGCTGGCTCCTGGGGGTCCCAATGCATCCCCCCCTTCCCAAATCCCAGCAGGGATCGCTGCGTTCACACTGCCAGGGAGTAACCATCCTTTCCCAGCCGGCCCCCTCGGGGGGTGAGGGTTCTGTATATGGATCTTAACAACAGGTTTATTAAAATCGGGGCTACCGGGTTATGAGAAAGTCACTTTCGGAGCAATAATTGAATTTTAAAAGTGTGTTTATTGATCATTCTCTTTAAGTAGTAGTTACATGGGATTTTATGGCCGTATGAAAATTAGTAGTTTTCTTTGTCCGCCACCCAGACGGAATGAAATCACTGGGTCATAAATAAAAGGTGTTAATGAGCTCCATTATCACAAGCTGATGACTTAATGTTAATGCCTTACATGGATCAAAGCCAGCTGAAAACATTGAGGATTGATCCTGTCCCAGGTACTTGTCCTTTTCCTTCTCTGGGTTAGGGCAGAAGGGCAGTTTGGTTTGTGCAGAAGATGTAAATGCTGCTTATTCTTTGATTAACCTTGAGGAGTTGATTTGACCTAGGTTTTGTTTGGAGATGGAGTGAGCAAAGGAGATGTTTCCCTCTCTGTGTCTTTAGGTCCACTGATCCAGCATTTCCTTAAGGATTTCCATGAATAAAGAAGAGTTGGCTGATGTCTAACTGGTGTGTCCAGTTAGTGTTATATACTTCTACTTTGATTTTACACCAGGACTGACTTTGTCACCTGCTGAGGTGCTGTCCTGGCTGTGTCCCCAGATAACCCAGAATCACTGGAATTGCTGACACAGTGGCATACTCACTGCTATTGATCTGTTCTGAATTCCAGGTTTATGTCCCTGCCTGACACCAGCGAAGGAAGTTGGCCACTGCTGGGATACAAAGGCTGATCTAGTGAATCTATAACCTGAGTGCTGATCCAGATGTTGCTGTGAAATGCCAATAATGTGCTGCGATGACCTCCTTTGCCAGCCTTCCAGGTCGTAGGTCTTGATCCAAGGGAGTAGGAAATTCAGCTGTTGCTGAATGTAGGTGCAGAGGAGAAGGGAGGGATTTGTTTCAGCAGTTATTGCTCAGCTTCAAGCTTATTTCCAGTTTACAATGTTTGCTGAAAGGCAACAAGATAAATAGTAGAAGAATAAAGGCGATAAAAGTGCTTCCAGGGAATTCTGCAGTGCTAAACAAACCCATGCTCTTGTTGTCATACCAGGAAAAAAGTAAATTGTGAAGTAATTTTCATTTACATTGTAATACTACTATTTTAATACTAATCAATTAGAAATGTAAATTAATGACTTTAAGCTTAGGGAGGGCAGGACTGGATGGGATGTTGGGAATCTGGAATTGTTCCCTGGCAGGGTGGGCAGGCCCTGGCACAGGTTGGACACTGGCAGTGCCCAAGGCCAGGTTGGACACTGGGGCTGGGAGCAGCCTGGCACAGTGGAAGGTAGCACTGGATGGGCTTTTTCCAACCCAGACCATTCTGGGCTTCTGTGACTTCAGTAACAGTCTGTAAAAGAAAAAAATACTGCTAAATTTCAGTAGGGATTTCTTTAATATATCAGGCTAAAGATAAGACTCATGCCCTGGAAGTTCTTTAAAAAATAGGATATTTAACATGATTTTTGTCTAAATGTGTCTGTAGGTTCTTTATAATGTAGCTGCATGTGAAGAAATCCCCAGTGGCTTTGTGTCATGCTGAGTAACAACATGGGGCACTGTTTCATGGGACGGGGAGCCATGATCCCAAGGAAGCTGAAGCCGTTTCTCTGCAGGATGTTGTCGGGTTACAAACCCAAAAACGACGTCAAGGACTCTTACAAAGTCCTGGAGCTGGAGGAAGGCTGTTCCCTCGACGACGTCAGGAACTCCTATCACAATCTTGCCAAAAAATACCACCCGGACAGCAGCTCCGGCATGGCCGACTCCAGGGCCTTCATACGGGTGGAGGAGGCCTACAGGGTCGTGCTCGGCGACCTGGCAGCCAAACAGAAATCAGACTCCGGCGAGGAGGAGGAAGACCAGTTCAAATCCAAGTCCCTGCAGCACAGGCACTACCTGAGCTTCGAGGGCGTGGGCATCGGCACGCCGAGCCAGCGGGAGAAGCAGTACATGCAGTTCCGCGTGGACCGCGCCACCGAGCAGGTGCTGGAGTACCGGCAGCAGCGCCTGGAGAGCCGCTACGCCGGCAGCGACCTCAGCCGGGCCCAGGACGTGCGGCAGAGCAAGAAGGTGAAGATCACCCAGGCCGTGGAGCGGCTGGTGGAGGACCTCATCCAGGAGTCCATGGCCAAAGGAGACTTCGACAACCTGAGCGGCAAAGGGAAGCCCTTGCAGAAGTTCTCGCACAGCCCCCACATCGACCCCATGACCCACAACCTGAACAGGATCCTCATCGACAACGGCTACCAGCCCGAGTGGATCCTGCTGCAGAAGGAGATCCGCGAGACCATCGAGCGCCTGAGGAAGAGCATCGTGGCCTCCAGGAGGAAGCTCGGGGAGCCCATGACGCTCCCGGAGCAGAAGCAGTGGGGCCGGGTCTGCGAGCAGTTTGCAGAAGACATCAGGAAGTTGAACAAGAGAGTTGACAACTTCAACCTGGTGGTGCCCATCCTGAGCAGGCAGATGGTGCATTTCAGCACCGACAAGGAGATCCTGCGAGCACGAAAGACTTACGAGGCTGTCGTGGAAAAGGTTTCTGATTCAGGCACGAAGGAAAACGGGGGGGAAGAGGGCAAAAGGTTTGGGTGGAAGTCTTCTCTCTTGAAGTGGTTAAAACTTGCACCGAAATAATTTCATACTAATTCCTCTTGCCAAGGTTTTTGAAAGCACTTTATTAATGAAATATAGCACTAGAGAAATTTCAGGTTCGCTGGAAATGTCAAATCCACGCTGTTACACTACTTGAAGGAAATTTGGTTGTGTGATGAGCATTTGCATTATAAATAATTGAGTTATTTTAAAATATTATTAAATGAAATGTGCCAGTTTGGGTTGTGGTAGAGTTAATTTTCCTCATTGTTAGTCTGGGGCTGCGTGTTGGGTTCGGGCTGGAGGCAGTGCTGACCATTCCAGGGTGTTTTTATTGCTGGGCAGGGCTTGCACAGCACCTTTTGTGCCCTCCCCACCTGCCCACCCCTGAGCAGCTGCTGGCTGGGTTAAACCACAGCAGCAACAAATCAGTTCTTCTCTTGCAGGCCATTTTCCTTCTGCTGAAATCCAAATTAATGTTGCACTTCAGCACAGTAATCACTTTTACAGGCTCTTATCACTTCAAAGGGGAAATGGAGGCATAAGAAAAACACATTAAAGTGGAGGCAAATGTCTTGCTGTGCCCTGTTTGACCTTTGCTCTCTTATTTCAATACTTACAACTCATGAATTTTTGGCAGGTTCTCTCCATATTTTTTAGCAGTACATTCGCCTCTTCAAGGGTAGATTCAGTGGCTGTGAAGGGAGGGTTCTGGATGTCTTGGCTTGGAATGTACATGTGCACAAGTCCATTTTTGCATCTTTTACAGAGAAAGAGGTCTTGGAAATTTATTTATTGGTGAACACCCCCTGCCATGGGCAGGGATACCTTCCAGCTCTGTGTATGAATGAATGTTTATTTCCATAATTTATTCTTGTTTAGAACAAAAACTTAATTAAAGATGCTGTGAATTAAAGTTACTTTTCTGAAGGTCCTTTGACATGGTACTCTTGAAAACCTCACATTTTGATTCACGTTAGGATCTGCAGGAATTGGATCAGAATTGCTGTTCAGACAAATCCAGTGGGAGATTTCAAAAGCAAATCCAGTTCATGGCACAAGGGTAAATAGAAACCAGTTTGCAGGAAATGGGATCCACTTTGGCTCACAAAGAAACATCAGCACTTCCAATACCAGAGGTGCCATAAAGGGTGAATCAGCAGACTGAGGGATTTTTATGTTCTTATTAAAACCACTTGGGTTTAAATGGGGCAGGTGTGATCTGACTGAGGAACTTTAACTGCCAGGCACAAATATTCACTTCTGCAACATTTACAGTGATGATGGGAAAATAATTTCTACTTTAATGTTCCCCAGGTGTTTAGAGGAGTTCAGTGTTTCAGAGCTTGTCTATAATTTTGTTGCTCTTAAGAGCAGTGTTTAGTGAATACTAAGGAATATCAACTACTGCACACAGAAAATCCAGGAGAGAATGGCCTTCAGAAGAAATTTTTTCTGGCTGACACTGGACTGTTAATTTGAATTTGATAAATGTTATTTTATGACTGTGAAAAAGGGTGCAGTCATTGCTGACCCCAGATCCAAAACCACGTTGTTTATTCCCAGAACTTCCTATTTGTTGGTTTAATGACCACATGCTTTGTGGCTTGAAAGGCTTAAGTGACATCTTAATATGAAGACAAAAGATTGTATATATATATAATTTTATATATTATGTAGATACAATATTTGAGATATCAGGTATCAGTTTTTCTCAGGGTGAGGAATCTGTTTCTTGGCCAACAGGCAAGTGGGAATAGCTTGAAACTGAAAGAGAGATTTAAACAAAATATTGAGAAGAAATTCTTCCCTTCTCTAGGCACTGTAGATGTTGAGTCCTGCTGAGGATTTCTGTGTTTCAGGGCAGTAACATCTCAGGATGAATGTGGAGATAACAGAGGAGGCTCTGAGGAGAAGGAATAAAGGAGAAGCAAGAGCAGGGCATCTTGCAAAAGAAATATGTAAGTGATAAATCTTTATTCTTATGTCCCTCTGAGGGAGCAGGGAGTGTGGTGTCTCTGGGCTTGATGGAGCACAGTGTGTACGTGCAGGTTAAGGTTATAAAAGGAAGCAGGGAGGACTTTGAGCACAATGTGATTCTTTCAATTCCTCGTCTGTGAGATGTGCCCTCTAATCCTCAAAACACTGACTTTGATCCACTTCTCTTCTTTTCCCAGGGCTTTTATTCAGCATCTGTCTTTTGTCACTTATTTGTTTTGCTGTTATAGATGGGCATTTATTGACATGTATGTTATCCCCATATTGCTTGTCCAGTACTGCTTGTCCTTCTAACCCAGACCATTCCGTGATTGATCCTATGAATTAGAATTTATCCATGTTTATTAATTCCGCTTATTTTCATTAAACCAGACACCGGACTGAGATTTAAGGGCATTTAGGGGTGAACATTATCTATTCCAGCATGGGAATACTGTGCTGTTCCCGTGGGGCAGCGGAGGAGGCCGGGGGTCATTCAGGGCCGTGCGGAGGCGGCTCTGGGGCCGAGGGGGCCGTGAGGGGGCGGCCATGGTGGGAGGGGCTCCGGCCGTGAGGGGGGGCGGGGCCTGCAGGAAAGGCGGGAGCGCGCTGGCCGCGCCTCTTCCCGCCCCGCCCGAGCAGGAAAGGGCGGGGCTTGCGGCGTGTGGAGCCGCATTGACCAATCACACCGCTCTGTCCTTACCCGGCCCTCGGCTGACGCGCAGCGCTCGGTTCTGATTGGCCAGAGGGCGCGTCAGTCAGGGGGCTCGGTGCCCTCAGGCGGAAGCGTCGCGCCCGGGAGCGGGTACGTGCGGCCGGGCCGGGCGGCACTGGGGCTGGGGCGGCATCGGGACTGGAACCGGCACCGGGACAGGGACAGGGAGCGGGATGGGGAGCGAGAGAGAGAGCGGCACCCGCGCCGGGAGGAACCCCGCGGCTGCTCCCTGGGACACCGGTGTGTCACGGATTGTCCGGCCCTGAGGGCGCGCCGCCGGTGCTCCGCGGGGAGCGGGGTCTGTAGGGGAGGTGAAAGGAAAAAATGCCGTGTTTTATCTTAATAACAATGTACCGGGCCGGGCCGTAGGGATCCCTGGCGGGGCTGTAGCTCAGGCTCGGGGCTCGCCGTGCCCCGTCACGCCCCGGTGCCAGGGCGGGCACAGCGATGCGCTCGGAGCGGGCCTGAGGCAGAACGGCCTCTGGAGAATTGCGGAATCCACATGGGTTCTGTCCCCTGCCCCCTCAAGTTTTAAACTTTACTAGCGCTCCTAAAGAATCCCGGCTGCGGGCAGTTCCGGGGCTGAGCAGGACTGCAAAGGGATAAATCATGGAATTGTTTGGGTTGGGTTTGGAGGGACATTAAATCCCAGCCAGTGCCTCCTCTGCCAGAGACACCTCCCACTGTCCCCAGGCTGCTCCTCAGTGTCCAGCCTGGCCTGGGACACTGCCAGGGATCAGGGGCCTTGTAAGGAATGGAAATATAGTTAATATCACTTTTTAATAAGTGTGCCACATAGCCTTGTTTTTGTGTAAATTAACTTAAAACTTCCTTTCTTTGCTCTTGTCTTTCTGTAATACTTAAAAATCAGTGCTGTGGAATAGGGAGAACTGAAAGTGAAGGAAATTACTGAAATAAGTGGGGAGATGACAATGGCTGTTACAGAAATGTTCACATAAGCCCCTGATATGCTTTTAATCCTCTGTGCATGTGGGGAAATGTGTGACCTAAAGGATATTCTGATGAGTTGCTTGTGGAAGATGCATCTTCTTCAAGGAAAACTTGTATATTCTTCATGCCTTTAAGTTTCTTCCCTTTTTCCTTCTGTCTTCTCCTCCCTTTGGAAACAGGCAGTTCTGTTCTTTACTAACCCAATGCTGTTCCACATTAAGGTGTTTTTCTTCCTGCAGACTTTTTGTATTTCCTTGCAACTGCTTTCAATATTTTGTTCAGGTGAAACCACCTCATTTGAGGAGAGAAAAGCTGATTTTCAGGTGAAAATGTGGAGCTGCTGTTGTGTTTTCTGTCTGGACAACAGAGCCGTGGGCTTGCTCTCCTTGCTGGCATTTGCCAGGGGTGGTTTTTACAGCTCCAGCGTCTCCAGTTTGTTCCTGCAGATGTGTTTGTGTTTGCTGGACAGGCTGAGGAAAGTCCCTGCCTGCCCTTGGGAGGAGGGAGGAGGCTGATGGTGGGAAGGGCGTTGAAGGACAGGAATTCCAAGGGCTTTACCTGTTTCCTGCCTGGGAGCTGTGTGGGTGGGAGAGTTTAAAGCAGAGAGTGAGTCCCGCACCTTGATCCAGGTGGGAAATCCCAGCTGAAGGCATCTGCCTCCCCCAGAGGGGTGTGTGCAGCTGTCCTGGGCTGGCAGCTGGCCCCGTGTCCCTGCTAATGCTCCTGGGGACAAACCTCAGCCTGGCTCTTGTGCTGTCCATGGAGCCTCAGCTTTGCTCTGGGGCTGGGATTTTGAATGCAGTTTATTGTGTTCTTCCTCTTTCTCTAAGGAATTAGGGAGAATTACAGGTCATGGAATGTTTGGGCTCGGAGGGACCTTAAAGCCATGGCAGGGACACCTCCCACTGTCCCCAGTGCCCAGCCTGGCCTTGGGCACTGCCAGGGATCCAGGGGCACCTCAGAACCTCCCCACCCTCCCAGCAAAACTGGGGGCAAGAACATTTTCAGGCACAAAACTTGATCTCAGTGCAGCACTTCAGCCTCTTGTGAGGGGGCTGAGGCCCTGGCACAGGGTGCCCAGAGCAGCTGGGGCTGCCCCTGCATCCCTGGCAGTGCCCAAGGCCAGGCTGGGCACTGGGGACAGTGGGAGGTGTCCCTGCCATGGTAGGGGTGGCACTGGGTGGATTTAGGGTCCTTCCCAGCCCAAACCATTCCATAATTCCCTGTTTCCCTGCAGCCACTCCCAGGCAAGGCCCCTCAGCTCCACACTGGGACAACAGCAGGAATTGTGAGAGTTCCAGTGTGGGTGGGTGAGGAGCTGGGAGGGGAAAGCAGGAATTGCTGCAGGACAGGGACAGACACAGCTCTGAAGAGGAACAGAGAAAGTGGAGCCATTTAAGAGTGGAAAATGAGGAAGGGCTTCAGGAGCAGCTGTAATTCAGCTGAAGGAGCTGGGCAGGGGCTGGAGAATCCCTGAGGGAGCTGGGCAGGGGCTGCAGAATCCCTGAGGGAGCTGGGCAGGGGCTGCAGAATCCCTGAGGGAGCTGGGCAGGGGCTGCAGAATCCCTGAGGGAGCTGGGCAGGGGCTGCAGAATCCCTGAGGGAGCTGGGCAGGGGCTGGAGAATCCCTGAGGGAGCTGGGCAGGGGCTGCAGAATCCCTGAGGGAGCTGGGCAGGGGCTGGGGAATCCCTGAGGGAGCTGGGCAGGGGCTGCAGAATCCCTGAGGGAGCTGGGCAGGGGCTGGGGAATCCCTGAGGGAGCTGGGCAGGGGCTGGGGCTGGAGCAAAGGAGGCTCAGGGGCCCTTGTGGCTCTGCACAAGTCCCTGCCAGGAGGGCACAGCCGGGGGGGTCGGGCTCTGCTCCCAGGGAACAGGGACAGGAGCAGAGGGAACGGCCTCAGGCTGGGCCAGGGCAGGCTCAGCTTGGACAGCAGCAGCAATTTGCCCATGGAAAGGGAGCTCAGGCCTTGGCAGGGGCTGCCCAGGGAGCTTTGCAGTGCCCAGCCCTGCAGGTGTCCCTGCAGGTGTCTGGATGTGGCCCTTGGGGACACAGTTCAGGGCTGGCCCTGGGTGGCACTGGATGATCCCAAAGGGCTTTTCCCACCCTGCTGATCCTGGAATTCTGTAGGAGCAGAGCAATTCCCTATGAAAGCTGTGGGATGAGCAGGGATCTGAGCACTGCCAGGGAAAGGTGAGAGGAGAATTCCTGAGGACAATAACCAGATGGCTGAGCCCAGATGCTGCACAAATTAAAATAACTTTGGGATTTGAAGTGGCATCACAAGTGTGGGTTTCTGGAGGACAAACTTCTGGATCGTGTTCCAGGAGGTGACCTGTGTTTGTAGCATAGACAAACTGTTTATTGGTTGATTTTTATTCCACTTCTCACTGCTGTTCTTAACCTGAAAATGTTCTCCAGCAGTCTGTGCTGTCACACAGTTGTGAAGGACATTTTTGTTAGTCTTTACCAAATGGCTGGAAATGAACTATGGCAGGTTGGGAAATGCAGAAGTTGACAACACTAAAGCAAATTAGAATGGTGCTCAGAGCAGCTGTGAGTCAGTTAATTAACTTTGCTTTCTTCTCCCCATATTTAAGGTTCCCTGTGACCTTTTCTCTGTGCAGTGAGACCTTCTTTACCCTCAGAATCAGGGTTTGATTTGCTGAGTTGGGCTCTTTTCCTCTGTGTTAAAAAGGCACTAAATCATATTATCTGTTAGATTGGAGACTGGAAATATTGGTGTTTAATTGAGACTCCTTGACATGACTTAAGGACCAAGTTCTGCCACAAGCTTTGGGGTTGTGGTGATTTTCTTTTGTAGTTCTGTGCAAGGGAGGTTGTTTTGTGAATATAGCTCAATGCAGCACCAATAGAGTTTATTATGGAACGGTTTGGGCTGGGATGGCTTTAAAACAATCTCCTTCCCTCTCCTGCCATGGGTGGGGCAAATTCCACTGGAAGATTCTGTGTAAAAACCTGAATTCTGTAAAAGCCCCCAGACTGGAACTCACGGGAGTTGTCCAACATCTCGAGATGTTCCTGATTGATACTGAGAGTCTGCCTGGAGCAGGGGCTGGACAGGGTTACAGGAATAAAGCAGGGATTTAATAAAAGGCCTTTAAAGGATGCACCTTGGGCACTTTTCACACTCTTATAAGTTTTGCTCCATTTCCTTATTGGGGTTAATTACAATTACAGCTCCAGGTGATGCAGTCCATCCTTCCAGACTCTCTCCTCAATTCACTGTTTTTACTCTTTTTGGGCTGAAACTGCAGCGGTGTCCTTGGTTCTGGGGCTGGAAAATGATTGTTCTGTGTGACTGAGGTGTGAGAACTGCTGACACTTTATGTGAAATTCAGAATTGCACACAAATGCATTGTGTAACTGCAGAGTATAACTGTACAGTGCAGTGAATGTGGAAAATATGAAAACTCAAACTGAGGGCATCAATACTGACCTCACCTTTGGCTGTGTTTCAGGCACTCAGGAACTGCTGTTGATGGAAGAGTCCAGGACAGAGTGCTGGGACAGCGGGGCAGTGACAGCCATACCCAGGGCAGTGACAGCCATACCCAGGGCAGTGACAGCCATACCCAGGGCAGCCTGAGCCGTGCCCAGGGCAGTGTGGGCTGTGCCCAGGGCAGCCTGAGCCGTGCCCAGGGCAGTGTGGGCCGTGCCCAGGGCAGTGTGGGCCGTGCCCAGGCACTGTGAGCTGTGGCCATGGCAGGGTTCCTGGACAATTTCCGCTGGCCGGAGTGCGAGTGCATCGACTGGAGCGAGCGCCGCAACGCCATCGCCTCCATCGTGGCCGGGGTGCTGGTGAGCCACAAACTGTCACACCTGGGCCTCAGGTTCTGCCACTTCTGCCTCTTAACTGCCCCCAGTCCAGCCTGGTCCTTCCAGGGGTCACTGTGGGGTTGGCAGCAGCGTTGTCACAAGGCCTGTGACGTTGCTGGTCATGAGCCATTTCTGCTCTCTCTCCTTGAGAGGAAATTCCTTGTGGATTCCTGCAGAATTGGATCTGCTAGAACTGCTCTGTTCTGCACCATCTCCATCTCACGTGTGTTTAGAGTCTGGATTCTTGTTCTTAAGGGGAACAAGGAACGGGGAATTTCACCGAAATTGCACAGGGAATTTCATGGAATCCCAGAAGGGTTTCAGCTGGGAGGGACCTGCAAGCCCACCCATGGGCAGGGACACCTCCCACTGTCCCAGGCTGCTCCCAGCCCCAATGTCCAGCCTGGCCTTGGGCACTGCCAGGGATGCAGGGGCAGCCCCAGCTGCTCTGGGCATAAATTTACCCATACCCCACTCCTTAATGTGAACAGAAAGTGTGGCTGATTCCCAGACACTCCCCTGAAAACAGCAACGTTGGGATTTGTGCAGGCATTGCCCATTGAGCACATTTACATCACTGTCCAGAGGAACTGGTGCTTGTTAGGAGGCAGTGCTGTCCAGAGCCCTGCCTGCTTTCCCTGGCTGCCCCCCAGGCTCACCCCCCGTGTCTGTGCCCAGTTTTTCACAGGCTGGTGGATCATGATCGATGCTGCCGTGGTCTATCCCAAGCCGGAGCAGCTGAACCACGCCTTCCACACCTGCGGGGTCTTCTCCACCCTGGCCTTCTTCATGTGAGTGCGGGGGACAGGGCTCATCACAGAGCCACCAGAAAGCAGCCAGGCTTTACTGCCACTGTGCCCAGCATGGATAAATCACACAACCAGGGAATGCTTTGGGTTAGAGGGACCTCAGAGCCCTCCCAGTGCCACCCCTGCCATGGCAGGGACACCTCCACTGTGCCAGGCTGCTCCAGCCCCAGTGCCCAGCCTGGCCTGGGATGGAGAATGCAATACTTACCTCAATATGAAACAATTCACTGCATTTCCCTCAGGTTTTACCATTTTTACAGCTGTTCCCTGCCCAAAACTTTCTCAAACGGGAGGGGTAACAATAGCCTGGCTCTTGTTGTGGAGATGTAAATAAAAGTAACAACTTTTATTGAATCATTCAGTATTGGCAAGAAAAAGGGATTATTTGGGATTTGTGGCTACACAGAATGCCAGGGAATTTCCCAGAATTTGTCACATTTAAAAAAAAAAAAAAAAGCTGGGGTTTTACTTAGAACTCTAAATTGATTTTCTGTAATCTAAAGTGTATCTCCTTTTTTTGCCCCCAGGATAAATGCTGTATCAAATGCACAGGTGAGAGGAGACAGCTACAGTGATGGATGCTTAGGAAGAACAGGTAAATGAACTCTAGAAATCCTGCTCAGGTGATCATTTACCTGATGGGTTTTTTTCCAAGTGGTGGTGAAAGAAATAATCAGGAGATAAGGAGCAGGAGAGAACTTCTGTGAATTCGTTTCTTTACAGAATTAACCCTTGGAGATAAGTGCTGGCCTTGTTAAAAAGGGAACTTGGTTAAATTAAACTTCTGGATGTCTTAGCTTCCTAAACTTTCCCTGCAAATCTTGGAGAGCTGCTGGGAGAAATCAGTTCCTGCCTGGGGGTGGCTCAGGAGCAGGCATTCCCTGGGCATGTGTCACAAACATTTCCATTTGCCCTGTGTCACTGCTGTGGGTGTCCCTGCACCTGCTGTCCTCCCTGCTTCCATTCATAATTCCCTTTCCAGTTCCCACGTGGATCCCAGCAGCCTTTTCCATGGGATTTGTGAATTTGGAGGGATTTGCTGCCATTTGAAGTGGCCTGTGGTGCTTTTTTGTGTGTCATTCATGTTCCAGCTCAGAGAACTTCAGCACAGGAATATCTTTACTTCCCAATGACTGAGCAGGTGGATTTTGTCCTTGATCCTTGGCTTTAAGCCTTTCCATTTGTGCCTTTAGTGAGGTGCTGTGTTCCATCCTCCCAGAGGGGCAGCTGGATTCTCTGTCCCTGTGGATAAAAGCCACATTTCACTCTCCCTGCAGGGGCTCGGATCTGGCTCTTCATCGGCTTCATGTTGATGTTTGGATCCCTCATTGCTTCCATGTGGATTCTCTTTGGAGCATATGTCACACAGAGTAAGTCTGCCTGTTTGCTCCTCAGGAAAGTGCTGCTCTTGCCAGCTTTTGGCAGGAAATCCACAGTGATGGAAGCCTGTGGTCTCTGGGAAATCCGAGCCACAGCATCCAGCTTTTAGTCTGAGATTGACACTGGAATATCCTGGTAAACCCAGCTCCCAGGAGCTGGAATATCCTGTTAAACCCAGCTCCCAGGAGCTGGAATACCCTGGTAAACCCAGCTGCCAGTAACTGGAATATGGAATATCCTGGTAAACCCAGCTGCCAGTAACTGGAATATCCTGGTAAACCCAGCTGCCAGTAACTGGAATATGGAATATCCTGTTAAACCCAGCTGCCAGTAACTGGAATATGGAATATCCTGGTAAACCCAGCTCCCTATAGCTGGAATATCCTGTTAAACCCAGCTCCCAGGAGCTGGAATATCCTGTTAAACCCAGCTGCCAGTAACTGGAATATCCTGTTAAACCCAGCTCCCAGTTACTGGAATATCCTGGTAAACCCAGCTCCCAGTAACTGGAATATGGAATATCCTGTTAAACCCAGCTCCCAGTAACTGGAATATGGAATATCCTGTTAAACCCAGCTCCCAGTTACTGGAATACCCTGTTAAACCCAGCTCCCAGGAGCTGGAATATCCTGTTTAACCCAGCTCCCAGTTACTGGAATATGGAATACCCTGTTAAACCCAGCTCCCAGTTACTGGAATACCCTGTTAAACCCAGCTCCCAGTAACTGGAATATCCTGTTAAACCCAGCTCCCAGTAACTGGAATACCCTGTTAAACCCAGCTCCCAGTTACTGGAATACCCTGTTAAACCCAGCTCCCAGTTACTGGAATATCCTGGTAAACCCAGCTCCCAGTAACTGGAATACCCTGTTAAACCCAGCTCCCAGTTACTGGAATACCCTGTTAAACCCAGCTCCCAGTAACTGGAATATGGAATACCCTGTTAAACCCAGCTCCCAGTTACTGGAATACCCTGTTAAACCCAGCTGCCAGTAACTGGAATATGGAATATCCTGTTAAACCCAGCTCCCAGTTACTGGAATATCCCATTTAACTCAGCTCCCAGGAGCTGGAATATCCTGTTAAACCCAGCTGCCAGAACTAAAGGACTGAGTGTTTCCTCTGTTCCTCCTCTGCAGACACTAATGTGTACCCTGGATTAGCAGTGTTTTTCCAGAATGCATTAATATTTTTCAGGTAAGTTACCTGGGCAGATTCCCCTCTTTCCAGAGGGACTTTCCTGCTCCATACATTGATATTCCTGGAAAAGCAGCTCTGTTTCCTGCTCCCCTTGCTGCAGAGCTGAGAAGCAAGGTTTGATTTGCCCTGGCCAGGCTCTTGGCTCCCTCCCTTGTTGGCCCAGCTGTCTCTGCTCCCCTGGATGTGCAGCTCTGGAATGTGGGTGGCCAGGGATGCACAGTTTTCTGGATGAGGAATTGCCAGTGGTTTTGGTTTTGGAAAATGGCAATCACTCACCTCTCTCCTACAATCCCTTGGCTCTGCTCCCAGCAGAGCCAGCTGGGGGATCCCATTCTCCTTTTCCAGATTGTTTCACACCAGTGGCTCAGGTCTCTGGTACTTGATATTCCCTGTATTTCCCTTCACTGGCTGAGCTTGCAGTTTAAAGAGTGAGAATTAAATTTTTTAAGAGCATGCTGGTGTGTTTTGTAACAGCACACTGGATTTATGTCAACTAATATTATTAAATCTATCATGTAACAGTTGAAAATCGATCTGGAGTCTCTAATAACTCCTTTCAGCTGTGGAATGCATTTTGCAATCCATGGATTTTATTAATAAAAGGCACTGAAGGTGTTAAGCAGTGTCAGTTCCAAGATGAGTCACTGGAAGTTTCACCTCACCTCCTTTCTTCTTTCAGTTCCTGGCTGATCCTTTTCCTCCAGCCCCACACCAGGTGCTTTGCAGTGACCTGCATGGGCTCTGGGAAATGGGGATATTCCTGCAGGAAACAGCAGCTCCTAAATCCCCTCTGGGATGGAGAAGGGAAGCTGCTGAAGGCAGATTTTGTGCCTGAAGTTTTTCGTTTTATTTAGAATCCCAGAAGGTTTGGGTTGGAAGGGACCTTAAATCCCATCCAGTCCCACCTGGGCAGGGACACCCTCCCCTCTCCCAGGTGGCTCCAAGCCCTGTGCAGCCTGGCCTGGGACACTGCCAGCTGTGGGGCAGCCACAACATGGGGCATGTGGGATCTGGTTCTCTACCACAGACTCCAGGTTCTCTCTGATTTGTTCAGAAAAATGGAATTGTTTAGGTTTTATCCCAGCACATCCTGTCACACTGAGCTGGTTCCCAGGCAGCAGAGTGAGCCTTGCTGCTCTGGACTCCTTGAATTTCATAACTCCCAGGCCTTTCCTTCAGAAGGGCTGTGAAAGTGGATGTTTTTCTGTTTGGACTTCAGCTGGCTCCCACAGTTCCAGCCATGCACAGGAAGCCAAATATAAACACCAAACCCAGATCCTGATCTGACTCTCACAGTTCATGGCTGGGCTGTTGACTTGCACTGGGTAAGATTTAGGGATACTGTTAAAATCACCCTATGTGTGCTCTGACTTTTATTCCTTTTCTCTTTTTTCCCCTCAGCACCCTGATCTACAAGTTTGGGAGAACAGAAGAGCTGTGGGGCTGAGCTCCCTTGGCCCCCAGCTGCCACGCGGTTCTTGTCTGTAGATAATTCACAGTCCTTTGTCCTTGGTTTGCTTCCCAGCCTGGTGGAACTGAGACAATTCCAGGCTCTGTCTGAAGCTCTCCTGTGCCAGGACACACTTGTGAATGTGTACATAGGACAGGATCTGTCCTTTCCAAGGGAAGGGCAGGCTGCCAGCCTTCCCTGCTCAGCCTCCAGGCTTTCTCCTCCAGCTCCCTGCCCTCCCAGCAGCTTCTCCTGCACAGCTCCACCCGTGTCCGAGGCTTCTGTGAACAATAGTGAGCAAACAGGACAGAGCCCATCCCAGCCCTGCTGGGATAAGAGCTGATTTTAAACATTTTATATTATTGTTCAGGTAAAAATAAAGTAGATTTCTTTTTTTTTCTTCTTCTTCTTTTGGTAAAAGGTTATGGGTTTTTAAGCAAGTCCCTACACTCAGCAGGTTGTGCATGGCAATGCAAAGTATTCCTGACTTGTGATGGCTCTGGCACAAAGGACATTTGCTGGCACCACAGTCCTTGGAATTAATTTCATGCTGCTCAGTGTAAGAGATACCAGTTAGTATTTAATGTATTTCCTGATATTAGAATAAAAAAACTCCAACAAACTGATGCCAGTTGTACTTGCTATGAAGAATAAATGAGTCAGAGCAGTGTCTTGCTACTCATGCCAGTGTCACTGTCTCCAGGGGAAGCTGTTTGCTGAGAAATGAGTTTTCCTGACCTGTTCCCTCTCTGCTTAAAAGGAAGTGGGCCATGGATGGATTTATTGCTCACAGTCCAACCTTGTAATAATTTCAAGTTTCAATAAATTTTAGGAGTGACTCATACCCAGTTTTAAGGATGCTATTGCCCCAGTTAAAATGTATTTACCTCTTACATTTTATGGCTGTTTCCATTAATGAACTATTGGAATCCAGTTTCATCTCGGTGGAGTGAAACAGAAAGTGAGGCTGAGGATGTTTGATGTCCCTGGAGTGTCCCTGCAGATCCATTTGCTGGGGTGAGTCCTTCTCACGAGTTCTCTGTGGTTTTTTCTCTGTGGTTTTTACAGCATTTGCCTCTCCCCTGGCTCCCAAGGCTTTTACAACTCCCCCATATCCAGGCTGCTGCCTCAGTGGTGTCAGGAGCTGAGTGGAAATGCTGTGCTGGGCTGGGAGCTGTTTGTCTGGGTGGGAATTACTGCAGGGGCAGGAGCTGGGGCCAGTGTGGAGCTGCCCTCGTGCCCTGGCTGCAGTAACCCCATCCCAGGGGTGCTCACTGCTTGCAATTCCAGACTAAAAGCGAACCCAGGTGCTCAAACCAGTGAATTTTGTACAGCAGCTCACCTTGGCACAGGGCCTGCAGCACCCAGGAACGCCAGGCTTTGCTCCAGGAGCTTGGGAATGCTTCTTGGGTTCTTTAGGGAGTCAGGAAGGAGCTTGGGCTGGAACTGATCCCTGGAACTCCTCCCAGTGCCAGGAGTTGTGCCTGGACTGGGAACTTGAACTGCAAGCCAGGCTGGGGAGCTGGGGGTGCTCACCTGGACAGGAGCAGCTGCAGGGAGAGCTCAGAGCCCCTGGCAGGGCCTGCAGGGGCTCCAGGAGAGCTGCAGAGGGACTGGGGACAAGGCCTGCAGGGACAGCACCCAGGGAATGGCTGCCACTGCTCTGGGCACTTTTACAGCTCACAAGCCAAGGGGACAGGGGGGCTCAGTCACAACAACCCTGGAGTCACTCCCAGTAAATGCTTTTTAATTTAATAAATGTCTGTGTAAAAACATTTACCAGCACAGTCCCTGCCACAAGCCCAGTGCAGGTTTATTCAGGAATACACACAGATATTCCCAGGGGTTTCACCTCATTTCTGTCCCTGGCTGAGTTCTGTGATTCCTTTTTGTGAGCTTTGTTCCCAGCCCAGCCTCAGTGTGGGTGCTCAGAGCAGAGCTGGTGCTGACCTGGCAATTCCTGCATGAGTCAGGAGTTCCTGGAGCTCCCTTGGCAGCAGCCTGTGCAATCCCAGGGATGGGATCTGTTCTGCAAGGGAGCACCTGATGAAGCTTCTGACAGCTGCTGGCCTGGGCTGTTCCTGGAAAGGCTGGGACAGTGGCACCTCAGCTCTGCCAGGGCCCTCCAACCAGGCACTTACAAAAAACCCCACATTTTTTATTGGTTTTTAAACAATTCGTAGCAAACCCAGGGAAAAAAAAAATCAAATAATCCCATTTTTTTTTTTTAGTACAGAAGAGGTTCACTTATTCTTTGTGCTTTATTGGACACTCCAGACCCCACAGGGGCTGATGGGGGGGTTTAACTTGGGCTCTTCTGCATTAAGGCACTAAAACCAGAACTCTCAGTCAACTTCTCTTCTGCTGGTGCTCAGCAAGAGGTTTTAGTGTCTGACAGGGACTGATAATGTTGGAAAAACTCAGAATAAAATTCCTCTCAGGTCCTTTGTGGTGTGCAGGGCCCTGGCCTGGCTGCAGCAGCAGATTAAAGCTTCAGGAGGGTGGGAGCAGGCAGATAAGAACAGACCTCACTGGGAGGGGCTCTTGGCACAGCTGCACCCCAGGAAAGTACCCACAAACTCCTCTTTAGTTTGTCCTGCACTTAAAATGATTGAGGAAAGCAGACTGGGGTGGGGATGATGGGAGTGTTATTGCCAACAGAAACCAAGCAGTGTGAATGGAATTCCCCTTGCAGCTTTCCATTCCCTGAAAATTCCCAGGTCACCCCACATCAATAAAGTGCAGTTATTCCTCCAAGCTGGGGTGGGAATTCACCCCTTTCAATCACCTGGCTTCAGGCAATTTAGTGTTCCTGCCCTTCCCCTTCCCTCTTCCCAGTGCTTCTGGCACGGTGAGGAGCTGGGCAGAGGCCCCTGGAGCATCAGGGTCTGGCTTCAGGATGGTCCAGTGATCCCAGAGATTGTCCTGTGATCCCAGGGTCTGGCTTCAGGATGGTCCAGTGATCCCAGAGATTGGCCTGTGATCCCAGGGATTGTCCTGTGATCCCAGGGATTGTCCTGTGATCCCAGGGTCTGGCTTCAGGATGCTCCTGTGATCCCAGGGATTGTCCTGTAATCCCAGGGGATGGTCCTGTGATCCCAGGGGATGGTCCTGTGATTTCAGAGATGGTCCTGTGATCCCAGGGGTTCCTGTTCAGGATTCTCCTGTGATCCCAGAGATTGTCCTGTAATCCCAAGGGATTTTCCTGTGATCCCAGGGGTTCATGTTCAGGATTCTCCTGTGATCCCAGGCTCTGTTCCTCTGTTCAGGACTGTCCTGGCAGCAGCCTCTGGGCAGTCCAGGGCAGGTGACACTCACAGGGGTGGCCCTGCAGTGGCTGCCCTGTCCCTGCAGGTGTTGGGTGAAGGATCCTCACCCTCCTGGCCAGGTCCCTCTCCAAGCACAAGGGCCTGGGGCTCCTCCTCAGCAGGACTGAGCTCCTCCAGGTCAGCCAAGCCAGGGTCCCTCAGGAACTGGGAAAAACCACAGAACACCAGGTTAGGTCCTGTTAGAAACCCCAGAGCCAACAAACTGCTCCAGCCCAGAATCCATGGGGAATTAAATCCATGGGATCCATTAAATGCTACCTGCATATCCCATCCTGGGCTTCCTTAAAACCAAACAAGGAAAATGTTCAAACACCCCCCCTTATTTCTTTGGGAAAAGAAATCAATTATCCCTCCAAAATTATCCCTTGAGGTGAGTTAGAGCAGCTGCAGTTCCTCATTGGCTCTTTGGGGTTTTTTTAATAGATTTTGGCCAATCTTTCCATGCCAGCTGAAATCCCTCTGAGTCAGGAGCAAGCCCCTGGCAGCTGGGGATGCTCAGCTGCAGGAATGCAGCACCTGCAGCAAGGGCACCCCAGCTCTGCCCTGCTCTGCCCAGAGCCAGCCCAGGCAGCTGCAGCTTCTCCTGGCACCCAGCACCCTCCAAAACCAAGCCAGCAGCTCCCCAGGAATAAACCAAACAAGGGCTGGTGACCACAGCAGGCAGCTCTAGAAAAATGGGACAAAATAAATCAGGTTTGATCAGGCTCCACTCCCCCTGCAGCCACCACAAGGCCCATGAGCTCCTTTCCCCTCTGTCCTGCCCCATCCCAGGCTGATCCCTTTTATTAATTCACATTTTAAACACTCTGGAAATGCACATTTTAAACACTCTGCCAGCTCCCTTCTTCTCTCCTCTGTCCTGCCCCATCCCAGGCTGATCCCTTTTATTAATTCACATTTTAAACACTCTGGAAATGCACATTTTAAACACTCTGCCAGCTCCCTTCTTCTCCCCTCTGTCCTGCCCCATCCCAGGCTGATCCCTTTTATTAATTCACATTTTAAATCCTCTGCCAGGCCCTGCTGTGCAGGGGATCCACTATTGCTGCTCATTAATCTGGGAAATTCAGAAATTCAGAACACAGGAGGAGCCTCAGTCCTGGCAGGTGCTTTGCATGACAGGCTGCACTGCTTAATACCCTGCACAATTCTTTTTTGTTATTATTTTAATACCCAGCACAACTTTTTCATTATTAAGACCCTGTACAGTTATTTTAAAAATTCTTTTCAAACCCAGAACAATTATTTTAAAACTATTTTAATACTCTATATAATGAGCTTCTTACTTACTTTTCTTTCTTATTTTATTATCCTCTAAAAAGATTATTATTATTATTGTTGTTGTTGTTATTGTTATTATCATTATTCCCTGTACAAGGATTATTCTATTATTTTTAATACCCTGTACAAGGATTTTTTACTATATTAATACTCTGTACAAAGATTTTTTTGACTATTTTCATACCCTGTACAAGGATTTTAAAATTATTATTATTTTGGTACACTGTAAAAAGGATATTTTACTATTTTAACATACTTACAAGGATTCTTTTTACTGTTCTAATACCTTGCACAATTAATTTTTAATTATTTTAATACCTTGTACAAGTAGTTTTTAATTATTTTAATAGTCTACACAATCTTTTTACTGTTTTAATACCCTGTACAAGGATATTTTATTATTTTAATATAATTATAGGGATTTTTTATTCTTAATACCCTGCTCAATTATTTATTATAGATTTTAATATCTTCTACAAAGAGTTTTAAATTATTTTAATACCCTACACAATTTTTTACTGTTTTACTACTACAACTTTTACAAGGATTATTTTTCTATTTTAATACTCTGCACAAGGAATTCTTTTTACTATTTTAATACCCTGTACAAGTGTATTTTACTATTTTAATAAATTACAAAGATTTTTTAAACTATTTTAATCATGGTACAAGGATTTTTTAAATTATTTTCATACCCTGTACAAGGACTTTTAAACTATTTTAATATAATTATAGGGATATTTTTTTACTATTTTAATCATGGTACAAGGATTTTTTTTTCATTCTTTTCATACCCTGCACAAGGATTTTTTACTATTTTAATATAATTACAGGGATTTTTTTTTTACTATTTTAATCATTGTACAAGGATTTTTTTCATTTTTTTCATACCCTGCACAAGGATTTTTTTACCTTTTTAATATAATTACAGGGATATTTTTTACACTATTTTAATAATTGTACAAGGATTTTTTTTTCATTCTTTTCATACCCTGCACAAGGATTTTTTTACTATTTTAATATAATTACAGGGATATTTTTTACACTATTTTAATCATTGTACAAGGATTTTTTTTTCATTTTTTTCATAGCCTGCACAAGGATTTTTTTACCTTTTTAATATAATTACAGGGATATTTTTTTACTATTTTAATCATTGTACAAGGATTTTTTTCATTTTTTTCATACCCTGCACAAGGATTTTTTTACCTTTTTAATATAATTACAGGGATATTTTTTACACTATTTTAATAATTGTACAAGGATTTTTTTCATTATTTTCCTACCCTGCACAAGGATTTTTTACTATTTTAATATAATTACAGGGATATTTTTTTACTATTTTAATAATTGTACAAGGATTTTTTTCATTATTTTCCTACCCTGCACAAGGATTTTTTACTATTTTAATATAATTACAGGGATATTTTTTTACTATTTTAATCATTGTACAAGGATTTTTTTCATTTTTTTCATACCCTGCACAAGGATTTTTTTACCTTTTTAATATAATTACAGGGATATTTTTTACACTATTTTAATAATTGTACAAGGATTTTTTTTTCATTATTTTCATAGCCTGCACAAGGATTTTTTTACTATTTTAATATAATTACAGGGATATTTTTTACACTATTTTAATAATTGTACAAGGATTATTTTTCATTATTTTCCTACCCTGCACAAGGATTTTTTTGCTATTTCAACACACTGCACATGGATTTTTTCCCCTAAATGAGATGCCCTTCCCTGGACAAGTGACCCCTATGAAATGCCAGCTGGGGCAGCACAAGGACAGAAAATTATTCACTCTGGGTTCCTTCAGCCCACGGCTACAAAAAGCTGGGAATTCTCTTCCACAGGAGCTCTGGCAGACACAAAATATTCACCTCCACGAGCTGCACACAAATAAAACCTTTAAAAACCAGAATTTTATGCTGAATAAGAACTTTTACATCACAGCTCTGCTTGAGGGCAGCTTCTTGTGCAAGGGAAAAAGAGGAAGAGCAGCACTGAAACCATTGTGGTTTAGCCCAGAAATGTCTGAGCTACCAGGGGGAGCTTTTCCTCTGAGTCCTGCTAAAAACAGAAAGAGGAATTGCCCAGGAACAGCCCCTGCAGATCGTCCTGAGGTGTCACAATAACCACAAAAATAAAAATATTTCAATAGCCTGGGCTGGCCTGTGCAGAGCTGCTGCAGCCCTTGTGACACAAAACCTCTGAGCCCCAGCCTGGGGCTGACAATGACTGACAGAAAGAGTGACAAAGAAATAAAAACAGTGGCAAAAAAAGGTGACAAAGAAATAAAATCAGCGGCAAAAAAATGGTGCCAAAGAAATAAAAACAGTGGCAAAAACATGGTGATAAAGAAATAAAAACAGTGGCAAAAAATGGTGACAAAGAAATAAAAACAGTGGCAAAAAATGGTGCCAAAGAAATAAAAACAGTGGCAAAAAAATGGTGACAAAGAAATAAAAACAGTGGCAAAAAAATAGTGACAAAGAAATAAAAACAGTGGCAAAAAAATAGTGACAAAGAAATAAAAATAGTGGCAAAAAATGGTGACAAAGAGAGAGGAGCAGGAACCAGAAGCGATCAGGATGGGATTGCCA
Source organism: Molothrus ater (assembly GCF_012460135.2). NCBI lineage: Eukaryota > Metazoa > Chordata > Aves > Passeriformes > Icteridae > Molothrus > Molothrus ater. The sequence continues at coordinate 773,558 of NC_050479.2, read as the reverse complement.
GGAAACCAATAGACTGATAGAAAGAGTGACAAAGAAATAAAAATAGTGGCAAAAAATGATGACAAAGAAATAAAAACAGTGGCAAAAAACATGGTGACAAAGAAAGAGGAGCAGGAGCAGCCAGGCTGGGTTTGCTAGGAAAGCAACAGACTGATAGAAAGAGTGACAAAGAAATAAAAATAGTGGCAAAAAATAATGACAAAGAAATAAAAACAGTGGCAAAAAATGGTGACAAAGAAAGAGGAGCAGGAAGCAGGAGCAGCCAGGCCAGGTTTGCCAGGAAAGCCCAGCCAGGCACAGGAAGGAGCCTTGAGCTCAGCAAAACAGGAAAGGAGTGGGAGATCACAAAAAGCACATTTTGAGCCATCACTTGCTCATCTCTATTTCTTTTCATTGCTTTGGGGGATGCTCCCCCTGTTCCTCTGCTACAGGAGAAACCCCACAGGCCCCACGTACCTCCTTGAAGTGGGATGGGATTTCCAGAGGGGGCTGAGCCCAGTATTTGAATTTGTGGCGGTGTTTCCACAGGATCAGCAAAGCAGCTGCCACCAGCTGGGCAAGCACCAAGGCCAGGGCAAACAGGGGGATGACGTAACCAGCTCGGGTTGCCTCTGGAAAAGAAGGACAAAAATCCAAATACATGTGGCAGGTTCACATTTATGGAATCATGGAATGCTTTGGGTTGGGAGGGACCCTAAATCCCACCCGTGCCATGGCAGGGACACCTCCCAGTGTCCCCAGTGCCCAGCCTGGCCTTGGGCACTGCCAGGGATGCAGGGGCAGCCCCAGCTGCTCTGGGCACCCTGTGCCAGGGCCTGCCCACCCTGCCAGGGAACAATTCCTCATTGCCAAGATCCCACCCAGCCCTGCCCTCTGGCACTGGCAGCCATTCCCTGGGTGCTGTCCCTGCAGGCCTTGTCCCCAGTCCCTCTGCAGCTCTCCTGGAGCCCCTGCAGGCCCTGCCAGGGGCTCTGGGCTCTCCCTGGAGCTGCTCCTCTCCAGGTGAGCACCCCCAGCTCTCCCAGCCTGGCTCCAGGATCAACTCCTTTATCCCATTTTCCAGCAGGATTAGGAAGGAAAAGGAGAAGGTACCACACTCCCTCCATCCCTGGCTGAAATCTCCTGATTCTTTTGCCACTGATGCCAAGAGCGAAGTCCCCTGGTGCTCCCAGCACTGCTGACACACTGGGGGTGACAGGGACAGTCCAGGTGATGCAGGACTCGTGTTCCACCCCCTCCCACCCCACACAAACCCCACTGCCAGTCCCTACCACTGAGGGCAGTTCTGTGGCACTGTGGGGCACTTGGCTCCCCTTCCAGCAGGTGACCCGAGTAAATCCTCAGCTGCACTTGAACACTGAAGCAATAAAGTGTTGACTCCTTTAGATTCCCAATTTGGAATAGTGTCTTGCTTTCACTTAGCTTCTGCTGGAAAGACACACACACAACAAAAAAGGTGTTGTTGTGAAAACCAGACCAGTTTGCAACACAAATATCCCTCCCCCATTTAAATTTCTCATTCAAGAAGCCCAGCTTTTATTTTTCCTCGCTCAGCTTTCCCAAACAACAGAAGCAGTGGAATATTTCAGTTTTTCTGGGAATTTTGATGCAGTTTCTGCAGCAGCTCAGGCAGGGAGCAAAACACAGAGAAATGGAGGGCAAGAGAAAACCACAGTGACTCCTTTCCTGGCTGTCAGCTGAAGGTGTCCTGTGTGTGAGAAAAACACACGGTGCTGCATGTCAGGAAGGAAGTGGAGATGATTTAACAGGGACTTTGAGGCAGAAGCAGGTTGTAAATAAATGTTTTTGCTTCTTGTTTTTAGACGTTTGGCTTCAGACTGACGTCATTTGGAAGCTTCCTCTTTTTTAAATTTTTTTTCTTTTTTTTTTTTAAAGCCTGACTTGAACAGCTCCCCTGCACCTCTGGCCTGTCCAAACACAATTCCCAGGCAGGAGCAAGAGCAGCACGTGGTGATCCCAAACCTGTGGGGCTCAGGATGAACAGGGATGATCCCAGCTCACCCCAGCTCATCCCAGCCTGTTCCTGTTCCTGCAGCTCCCAGCACAGCAGAGCAGGAGGGGCTTCCCGAGTTTCCCCAAGTGCTGAGGGAACTGTGGGGTGCAGAGTCACCTCTGGCAGCAGCTCTGTCCCTGGATGTGCAGGGGGTTGCAGCTCTTTCCAAGCAGAGGGAGGAAGTTCCCAAGTTTGGAAGTGCAGCAATCCTTGTGCCAAGGCAGAACCCTTTACCCACAGCCCCTGTGGTGACCCTCGCTGAGGGTCACACAGAACACTCTGAATTTCTGTCCCCACTGCTGTCCTGCCAAGGGACACTGACTCCAGCCCTCAGCCCCCAGGCACCAAGAAGAGATGTGAGAGAATTCTTACCTTTTCTGTGGCACTGGTGGTGTTCTCCCAGTAGGACACGAGGTACTGGAGGATGTCCCCAGGCTCGGGGGGGAAGGGGGGGCTGACACTGATGAGCAGAGAGCCAGGGCTGGCACTGACATTGTTCACCCTGGGGGGGCCCAGAGTGGCTGAAAACAAACAGAGAGAGCAGGGAAACCCTGGGCTGCACAGCTGCCTCCAGCCCCACAGAACCCCCAGATCCCCGGGGCTGGCCCAGCCCTGCCAGCCCATGCAGTGCCAGCTGTGCCCATGGGCACCTTGTCCCCAGCCCAGAGCACTCAGTGCCACCTGCAGGGGACACCTGCAGGGCTGGGCACTGCAAAGCTCCCTGGGCAGCCCCTGCCAAGGCCTGAGCTCCCTTTCCATGGGCAAATTGCTGCTGCTGTCCAAGCTGAGCCTGCCCTGGCCCAGCCTGAGGCCGTTCCCTCTGCTCCTGTCCCTGTTCCCTGGGAGCAGAGCCCGACCCCCCCGGCTGTGCCCTCCTGGCAGGGACTTGTGCAGAGCCACAAGGGCCCCTGAGCCTCCTTTGCTCCAGCCCCAGCCCCTGCCCAGCTCCCTCAGGGATTCTGCAGCCCCTGCCCAGCTCCCTCAGGGATTCTGCAGCCCCTGCCCAGCTCCCTCAGGGATTCTCCAGCCCCTGCCCAGCTCCGTTCCCTGCCTGGACACTCTCAGCAAACATCCCAAATATCGACAGCTCAGGAAAGGGCAACATTTCCTCATCTACTTTATGCATTTACAATATTTGCTTAACTTTTCACTAAATATTAACCAATAGCTGATGCTCTGAAGTGTCTCAGTTTATCTGCAGTTACTGGCCATAAAATCATTCTTTTCTCTTCCTTTGATCAGCCTGCCACACCTTCCATGCTCCCCAAAACCCCACCACTGTTTGGGCCCTAGAGGGAAAGAGGAATAATGAATGTTCCCCTCCTTGCTTGGATGTCTCCATGTGTCCATCAGGATAAGCATGGTGACCTCCAGTGCTCCAGGGTGTAAATCATGAAAATACCAATAGAGTGCTGTCAGAAGTTCTCATTAACAGCCAAAATCACTCCTTGCATGCACCAGCTCCTCACTGTGCCTCAAATCCAGTGACTATGATCCTCCACTGAAGGAGGAGCCATGGATTTGTTTTTGGGAACTGATCTCCAGGGCAGTGACACAAGAATGACCCCAGAATGTTCCTCCTCTCCCCCCAGGCCTCTGCTTTGTCCCACGCTCCCATCAGCTCAGTGCTGTCCCAGCCTCTGAGGATCCCAGTCCTGCCCCACAGCCTGGGGTGGACAGGATTGGGATCCAGGTTGGACACTGGGATGGGAGCAGCTGGGACAGTGGGAGGTGTCCCTGCCATGGCAGGGCTGGCACTGGGCGGGCTCTGAGGTCCCTCCAGCCCAACCCAGTCTGGGATTTAAAGTGTGGCCTTGACACTTCTACACTGTAGTGTAAACAATTTATATTTCTCTGAACAATTTCTACTTCTCTGAACCATTTCTATTTATCTGAACCATTTCTACTTCTCAGGACAAATTATATTCATCACGACAATTTATATTTACCAGGACACTTTAGACAATTTATATTTATCAGGACACTTTTTGTTTATCAGAAAAGGGCTCTGTCCAGCAGAAAGAGGTGGTTTAGCCTCAGAGAGTTTGTGGTGTGTGTGTGGGCAGAGCTGAGTAGGGAAATGAGAAGGTGGAAAATCCTCCAGCAGAAGAACACTGGGGCTCTCTGAAGGCCCAACCACCCAGGAGCCCAGGGGTTTCTCTGGTGACACCTGAGGGAGCAGAGCAGAACCAAACCCTGGGGAGGCCTCAGAGTCTTTGTGGGCAATAACATCTCAATCCCCTTGATACCTGGGGTTTTAGGTTTCTCTGCTCTGTTTTGGTGTCCAGCTTTATATTAAATTATATTAAATTATCTTAAGCTTTGTATTATCCTCTTTACTTGGATCTTTTCACAGGGTGGGGAAGACAAAACTACCCCATTCTAGCTGGAGACTCAAGGACAATCTCTTCAAACTTCAGGCCCAAAGCACAAACAATGTGAAAAGAGGAGGGCAGGCAAGCGAGCGAGGAGGATGAAACTTCATCATTTGAAGCTATTAATCAGACAGTTAACTCCTGTATGCAAATGGACTAAAACTTATTAAAATGTGAGATCTCCTGACCAAGCCCTCTTTGCTTCCATCTTGGAGCCACCTGGGCAGAGCCATGACTGTGGCTGTGGTCCTGCCCTGCATCCCTGGCAGTGCCCAAGGCCAGGCTGGACACTGGGGACAGTGGGAGGTGTCCCTGCCATGGCAGGGCTGGCACTGGGTGGGATTTAAGCTCCCTCCAGCCCAGTCTGGGATGCCATGACTGCACACTGATTATTTTGCATTTAGAAATGAGTCATTCCCCCTGCCAGCCCCAAAACCACTCAAAAGGCCCTTCAATAAATATCCCCTTTATTCCTCTGAACTCATCTGGCCTCTGTCCCAGCTCCTTAGGTCACCCCTGTCCCAGCAGAGCCCAGGAAGCCCAAAGAGGCAGCTTAGCTGTCCCCAGAGAGCCCCTGGAGCAAGGCTGCTCCCCAGCACTCACTGCTGGTCTCTGTCCCAGCTCCTGAGGGCACCACCCCTGTCCCAGCAGAGCCCAGAAAGCCCAAGGAGGCAGCCCAGCTGTCCCCAGAGCCCCTGGAGCAAGGCTTTCCCCAGCACTCACTGTTCCTCTCTGCCACGAAGGCAGGGCAGTGTGCCCAGGCCGATGCCAGCGTGCCCAGCTCCGCGCGCACCCGCAGCAGGATCGTCCAGCGCCGCCGCTGCAGCTCGGGGGGGAACCTGCACTGGGGCTGGGGGCTCTGGGCACAGCCCAGATCGCTCCAGTTCCTGTAGGACCATCTGCAGAGCACAGCAAACACCATCCCTCAGGCTGAGGGCGGGATGGGAGCAGAGGGGTGGGTGTTCTGTACCAGTGTGGGGTCTGGCACTGGGGAAGGGGGTTTACAGCACCTCTGTGAGCCAGAGAGGTTGGTAAGAGGATCCATGGTAAGAGGATCCATGGTAAGAGGATCCATGTTTACCCCTGAAAAACTTCTCACAGAATTCCCAGAATTCCCAGAGTGACCAGATTGGGAGAGACCTTCAAGGCCATCGAGTCCAGCCCAGCCCCAACCCCTCAACTCAACCCTGGCACCCAGTGCCACATCCAGGCTTTGTTAAACACACCCAGGCATGGGGACTCCACCACCTCCCTGGGCAGCCATTCCAGAACTTTCTCAGCCTTGCTGGAAAAACCTTTTCCCTGCTCTCCAGCCTGGATTTCCCTTGGTGCAGCTCGAGGCTGTGTGCTCTGGGTGTGTCAGTGCTGCTGGAGAAAGAGCCCAGGGCCAGCTGAGCCCAGGCCCCTTTCAGGAGCTGTGCAGAGTGAGGAGGGCAGCCCTGAGTCTCCTTTGCTCCAGGCTGAGCACCCCCAGCTCCCTCAGGGCTTCCTCACAGGGTTTGTGTTCCCAGCCCCTCTCCAGCCTCCTTGGCCCCTCTGGATGTGCTCAGGGTCCCAAGGTCATTGCACAATGACTCTACCAAGGTCATTGACACAGAAACCAAGAAAGGAAGAAGGATAAACAAGAGAAATCTGCACCTGCCCATTCCAAAGAGCACTTTGTTTGTATCTCATGACCAATGAGTAAAATGTAAACTTCTGAGCTTTGTAAGAATGTATAAAAAGCATGCATGCCAGAATAAAAACAGCTTGAAGCCTTCTGAAAATGGAGTGTGTGGCTTTGTATTGTCTCCATCTCAACTACCACACATCATTGTCTGTTGAAACCAGGTGGGGCAGTGTTCTTTATCTCATCCATGATTTTTATCAATGCCAGGCAAAGATTTTAAGGGGATTTACCTGCCCTTGAAAAAGGGATATTTTGACTGGGCATGGCAAAATCAGAGGATTTGCAAATTGCATTACTGAACTTCTCAGGTGTTTGTTCTATTCACTTTCCAGGCTGTAGCAAGGAAAACTGAGCTTCAGAGGAAAGCCCATGTTAAGTGCAGTGCCTTTAAATGCTGTAACAGCATTTACTGATGGCTCTGGGAAAACACACAAATCAGAACTAACATGGCATGACCAGACAACTCAAACATGGGAATCAGACATTCAAACAGCCAAAGGTTCACCTCAAATTGTTGAATTAACAGCAGAAGTTACAGATATCCCTGATAATTCCAGGGGGATATCCTCTGATAAAGGGCCAGCTGTTAAAACTGGGGGGCAGTTTTCCTTATCTCTTCCATAACCCATCCCTCATAACTCTGGGGAAATATCTTCTGTTCATGGGCCATTAATTATCAAATACCCTCTGTCCATGGCCACTGAGTGTCCCTGCAGGGCTGATCCAATCCCACCATCCCATGGGGAGATGCTGCGCCCAGGGGAGGAGCCAAGCATTCCTACCTGGATCCAATCTGAGGTGCTGGGACAGCCCAGCAGCCTTTGCCCAGTGCATTGCCAGAGGAGCAGCTTCTGCTGCCCTGCATGGCCAGAGGGAGCCCAGGCCCATCTCCAGCAGCCCTGGAGCTGCAGAGGAAAACTCCCCCCTTGTGCAGGATCCCTGCTCCAGCAGAGCCACAGCTGGCACTGCAGGAGGGCTGAGCCCCCATGGGATGGAGCTGTGCCACCCCCTGACACACAGGGAACAGGGCATGGGCTGGCTCTGGCAGGGTTGGTTTGTGTTACTGCATTTTTATTTTACTTTTCCTAGTAAAGAACTGTTGTTCCTATTCCCATATCTTTGCCTGAGAGCTCCTTAATTTCAAAATTATCATAATTTGGAAGGAGGGGGTTTGCATTTCCCATTTCAGGGGAGGCTCCTGCCTTCCTTACAGGCACCTGGCTGTTCAAACCAAGATAATAAACCAAGAGCAGGCAGTGCAGCCACCTGGAACACCACACCCCCTCCCAGCCACTTCTGGTGAGACAAGAATGTGTTACACAGCTCTGGCTTCACATGGGTTAAACTAACCCCAGGGCCCACCCAGCTCCTCAATATGGGGAAAATTAAATTGCCCAGAGAGAATCAGGAAAGGCTAAAATTCTGTGCAACATTTCTGGGTGTCCTCAGGGCTGCAATCTCTCCTCAGCTCAGAGGACACCTCATGGGCCAAGGGCCTGTCATTCACCAAGAGCTGCTCTTGGAGATACATAAAAACATCTGTGATAAAAAACACCCTTTCATTCTGTGCTTACTCATTTTCAGGGTTTCTGGGCTTTTTAAAACCAGCTGTTATCCTGGATTAGAACAAAATGAGTTGGTTTTATTTACTGCTTACTCACGTTCTGTACTGGGCTGTGTATAGCACTGTGCCATTCTCCACTGGAACAGGAGACCACCTCAGCAGACTCTGGAAGTTGTAGGAATAAACCTCCACATTTTTGGGGGCTGGTAAATAGGGAGGAGTTTCTAAAGGAAGAAGAGAAATAAAAAAATTATTGAAACATTCAAGTGCACAGTAGCCAAATTTCAGTCTCCAAATTCCATCACCATGTATTAAATTTTCACTGCTTTGCAGGTAAAACCATTTCCTCTCCTTCTCCTTCTGTTTCCAGGGGCTCTGGCATGTTCAGGTGGGCAGGCCCTGGCACAGGGTGCCCAGAGCAGCTGGGGCTGCCCCTGCATCCCTGGCAGTGCCCAAGGCCAGGCTGGGCACTGGGGGCAGTGGGAGGTGTCCCTGCCATGGCTGGGGTGGCACTGGGTGGGATTTGAGGTCCCTCCCAGCCCAAACCAGTGTGGAGTTCAGTGTATCCATGAATTCCTACTCCCTGTTTTTTATTTATTCCATAAAGAACATAAAGCTGAAAGTACCGAGCCCAGCACAAAACCACCAACACCACCCAGTCCCCCATGAAGCCATAAATGAGGGTCCCAGAATCCCAGAATCACCTGGAGCCCTTTGGGATCTCCCAGTGCCACCCCAGCCCCACCAGCATCACCCCAATCCCTGTCCCCAGGGCCACATCCAGACTGCTCTGGGACAATTCCAGGGACTCCAAACCTCCCTGGGCAGCTCAGCCCAAGGCCTGACCACCCTGAGAGGGAAAAATTGTTTCTAATTTCTGATCTGCCCCTGCCCTGGTGCCATTTGAGGCCATTTCCTCTCCTCCTTTCCCTTGGGACAAGGCAGCAGAGCCCGACCCCCCTCACTGCCCCTCCTGGCAGGGACTCGTGCAGAGCAATGGGGTCCCCCCTGAGCCCCTTTCTGCTCCTCACAGGAACATCCTTTTTTTTTCTGGAAGGTTTTCCAGTCCCTCCTCTGCCCACTGGTGATCACAGCAGCTGCTCTGTTCTACCTGCAGCTCACCTTTGCCTCCCTGCACAACCCAGATGGGCACCCTGTGCCAGGGCCTGCCCACCCTGCCAGGGAACAATTCCTCATTGCCAAGATCCCACCCAGCCCTGCCCTCTGGCACTGGCAGCCATTCCCTGGGTGCTGTCCCTGCAGGCCTTGTCCCCAGTCCCTCTGCAGCTCTCCTGGAGCCCCTGCAGGCCCTGCCAGGGGCTCTGAGCTCTCCCTGGAGCCTTCTCCTCTCTTTTTCCCCCCCATCTTCCTCCTGCTGACCCTGAGGTCATTCCAGTGAAACCTTCCAGGAGGCAGCTGGAAAAAAGCAAACCCTTCAGGGAGACGTGGTGGCCCTGAGGAACCTCTGGTTGTGCCAGCTTTGGAAGTGATCTCACCAGGCAGGAAATGGCAGGAGCTCAGTGGTGGGGAGGGCCCCAAGCCCAGATGTGAAAAATGCCTGGTTTATGATTGGCTTTTGGCAAATATTAAAATGAATATTATTCATGTTAGGTTGGAAAGTTATGTTGTGTTAATTTTCTTAAGTAGTGTGTTAAATGTAGTTTTAGGTTATAACAGAATGTTAAAATAGAAACTCTGCTATGTAAGACACTTTTTAAAGAAAGGACTCACACCAGATAGCAGCCACAGGACACCTGAATCTTTCAGAGAAAGAGAATTCATTGCTCCATTATCAGGAGAAATGAACTTCTTCCTGCCTCACTCAGCCATGATGACACCGTCAGGGTTCAGAGGAAGCAGCTGACACTGCCCAGCCAGAATCCTGAGTTTGAATGGAATTGATGCATCATGGATGAGGTGTAGGAATATGCAACAGGCTGTTGCTGTTAAGGGTTAATCCTCTGTAAACGTGGGGCCTTTTTCGGGCTTATTTTGCCCAGAAAAGGTACCCGGACTGTCTGTAACTCTTTGTTCTTATTGTCCTAATCCAAATTGTCTAAATTATTATTACTCTAATTTTTATTACTATTTTTATAACCATTTTAATATCATTAAACTTTTAAAAATTTTAAAAATAAGGCACTGCAGCAGCCACCCTCAGCCTCCAGCTCCTGCTCAGGAGGGAAGAGGGAAGAGCTGTGGGACACGAAAGGACAGACTGAGAGCCCAGGACGAGGAGGAGGAAGCTGCCAAAACATGGCCAAAAAAGGGACAGAGCCAGGCAGGGCCTGGAGGGCAGCCACGGGCAAGGAGGAGGGAAATGGGGGTGGTGGAGAGGAGGAAGGGCTGGGGAGAAGGGAGGGAGCAGCTGGAGCCAGGGAGGAAGAGCAGAACCAAAACCTCTGCGGGACACGGCCCAGGCTCCAGGGTCAGCCCCAGCAGCCCTGGGATCTCTCCTGGGTCCTGCAGGGGAAAAGGTTTTCCTTCTGCAGCCCATGTGCTTTTCTGGAGTGACTCCCTCCACCATCAGAGTCACAGGGCGAGGGAATGGTGGGGGTTGGAAGGGACTTTACAGATCACCCAGTGCTTCCCCCATCCAGCCTGGCCTGACGAAGAACTGTGACAAAATACCCCCCACCACAGCAGGTAGTTTTTAACTCTGAAGAACAGAGTCTCCCAAGACCCAGTCTGTTAATTTTTACACCAGTGAGATCAGAAGATCAAGCTTGACTTGAGTCAAATTCCGGCCCAGGCTTCGTGGAAATGCGGATTCCTGTTAAAAAGTTTGTGGTTTTTTGATTTCTACATCAAGTTGCATTAAGCCCTAAGTCCAAAGTACCAAATAGTGAGTTGACCTCTAGCTTTCCAAGAAAAGCTGTGGCTGCCCCATTGCTGGAAATGTCCAAGGCCAGCAGGCTGGAGCAACCTGGGACAGTGGAAGGCAACCCTGCCCCTGGCAGGGGTGGAACAGCGTGACCCTAAACACGGCCAAGCCAGGCTGTGCTTCTCTCAAAGTTTAATCAGCCTGTCAAGAATTTCTCAGCCTCATCTCTCAGCAGCGCTCTCAGAACACACACACTGCCTCAGGCCACACGTGGCTGGTGCAGCTTTGCAGACCTGAGGGAGATTCCTCACAGCTTCCCAGTCCATTCACCTCCCTGGTGTGTGGAAGGCCCCCAGGGAGCCGCCTCTGAATTGGTGAGAAATTTTCACGCTCCAGTCCCACGGATCCTTTCTTGCACTCTCGCTGCTGGTCTGGCACGTGGTGAGGTATCTCACACCATCTGTGCCCTCAGACCTCTGTCACACCCTGTTCTACAGAATCCCAGGAAGCTCTGAGAACCAAACACCACCGGCAGCAACTCCCACCACACCTTAAATCGAGAGCAATGAAGGACAGGGCTGGCTGGGATCTTGGCAATGAGGAATTGTTCCCTGGCAGGGTGGGCAGGCCCTGGCACAGGGTGCCCAGAGCAGCTGGGGCTGCCCCTGCATCCCTGGCAGTGCCCAAGGCCAGGCTGGGCACTGGGGCTGGGAGCACCTGGGACAGTGGAAGGTGTCCCTGCCATGGGATGGGATTTAAGCTCCCTCCAGCCCAGTCTGGGATCCCCTGGCTGCACACTGCTTATTTTGCATTCAAAAATGAGTCATTTCCCCTGCCAGCCTCAAAAACATCGCAGAGCTCATGGAAAACACTGCAGAGATTATCAAAGACGCTGCAGAGTTCGCCAAGAACACCCCCGGGCTCATGTGCCCTCTGAGGGCTGCCACGAGGGCGCCACGAGGCTGAGGAGCTGCTTCCTCAGCACCCAGGGAAATCTGAATTTCTGTCAGATCCCTCCCTCACAGGGCAGGGACTGCAACTGCTGAAATCACACACTCAACTTCCTCCTCATCTCCAGTTTGCGTGGCCTAAAATAACAACATGAGCGCTTCAAACACAGCACCCACAGGTCCAAGCACCCTCAAAACCCCAAACTCCCTCAGCCAGGGGAAGACAGAGAGGTCCCTTCCCACTGGCAGGGGTTTGCACTGGGCTGGTTCTTTCAGAGCAGCAGCCTCAAGAGGCTCAGATTGTTTTTTCCTGCTGTTCAGAGAATTCACGGTACTTCAAACCGTGAGTCAGAACTTTCACAGCAGAGTGTGAAGCCACAATCACAGCCAGTGAAAGCAGCCTGGCTTGGGTGACCCCTCCATGTCCCAGCTCCTGCTGCTCCTCAGGCATTCCTGATCCCTTCCCCTGCATCAGCCCCCAACAACCATCCTGCTGCCTGGCAGAACAGGAATCTGGGCTTTGGGGGATTTTGTGCAGACTTTTCCTGTTCCAGTGCAACAAAGTGGCTTCTCAGGAATAGTGCAAGATTGGTTTCCGTGGCAGGGGGCTGGAACGAGACCAGCTACAAGCTCCTTTCTGATCCAATCCATTTCGGGATTCTGGAATTCCCAGAGCTGCCTGGGAAGTCCATCGGCTGCTGATGGGATGAAACCGAGCAACGCTGACTGCAGGAGGCCCTGCCCTGGTTTGCCTCAGTCCAGCCACTGGGTCTGGAACAACCGGAGAGCCCCACAGGGCTCACCAGGGCCAGGCTGGTCAGCCAGGCCGTGGGCACCACCGGGACATGGGACACGCTGAACTCATGGAAAGCCTGAGTGCCAGAGTGAGCACCACATTCTGTGCACAGCTCGTTCCATCGTGGAGTGGTTTTGGTTGGGAGGAACCTTAAACATTATCCCACCCTACCCCCTCCTACACCTCCCACTGCCCCAGGCTGCTCCAGCCCCAGTGTCCAGCCTGGCCTTGGGCACTGCCAGGGATCCAGGGGTTTAGAATCACAGAATCCCAGACTGGGTTGGGCTGGGAAGGACATTAAATCCACCCAGTGCCACCCCTGCCATGGCAGGGACACCTCCACCAAACCTTAACCCAAACTCGCGTCCATTCACACTTTTAAACGGCCTTTAACGGGAGGTGCCACCTCTCAGACGTCTGCCACGCCACGAGCACCGGACGGTGCCACAGCCCCACACCATCCCCACCGGGTCCCACCACAGCGGGGTTTGGGAGCAGCACCCGGGGCTGGGCAGGGCCGACCCCGGGCTGGGCAGGACCGAACCCGGACCGGGCAGAACCGAGCCTGGGCTGGGCAGGGCGGAATCCGGGCCGGGCACAACCGAACCCGGACCGGGCAGAACCGAACCCGGCCCGGGCAGAACCGAACCCGGCCCGGGCAGAACCGAACCCGGCCCGGGAAGAACCAATCCCCGGCACGGGCTGAGCCCGGCCCGGCCCCAGCGGCTGCTCTGGGCCCGGAGAGCCGGGGCGGGGGGAAGACACAGGGGACACCGGCACAGGCCCCGCGCGGCGACCGAGACCGCGCCGCGGCCACCCCGAGCCCGCGGGCACCGAACCCCACACACACCGAACCCCGCGGGCACCGAACCCCGATTTCCCCCGGCCCCGCACCCACCTGCGGCCGAGCCCAGCAGCAGGAGAAGGAGCAGCAGGAGCAGCAACAGGAGCGGGAGGGAGCGGAGCGGAGCCCGGCCCCGCATGGCCCCGCTCGGCCGCGGGTCCCCCCGAGCGCGGCCGGGCCGGGCTGGGCCGGGCCGGGCCGGGCTGGGCTGCGGCGGCCGCACGCTCCGACCCCGCACGGCCGCGGCCACCGCTCCGCCCCTGTCACCGCCTCTGTCACCGCCTCTGTCACCGCCTCTGCCACCGCCACCGTCACCGCCCCCGGGGGCTGAGCCCGGCCCGGCCCCGCCCGAGGGCCCGGCAGGCTCCGGGATCGGCCGGGAGGGCCGGGGAGGGCCGCGCTGCCCCGGGCCGTGGCCCGGTCCTGCCCCTTGTCCTGCCCCTGTCCTTGTCTCTGTCTCGGCTCCGGCCCCTTCTCCTGTCCTGTCCGAGTACCTGCCCCGTCCTTTCCTGCGCCCGCCTCCCTCCCCGGCCCCTATCCCCATCCCCATCCATTCCCTATCGCTATTCTTGTCCCTACCACGGCCCCTGCCCCTTTGCCTGTCCCTGTGGTTGATGTGAGGACATCTCGCCCCGGGTTTCTCCGGCTGCACTGGGCACAATAGCAGCCCGTGGTGACACTGATACACACCCTACAGCCCCTGGTGACAGTGTCCCACACATCTACAGCCCCTTGGTGACAGTAACCACACACCTGCAGCCCCTGGTGACAGTGTCCCACACATCTACAGCCCCTGGTGGCAGTGTCCCACACATCTACAGCCCCTTGGTGACAGTAACCACACACCTGCAGCCCCTGGTGACACTGATACACACCTGCAGGCCCTGGTGACACTGCACACCTCCAGCTGACACCAGTGACAGCAGGTTGTGACTGAAAACACTGCTTTGGTTAAACGCAGCTGAAGCAGAGGGGTATTTCATGTGTGTCCTGAACACAGCTGAAATACTCTCTCTTAAACACTTCAGAGGGAAAATATGCTTCAGACACTTCAGAGGGGAAACATGCTTCTTAAACACTTCAGAGAGGAAATGTTATTATCATTATCATTATTAATAGTGGTACTATTGTGTCAGCAGGACTAGCAGGACTGCTCACCAAAGGAACCAAGCAAGGTTAGGTGTCGCCACATTTCTCTTCACAGAGAAAAGCAAGGCACAATTCTTCCCAAGAATATTTCTGGGTTTCACATTGTCTGAACCTCAGAGAAAGGAAAAACAATTCTTATCTCATTTGCTGTGCCCGTGTTTGTGCCAAAGCAGAATGCAATGTGGAGATTGTTTACCCAAAGTGATGGTGCTTTGTTTCCTTGGCCTGTCAGGATCAGCAGGGGTGTGTGTGTGTGTCAGGACTGCTGGGTGACAGGCACAAAATGCTGTGCAGTGTGAGCAGCTGAGTGCTTGGCAGATTCAGTTTAGATGTAACATAATACAGGATAGAATAAGATAGAATAATAAAGTAATCAATTAGCCTTCTGATAAGACGGAGTCCTCCTCATTCTTCCTCCTTCTTCGGGGGCAAAACCATCCGCTCTAGTTGAGGGTGCTTCAAACGCCTCTAACAAACGCAGATGGTGCTCGGGTGCCTGCGGGGTCCCTGAGCAGAGCTGGCACCGCTGCCGCGGCGTTTCCGAGCGGAGAGGAGCGGCAGGAGCCCAGGGCCAGCGGGGCAGCGCTGGCACCCCGGCTCCCGGCGCATCAATCACTGGATTTCGCTGCCGCTTTCGCTGCAGTTCAGCTCTTTCTCCATCCGGGGGAAGATTTCTGCCTGTCCCTTGGCCCCGGGGCTCTCGGGGCGTGCGCAGGGCGAGGCAGCGATAAAACAGGTGAGGATCTCACAGCCTCTAGCCCCGGCACGAAGGATGAAGGCCAGAAAGGAGCACAAAACCAGTCTGGGCCTGCCTGCCCCGAGCTGCCCCGGACCCTGCGGGAAGGTGACACCGCCCCAGGGCTCCGCTGGGCCCCTCGGGCTCCAGCCTTTCCCTGGAGCCTCCTGCGCTGACACAGGGATTATTTACATTATTTATATCCCTGACACATTACAGGGATCCCGTAACCCCCGGCCCCAGGGCAGGGCAGGAGTCCCAGGGTGACTCAGGGACAGGGGCAGGCTGTGACAGCGCCGCCGTTTCTAAATAGGAACAGGGAACAGCAAAACAGAGCCCGCAGAGGGCACTTTGATTAGAGGGACGCCTTCATTGATGAGGCTTTGATCGATGAAACAAGCGTGGAGGAACTCGAAATTGGAGAAACTTGTGACTTATGCAGCGGGGTTCCCCTCCTCCCTTCTGCTAAAGGACACGTTTGAGCACAGAAATCCCAGAACTTGTCACGTCTGCTTGTCCTTTGCCAGGGCAGAGGGGGAACTTGGGCAGGGTTTTGGTTTCAGCCCAGGCAGAGCTTTCAGCCCAGCTCTGTCTTATCTGGAGCCTCCTGATAAGGCAAAGCCCAAGAAATGACTCTCCTGAGTCCCCTCTGGGAGGAGGGAGGTCCAAGTGACAAAAGGTTAATGGAAGAAGTGGTTTCCACCACCAGCTGATGAGGGATGATTTATTAAAACTGGGAGCTTAAGGAGAATAAAGTGATTTAATGAAGACAGAGGGGAGAGAGAGCCGGGTTTAATGCAACATCCAATCAAAAAGAAAATAATATCAATAATTCAGGAAATCTGCAGGACCTACAGGAGTTTAGGGATAATTTTGTGTGTTGGCTTTCTTGGTTTTGAGCCTAGGGAGAGGGAAGCAAAGTCAATGTCAAATCAGACAGTGAGGGATAAATGATCCTGTGATTTTCCTGCAGCCAAATTTCTGGCACAGAATCCTGAAAAAAAATTTGAATCTACAAAAATATAAGGAAGGGACGCAAAAATCACACACAGAGAGGGGAAATGAATCCATTGCCAGACGCAGGGGCAGTTCCACATCAGGCAGTGGTCAGGATGTGAACAATTTTAGGACCACAGTGGTCTGGGAGAGAAATCAGCCCCTGCATTGTGTTCCTCAATTGTCCCTCTATTCATGCAAAGGTAACTCAGGAAACTGAAACAAGAAAGGAAAGCAGGAAGGATCCCCTGTCCTATTCAAATCACACTTCAGAACGCCTTAAACAAATTCCAGACTTACTATATCAAAAGCTCTTCAAACTCTGACCTCATTCCTTGCCACTCCTGGTATTTGCTGCTTGGTTTTTTAACCTTCTTCCTGGAAGAGAAACAGAATTGAGTTGTTTGATAGTGGCCTGACATGAAAAGGAGAATAATTCTTAGAGAAAACCCACATTGGTCTGGTCAGCCACAAACCCTCTCACTGCAAACTCTGCTGTGGGGGCTCTGCTGATGTTTGGGGTGGTCTGGACCCTCACGTGCCAGCTGGGAACTCTTGGAGGTAGATGGGAAATTATCTAGATGTGTAAAGAGGCATCTCCAACTCAATTTTGGTCCAAATTTCCAGTCCTACCCTGCCCTCTGGCAGTGGGAGCCATTCCCTGTGCGCTGTCCCTGCAGGCCTTGTCCCCAGCCCCTCTCCTGGAGCCCCTTTGGTGTCTCACCTACAGAGGGTTAAAGGAAATTACATCACCCTGGGAAGAGATTTGAGGGTTTATGGATGATTTTAAGGTCCTTTCCAGCCCAACCCAGCCTGGGATTCTGTGATTTCCCCAGGCTCAGGTGACACAGCTTGTGCCTGTAAAAGGGAGAGGTCACAAAGAGATCAGGAAGAAAACAGCAGCTCCTCCCTCCCTGGGCTGTGTGGAATGTTCTGTGTTCTGACCCAGAGCAGGATTTTGGGTTTGCTGCTGAATTCAGAGCTGGGCCAGGCTTTCCCAGAGCCTTTGGGCCCATTGTGTGTGTGCATTTCACCACGGTGTGAGGCTCAAAGTAAAAAGAAAAATTGCGTTAAAGTAAAAAGCAGTGGTGTTAAAGCAAAAAAAAAAAAAAAGTTTAGTGATTCACTTACAGTAAATCAGTGATGAAATCGAGTCTCTGGGAGACAGAGGAAGTGCAGTCAGGCAGTGCCTGATCAGAGCAGCTTCCCTGAGCCCAGTAAACAGAGCTCTACTCATGTGAGAGATAAACACCCCAATCTGCCAGGAATGGACTTGTCTGCCTGGTCAGCCCTTCCGAGAACAGCCTTGTCTTGGCTGTGAAACTCACCCTGAGTTTTGGGTGTCTGGGCACGACACTGGGGGTGGCAAAGAGCTGTAGGAGCAAAAAGATCACAGTGGCCAAGGAAAGTCAGCTCCTCAAATGGTGACATTTAGGGGGGATCCCAGAATCCCAGACTGGGTTGGGCTGGGAGGGACCCCAGAGCCCACCCAGTGCCAGCCCTGCCATGGCAGGGACACCTCCCACTGTCCCCAGTGCCCAGCCTGGCCTTGGGCACTGCCAGGGATGCAGGGGCAGCCCCAGCTGCTCTGGGCACCCTGTGCCAGGGCCTGCCCACCCTGCCAGGGAACAATTCCTCATTGCCAAGATCCCACCCAGCCCTGCCCTCTGGCACTGGCAGCCATTCCCTGGGTGCTGTCCCTGCAGGCCTTGTCCCCAGTCCCTCTGCAGCTCTCCTGGAGCCCCTGCAGGCCCTGCCAGGGGCTCTGAGCTCTCCCTGGAGCTGCTCCTCTCCAGCTGAGCACCCCCAGCTCCCCAGCCTGGCTCCAGAGGGGCTCCAGCCCTGGAGCAGCTCCGGGGTCCCCTCTGGACAAGGATCTCTCATGGATCAGTTTTTGGGGGAAGAGTTTTCAAGGTGATGTGTAGGAAATGAAAACATGAATTTAAGGAACACAGCCTAAGGCACCTTGGCTCTGGTAACAGAAAACTCACAGCCCCAGAGTCACCCCAGCATCACCCCAAACCTGTCCCCAAGGGCACAGCCAGACACCCCTGGGACACTCCCAGAAACTCCACCAGACCCTGGAAACTCATTCCAGTGTCACCACTCGGGCAGGGAAAAATTGTTTCCAGTCTCTGATCTGAACCTCCCCTGTGAGAAAGGCAGGGATGGGGGAAAGGGAAGGGAAGGGAAGGGAAGGGAAGGGAAGGGAAGGGAAGGGAAGGGAAGGGAAGGGAAGGGAAGGGAAGGGAAGGGAAGGGAAGGGAAGGGAAGGGAAGGGAAGGGAAGGGAAGGGAAGGGAAGGGAAGGGAAGGGGCCTCCAGGAGGCCACCAAGTGCCTTGTGAAAACCCCAACACCCACAAAAGGGCATTTTGCTGGGAAAGAGTGAAAAATTCACTGTGACTCAGTGAAAGAACTCGGCAGAAGTGAGAGGAGGTGAACACTCCTGCTTTTATAAACAAGTCCAGACATAGTGGGGGTGACAGGCAGGGGAAGGAAGAGCTTTTCCAGGGGAAAGAAGAGATATTTTCAGGGGCAAGAAGAGATTTTGTAGGTGAAAGAAGAGATTTTCCAGGGCAAAGAAGAGATTTCCAGAGAAAATAAGAGACTTTTTAGGGGAAAAATGAGTTTTTCTAGGGGAAAAAAGATTTTCAAAGGGAAAGAATTTCCAGAGGGAAGAAGAGATTTTCTAGGGAAAAGAAGAGATTTTCCAGGGAAAAGAGCCAAGCCAGCACTGCAGGGTGTGCCAGCCCAGCTGGGCTGGGGGTCTGGGCTGTGTGAAGGGCAGTTGGGATTTATATCCCAGTTCTACATTCACAGCCTCAATGCCAGCACAAGCTAAAAGAGGCTCTAAATGTACCCCCAAAATGCCCCCAAACTGCCAAGGAAGCCCAGATTGTTCAGCTTTCCAGGCAGGAGATTTCCTGGGTGTGTTTTAGCTCCAGGGATGCTAAAGTGGAATCACTTTTTCAGACACTTTAATGGATCTGGTTTTTAATTTGCTCTTGCTATGGAGCTCAAAGCCTCGGGTACCAGCACAGGTGTGCCTGGAACTCCCTCACCTTTCCCAAAAAATACCTGGATGGAGATGAATCCACCCTGAGGGGAAGGGAGATAAAGCTCTAAAGCCAAGCAGAGCTGCCACTGACACCTTTTTGTTCAGGAAATGCTTTGGTTTTGCTGCCTCAGGGGAAAGGCATCCCCAAGGCAACAGGGCTGGACTTGGTGCTGATGGGATTTCTGGGACTTCCCCCAGGAACTGCAGGAAAGAAAACTAATAACAATTACAATAGAACTAATTTAATTTTTTAATTTTTTTTTTTTTTAATAAAAATTGAATGCTAAAAATGGTTTTCAAAGAGTCCCCATGAAACTCAGGTCCAGCCTGAGTTTCTTTGGTTCCCTGCCACATTAACCACATCATGTGTTGCTTTTATTGAGGTCTAACCATCAATTACAGGTGGATTACTGTGGTGCTGGGATGGTTCAACACCACTGAAAAAACAGCAAACCCCAAACCCCAAACCCACCTGGGTTCACCACCCAAACCCACCTGGATTCACCACCCAAACCCCCCTGGATTCACCACCCAATCCCACCTGGATTCACCACCCAAATCCACCTGGATTCACCACCCAATCCCACATGGATTCACCACCCAAACCCCACCTGGATTCACCACCCAAACCCCACCTGGATTCACCACCCAAACCCCACCTGGATTCACCACCCAATCCCACCTGGATTCACCACCCAAACCCCCCTGGATTCACCACCCAAACCCCACATGGGTTCACCACCCAAACCCCACCTGGATTCACCACCCAAACCCACCTGGATTCACCACCCAAACCCCCCTGGATTCACCACCCAATCCCACCTGGATTCACCACCCAAACCCAGATTGATTCACCACCCAATCCCACCTGGATTCACCACCCAAACCCACCTGGATTCACCACCCAAATCCCAGATTGATTCACCACCCAAACCCCACCTGGATTCACCACCCAAACCCACCTGGATTCACCACCCAAATCCCAGATTGATTCACCACCCAACGCCCACCTGGATTCACCACCCAAACCCCACCTGGATTCACCACCCAAACCCCACCTGGATTCACCACCCAAACCCCACCTGGATTCACCACCCAAACCCCCCTGGATTCACCACCCAAACCCCACATGGGTTCACCACCCAAACCCCACCTGGATTCACCACCCAAACCCCACATGGGTTCACCACCCAAACCCCACCTGGATTCACCACCCAAACCCCCCTGGATTCACCACCCAAATCCCAGATGGATTCACCACCCAAACCCACCTGGATTCACCACCCAATCCCACCTGGATTCACCACCCAAATCCCAGATGGATTCACCACCCAAACCCACCTGGATTCACCACCCAAACCCACCTGGATTCACCACCCAAACCCACCTGGATTCACCACCCAAACCCCACCTGGATTCACCACCCAATCCCACCTGGGTTCACCACCCAATCCCACCTGGATTCACCACCCAAACCCCACATGGATTCACCACCCAATCCCACCTGGATTCACCACCCAATCCCACCTGGGTTCACCACCCAATCCCACCTGGATTCACCACCCAAACCCAGATGGATTCACCACACACTGACTCTCAAATACAGTTTTATTTATCTATTATTTATCTATTTATCTATTCATTTATCTATTTTTAAATGTATCTATTTCTTACCCGGGATTCCCCAACAAGAATATGGCTCTGAACTAATAAAAAACTGCAATAATAGAAGAATAAAACCTAGTCAATTCTAAATAAATAAAATTAATGATATATAAAACAAAACATAATCAATTCTAAATAAACAAATGAAACCTAATAATAAAGAAATAAAACCTAACCAATCATAAACAAAACCCCCATAAAAATAAATAAACCCCAATCAATTCTAAAGAAACAAATGTTTAAAACTAACAATAAATAATACCAAATCAATTCTAAATAACTAAATCCTAATAATAAATAAATAGAACCTAACCAATTATAAGCAAATAAAACCTAATCAACAAATTAGGTTAAACAGTAATCAATTCTAAATAAATAAAACTTAATAATAAATGAAACCTAATCAATTCTAAATAAGTAAAGCCTAATAATAAGTAAAGAAACCCTAATAAGTTATAAATCAATCAATCCTAATAAGTAAGCAAGTCCTAATCAATTATAAAATAATAAACGAGTAAAACCTAATAATGAATAAATAAAACCTATTCAATTACAAATAAATAAATAGCCCCCCAAATAATAAATAAATAATTTACCTAATCAATTGCAAAGAAATAAATAAATCCTAATAAATAAATCAAGGCTAATCAATTACAAATACATAAAACCCAATAACAAATAAACCCTAATACATTATATGAATGTATAAAAAAAATACATTTATATGTATTTTTACATATAAATAAAATAAAAAATAAAAAACCTAATAATAAATAAATAAAACCATAACCAATTATAAATAAATCCCAATAATAAATAAATAAACTCTAACAAAATCTAAACAAATAAGCCCTAACAATAACTCAGGCCAATGCCAGGATCCATTCCAAAGGCAGAAGTCATGGGAAAGTCCCAGCCCTGGGACCAACCATTGAAAATCCTCCTCAGCTGCTGGAGTCCCTCAGCTCATTCTAAATAACTCTGCAGTTGTTGGCTTTCTCTGTCATGTACTGGCTTTTGATAATAGTAATAATAACAATAATAACAATAATAACAATAACAATAACAATAATAATAATAATAATAATGAAGAATTATAACATAACAATGATTTTGATACAGTACAGTTTGTGATCACTTTGAACTGCTTTAATATATATCATTTATCACCTGGCCCTGTGTAGCTTGTCTATTTTAGTGTGACAAATATATATTATGGTTTAGATGTTGGAACCCTGGATACTGAGAATTTCAGACTTTCTGTGCTGCCAGGCACTGACCCCAAAAAACCACTACATTTGACCTGAGGCTGTGGAGAAAGCTTCCAAAACTGAATGAGAGAATTAAGATTATAAGTGTGTAGTTTAAATAGAAGTGTGTAATATCATATAGTAGAAAACTCAGAGTTTAAAGTTTTAGAGTATAATAATATGTATAAAATAAGATAGAAGTTTTAGAGCAGAGACTTGTCCTTCTTCTTCACAGGTTTGGGTGATATTTAATGAAATAAAAAAGTAATAAAATAAAAATAAATAAAATAAAAATGAATAAAATAAAATACAATAATTAGTTTAAATAAATTAAATAAAATTTAATTAATAAAAAGAATGAAATAAAAGTAATTTTAAAAGTAATTAAGTAAAGTCCACATTGCGGACCACAAGTAGTTGGTTAAAAGTTAAATATAATTTAGGTGTCATTTCTTTATTGGACAGTTTATCCTTAAAAAATCTTATAGAGATGCAACTCCATTTTTAGTTTACTAAAATAAAGTACTATAGAACTCACAGTTTATAAAACTATAATATAGATAAGACCAATAAACATCTAAATCCAAACAAAAATACCATCTCATACGTTTAATCCCAACCCTAACAAAAAAAAACCAACCCAGAAAATTCCACATTTATGCTTTCACTAAATATTCAAATAATTGTGATGTTAAATGCTTTTATTTGTGTAACTCACTGCCAATGGTGAGAATAACTCAGCCAATCTGGGAAGTGGCTAATGTGGATCTCATGGACTCGTGGAGAACCTTGTCTGTATAAGGTAACATTGAAAGAAAATAAACAAGAATGCAGGGAAGGATTTACCACCGACCTTTGGTTATCAAGAACTGCCAAAGCACAGAACAGGAGCCTTGTGGGAACATAAAACAGACACATTTCACCTGCAGCACTTTAAGAAGATGGGCCAAGAGTCAGACCAAGCAAAGGAATTCCCAGAACGTGCAGACTCCAAGGGATGTTTGAATGTGCATAATCCTCATGAACATGCACCTGAGCAGTGCAGTGAAAAAGGGCATCAGGAAAATATTCTGAACTAACTGATGTGCCTCTGCCAGGCTCCCAGCGCTGTAAAAGTCCCTTCTATCCCTTACTAAACTTTAAAATATTTTAAGGAGTGAGCCTTGCTTCTCACAAGCTCAATGCCAGGACACAAAACTTCTGCCCCATCGCCCTCTCCTCCCTGGGACTGGGAGCTGATATTGAATTTATCCCACAAAATCAACATGGATGAAGTGGTTCTGGTTTCACTAACACCCACCTTGAGGCACTTCCCTGTAATTCCAACACCACACAGAGCAATCCAGCTTTCCCCAGGGCATTTGCCAGGATTCCAACATTACCAGCATGAATTCAGTGCAGAGAATCACAGAACGATGGAATTGTTCAGGCTGGGAAAGACCTCCAAGCTCCTCTGGTTGGGAATATCCTGAACAAGGAGAGGGAAAGCCCCTCAAGGGCCACATTCCTCAGAAATACCTTGGAACTGAACAAATCCATGTAATTACACTTCCTCTGGACTCCGAGATGAAGAGGTCTGTGACCTGTAAAATTCTGGTCAAATCCTTTTCCCAGTATTTCTGGATACATCTGAAAAATCAGAATGAGGCTGACTTGGGCATTTAGGAACTTAATTTTCCAGTTTAAATATTTGATACTAAAATAAATAAATAAACAAACAAATTTTCTACTACTACTACTACTACTATTATTATATATTAATATTAGATATTTAAATAACCATTGAATCAAGGAGTTTTTCCATCTCACTATTCTGGTTTTGCTGCTTCTGGCCCCACTGGAAAGAGCTGGTACAAGATTTTCTGTAAGCACACTTAGAGCACAAAATCCAATAATAATAATAACAATAAATATCCATTAATTATGATCCATGTGGTTCTGCACTCCAGAGGAAAATGGGGCTGCCTGTGAATTATCCTGCCTCTTTCAGGAACATTCACTGGGTGCTTTGCTTAAAATCTGGCAGTGAAATCCTTCCCATGAATTAACTTTTGTCCAAATGATGCCATTAATTCCATTTCTGTGTAATTTATATGGGATATTCCATTCTACCCTTCACATTGGGTTTTTCAGAAAGGACAGCTCCTCATGGGAACTTCCCAAGTATCCACAGGGCAACTTCCATGTCACTACACCAAAAACACACAGAACCAAGAGAGGGATAAGAAGCAAATGTGCAAAATTTATTATGTTCTTCAATGAACACAGGGATAGGAAATTTATAAAATTAGGTAGTATCTTCAAAGTTAAAAAAAAAAAGATACATAAACACCAAGAGTTCCCAGAGAAGAGAGAACAAACAACAGCAGTCCACAGGATGCTCAAACCCAGCTGACTCCAAAGCAGTCTCTTCATAAAAAATAAGAGACTTTAAAAAAAAAAGGGCACTGGAAGACAGTGGAGTCAGCATGGAAAACATGGAATATGAAAACTGAAATGCTACTGCAGCACATCCTGATTGTCCAAAGAAAAGTCTGTTGGCAAAAGAGGGAAAGCTCTGAGTGCCAAGCTCAGCCCTCTGCTAAAGGCATCTCCTAAATTCACCAGGGTCCTGCTAATTCCAGCATGAGTTTGGAGAGACCTCAAGGTCCATCCCAACCCAGCCCTGCCATGGCAGGGACACCTCCCACTGTCCCAGGCTGCTCCAGCCCCAGGGTCCAGCCTGGCCTGGGACATTCCAGGGATGGGGAGCGAGACGTGGAACAAGCACTGGGAACATTCCCAGGCACATCCATGAAGAATCCTGTGAGGAATCCCATGAGGAATCCCATGAGGAATCCCCTGAGGAACCTCCTGAGGAACCTCCTGAGGAACCCTGTGAGGAACCCTGTGAGGAACCCCAGCCTCCTCACTGCTGCTCCTCTTGCTCCCTTGGCACCTTTAGCTCTGGACCTGCTGGGCCAGGCAGGGGCTGGCAGTGGCAATCCCACAGGACTGTGTCCAGCATGGATTCCTGTGGCTGTGTAAACGCTGTGGGAGTGACCCCACACAGAACGGTGCTGGAGCAGGCAGGGAGTGCTCAGCTCACAGCTTCAAGTACAGAAGTGCCCAAAGCTGCTCCTGGTGCAGAGGGACAGCCCTGGGTGGGGTGGGGACACTGGGGTCATTCCCAGCCAGGCCTGAGCAGCTCCCCCAGCAAGGGCAGCTCTGGAACCCAAACCCAGCAATCCCAAAGGTCACAGTGTCCCGTGAGGATCCCAAAGATCACAGTGTCCCCATTGGATCCCAAAGGTCACAGTGTCCCCCTGAGGATCCCAAAGGTCACAGTGTCCCCATAGGATCCCAAAGGTCACAGTGTCCCCTCAGGATCCCAAAGATCACAGTGTCCCCATTGGATCCCAAAGGTCACAGTGTCCCCATTGGATCCCAAAGGTCACAGTGTCCCCTGAGGATCCCAAAGGTCACAGTGTCCCCATTGGATCCCAAAGGTCACAGTGTCCCCATTGGATCCCAAAGGGCACAGTGTCCCCTGAGGATCCCAAAGGTCACAGTGTCCTCTGAGGATCCCAAAGGTCACAGTGTCCCCTCAGGATCCCAAAGGTCACAGTGTCCCCATTGGATCCCAAAGGTCACAGTGTCCCCATAGGATCCCAAAGGTCACAGTGTCCCCCTGAGGATCCCAAAGGTCACAGTGTCCCCATTGGATCCCAAAGGTCACAGTGTCCCATCAGGATCCCAAAGGTCACAGTGTCCCCTGAGGATCCCAAAGGTCACAGTGTCCCCTGAGGATCCCAAAGGTCACAGTGTCCCCATTGGATCCCAAAGGTCACAGTGACCCCCCTGAGGATCCCAAAGGTCACAGTGTCCCCTGAGGATCCCAAAGGTCACAGTGTCCCCTCAGGCTGGGACTTCCATCACAAAGAGGTTTGAAGTGTCTGTGAAGTTGACAATCCCACAAAGGAACTCTGATTTCCCAAAGTTACACGATTTCCTTTCCCAGTGTTTCTTTGGATCCTTTGCTCCCAGAAGTGTTGTCATCGTTGGAATAATTCCCTGAGTCTCGACTGCTCTGGGTGGAATGGTTGTAGTCTGTGAAAACAATCTGATTTCCCTCCTCTGTGATCATGGATTCAATCACACAGCAATTTTCCACTGATTCCTCTGTGGCAGCTGACAAGTAAGGGCTGCTGAAGGGCTGTGCTCCAAATCCCTGAGGACAGAAGCAGAAGGGGAAGAGATGAACATCCATAAGTAATAATTATAGACTGATTTAAATAATTAAATACTAATTCTGCTAAACACCACAATCACACAAATGTTATTTATCAGATTCTTTACTGTGAGGGTGGGCAGGCCCTGGCACAGGGTGCCCAGAGCAGCTGGGGCTGCCCCTGCATCCCTGGCAGTGCCCAAGGCCAGGCTGGGCACTGGGGACAGTGGGAGGTGTCCCTGCCATGGCAGGGGTGGCACTGGGTGGGATTTGGGGTCCCTCCAACCCAAACCATGCTCAAGTTGAGCAGCAATGTGTGGTTTCCCACTCCTTGTTTCCCTAGGGTCACCAGCTCAGATTTAGGATGAAGTTTTAGTTCACAGAACCCCCAAATCCCTGGGGCTGGCCCAGCCCTGCCAGCCCATGCAGTGCCAGCTGTGCCCCATGGGCACCTTGTCCCCAGCCCAGAGCACTCAGTGCCACCTGCAGGGGACACCTGCAGGGCTGGGCACTGCAAAGCTCCCTGGGCAGCCCCTGCCAAGGCCTGAGCTCCCTTTCCATGGGCAAATTGCTGCTGCTGTCCAAGCTGAGCCTGCCCTGGCCCAGCCTGAGGCCGTTCCCTCTGCTCCTGTCCCTGTTCCTGGGCCAGATCCCAGCTCCCACCTCCCAGCTGCATTCACTGAATCCATCACTAAGGGGTGACTCCAACATTTTATCTCATCCCTTTTCCTGCTCTCAATTGTCAATCACCAGAGAATTGCAAGATTTCATGGATTAGAGCCTGAGGAGGCCACACAAGAATGAAAAGAAAATCCAGGTACAGAGGTTTCAAGACACACTTGAGCATTGCCCTTCTCATTCCAGAAGAGGATCCCTGCTAAGCAGCACCTGTGCCAGGCTGGACACTGGACAAAGCTCTGGAGACCTGATAAAACCTCTGAAATGAACCCTGGCTGAGCCATAACACATAAACATCTTTTTTTCCATGATATTTAAAGTTCATTTTCCTACAAAGAAGGTGTGAGAAGTCAGAGCTCACCTCGATGTTCAGGGGGGGCTGGCAGGAGGGGAAGAACACGTATTTGATTTTGTTGTAGGCTTGGTAGAACACAAAAACAAGAGAAGAGGCCACCAGCAGGACAACCAGCAGGGCAACCACGAAAATCCCAGAAATGATCAGAGCTAAAGATGTACCTAAAATTGGGAATAAAAACCATTTAGTCGAGGTATTCACAACCAGCAGAAATTAAAGCACAGCTCCAAATATTCTGCAGAATTTATCAAATAATTCAACATTTCCACATCATGGAAACATTCCCCAACACTTCCACAGCCATGGGCACCAGGGAAAAGCGATGCTGTGCCAGTGTCTGAGATAATTTTGCTTGAAGAAGCCACAAAATATTTTCCAATAGAAAATCAGAATCACCAAGGTGGGAAGAGACCTCCAAGGTGCTCCAGTCCCTCCATCACCCCAGCACCAGCTGGGGGTGCTCACCTGGAGAGGAGCAGCTGCAGGGAGAGCTCAGAGCCCCTGGCAGGGCCTGCAGGGGCTCCAGGAGAGCTGCAGAGGGACTGGGGACAAGGCCTGCAGGGACAGCACCCAGGGAATGGCTGCCAGTGCCAGAGGGCAGGGCTGGGTGGGATCTTGGCAATGAGGAATTGTTCCCTGGCAGGGTGGGCAGGCCCTGGCACAGGGTGCCCAGAGCAGCTGGGGCTGCCCCTGCATCCCTGGCAGTGCCCAAGGCCAGGCTGGGCACTGGGGACAGTGGGAGGTGTCCCTGCCATGGCAGGGGTGGGAATGAAATGATCCTCAAGGTCCTTCCCACCCAAACCCTTCCACAATTCCATTATTATCTCAAGAAACTGAAAGGAGTTTGGTGATACTGAAATGAACAGGCACCAGCAGCCACTTTCCAAGTAATCCAAAGGACACAATCAGGTCTTATTTCATGATCAAAGAATAGAAGATTTTCACTCTGGGGTATAAAAATGTCTGAGCAGGGTCTGTCTTGAAGGCAATGCTTGGATTTAGAGATTCACTGAGGTAGCAGGATAAGGGGAAGAGGAATACCTAGGAAAATAGATTAAAATATTTTCTTATTCAGGAAAAAGTAGCTTTTGGTTCTTTTCAGGTTTGATAAGACACAGCAGTGAGGACCACAATATAAATGAATCCTGAATGTGAGCCAGGCATTGCTGTTATTACATTTTCTTGGCTTTAAGGCAGTTTGAAGAGTCAGAAATGTTCATAGTGTTAATAAAACTTTATGTGGCCAATTACCTTCACCATGATTTGTTCTTGTGCTCTGAGTGAGTGCAATCCTCCCACTCTCCCTTGGCACCAAGAGGAGCTTTCAGCCCTAACAAATCTGATTTATCTCCTCACTCTCCAGCACAGGAGGCCCATTCCCAGAAGGACTAAGACAGTTTCAAGGCTAAAATACCCCTGAAAATGTGGAATTTAGTGATTCCTTGCTCCCTGCCAAGATGTGGGGCTGGGAATTGAAGCTCTCTGCCCAGCCAGGTGCTGCCAGTGCTGGCAGGAGTGCTGAGTTCCCAGGGAAGGGGTAAGAATTGCAGCTGCAGGGTGTGGATGCATTTCTGCCAGGCTGTGCCCACCTGCAGGGGTGTGGATGCATTGCTGCTGGCTGTAGGCACTGCTCTTGTTGTAGGGCTCGGAGAAGGCCTGCACCTGGACACAGTACAGGCTGGAGGGGGACACATCAGGGACTGTGGCTATGGTCTGCTTCACCTCCTTCTGCTTCACCTCCTCCTGGAAAAGCAAATCAGGGGAAGAGGAGGGATCAGAGCCCATGGGCAGCACAGGAGGCTCAAAGAGGTGAGAGCTGCAGCCTCTGATGGAGGAGTGATTCTGTGAAATGTCACACATTGCTGCAACCCCAAACCTGCAGGGCTGGAGAGACTTTCCAGCTCATGCAGTCCCACACCCAGGTGCCTCTGGAACATTTCCAGGAACTCCACCACCTCCCTGGGCACCCAGATTCAGTAAAATAAATAAACCACCCCCCTTAGCTCCTAAGCAGAACTCAGCAAACACTTCCTGGGCAAGAACCAAGGGCTTTCCCCATTCTGAAATGTCCCAGTTCCCAGGAAACTCCTTCCTGCTGCAGTTTGCTTCCTTCTCTTCTGCTGCCCTTTTTACCAATTACTGTGAAATATTTTACCCTAAGAAGCATTTAAAGAAAACATGGAAAGATCCATTAAATTGTGAGCTAAAGGATGCAGGACTTCAGTGTTTGAGGAGCTTTTTCCATCCCATTGCACACAGACTCATCCATGGAAATGGAGATTTTACCCCATCACTGGGAGATAACAATCACAGTGATCAGATTTCTAAGAGAGTTACATAAAAATCTCAACCACTGGGTGATAAAAGTCACAGTGCTCAGGTTTTTGATAGAATCTTTCATTAGAAAACCCAATAAACTGATTTTTTTTAAGACTGATATACCACAAATGTGCCTCTTTTGGAAAGGAGATCCTCAGGGAGAATGGAAACTCAGGATTTAAGTCAGAATGAATCTTATATTGTTTGTAATTTGTTCACACCTTCACATCTGAGGAATTCTTCCAGTACAGGATCCTGTAGGACAAGTCATAATGGTCCCTCATGGCTTCATCCTCATCTCCTGGAGGAGAAATAATGATGTGGAGCAAAGTGTCACTGAGGTCCAGCCTTACACCAGGAGGGCCAATTCCATCTGAAAACAATAAAATAAATAATAAAAATCCAACTAAAAACATTGCTTCAAAGACTGCCAGTGAAATCCATTATAATCTTGAAGAAACAGAGTTAGAAGTATAATTTCATAGTTTTATTCAGAATATCAAATCCTGAGAAACATTTGAATTAATTTCACTATATTCTTGTGAAGTCCCCCCTCCTGTCAGCCCATAAAGACATTTGGCAGGAGTTTGCTGAGCAATGAGCATTTCAGGAAAGCATTTCCTTACTTGTTTTCAGAGGATCCACTTTGACATCCTTGGAGAAGCAGGATTTGTTGTGTCCCCCCCTGGCCTGCACTCGCAGGTAATAAAACCCAGTGGTGGTGATGATGGAGGACAAGTTGCACCAGGTGCTGGTGATGTTCTCACACCTGGGGACATTGTGCCACTTGTTTGAGTAATCATCATGGAGATT
This sequence comes from Molothrus ater, assembly GCF_012460135.2. NCBI lineage: Eukaryota > Metazoa > Chordata > Aves > Passeriformes > Icteridae > Molothrus > Molothrus ater. The sequence continues at coordinate 743,292 of NC_050479.2, read as the reverse complement.
CTTCACGTAGCCACTGCAACAGAGAATTCAAGAGTTCTCATGTCAGCTCCCTGAGCTCCTCAAGAAAATCGTATTTGTTTGTGCTGCACTTGGCTCAGTTTTGGGCAAAAAGGCTTCTAGTAATAAAATAAAAAAAAAATCAGCATTTTAATATGAGACATTTCTGAGTGGAACAATGAAGATAAAAGGGCCAGGGAATACAAATTAGGGCTTTAACCAAGGCTCAGCAGAGAAATGAAATGTGGGGTGGGCAGGCTCTGAAAGTCCAAATGAGAAGTTCTCACGTAGCTCTGTGCAGTCCATGGATTTCCTGCCATGCCAAAGAATTCCCAAGGAATGCCAGGGGGTCCCTCCTCTTCTGTTAGGTGCTGGCCACAATATTTATGCAGCAGCTGGAGATTGAGATACAGGTTTATAGAGCTGCTTCCTAATGGGATTTTATGGATGTGATTCAATGGGATTTGATGGGATATGATGGGGGTTTTATGGCATTCCTTATTTTTTGATGCAATATGATTTTTATCTAGTTTTCTTTATGTGATACAGTGGCTTTGTGTGTGATAGGATGGGGTTTGATGTGATACAAGGGTTATTTCACATGGCATGAGGGGGTTTTTATATGACTTGATGGGTTTTTTATGGGGCACAACATTTTCTTTATGTGACACACCATTTTCTTTATGTGACACACCATTTTCTTTATGTCACACACCATTTCTTTATGTCACACACCATTTTCTTGATGGGCCACACCATTTTCTTGATGGGCCACACCGTGCTACCTTGTGTTTCCTCCCCTGTTTGGGTCTGCCCAGAAGAAACCCAAGCTGCTGACAACTGAAACCTCCACCACCTGTATTTTTGCTCATTTTTACTCATCTAATTTCTCCCCATTCAAAAAGCCACTAAGCAATTCAAGTTTCCCAGCTTTAAAAATGTCCCTCAGCATTCAGGAGAGGACTTTAACAGCCCCAAAAGCAGCCCAGTCCCTGAAATCCCAGGCTCAGGTGGTAACATGGAATTCTTTAACAGCAATGAGCCCATCACGTTCCCATTAACGTACAAAGCCACCAACTATTCCATTTTAACCTCTAGGAAGCACCAGCAGAACACAAGAGGTGGGGTTGCAGGTGGCAGGGCTGGGATGGCTGAACTCACAACAGGTACTGCACGGTGTAGTTCACATCCTGATTTCCCTGGCCGCTCCAAAGCAGCTGGAATTTCATGTTCAGAGCCAGGACGCTCAGGTTGGTGGCACACAGGAGGTCGTTCACTGCTCAGGGGGAAAGGAAGCCCAAAGTTACCAAAAAGCTTCATGGGAATGGACATTTCTCATGTCAGTAATGAAAACATAAAGATTATTCACTATACGGATTGCAAGTCACAGGCTGTGATATGCAAAGCATCCCATCAAACCTAATTTAAAAAAAATTAAAAATCCTAATTTAAAAAATCAGTTAAAATCAATTCAGAAAAAAATTAAAGTACACAAATATTGAGAGGAGCAGAAATAAACTGGTTTGGGAATAACATGAGGAGAAAAATACATAAAATACACATCTGTTTTTATTGTACATTTTGATTTTTTGTTTTAATATTTTGTTAAAGTATGAATGTGACAACTACTTAATATCTTATAAGATAATAAAAACTTGCATGTATCAGTTATTGTAATATTTTATTAAGATACACATGTATTATTTTAGTATTTTAAAAAATATACATGTATTCTTTAAATGTTTTTAAGACACATGTGTATCAATTAATGTATTTTGTGTATAAAATAATTTTCATTTACCATCAATTACTTACATTTTGATTTACCATCAACTCATTATGATGTACCACCCTAGTCCAATCTAATATTTGACTTTCTGCAGTTATTTTTTTCCTAAAATAAACATCTAAAAGCAACTGCACAGCACAGAAAAGAATTTAATTTTACATAACAAGGTGGCAAACTGCCCCCTCAAAGCCTTTCTTCAGCAGCTGTAACAATCAATTCACCAAGGATTATATAAAACCGGCATTTTTTTAAGCTCAACTCAACTTTCTGTGCATTCATTGAGTGCCAAGTATCCCAGAGGCTTTTGGTTTTTTACCTCCTGATTCAGTCACTGATTCAAAAAGAAGAGTTTTCCAAAGCACACAAAGAAGTTTTTGTTCCAAATTAATGTCAAAGTTTGCCTCATGGCAAAAACCTTCTTGTACTATTAAAACTCTACCCTTGACATGTTTTGTGTTGATCAAGAAGGGCAAATATATATAATAATATATTTATTTTTTTATACCAAAATGAGGAGGAATTTGGCCCTTCTGCCTATTCCTGCTGCTTCAGAACAACTGACTGTGTGCCAGTCTAATAGAAGTTACCATTTGCAGGTAACCTCATTTCCTGGGTACCTTTCTGGGTGGTTTTCACACAGCTGGTGGGGCTGAACAAGCCTTCCTTTCCCTCACTAGGGAGATTTGCTTGGACTTTGAAGCAATAGGTGCTGTCTGGGGCAAGGTGATCAATGGTGTCAACAGGGAAAACCTTTCTGCTCTGGAGCTGGAAGAAACAAACACAAAGAGCTGTGAGGGCAACTGTGCATCCCCAGGAACATTTTAAATGATCATTCTGCAGGATTTCAGCCCATTTGTATCATACCACTCCTAAAAATGTGGAATAGAGAAAGTAGGAGAGTGTTTGAGCTGGAGAAATCCTAAAGGGAAGTTTGCAGTTCAGCCAGTGACTGACAGGAATATTTTGGGCTCCTTTGCCATGGAACTGGGGAGGGGTTGGGCATGACCAGGAGTTCACCCCACAGACATCCCAGAAAGCAGCAGGACTTTCCAGCCCTGATCACCCAGACCCTCCTCCCTGCTCTGCCTTTGGCTTTCACTGACCTACCCACTTGTACTTCTGGGCCTTTTGCTCCTTTGGTGTGTGATCCCAAAATCCCAGAGGTGGGAAGAGCCCCCAGGATCACCCAGTGCCACCCCAGCCCCACCAGCATCCCCCCAGTCCCTGTCCCCAGGGCCACATCCAGACTGCTCTGGGACAATTCCAGGGACTCCAAACCTCCCTGGGCAGCTCAGCCCAAGGCCTGACCACTCTGCCAGGGAAATTTTCTGTCCCAGTCTCCAACCTGAGCCTGCCCTGGTGCCATTTGAGGCCATTTCCTCTCCTCCTTTCCCTGCCCCTCCTGTCAGGAGCTGTGCAGAGCACTGAGGTCCCCCCTGAGCCTCCTTTGCTCCAGGCTGAGCATCAGAGAGCTGTGACTGATCCAACCTGCCCTGAAGGTTGGATCTTCTCAGAATCCCAGGATCAAGGCTGGGAAAACCCTTCAGGATCACCCAGTGCCACCCCAGCCCCACCAGCATCACCCCAATCCCTGTCCCCAGGGCCACATCCAGACTGCTCTGGGACAATTCCAGGGACTCCAAACCTCCCTGGGCAGCTCAGCCCAAGGCCTGACCACCCTGAGAGGGGAATTTTATTCTGTCTTTAACCTGAACCTCCCCTGGTGCCATTTGAGGCCATTCCCTCTTGTCCTTTCCTGATTCCTGTGTTTCCCCCCCGGCTGTGCCCTCCTGGCAGGGACTTGTGCAGAGCCACAAGGGCCCCTGAGCCTCCTTTGCTCCAGCCCCAGCCCCTGCCCAGCTCCCTCAGGGATTCTGCAGCCCCTGCCCAGCTCCCTCAGGGATTCCCCAGCCCCTCAAGGTCCTTTCTGAAGTGATGAATTTGATCTGATCTCCCAAAAGAACACAGATTGGCCTTTGATCCCTGCCCTAATTTAAATGATCCTCACTTCCCTAAAAAGGGTAAAAAAGGAAGAGTTTCTTCCCTGCTCTTCAGAGGAGAGCTCTGGGTGCTCTGCAGGACACACATGCTGCCTTGGAAACCAGTTCACAACGGCAACACCTCAAAAAAGCCCCTGGATCAGGGCAATTCCAATAAAACAATGCTATGGTAAGAACAAAATCATCCCACCAAGAAAAAACCACCTCACCCAACTTTCAAACACACAGGAGCAAACAATTCCATTCCAGAGCACAAATTCAAGTCCATCTCTGGCAGTTCTGGTAAGGTAAGTAAAGAAGTGCTCATACCTGAGCATGTGAGGAGTTTTCCCAGAAGACCAGGTTATATTTAAAACTCAGATCATTGATCCACATTTTTTTCCCCTGATTTGCTTCTGGAGGAGAAATCGTAACTTTTACAACTCCATTTGTGGACTGCAATTCCAGTCCTGGTGGACCAATCTGAGCTGCAAATATGGAAAGAAAAAAGAAGCTAAACATGTCTACTTTGAGAAAATACACCCCAAAAGTGGTTTAAATAATAAACCTAAAATACCTGCCTATGGTTTCTTATTTTTAATTCTTTTGAATAATCACCCACAGGACCTTAAGTTTTCATGACTCAGACAGTTTCTAAAAGAAATTTAACCTAACAACCAACTACCATCACCAGGTTCTAAAAGCAGTTAAAATTAAATATTACCAGCAAATGTTTTCCAAAAAAATCAGTATAAATTATTCTAAAACCTGCAAGGCAAGAGACTTAGCTCAGACCAATAAATCCAACTTCAAAGAAAGGATTCAGTACCACTGAAACTGCTGAAAAGCCAAACTTCCCAAAAATGGGGTTCTTGGAGCAACCTGGTCTATGGGAGGTGTCCCTGCCCATGGCAGGGGGTGGGATGGGATGGGCTTTAAGGTCCCTCCCAATCCACACCAGTCTGGGATTCTGCAAAAATCTACTGTCAAAAAGGACTTTTCCAATAAATAATCTGGGAAAATACAGAGTGACAGAAGTTCAGTCAGGAAACCAGCACCACCTGGAATAGTTTTCCTTCTCCAGAAAAGACAGAATTACAGCATTCCATGACCTGCAGATGGCTGATCTCCTATTCCTGTTGGGAAATTCCCTCTGTCCTGCTGTTACCAGCAGTGGAAACCACACGTGGTTTTTCCACAATCCTCATTCCTGACTGCTTTGGGATGGGAAGGACCTTAAACCTCATCCCATCCCACCCGTGCCATGGCAGGGACACCTGCCACTGTCCCCAGTGCCCAGCCTGGCCTTGGGCACTGCCAGGGATGCAGGGGCAGCCCCAGCTGCTCTGGGCACCCTGTGCCAGGGCCTGCCCACCCTGCCAGGGAACAATTCCTCATTGCCAAGATCCCACCCAGCCCTGCCCTCTGGCACTGGCAGCCATTCCCTGGGTGCTGTCCCTGCAGGCCTTGTCCCCAGTCCCTCTGCAGCTCTCCTGGAGCCCCTGCAGGCCCTGCCAGGGGCTCTGAGCTCTGCCTGGAGCTGCTCCTCTCCAGGCTGGACAATCCCAGCTCCCCCAGCCTGGCTCCAGAGGGGCTCCAGCCCCGTGGCTCCTCTGGGCTTCCTGCAGCAGCTCCAGGTCCTCCTGCTGCTGGATCTCAGGGCTGGAGGCTCTGCAGGTGGGGTCCCACCAGAGCAGAGCAGGGGAGCACACTCCTCCAAGGTGCTAAAGGAAGCCAAGTGTCCCCACCAGCCCCGAGCTCGTACCAACTTGTTCTGGCACCATCTGCAGGTCCTGGGACCATGGGGACACCAGTGGCCCTGCCTGGGCCCTCACACGCACGTAGTGGACATCATAGTACTCTGAGATGGCCGAGGAGAAGTCACAGCTTGTGCCAGCCACAGCCTGGCACCCTGGCAGCTCCTGCCAGCCCGTGGGGTCTGGCTCCGGCCTGCGGGACAGAGAACAGCCCAGATTAAACAACAGCCCCAGGAGAAACAACCCAGATAAACAACAGCCCCAGGAGAAACAACAGCCCAGGAGAAACAGCCCAGATAAACAACAGCCCAGGAGAAACACTCCAGATAAACAACACCCCATATAAACAACAGCCCCAGGAGAAACAACCCAGATAAACAACACCCCAGGAGAAACATTCCAGATAAACAACAGCCCCAGGAGAAACACCCCAGATAAACAACAGCCCCAGGGGAAACAACAGCCCAGGAGAAACACCCCAGATAAACAACAGCCCCAGGAGAAACAACAGCCCCAGGAGAAACACCCCAGATAAACAACACCCCAGGAGAAACAACAGCCCAGGAGAAACAACCCAGATAAACAACAGCCCCAGGAGAAACAACAGCCCAGGAGAAACAGCCCAGATAAACAACAGCCCAGGAGAAACACCCCAGATAAACAACACCCCAGGAGAAACACCCCAGATAAACAACACCCCAGGAGAAACAACAGCCCCAGGAGAAACAACAGCCCCAGGAGAAACAGCCCAGATAAACAACAGCCCAGGAGAAACATCCCAGATAAACAACAGCCCAGGAGAAACAACAGCTCCAGGAGAAACAGCCCAGATAAACAACAGCCCCAGGAGAAACAACAGCTCCAGGAGAAACACCCCAGATAAACAACAGCCCCAGGAGAAACACCCCAGATAAACAACACCCCAGGAGAAACAACAGCCCCAGGAGAAACAGCCCAGATAAACAACACCTCAGGAGAAACACTCCAGATAAACAACACCCCATATAAACAACACCCCAGGAGAAACAACAGCCCCGGGAGAAACACCCCAGATAAACAACACCCCAGGAGAAACAACAGCCCCAGGAGAAACAGCCCAGATAAACAACACCCCAGATAAACAAAAGCCCCAGGAGAAACACCCCAGATAAACAACAGCCCAGGAGAAACACCCCAGATAAACAACACCCCAGGAGAAACAACAGCCCAGGAGAAACAGCCCAGATTAAACAACAGCTCCAGAATAAGCACTCCGGGATAAACACCCTGGGCTCACCAAAACCACCAGGACCAACACCCTGGGATCAAGAGCCTGTGAGACCCCAGGCTCACTCTTCAGACTGTGACAAGCTGAATAAGGGGGAGCAGGGCCAGTTCCAGTGCTGGGGTGCCTGGCAGACTGCCAGAAGCACACACTGACTGCAGCAGCTCTCAGGTACTCTCCCAGTGCATGGCTCAAATGCATTTCCATGCAGATTATACATATTCAACCTGCCCTGGAGTTCACATGCTCCAGGAATTCCTTATCTCAGTTTGACCCTTGATTTCATCTTCTTGGAGCACAATGCACATAGGATTTTGAGAGTTTTGTATTTTATTTCCTCACATACAGGATTTTGAGAGTTTTGTATTTTATTTCCTCACAGATGGCATTTTGAGCGTTTTGTATTTTATTTCCTCACATACAGGATTTTGAGTTTTGTATTTTATTTCCTCACAGACAGGATTTTGAGTTTTGTATTTTATTTCTTCTGGTCTGTGGTTTGACAGTTACTGCTAGCCCAAGGGGCAGTGGTGGATTTTAATTTGCTCTTTTGGTGCTATTTGCCTGGTTCTTTCCAATGTTTTCTTATAATACAGACATTCTAGCCAGTTTTACAAGTACTTTCAATCAATATTAGCTATTTCACTATTGAATAGGTATTTCACTATTGTCAGTTAGTTACAAAAATACAGGCATTAGTTATTATTTCACAACTACAATTATTATTTTATTATTTTATTTTTAATAAGTTGGTATTATTATTGTTATTATTATTATTTCTTCACTACTACAATTACTTCTGCAGAAGTTAATTTTATAATACACAGTGCATAATATTTTGCAAAAGCCTAAACTACAATATATATTTATCACACTAAGATATACAATCCACACAGGGATTAGAGTATTAACTATAAAAGGCTGACAAATTATACTATATCAAAAGCAGTTAAAAGGAGATTACAAACTGTACTCCATCAAAATAATTTAGAAAAGCCAGTAATAACAAAATACAATAACCACATAGTTATTTATAACACATCCCAGGATAAATAGCCTGGGATAAATCCAACCCACAACCACTGAAATTATTCTTATTTTCTTCTTAACTTTAATAAACATCACCCCTTTTCATGCTGCTTTATCAGCAGTGCAATCAGTGTTATCTCCTTATAAATTATCCTACAACTGCCAGAACACAGAATTACATCCTCAGGATTATTATATTTCTTAGCCTGGCAAAGATTTTATAATTCATGGGAAGAAATTTTAAAGTCTTGACAAAAGTGGGTACAGGAGCATAAAAGCAGCAGAACTCCACTAATCATAACATGAGCCAGGAATGGAAATTAAGGGAAAATAAAAAACAGAGGTGAAAAGTGGAGTTCAGCAATAATCAGCTTTTCAGCAGCTCTTTTTTAATCAACACACATCCACACCTCAGTGAAGAAAGAGATTTAAAGAGACATTTAAAATGTCTGGCCAAAAAAAGGAGGCACAGACTTGAAGCAGTAATTGTTTATCCTCAACTCCTACCTTGTCTTTCAGACCAGTCTGATATTTTTAAAATAAATCTATTTTCAAAGCAGCTGCTCTTATCCACATATTGGAAAATAAGAGCTATTTTTTTTAAATCCAAAATCCCAGAATGGTTTGGGTTGGGAGGGATCTTAAAGCCCATCCTGCTCCACCCCTGCCATGGGACCTTCCACGATCCCAGGTTGCTCAGAATTTCAGTAACTTTATCTCAGAAATGTTTTTCAATATTTACCTGTCAGGAAAGTGCCACAAAATGCCTGTGCTCATGTGTGCAAAAGAACTGGGATGTGGAACAACTGAAGGAAACCAAGGAAATATTTAAGAACAAACCTTAAATTGTTTTGTCTGGGCATTAAGCTTGCAGCTGAGAAACGTGGGTTAATGAACTCTGAGAAATTAGATGAAAGTTATCCTGAAAATTCCCTCAAATCCTCTGTGTGTGGCCACAGCTACAGAAACCAAAGAAACAAGAGACTAAATTTAGGAAGGACGTTGAGACTCTTGAGCACATGCAGAGGGGCCAAGGAGGCTGGAGAGGGGCTGGGAACACAAACCCTGTGAGGAAGCCCTGAGGGAGCTGGGGGTGCTCAGCCTGGAGCAAAGGAGACTCAGGGCTGCCCTCCTCACTCTGCACAGCTCCTGAAAGGGGCCTGGGCTCAGCTGGCCCTGGGCTCTTTCTCCAGCAGCACTGACACACCCAGAGCACACAGCCTCGAGCTGCACCAAGGGAAATCCAGGCTGGACAGCAGGGAAAAGGTTTTTCCAGCAAGGCTGAGAAAGTTCTGGAATGGCTGCCCGGGGAGGTGGTGGAGTCCCCATGCCTGGGTGTGTTTAACAAAGCCTGGATGTGGCACTGGGTGCCAGGGTTCAGTTGAGGGGTTGGGGCTGGGCTGGACTCGATGGCCTTGAAGGTCTCTCCCAACCTGGTCATTCTGGGATTCTGTAAATAAACCTAAATTCCACTTCTAAGTGTGCCACCAGATCTCCTGCAAGAACCCTGCTGGTGGTTCAGCATTAGCAGCAAGCTCCATGTGATAAATAAACTGATTTATAAAAAACCTCCCAGCAGGGAGACAAAGCTGGGCCAGCAGCAGCAGCAGCCAGGGGTGGCTCCAGGGATGGCACTGACCACTGGAACTGTGCTGGGAATGTCACCCTGGGGTCACTCCCCCTGTAACCCAGTGCTGGCTCCCAGGGATGGCACTGACCACTGGAACTGTGCTGGGAATGTCACCCTGGGGTCACTCCCCCTGTAACCCAGTGCTGGCTCCCAGGGATGGCACTGACCACTGGAACTGTGCTGGGAATGTCACCCTGGGGTCACTCCCCCTGTAACCCCAGGGATGGCTCCAGGGATGGCACTGATCACTAGAACTGTGCTGGGAATGTCACCCTGGGGTCAGTGCCCCTGTAACCCCAGTGCTGGCTCCCAGGGATGGCACTGACCACTGGAACTGTGCTGGGAATGTCACCCTGGGCTCAGTGCCCCTGTAACCCAGTGCTGGCTCCCAGGGGTGGCACTCACCACTGGAACTGTGCTGGGAATGTCACCCTGGGCTCAGTGCCCCTGTAACCCAGTGCTGGCTCCCAGGGATGGCACTGACCACTGGAACTGTGCTGGGAATGTCACCCTGGGGTCACTCCCCCTGTAACCCCAGTGCTGGCTCCCAGGGATGGCACTGACCACTGGAACTGTGCTGGGAATGTCACCCTGGGCTCAGTGCCCCTGTAACCCAGTGCTGGCTCCCAGGGGTGGCACTCACCACTGGAACTGTGCTGGGAATGTCACCCTGGGGTCAGTGCCCCTGTAGTCCCAGTGCTGGCTCCCAGGGGTGGCTCCCAGGGATGGCACTGACACTGGAACTGTGCTGGGAATGTCACCCTGGGGTCACTCCCCCTGTAACCCCAGGGATGGCTCCAGGGATGGCACTGACCACTGGAACTGTGCTGGGAATGTCACCCTGGGGTCACTCCCCCTGTAACCCCAGGGATGGCTCCCAGGGGTGGCTCCAAGGATGGCACTGATCACTAGAACTGTGCTGGGAATGTCACCCTGGGGTCACTCCCCCTGTAACCCCAGGGATGGCTCCAGGGATGGCACTGACCACTGGAACTGTGCTGGGAATGTCACCCTGGGCTCAGTGCCCCTGTAAGCCCAGGGATGGCTCCAGGGATGGCACTGACCACTGGAACTGTGCTGGGAATGTCACCCTGGGCTCAGTGCCCCTGTAACCCAGTGCTGGCTCCCAGGGGTGGCTCCAGGGATGGCACTGATCATTGGAGCTGTGCTGGGAATGTCACCCTGGGCTCAGTGCCCCTGTAACCCCAGGGGTGGCTCCAGGGATGGCACTGATCACTGGAGCTGTGCTGAGAATGTCACCCTGGGCTCAGTGCCCCTGTAACCCCAGGGATGGCTCCCAGGGATGGCACTGATCATTGGAGCTGTGCTGGGAATGTCACCCTGGGCTCAGTGCCCCTGTAACCCCAGGGGTGGCTCCAGGGATGGCACTGATCACTGGAGCTGTGCTGAGAATGTCACCCTGGGCTCAGTGCCCCTGTAGTCCCAGTGCTGGCTCCCAGGGGTGGCACTCACCACTGGAACTGTGCTGGGAATGTCACCCTGGGCTCAGTGCCCCTGTAGTCCCAGTGCTGGCTCCCAGGGGTGGCACTCACCACTGGAACTGTGCTGGGAATGTCACCCTGGGGTCACTCCCCCTGTAACCCCAGTGCTGGCTCCCAGGGGTGGCACTGACCACTGGAACTGTGCTGGGAATGTCACCCTGGGGTCACTCCCCCTGTAACCCCAGGGATGGCTCCAGGGGTGGCACTCACCACTGGAACTGTGCTGGGAATGTCACCCTGGGCTCAGTGCCCCTGTAACCCAGTGCTGGCTCCCAGGGGTGGCACTCACCACTGGAACTGTGCTGGGAATGTCACCCTGGGGTCAGTGCCCCTGTAGTCCCAGTGCTGGCTCCCAGTGCTGGCTCCCAGGGATGGCACTGACCACTGGAACTGTGCTGAGAATGTCACCCTGGGGTCACTCCCCCCGTAGTCCCAGCTCAGGGTGAAATTGGTGTTCACCACGTGCACCTGAACGTTGTCGGGGCTCGGCAGGCTGCTCTGGCCTAGGAGAAACCAGCAAGCACAGAAATCAAATATTACAATCAGAAGAAAAGAAAACATAAAGATAAAATTAAAATAAAATGTTAAAATAAAATACTAAAATAAAAAGCAAAGAAAATATTAGGATACAATTAAGATAAAATATTACAAAAAAAAAAGAAAAGGAAATATTAAGATAAAATTAAAATAAAGTATTATGATAAAAAAGAAAAGAAAATATAAAGATAAAATTAAAATAAAATGTTAAAAAACCCAAAGTATTATGATAAAAAGTAAATAAAATATTAGGATAAAATGAAGATAAAATATCACAAGAAAAAATAAAAGAAATTATTGAAATAAAATTAAAATAAAATGCTAAAATAAAATACTATAATAAAAAACAAATAAAATATTAGGATATAATTAAGATAAAATATTACAATAAAAAGTAAAGAAAATATTAATATAAAATTAAAGAAAATATCACAATAAAATAAAATCTAAAATAAATAGAATAATAGTTAGTAAAATAAATACAATAAAATAAAGTAGAATAAAAATAAAATAAATAAAACTAAACAGTAAAAAGTAAAATAGATAATAAAATAAAAATACATAAAATAAGTAACACAATAAAATATTAAAATAAAAATTTTAGCTATAATAAATTTTTTTTAATGCAATAAAATTTAAATAAAATTAAAAAAAACAATAAAAATTAAAACAAAATAAATTTAAATAAATTAAAACAAAACAAAACAAACCACACCTCTTAGCTCTGACATTCTATTTTGTTCGGTTCTATTTTATCTGAAGTTATTTATTAATGACTTCCCAACGGTCACGATTTTGAAGCCGTATCTGAAATTGCTGTTTGGGATCAGTCTGATATTTGACTGTATGAGGAGGAAACCAGAGCCAAGAAATCCCATTTCAGCTGGGCACTCTCTGGACAGCGATGGCTTATCCTGAACCTGACTTTGGGACAGGCTCTTCATTACAAACCCAATTTATTTTTCTACACAAGGTCCCTGCCCACAAAGGGATTGTATGGAAGAGCAGAATGACTGAATTCTGCAAAATCCTTTAGGAGAATTAAGTTGGACCCACATGATTTTGGGAAATAACTCCTGAAAGCACAAAACCACAAAAGCCAAATAATTCAATAAACCCCTGTGGCTCCCGCTACAGAATTTATTGCCACAAGGCAGGAATTTGCTGCTCTTCTGACAGAGCAGGACAAACCCAGAGAATGCCAAAGGACGTTTGCTCAGAAAATAAGAAAACAAAGGGAAAACCAGATTTTTCCCCAGATATTTATCCAACAGATGGTTACAATTCAGCCAAAACCCTTTGTGACAACAAGGGCCCCACAGACTCCAACTGATAAAAACACTACAACATTTTAATTATCAGAGTATTTTTCTTTGCCTTGGGTAGAAATTCAAATATTTAGTGTCTCTCTTCCATCCTTTCAAATCCTTAATTTTTTGAGCATGAGGCTTTCCAGAACTCCTTGTTAGACCTCAGCAGGCCAGATGGCAAACAGGAGCAGTGGGAGGAGGAGGAGGATCCTGTCCAGATCCATGTTCTGAGCAGAGACTTTCTGTGCTTTAACCCAGCCTGTGCTTTAAGCCAGGCCAGTGTTTTGCACAGCTGGGGAGTACCCCAGGAAGGTCATTTTCAACACAACTCCCAACCAAGAGAAAGATGAATGGCAGCAGCAATTCTTTAAGTTTTCCTTTTAAGCCAAATTTCAGCTTCCTGAAGGAATTTTATTGTTCTCTTTTGTATCCATTCCAAACGTTTCAACTTGCTTGAAGCAGTGTAAAAAAAAAATCCCAACAACCTGGCTGAGATTAATTAGTGGAGGTCTAATTTATGAGACATGACCTAATCTTTTCCTTCTAACTAGCGCTGCTGTGCCATGAAACTTTGGGGGTTTCTAAAAACACCCAATAAAACAATGCTGTGTAATTTATGGGTAGAAGTTTGTGGTTTTTCTGCAGGTCTGATATTTTAACCCTCCCCTCTTTGCCCTGCACATTTTGCTGTTCAACACCACTGTACTTGTTTCCTGGAGTACTGAGCCAGTTTCTCCCAACAGACAGGAAGATGTGATCCAGCATCCACCCTTCCACGTATTTCCCTATTTTCAACGAGTTTTGCGCTTGCTTCCCTAAATTAATTCCACAAATCATTAATTTCCCAATGAACAGGTATGCAGGAAGGAAGGAGCAAACTCAGTGGTGTTTAATCAGCAGGGAAATTTTGTGATTTAGGTAGTAACTTGATAAGCAAAAACAAGCCTAAAAATCAACACTTCTTCCTGGCTTATTTTATTAATGATTTAAAGCTAGACATTTAAAACTAATTCCTGTTTGTCCACTTGGGTGTGATGACACTTGGGTTCTGAGAAACCATTATAAGGGATTAGACTTCTGTGGAAAGAAGAGATTAAAAACCAGAAATGCTTTTAGCACATCTGCACATCTCTTCCCCCTGTCAAATTCAAACAAACCAAACCAACCCAAACTGTTCCAATACACAAAAGTTACTGCTTTGCTCAGGAGATGTTCGGCAACGTTGACGGTTGAAAACAATAATGATTATATAATAAAATCTGTTCAGCAACAGAAGAAAGCAAGAAATGGCAACAGAGCAAACCCCACAGTCAGGGGAAATCCCAGCAGGAGCACATGATGCTCGATGCTTACGACATCCCTGGCTGCAGGAGCCAGCGGAAAATTTCAGTCAACATTTCAGCACAGGAAGGAAGAGGAGGCCCCTTGGACGTGACATCAGGAAAGGCTCTGAAGGACCCTGATGTGCAAAGAAAGCCAGGGCCAGAAGCAGCAGCACAGGGAACAGCTGGGCTTGGCCCAGGGGAAGGGAGAGGTCACTGAAACAGAGCTATTGGAATTCCAGCGTGAGAATCACCGCTTAGGTGGGATCTCAGAGCCCACCCAGCCCCAGGCTGCTCCCAGCCCCAGTGTCCAACCTGGCCTTGGGCACTGCCAGGGATGCAGGGGCTCCACAGCTGCTCTGGGAATTCCATCCCAGCCCCTGCCCACCCTGCCAGGGAACAATTCCTCATTCCCAATGTCCCATCCAGCCCTGCCCTCTGGCAGTCTAAAACCACTGTGCCATGTCCTGTCACTGCCTGCCTGTACAAACAGTCCCTCTGCCCTCCTTTGCAATGCTTCGCAATCCTTCCTCTTCCAGCAACAGGTTTTGGGCAATAGCTGTTTTTTGCTGTGTAAGGACAAAAGACAGGGCACAAGCTCCTGCCCTGCGAGCCAAAACCCCCATCCTGCCATTCCACCTCTCATTTCCTCATTTATCCTTTAGGCTCTGCCAGACTGTGATTTTCAAGCCAAACAATGGGAATCCAAAGCTGTTTCACCCACAGTGGCTGCAACCGCTGCAATTCACCGGGAATGGCTGGGACTGGTGTGGAGGAGAGGGACAGTCCTCAGGGGAATGGGGACAGGAGCCAGGGAATGGCAGCCAGAGGGCAGGGCTGGCTGGGATCTTGGCAATGAGGAATTGTTCCCTGGCAGGGTGGGCAGGCCCTGGCACAGGGTGCCCAGAGCAGCTGGGGCTGCCCCTGCATCCCTGGCAGTGCCCAAGGCCAGGCTGGGCACTGGGGACAGTGGGAGGTATCCCTGCCGTGGCAGGGGTGGCACTGGGTGGGCTCTGAGGTCCTTCCCAACCCAAACCCTGCTGTGATATCATGACAGCCCAGCAAACACGACACACCCTCACCGACACCGTTATCCTGCGCCGCATCCCCGCAGAGCTCCGGGACCGCAGCGGGACCCGCTCCCCGCTCCCCCCTCGGCCCCAGAGAGGGGCCCCGCACCGGCCCCGCTCCCTGAGAGCCCCGGGACCCACCTGCGCAGGGCAGCGGGGCCAGCAGCAGGGGCAGCACGGCCGCCAGCCAGCGCCCGCCCGGCACCCACAGCCGCCGCCGCTCCGCCGTCCCTCTACCCCACGGCTCCTCCGTCCATCCATCCCCGGGCTCCTCCGGCTCCTCCGTCCATCCCTCCCCGGGCTCCGCTACCCCTCCAGCCCCGGGCTCCGCCATCCAGGGCAGCGCTGCAGGAAGCGCCGGCGGCGGCGCCTGCGCGGAGCGGCCCGGCCGCTGTGAGGGCGCTGGAGGTTGTGTGAGGGAAGTCAGGGCCGTGAGGGGCGGTCAGGGCTGTGTGAGGGGCGGTGTCGGGGCTGCGTGAGGGCGGTGTCGGGGCTGTGTGAGGGCGGTGTCGGGGCTGTGTGAGGGCGGTGTCGGGGCTGTGTGAGGGGCGGTCAGGGCTGTGTGAGGGGCGGTGTCGGGGCTGTGTGAGGGCGGTGTCGGGGCTGTGTGAGGGCGGTGTCGGGGCTGTGTGAGGGCGGTCCGAGTTGTGTCGGGGCTGTGAGGGGCGATCAGGGATGTGTGAGGGGCGGTGTCGGAGCTTTGTCAGGGCAGTGTGAGGGCGGTCCGAGCTGTATCGAGGCTTTGTCAGGGCAGTCAGGGCTGTGGGGAGCGGTCAGGGCTGTGAGGGGCAGTCGGGGCTTTGTCAGGTCTGTGTCGGGTTGGTGTCGCGGCACTGTCGGGGCTGTGTGAAGGCGTTCTGAGGGCGCTCAGGCCGCTCTGAGGGCGGTGTCGGGACCCGCCGGCCCTCGCGGTGCCGCCCCAGGTCCTGGCCGGTATCACAAAGTGACAGCGCGGACCCAGCAGGGGACACACGGCGATCACCGCCCTGCACGGCCCTTGGAACAAACCCAGAGCCACGGAGCTGCTCCAGGGAGAGCTCAGAGCCCCTGGCAGGGCCTGCAGGGGCTCCAGGAGAGCTGCAGAGGGACTGGGGACAAGGCCTGCAGGGACAGCACCCAGGGAATGGCTGCCAGTGCCAGAGGGCAGGGCTGGCTGGGATCTTGGCAATGAGGAATTGTTCCCTGGCAGGGTGGGCAGGCCCTGGCACAGGGTGCCCAGAGCAGCTGGGGCTGCCCCTGCATCCCTGGCACTGCCCAAGGCCAGGCTGGGCACTGGTGACAGTTGGAGGTGTCCCTGCCATGCCAGGGGTGGCACTGGGTGGGCTATGAGGTCCCTCCCAGCCCAAACTCTTCCATGATTCTGTGATTGTCTGGGGAGGAAGGAATCTCTCTTTAGCTGCAGTTTGTCCATTTCTCAAATGTGGTGAGCATTAAATGCAGTGTGAGTATTACAGCCCCTGAATTGGGGCTTGGGCTCAGCTCCCTTTTGCCAGCCACAAGTTCTGACCACAAGATTAGAGAGCTCCTCTTCTCTTTTTTTGTTTCATATTTTCCATGGGCCTGCCCAGCTGCAGGCTTGGGGAGGTAAAGTCAGGTGTTCACCTTTCACTTCCCACCCCTCAAACACAGACTCGTCAGTGGGCAGACCAATGGTTTCAGAGAGGAGGATTTGAAACTCTGGTGGGCAAAGGTCTGTGCCCTCAACGTCCTGGCTGTTATAATCGGGACAGGCTTGGCTTCTTAGGGAGAACACAGACTGACTTTTGGATAAAAATCTTCCTCACTGCTGCTGCTGCCTGTTGTGCCATGGGGTGCTGCACGTCTGTTGATCTCAGATCCCAGAATCCTGGAATCCCAGGATGGGTGAGGTTGGGAGGGACCACAGAGGGTCCCTGGTGCCGCCTCCCTGCTCCAGCAGGGCCATCCCAGAGCAGAGGGCACAGGGTGGGCCCAGGTGGCTCTGGAATATTCCAGGGAGGAGACTCCAGCCCCTCTCTGGGCTCTGCTCCAGCTCGGTCCCTGCCCAGGGCAGAAGTTGTGCCTCCTGTGCAGGGGAATTGCTGGGCTCAGGCCCTGCCCGTGGCTCTGGGGCCATTGCTGGGCCTGGAGCAGAGCCTGGGCCTGCTCTGACCTCTGCACACAGGGACAGACACAGGGACAGACAGAGGGACAGACAGAGGGACAGCGACAGGGACAGACACAGGGACAGACACAGGGACAGACAGGGCTGAGGCCCCTCTCTCTCCCTGGGGCTCCTCTCCAGGCTGAGCAGCCCCAGCTCCCCCAGGCTCTCCTGGGCACGGGGAGGCTCCAGGCCCCGGGGATTGCTGGGTCTGTAGAGATCAATGCAGGCTCAGGCAGTGTGTGAGGGCATGGCTGAGGCACTGCTGGGCCTGTAGAGATCAATGCAGGCTCTGGCAGTGTGTGAGGGCATGGCTGAGGCACTGCTGGGCCTGTAGAGATCAATGCAGGCTCGGGCAGTGTGTGAGGGCATGGCTGAGGCACTGCTGGGCCTGTAGAGATCAATGCAGGCTCGGGCAGTGTAGGCAGTGCTGGGCCTGAGGCAGGCTCAGCCTGTGAGGGTTGTTGTCACCTCCTGCCCCAAGAGCTGATAAGGAAACCTGATTTTGGCATTTATTTATGTAACCACACCTCAGGGTCGCCATTTCGAACCGAAACTGCTGAACCAGTCTGGCACTGCTAGAAACATTTGATAACCTATAAATATTTACAGTTTGTCTTCTGCTGAGTTTGAATAGAGCTTCCTCAGCGATGTCATAGAAGAAAGGAGCAGAAGCTGGTGCTGCCCAGGCTGTGAGGAGAGCAGTGCTATCTGCAGAGCACAGGCAGCCGGGGGGGACACTTTGTGTCCCTGTGGCCATTGATGTCTGTCCCAAACCTCTCCTGTGACAGAGGAAACGAGGCCTGCTGGAGTCTGGGCTCTGCTGGGTTTATTTCTGTTGGCTGACAGACAAAGGAGACATAATTTGGTGGTTTCTTCTCATGTCAGCTCTGGAACAGGATGAAAGGGGCAAATACAGCATTTCATCTTGTGTGAAAAGTGGAGGAACAGCGGTCCAGGAAGGAAGGACCTCAGGGAGCCCAAGGAGGGATCACATCTATCTGCCCTTCCCAAGGGATATTTGTAATATCCCCCTTCTCAGGCAATATCACCTGGGGGGTTTTTTGTTTGTTTGATCATTAGAAAACTTTCCTTGTCTCTGTTTTATGGCAGTCCCGTAACTGCCTCCAGCTCCCTCAGGGACACAGGTGATTCATCCCCTGCCCTCAGAAGCCTTTCCCATTTTTAACACTGTCATTACTCTGCCATCAGACCTCATCTCCCCAGACCACATAACAACATCTCCTCTCTGTTCCTTGTCCTCCTCCTGACCCCCCAGCCCTGCTCACAGCTCTGCACAAGGGCTCAGCAGTGCTGAGGAGCAGGCAGGATGATCCTTGGGGTCAGGCATTTGGAATGATTGCCCCAGGGAGGTTTTGGAGTCACTGTCTGCGGGAGTGTCCCAGAGGTGTCCAGATGTGGCCTTGGGGACAGGGTTTGGGGTGATGCTGGTGCTGGGGTGGAACTGGGTGATCCCAAAGGGCTCTTCCAGCCTTGATGATCCTGGGATTAGGTTTGGAAGGACAGAAGTGTCCTAGGTGGCAACGACCAGGCTGAAAGAGTGAGGAAAGCCCAGCATAAACCTCTGGTTACAGCCTGTGGTGCCTTCCAAATGTGTGATTTTGAACACATCTGTAAGTTCCATCTTCATGGAGAGTATTCAGAATCCCAGACTGGTTTGGGTTGGGAGGACCCCAAATCCCACCCAGTGCCACCCCTGCCATGGGCAGGGACACCTCCCACTGTCCCCAGTGCCCAGCCTGGCCTTGGGCACTGCCAGGGATCCAGGGATGGAATTCCATGCCAGCCCTGCCCACCCTGCCAGGGAACAATTCCTCATTGCCAAGATCCCAGCCAGCCCTGCCCTCTGGCACTGGCAGCCATTCCCTGGGTGCTGTCCCTGCAGGCCTTGTCCCCAGTCCCTCTGCAGCTCTCCTGGAGCCCCTGCAGGCCCTGCCAGGGGCTCTGAGCTCTCCCTGGAGCTGCTCCTGTCCAGGCTGGAATTTCACAGAGATCAGTGAGCTCTGCCCTGTTCAGGGGAGTTCCAGAGCCTGGTTCCACCCCTGGGCCAGCAGGGCTGAGAACCCAACCCAGTGCAACCCCTCTTGTCAGGACACTGACCCGGGGGAGAACCAGATCCCTCCCTGAGGAGCTCTAACGTGGCTTCAGAAGCTGCCACAGAGCCAGAGGGGCAGAGAGGAGGGGGTGGAAGTTAGAGAGCAGAGTTGAGTGGCTGCTGGCAGAGCTGATGGGGAAATGGAAGAACTGCAAGTTGTTCACCAGGTTCCTTGGTGTTGTTGTTCTATTTCTAGAGTCCCATAATGCTGTTATCAGATTTCTAGAGCCCATACCTCCTTGGTGCATTCTCATGGCTGCAGATCTTCACAGCACATACTCCTTCTGCATGCTGTTCCTAGTTCAGGGCTCCTCCAAGGCTCTCCCTGACTGGCCAACCCGTCCCCTTTTATCCCAGTTATCTCCATTGGTCACAGCTGCAGCCCAGTTAAGGACATGGCAGCTGCAGCCCATCAAGGACAACGGGGACCTCCCGGGGCAAAGCCTCTACACAGATATTCAGGTACAATCCTTCTATTTTGCTAGGACTCAAGGGCCACCTCTACTGTCCCTTGGTGCTTTCTGCAGTGGGGAGCCCTGGGGTTGGTGATGCTGGAGCGAGGGTTTCCTCTCTCAGGCTTCCCCAGGGCTTCTCTCCTGTCTCTGTGATGCCATCATCATCATCATCACATGCCCTCAGTGTCTGCAGTGATGGCTTGAGGGACTGCACAATGAGCTTCAGGAACTCCAGTCCCTAAGGAAGGGATATTTCCAGTACGTTGCTCACAGGTGGCCCAAAGCCTGTGGATTATTCACAGCTCTTCTGTAAAGCTGCTCTCTGCAGCCCTGCTGGTCACAGCAGCACCATCTCAGGGGAAGAGCCTTGCTCTGCATGCCACTGATTCAATAACAATGTTCTAGGGTGATGGATCCTAGAAAATGACATTTTGCCAGGTGATAATGGATCTCTCCCAATCTGCCTCAGAAAAAAAAAAAAAGGCACGAAGCGTTTCTGGTTAAGAATCAATTGAAAAGCTTTTCTAGAGCTTGGTATGGATTTTTGTGAAAGCCACTCTGGCTCTGCTGTTCAGTGGGACTCGTTCTGGACTGGGGGGGACCTGCTGGACAGGGAAGACCCCGAAGTTCCCAACAGGAGAGATGAAAATGTGCAGCTGGGGGTGCCTGACCCTGATGGTGTCCCTGACCCCCTGGGTGCTCCTGGGTTCCTCTTTCTCCCTCCACTCCCGTGACTGGAATTCTCTGAACTGTTCCTTTCTGCCTTCCCTCATTGCCCTCTCCTGGAATCTGTTTTGCTGACCACAAGCTCAGACTCTTCTCCTTCAGTTTTCCCCACTTCCCTATTCCTTAATCAATCCATTTTTCTTTGCATTTCAGGTCTGAAATCCTTTCCCAAGAGCTCCCAGGCCTTCAAGGGCTCTGTTTTCTCTCTGGCTTTGCCAGAACATGCTGTACCAGGGTAAGCAGCCTCCAGCATCCCTCTGTACTTCCAGTTTATGTACTTCCAGCACATGGTCAAAGTTCACCTGATTTATTGACTTGTTGTCACTGTAATGTTCACAAGCTCAGCTCAAGATGAACTCTCCTGTGAATTACTGCTTCCCTCTAAAATTATTGCTCCTCATCTAAATTATTTCTGTCCTGTGGGGCCACCCAGCCCATGTGGGGACAGGCAGAGGGGACAGGCAGATGCTGTCCCTTGTCCCCAGGCCTGGCTCATGCTGTGACTCTGAGGGGAGCTGTGGCACAGGAAGAGGCCTCTCACCTACAAAAGCTT
Source organism: Molothrus ater (assembly GCF_012460135.2). NCBI lineage: Eukaryota > Metazoa > Chordata > Aves > Passeriformes > Icteridae > Molothrus > Molothrus ater. Next base: position 722,134 of record NC_050479.2, on the reverse strand, counting down.
TCCTGGGTGTGGGGCAGGAAGATTTCTGCAGCAAGCCAAAGTGCATGTCAGCCTGAAAAACACATCTGGGTTGATTTTAGCAGCCCCTAAATCCTGGAAGTGTCCAAGGCTGTGGGGCAGGGGCTGCTCCCAGCCCCATCCAGCCTGGCCTTGGGCACTGCCCGGGATCCAGGGGCAGCCCAGCTGCTCTGGGCACCCTGTGCCATGATGTCCCTGCAGACACTGGGATATCCCTGTTCTGCCCTGGTGTGCCTCAGCAGTGAGCCTGCACTGCATTGGCACAGCCTTATCTCTGCCTTATCAGCCCTCAGCAGAGCCTTGGAGCACCATGGATTCCAGCCCTGACAGGAACTCACTGTCCTGTGCAAAGCAGCTGCTGGAGAGGGGAAAGCAGCTCCAGCAGCACTGAGGGAGGGGCAGGGACCTCCAGCCCCCCTCAGCTCCATGTGCACTGGGCATTTTGCCACTCTAAAAGCCAAAATAAAATGGGAAAAAAGAGGGAAAAAGCAAATACAGAAAGAAGCTGTGGGAGGAGGGACAGGGAACACACAGGGAGCTGGACTGGTTCCTTGGAGTGGTGATCCAGACACAGGAACAGCATTCCCAGAGCAGCCTTGGGGAGAGGTGCAGAAAGACACCAATGAAACAAAATCTCTTGGGAAAAAATCAATTCAATAAATTTCATATTCCTTATGAAAGCAGAATGTGACCAAAATTAAAAGTGCAGAAAAACCAGGTACAGATTCCACAGAATCCCAGAACCCCCAAATCCCTGGGGCTGGCCCAGCCCTGCCAGCCCCTGCAGTGCCAGCTGTGCCCCATGGGCACCTTGTCCCCAGCCCAGAGCACTCAGTGCCACCTGCAGGGGACACCTGCAGGGCTGGGCACTGCAAAGCTCCCTGGGCAGCCCCTGCCAAGGCCTGAGCTCCCTTTCCATGGGCAAATTGCTGCTGCTGTCCAAGCTGAGCCTGCCCTGGCCCAGCCTGAGGCCGTTCCCTCTGCTCCTGTCCCTGTTCCCTGGGAGCAGAGCCCGACCCCCCCGGCTGTGCCCTCCTGGCAGGGACTTGGGGACACTGAGGGTCCCCTGAGCCTCCTCTGAAGGGAGCTGGGAGATGAAAACTGATGGAATCAATTCCTGATTTCTTCCTGCAACCACTCCCAAAAAGTTGATATTTACCCATCAATAACAAACACCAGCCCCAGGACCGTGCAATTCCCACATCAGGGGGAGACACAACTTCACTCCTGGAAGGTTCCTTTGGTGACAGAATTTAATTTCTCACTCTGACGTTGGTGCAGTGGCACAAACCCAGTCCATGCCCTGTGCCAAGGTCCCACTTCTGCCCCAGTGCTGGGTCCAGCCTTTCCCCACCTGTGCACTGAGGCTGGCTTTGGAGCAGGGAGTCACAGCTCCCTGGATTTTAAAATTAAGCATACACATCAGCAGATAATTCAAATGAACCTCATTTAACTCCCACTTCAGCTGCCAAGTTTCCCACAGACATCAGTTCACCCCACCCTAAAAACTTCACAACTTTGCATCAGGGAAGAATAAATTCCATAGAAAGATGATGCCAATGGGGATATCCTTAAAAACACATCATTTCTCATTAAAAAAAAAATAAACCCCATCTTTTCTTAAAAATAAACCAGGTCTTTCCTTACAAAATACTAATTCCTTTTATAAACATTTTGATTCGTTTTTGCAATAAATAGTTCATCAAAGTTAAATTAATTAGTATTATATATAAATATGACATTTCCTTTTTAGTGTCATAATCAGTGCCAGAATTGCTACAACTGCTCAGGGAGCCACAACCAGCAGTGGCAAAAGTTATGGATCATTTAATTCCTCATTTAGAGCCAAGTTTCTTATACTTAAAAAAATAAAATAGTTCTGTCAAAAGTCTGTGACCCCATGTTTGTCTGTGGCTTTTTTCTGCTGGAAAACAGCAATGAGACAAACCCCAAAGTCCATTTGCTTCTCCTTTTCCAAGGGAGAACGAGGAGGATCTTTGGGCTTTCCTGAGGCTGCTCCCACTCCTGAGTCAGTCTCCTTGTGCAGGGTCCTGAGGGAGCTCTGGTGTCCTGCTGGCCCCATCCCCAGCCCCTCCAGGGAGGGTTTGGGATTGCTCTGCAATCACTGTCAGCTTGTCACAAACCAGGAGCTCTTCTCGGGGAGGGAAAGGCTGTGGAGCACCAGGAGGTTTGCTCAGAAACTGGGAAACAAAGAGGAAGTGAAGATTAGGTGTCTGCAGCTGCCCCGTCCTGTTTGCTCGGGAGCACTGGGGTTATCAAACACACTGGGGTAATTAAACAACAAACACTGGGATTGTTCTGCACACACCAAGCGGCTTTCTCAGCCCTTACAAGTCCCACAGGGCCAACAGTGTCACATCCTCCCTAAAATCCCGTTCCAGGCTTGGGAGCAAGATGGAAGTGCCTCTCAAGAATAACCCCAGGGCTCGGAGTCTTTCTGGGACAGAAACTTGAAAAAAATCCAAGTTTTGATTGGGAACAAACACCAAATGGTAACTGGGCTGTAGGGGAAGAGAGATTTGCTGAGAACCCTCCCCTCTGGCCATTCCCTGGCTCCTGTTCCTCCAGCCTTGTCCCCAGTCCCTGTCCAGCTCTCCTGGAGCCCCTTCAGGCCCTGCAAGGCCACCACGAGGCCACCCCAGAGCCTTTCCTTCCCCAGGCTGAGCAATCCCAGCTCTCCCAGCCTTTCCTCAGAGCTGCTCCATCCCTCTGCTCACCCCCAGACAAAACAATTCTGAACTGAATCTGGAATGAGAAACCAGCTGCTGTCAGGAGTGCTGGGCACTGCAGGTACAGAGATCAGCACAAATACCCTCACTGGCAGACCCTTTACCACCAAACTGGGATTGGGAATGTTGTGGCCCAAACCTGCAACTGAAACATCCCCTAGTGAAAGCACTGCCTTGGCCAAAGCACATTCTGGGGAGGCACAGCTGCCCTCTGATTCCTGGGATGGCACCAGCCCAGAGCTCTCCCTGTCCTTAGAGGCACCTGCAGCAAAGGAACCTCGAGCACTCCTGTGTGGATCTGGTGCTGCTGAGCTCCGGGGATGCAGGGACAGCACCCAGGGAATGGCTGCCAGTGCCAGAGGGCAGGGCTGGGTGGGATCTTGGCAATGAGGAATTGTTCCCTGGCAGGGTGGGCAGGCCCTGGCACAGGGTGCCCAGAGCAGCTGGGGCTGCCCCTGCATCCCTGGCAGTGCCCAAGGCCAGGCTGGGCACTGGGGACAGTGGGAGGTGTCCCTGCCATGGCACGGGTGGCACTGGGTGGGATTTGAGGTTCCTCCCATCCCAACCCAGTTGGGATTCTGGGATTCCATGACACTCCTGGTGCTGAGCACGTGTTCAGGAGCAGGAGCCAAAGTCAGCTGCAAACCTGGGGGTGCTGAGCTCTGAGTGAGTGAGAATGAAAGCCCCAGAGGAGCTGCAGGGACTCAGGAGAGCACAGGAGGGACAGGGGTATTTTGTACATCCTTGTTTCTGGGAAGGGACCCTGCTGCAGCCTCTGTCCTCTGCTGTGTGACAGGGGCAGTGGGTCCCCATCAGCACTGGCTGCTGGCACTGCTCTCCTTTTAGCTGGAATTTTCAGACTCCATAGAATCACAGATTCCCACAATGGGTTGGGTTGGACGGAACCCCAAAGCTCTTCCCATGGCCAGGGACACCTTCCACAGCCCAGGCTGCTCTGGTACAGCTGATCCAGCCCAGGTTCCTTCCTCAGACACTTTCCTGAAGTTTAAACTTGTGATTACACTCCTGACAGAACTTTGCTGCAGGAGAAAAAAGGAGCTGGTTTAAGTCTAAAAGGAGGCAGGAGAGACAGAGATTTCTGTTGTTCATTGGCCAAATGAGGAACTGAAGTTGACACCTGGTACTCTCTCACTTCAAAATCAACAAACCCATCCTGTTTCTGAGCCATAAAAAGCTGGTGATTACAAATTACAGACCACTGACTATCAGGTGCCAGTGAAAGGAAGCAAAATAAAAGAAGCTCTAAATGTTTTGGCACTGAGAGCCTTAAAAAAAACAAGTGGCTCTGCTGGAAAGGCTGATTTTCACATGTTAGGCAGGAAACAAACCTCTTTCAAGTGTTCTGGGAAAATGTAGGAAGGGCAGAAAACATGTTTGATGAGTCTGTACACATAAAAACTGAAGAAGAAACAAACGGTGACAGCTGTGCCCACGACCAGCATGGACCCCACCAGAACAGTCACAATGATCCACACAGGGGTTACACCTGCCAGAGACAAGGAAAAAAACCAATTAAAACTGTCATTATTCACTGCTGAGTGATTATTTTCATATCATCACTTTCTCCATGGAATGCCCCTGGGTCCCTGCAGTGCCCCAGGCCAGGCTGGGCACTGGGGCTGGAGCAGCCTGGCACAGTGGGAGCTGCCCCTGCCATGGCTGGGGTGGCACTGCTGGGCTCTGAGGTCCCTCCCAGCCATCCCAGGGTGGTTCCAGCATCCCCAGCAGCTCCCAGGTTACCATTGTGGGTTGTCTGCTCACAGAGCTCCCTGCTCAGCTGCCCTGTCTTGTTCCACTCGGGAATCAGCGCCTGCACTCGGACACAGTAAACTGTCCATGGCTCCAGCTGGGCCAGGATCTCTGAGCTGTGCCTGGTGTCCACCTGAGCTGCCTGCAAACACACAAACACACCAAAGGGAAGCTGGGGGAGCAGCTAAGGAACAACCAAGGAATTGCAATTACAATTAAATTACAACTGGTCTGAATTCCAATTACAATTACAATTACTTACTGTACAGCCATCCACACCACTGCCCTTTGGGCTCTTTCCAGCAGCACTAACAAAGTTTCAGACTAATGAGGGATGATAAATGAGATCTGGTGGCAGCCAGAAACTGTCACCCAACCAAATGAGATCAGCTAGGAGCACAGCTACACACAAACAGCATCCAGCTGCAGAGAGAGCAAGTGGGGTGGAGCAACAGCACAAGAGGAAAAGGCCTCAGGTTGTGCCAGGGGAGTTTTAGATTAGGAAACATCTTTAAACATTTTTAAAACTCCAGGGGAGTTTTAGATTAGGGACATTAGGAAAAATTCCTTCACTGAAAAAGCTGTTGAGGCCTGGAATAGGCTGCCCAGAGAAATGGTGCAGCCCCCACCCCTGGAAGTGTTAAAAATGTGTAGATGTGGCACTTGGGGACATGGGGTAGTGGTGAACACGGGCTGCTGGGTTAATGGCTGGAACTGAGGGCTCTTCCAGCCTTCCCAACTCTGTGATTCTGTGATCTGTCATCTAGGCAAAACAAAAAAAAAAGAGAAAGAAAGAAAGATAGGAAATATTCCTGGGAGCTGTGAGGAGGCGGAGCAGATGAATTTGCTGCTCAGGATCAGTTATGTCCCTGTAACTGCAGAGCATCCCTCAACAGCAACAGGAGACTCTCCAGGCAGCTTTCAATCCTGGAGCAAGCACCCAGCTCACAAATAACCTGTGCAGCTCCCCGGGCCCTGCCTGTGCCTCTGGGATCCCTGGGCAATGTCCCAGACTGCACCTGGAAGTGCTGCAGGCACAGACTCCAGGTGCAGTGCTGTTCCTCTGGTGAATGCACTGAGGGCATCCCAGGGGCAGGAACACCTCATTCCTCAGGAGCCTGGGAGTGGAAACCAGGCTGCTGGGTGGGAAATGAGGGCCCCTGATTTCTGGAACTGAATGGCAAAGCACTGTGAAGGTAACAGATACAAATCAGAGTTACACCTGCTGGAGTCCATTCTATAAAACTGCACTGATGGAAAAGCACTCATTAACTGGGACTGGCTGCTGGTCAGAGGCTTCCTGTGTGCCTGAAACAGAGGCCAAAATGCTCTAATTAACACATTATTAATGATCTTTCTCCATGCGCTGTGTATGGAGGAGCAGAACTGCCTGTGGAAGAGGCTGGCCCTGAGAGGGAGAAAGGGAACTGCAGTGGATACAAACTGCAGAGCTGCAGGTGGCCACAGGGAATGAAAGCCTTCCCCATTTTAGACATCTTTGGGGGTAAAAAACCCAAAGTCCCACTGAGAGGGAAAAAACACAGAGTTATTGATAATTATGGAAAGAGAAAATTCTGTCCATGCTGCTGTGTAAGTACACAGCTCCTGACTTACTCTGAGTCCCAGCTGTGGTGAACAGACTCAATTAACTGTAATTAGGAGAGATCCATTTTTACTCTTAGAATCACAGAATCCCACACTGGGATGGGTTGGAGGAACCTCAAATCCCACCCAGTGCCACCCGTGCCATGGCAGGGACACCTCCCACTGTCCCCAGTGCCCAGCCTGGCCTTGGGCACTGCCAGGGATGCAGGGGCAGCCCCAGCTGCTCTGGGCACCCTGTGCCAGGGCCTGCCCACCCTGCCAGGGAACAATTCCTCATTGCCAAGATCCCACCCAGCCCTGCCCTCTGGCACTGGCAGCCATTCCCTGGGTGCTGTCCCTGCAGGCCTTGTCCCCAGTCCCTCTGCAGCTCTCCTGGAGCCCCTGCAGGCCCTGCCAGGGGCTCTGAGCTCTCCCTGCAGCTTCTCCTCTCCAGGTGAGCGCCCCCAGCTCTCCCAGCCTGGCTCCAGAGCCCTGTAACCCGTGCCAGACCCTCCAGGAGCTCCCAGGACATTCCCAGGACGGCGTTTCCCAGGAGAAGCACAGGTGGGGCTCAGGGAGTCACCATACCCAGGAGGCAGAGGCCGGGTCTGTGTCCCTGCTGCCCTTCCTCCAGTAGAGGATCCTGTAGCTCCAGGAGCCGTAGTAGAGCCGCAGGGGCCACCGCTCCTGGCCGTGCTCCGCAAAGGGCCCCGAGAGATCCACGTGCAGCGCCCCCTGCTCCGAGCGCAGCCGCACCTCGGGGGCACCGATGGAGGCTGGGGAGAGACGGGAGAGAGGAGGAGAGGAGAGGAGAGGAGAGGAGAGGAGAGGAGAGGAGAGGAGAGGAGAGGAGAGGAGAGGAGAGGAGAGGAGAGGAGAGGAGAGGAGAGGAGAGGAGAGGAGAGGAGAGGAGAGGAGAGGAGAGGAGAGGAGAGGAGAGGAGAGGAGAGGAGAGGAGAGGAGAGGAGAGGAGAGGAGAGGAGAGGAGAGGAGAGGAGAGGAGAGGAGAGGAGAGGAGAGGAGAGGAGAGGAGAGGAGAGGAGAGGAGAGGAGAGGAGAGGAGAGGAGAGGAGAGGAGAGGAGAGGAGAGGAGAGGAGAGGAGAGGAGAGGAGAGGAGAGGAGAGGAGAGGAGAGGGATCCATGGTAAATATGGTAACAGAGAGGAAAAAAAAGGAGGAAAAGGAGAAAGAGAGAAAGAGAGAAAAAAGAAAAGAAAAGAAAAGAAAAGAAAAGAAAAGAAAAGAAAAGAAAAGAAAAGAAAAGAAAAGAAAAGAAAAGAAAAGAAAAGAAAAGAAAAGAAAAGAAAAGAAAAGAAAAGAAAAGAAAAGAAAAGAAAAGAAAAGAAAAGGAAAAGAAAAGAAAAGAGAAAAGGAGAGAGAAGAAGAGAGAGAGAAAAAGAGAAAGAGAGAAGGAAAGAAAGAGAGGGAGAGAAAGAGAAAGACAGAGAGGAAGAGAGAAAGAAAGAGGGAAAGAAGGAAGAGAAGAGAAGAGAAGAGAAGAGAAGAGAAGAGAAGAGAAGAGAAGAGAAGAGAAGAGAAGAGAAGAGAAGAGAAGAGAAGAGAAGAGAAGAGAAGAGAAGAGAAGAGAAGAGAAGAGAAGAGAAGAGAAGGAATTCAGCTTCAGCTGGGCATTTTCACACAGCCCAAAAGTCACCTTTTGAATCATGCATTAGAAAGAAGCCATTTCTTTTTCCTGGCTCAGGCATTAGTTAATGCTTTCCTCCCAGAAGTGCTCTGGAAATCGATTTTGTTTTTGCAGCAAACAGCAGGTACCAGTGCAAGCCCCATTCCCACAGCCTCTACATGAACTCAGTTCCCCTTTGCCAGCTGTGGTGACTCCAGGAGAGGAAGGACCATTTCCATGGCTATCACTCACTTCTCCTTCTGGGCCAAACTGCCACAACATCTGTCTGTCCTGAGCACACCCTCCAGAAAAGTGATTTTTGGGGGGTTGTGTGGGTTTTGATCACGATCAGCTTGAAAATGAAAACATTTGAATTATTTCTGCCTTGTGCAATCAAGATTCCTTGGCTGAAAATTAACCTTTCTCTTTGAGAGTGGGGTTTTTTTGAAGTAAGATAAAATAGAAATTAAACTTTTTGTCTGGCAAAGCAATAAATAAGGAAGTAACTGAATTTATTTAGATACACAGGAAGTCTGGCTCCTTAAAGACAACTTCTCCCTGTCTGGAAAATAGAAATGTGGTTTATTTTAAAATAAATATATGCTTTGTTTGAAAATCTCCTCCAAAGAGGTGATCAATACTATGACAGTGAACTTTGCTTTCTGCCAGTGTTACAACTAAGATTTTAAAGTTCAAGGTAATTAAATGTCTTTATTTATGCAATTAATGATAAAATGTAATTAAATTATAAAATAGAAAATAGAAATGTTCCTTATTTTAAGAGAAAATGATGCTTGCTTTGAAAATCTCCTCCAAAGAGGTGATCAATACTATGACAGTGAACCTACTCTGCTTTCTGGTAGTGTTGCAACTAAGATTTTACAGTTCAATGTAATTAAATGTATTTAATTATGTAATTAATGATGAAATAGAAAATAGAATTGTGCCTTATTTTAAGAGAAATGATGCTTTGTTGAAAATCTCCTCCAAAGAGGTGATCAATACTTACAACAGTGAACTTTGCTTCTGCCAGTGTCACAACTAAGATTTTACAGTTCAATGTAGTTAAATGTATTTAATCACAGTTCAATGTAATTAAATGTATTTAGTCATGTAACTAATGATAAAATAGAAAATAGAAATGTTCCTTATTTTAAAAGAAAGTGATGCTTTGTTTGAAAATCTCCTCCAAAGAGGTGATCAATGACAGTGAACTTACTCTGCTTTCTGCCAGTGTTACAAATAAGATTTTATAGTTCAGTGTTGTTGGAACCCTGGCTGCTGAGAATTCCAGACTTTCTGTGCTGCCAGGCACTGACCCCCAGAGAACACTGCACTGACCTGAGGCCATGGAGAAGCTTCCAGAATGGAATGGCAGAACTGGGATTGTGGGGGTGGAGTTTGAATAGAAGTGTGTGATATCACAGGGTGGGAAACTCAGAGTTTAAGGGTTTAGAATACAGGAATAGAGAGAAAGCAAGATGGAGGGTTTAGGGTGGAGGCTGCTCCTTCTTCTTCTCCATGGGTTTGGGTGGTTTTGTGTCATTGGACAGAAAAGTCTGCATTGTGGACTTTGAGTGATCAGTTATTGGGTTAAAAGTGAAAATAATTTTGGTGTCATTTCCTAATTGGGTAGTTTAGCCTTAAAAGGCCTTGTAGAGAAAGACAGTGAGCCATCTTGTACCTTGTTAGTGAAATACTGCAGAACTCACTGCTGTGAGACTGTAACACAGATAAGTAAAAAAGAACCACCTAAGCCTGAAACACCATCTCTGAGTGCCTTCAGTCCCAACCTCGGCAGAGGTACAAAAAAGCAGCCAAGAACTGGCAGCACGTGATTAAATGATAAACCACTCGTTCTCCTCGAGCTCCCTCCCAGAGCAGGCAGTACTTTTGGGAAGAACAGGGAGGGCTCACTGTCATCCATGGGCTTGAAGGGGAGGGTGACCCAGGGGGAGTGCAGCTCTCCTGCCTCGGCGCGCAGCCGCAGCGCGTAGCTGCCGTAGGGTGACAGCGAGGACACGTCACACTGGGGCAGCCTCAGCTCTGTCCCCAGCGTCTCAAAGCTGTCCCCAGGGTAGTAGATGCTGCAGGGAACAGAAACAACATGTAAGAGATGGGTAATTACAATTGGCTAAATGGCTTTAAGGCAGAAGAGCTGTTAATGCAAGCAGTTAGCACTTGGGGACATAAAAATGTACCCAGGGTGTGTAAGACTCGCACTAGGGACTTTACACCCATCTGTAAATCCATGATAAACTTAGGGAATTAAAATTACTTCTGTAAAAAAATGCCCATTTCCTGGCAGGGTCCTAGGAGTGCATTCAGCAGGCAGAGTTCAGAGAGCCAGCTATCACCCAGCCAGTGCCAGGGCAGGGCACTGCTGTCCCACTGGGACCCTCTCAGAGCTGTCCCCAGGATTTGCACACGAGGAAAAGCCAGGGAAAACAGGGATGGGAAGGGACCAGGAGCTGCTTATGGAACAGAACCACAGAGGGTGTGGGTTAGAGGGACCCTAAATCCCACCCAGAGCCACCCCTGCCATGGCAGGGACACCTCCCACTGTCCCAGGTGCTCCAGGCCCCAGTGTCCAGCCTGGCCTTGATCAATACATGATTTAATAGATGATATTTAATATATTTTATTCTTTCTGCTTTGCATCAAAAGCCTGCCCAGAAATGTACTGATCAAGGGACCATGGCTACAGAACCCAGAAAAATCCTCTCAACTCAGCATGAAGAGAAGGCTCTGGGCAAGGCTTAGAGCTCCTGCCAGTGCCTGGAGGGGCTTCTAAAGGAAAGGGAGAATTTTATACGGGCAGAGAGTCCAGGAGCCAGGGAATGGCTGCCACTGCCAGAGGGCAGGGCTGGATGGGATCTTGGCAATGAGGAATTGTTCCCTGGCAGGGTGGGCAGGCCCTGGCACAGGGTGCCCAGAGCAGCTGGGGCTGCCCCTGCATCCCTGGCAGTGCCCAAGGCCAGGCTGGGCACTGGGGCTGGGAGCACCTGGGACAGTGGGAGGTGTCCCTGGGATGGGATGGGATAATGGGATGGGATGGGATGGGATGGGATGGGATAATGGGATGGGATGGGATGGGATGGGATGGGATGGGATGGGATGGGATGGGATGGGATGGGATGGGATGGGATGGGATGGGATGGGATGGGAGATCAGGGAAGGGCAAACACTCAGCACCTCCAGGTCTCTTCAATCACAGAAGAGAGGAACCACACACAAAGAGCCAATAACACCCGGTGTTAGAATGTGGTTGTGGTTCCAAACCAAACAGGGCAAAGCTGCCTTGGGTGTGAATGCCCAGGAAATGCCTCTGCCCTGTGCTCCAGCTCAGCAGAGAAGCCTCTCACAAGCTGAAATAAAGGGACAGCTCCTGGGACAGCCAAGTCCCTGAGATAAAGGGACAGAGTGTGCTCTGCAGAGGACACAGATCCCAAGCACACAGAGCTGTGGGGTGGGAGTGCAAGGCAGCCCAGCCCAGCCCAGCCTCACCTCTTGGACTGGACAGTGTAGGTGAGGTTTCCTCTGGGGAACCGTGGTGCATCCCACTGCAAGGTGCTGTGCAGATTGACTGAAGTAATTCTCACGTTCTGGGGCTCTGGGACCATTCCAGAAACTGTGGGAGGAATCAGAACCAACATTTCAGTGTTTGCTCCAGCACTTGTCACTCATCCAAAATTTAAATGCAGCCTCTGCCTTGCCTTAGGTGCTTAATCAAAAACAGAGCCCAAATAAATTAAATTTAAATCCTGCCTCCTGCCTCCTTATGCAACAAAACAAATTACTGGCACCAGTGATTTCCAGTAAGTGCTTGTGACACCAACATTTCTGGTGCATGACTGAGCTGGTGCTGCCCAGCACTCGGGGCATGAACTCTCCCTGAGATTGTCAAACCCCAATTTTTCTAAGCAGTGCTCCAGCAGCACTGTGGGAATAACAAGGGCGTGGGGATGGACAAACTTCAGCACCTCTGAAGCCAAGAGAGCTATTACATATAATTAAATGTGATTAAGTATCACTAACCAGCGTTATTCACAAGTGACAAAACCCCAGTTGTTCTCCTTTCTTGGAACTGAATCAAAGAAACCCTAAACTAGTGTAAATATCAATGAAAATGACTTAATTATTCTTACATAATTGGAGGTATTGAGACCAAAACAGCAAAGATTCCAGCCTATTACTGCACCACAAATGAGCAATGCAAACAAACCCTGCCAGAACAGAGCAGTGCTTAAATGCCACAGGAGTCACACCTGATGAGAGACTCTAAAATAAGTAACACATTTTCCAGGTGTGTGGTTCACAGAATAATCAGGGCTGAAAGAGACCTTCAAGGTCACCCTGTGTCACCCCAGCAGCCCATAACCACCCCTGAGCTGTGTCCCCAGCTGATGCACAAATGAATGAAATTCCTGTGTCAGGCACCTCCATCTGGCAGGCAAGAGTTTGAAATCTGAACCTGCCTTAAACAAAACCAGTTTCAGACTCTGGTCCTACAGGGTTACGCCTGCACCCAACAAATAAATAAATCACAGTGCACATCACAAATACAGAAGTTCAAATCACACACTGGCTTGGCTGGGAGGGACCTCAAACCCACCCAGTGCCATGGCAGGGACACCTCCCACTGTCCCCAGTGCCCAGCCTGGCCTTGGGCACTGCCAGGGATGCAGGGGCAGCCCCAGCTGCTCTGGGCACCCTGTGCCAGGGCCTGCCCACCCTGCCAGGGAACAATTCCTCATTGCCAAGATCCCACCCAGCCCTGCCCTCTGGCACTGGCAGCCATTCCCCTTTATGATCCTGGCATTCCACCCCTGGTCCAAAGTCCCTCTCATTTCTCCTGGAGCGCTGCCCTGCTCTGAGGATGAGGTCTGAGGCAGGCATGCAAATTCCCAGGAAAAATCCCATTTCCTTGCCAGGCTCCCTTCCCTCACAGTGCTGCCTACCTGAGCAGCCTCCAGGTAAATTGCTTCATTGGGCACTGTGGATCCAAAGAGATGAGGAAATATTTCTGGGCATTCAGGCTTGTGCACAGCCCTGCCAGCCCATGCAGTGCCAGCTGTGCCCCATGGGCACCTTGTCCCCAGCCCAGAGCACTCAGTGCCACCTGCAGGGGACACCTGCAGGGCTGGGCACTGCAAAGCTCCCTGGGCAGCCCCTGCCAAGGCCTGAGCTCCCTTTCCATGGGCAAATTGCTGCTGCTGTCCAAGCTGAGCCTGCCCTGGCCCAGCCTGAGGCCGTTCCCTCTGCTCCTGTCCCTGTTCCCCGGCTGTCCCCTCTGCAGACAGTGACACGGGGCTCTCGGGCCGCGCTTTCGCCGGGATTCGCAGCGTCCCCCTCCCGGCAGGACCGGCCCCGTTTCCCAGCAGATCCAATAACGCCCGCGGTGGCCGGGCAGGCTGGCCCCGCTGTCCCTTCTGTCCCTACAGGGCACTGCCCGGGCTGCCCGGTCCCTCACAGCCCCCGAGGAGCCGCGCCGGGCTCGGGGCAGCGCGGAGGCACCGCCGCCTCAGGCGCCCCTCGCTGCCGCTCCCCCTGAGGGCACCGCCGCCCTCCGTGCCCGCGGCCAGGCGGCACCGGGAGCTCGCTCCGTCCCTCCCAGGCGGACTCACCGAGGAGCAGCAGCCCGCTGCAGAGCGCGGCCCGCAGCGCGGCGGCCATGGCGGCTCCCTCAGCCGCGGCGGGGCGGCCGCGCCATGGCAGCGGGAGCGGGGCGGGCACCCCGAACCTTCCGCTTCCCAACGGGGCAGGGCGGGCACCCGGAGCCCCGGCACCCGAACCTTCCGCTTTCCCACAGGGCGGAGCGGGCACCCGGAGCCCCGGCACCCCGAACCTTCCGCTTCCCCACGGGGCAGGGCGGGCACCCGGAGCCCCGGCACCCGAACCTTCCGCTTCCCAACGGGGCAGGGCGGGCACCCGGAGCCCCGGCCCCCGAACCTTCCGCTTCCCCACAGGGCAGGGCGGGCACCCGGAGCCCCGGCACCCGAACCTTCCGCTTCCCCACGGGGCGGAGGGGGCACCCGGAGCCCCGGCACCCGAACCTTCCGCTTTCCCACGGGGCGGAGCGGGCACCCGGAGCCCCGGCACCCCGAACCTTCCGCTTCCCAACGGGGCAGGGCGGGCACCCGGAGCCCCGGCACCCGAACCTTCCGCTTCCCAACGGGGCAGGGCGGGCACCCGGAGCCCCGGCACCCGAACCTTCCGCTTCCCCACAGGGCGGAGAGGGCACCCGGAGCCCCGAACCTTCCGCTTTCCCACAGGGCAGGGCGGGCACCCGGAGCCCCGGCACCCGAACCTTCCGCTTCCCAACGGGGCAGGGCGGGCACCCGGAGCCCCGGCACCCCGAACCTTCCGCTTCCCCACGGGGCAGGGCGGGCACCCGGAGCCCCGGCACCCGAACCTTCCGCTTCCCAACGGGGCAGGGCGGGCACCCGGAGCCCCGGCACCCGAACCTTCCGCTTCCCAACGGGGCAGGGCGGGCACCCGGAGCCCCGGCACCCGAACCTTCCGCTTCCCAACGGGGCAGGGCGGGCACCCGGAGCCCCGGCACCCCGAACCTTCCGCTTCCCAACGGGGCGGGCCAGAAGTGTGGGCACAGCGGCGGCCCCGGGCCTGAGGCCTGCCCCTGAGAGGAATGGCAGATTTGTCTTTACAAAGCAGCTGTGGGTCTGCTGGTAGATAAAACCAGCACTGGGACAGAAAAGAAACCACGGGAAGGATTCCACTGAGTGATTAATGGAAAAAGAGATTTGCTTTTACAAATAAGGGTTTGCTGATAAATGAAATTAAACGCTGAAAGATGAAAGAAACAACGGGGAAGAAAAACTCCTAAATTATATAAGAATTAAAAATGAAAAGAGGGTTATACATTAGAGGGGAATCTCTGGTGTCAGGTATTTTGGGAAGTCTGAACCTCTCAAGTGCCTCAGCCAATGGGGAAAGAGAGAAGGGAAACGTGGCTGGGAAATTGGGATAAAAAGGAGGCTGCGTCCTCCAAAAACACTGAGAGATCCCAGGGGAATGGCCCATGGTCTCTCCCTTTATTGGAATAAAGTAAAAGGACTCCTCTGGCTCCTGTTTGGACAGAAACCTCTGATGTTTGTGGATTAATTTTCCTAACATCACTCACACACCGGGTCTGTTTCCCCTCACCCACCAGGGCTGCTCACACCAATTTTAAATTGCTCATTTAGGTTTTAAATGTCATAAAAAAGTTTTAATATGAATCAGTAATTGTACAAAATTTATACAAAAATAAATTCAAGAACTGTATTAATGCCTCGATCCACTCTTTTGTCAGCTGAGTGTTCCTGTCTCTGCCCTCATTATTCCACTTGATCAGTGCTCTCTACACAAATACACTATCCAGCCAGCAGAACAGGTTTCACAAAGTGAAAGAGTGACAGAGATAAAGAATAAAAAAATTGTACAAGTGGTTGGGTTGGGAGACCAGCCTCCCACTGTCCCGGCTGCTCCCACTGTCCCCAGTGCCCAGCCTGGCCTTGGGCACTGCCAGGGATGCAGGGGCAGCCCCAGCTGCTCTGGGCACCCTGTGCCAGGGCCTGCCCACCCTGCCAGGGAACAATTCCTCATTGCCAAGATCCAGCCCTGCCCTCTGGCACTGGCAGCCATTCCCTGGCTGCTGTCCCTCCATCCCCTGGAAGTTGTCTCTCCCCACCCTCACAGGGAACAATTTCTAATCCAAAACTGCCCTCCGTGAGTTTGAAGCCATTCCCTCTTGTCCTGTCCCTCCATGGCCTGTTCCAAGCCCCACCTTTGGAGCCCCTTTGGGCACAGAAGGAGCTCGAAGGTCTCTCTGGATCCTTCTCCAGACAAACACCCCCAGCTCTTTCTGTAGGAGCCCACGCTCACAGGATGTTAATGAAAGGACAAGATCTGTGTGTTCAGTCCAGAAATAAGAGCTGGACAACACTGGTTCCTATGTTATAAAGTAAAAGCAGTTCTCCCTTCTTCATCTCCTCATGTAGCCCGTTACTTGCTCTGTGTCTGAGTCCAAGGAGTCGCTTTCCTCAGAGGAAGAGGAGGAGTTTTGCCACCCATGGAAGTTGTTAGAACAAGGTGCTCCCTGCCCACTTCCCGTGTCCTGCAGCAGCTTTGCCTGCACACCATGAGCACAGTGCCAGTCCCCTGCATCCTCGTGGGCTGGGGAGGCAGCTGCAGGGCTGTGCCCATCCTGCTCCAGGGTGCCCAGCAGCACCGTGCTCAGGCTGATGGTGAAGCACCCACTGCCCCCCTGGGGCTCACTGCTGTCCCCACACAGAGGGCTCAGCAACTCGCTCCTCGTGTCCCTGTGCCCTGCAGGGTGGCCCTGGGGCTCCTGTGGCTCAGCAGCTGGCGTGGCCCCAGCCTGGCTGCTGCTGTGCTCACAGGTGCTGCTCACTGAGTACTGCTCTGGGCTGCCGGGGCTGTCACACACCTGGGGGACGCTGCCCCTGCCCAGCCTGCCCCGCCTGGTGTAGTTGTGGTCACACAGGGCACTGCTGTCACTGTCACTGCTGTCACTGTCACTGCTCCTGCAGGCCCTGGCCTTGCTCTTCACCTCTCTGGGGATGATCTCCACTGAGGCCACTGTGTCTGACACGGACACCCACGGGGAGTAGGCCAACTTCCTGATGCACGCCTGGAAGAGTAAAGCAATTAAATAATCAGCTACTTTTGTACATATGCACACAACACCATGAAAAAAGCCCCAAACAACCTCCAGCCATGAGGCTGTCAAACAAATGATTCCTTCTGTGCCACAGTTTGGGCTTTTTCTGCAGAGTTCAGGGTATCTAGGTATCCTAGGCTGACTATATGATGCTTTTATCTCCCAAATTTGCCCTAAACCAGGACAAATACAATTGTTCCTTCTTTTCCATTCCTGAACATCACAGAACCCTTGAAAGGTTTGAGTGAGAAGGGATCTTAAAAAATCATCCCATTCCAATCCCCTGCCATGGCAGGGACATCTCCCACTGTCCCCAGTGCCCAGCCTGGCCTTGGGCTCTGCCAGGGATGCAGGGGCAGCCCCAGCTGCTCTGGGCACCCTGTGCCACCCTGCCAGGGTGAGCTGAGTTCTTGTCACTCTCCCAACTCTTGCAGTCACCTCTATCACAGCTGAGCAATTTTAACATCCTTTAGAAATTATCTTTTGAAGCAATTTTCACCATTTTAACATCCCAAGTCTTGTCTTCCCTCTGCACTTCAGAGGATTATTCAATATTTGAAGCATTCATCAAGTTGACAATAAAAAATAAATAAACCTTAGATATTCCTTAGTAATGCGTTCAGCAATTGTTGGGCTGTGAAAGTGACACAGCAAAAGACAGAAACATGTGGAAGAAGCCTTAGAAAAAAGTGACACCCATCTGCTCTGGGTATGTTGGTAGAAAATGGAAAATATTTATGCTGAAAAACCTTACAGAATTAAATGTAAAAGAAGTCAGAGACTGTAAAAAATAGAACAAGCAAGAAAAGATAAAAGATAGAAACAAGAAATCTCATTATTTGTGATTGAATTTAAATGGATAATTTCATTCACAAATAATTGTGCCACTAAATTTCAATCTATGGAAATAAAAAACTAGCTGGCTCTGGACTGGCTCCCTCTGTGCTTGATCACAGAGGAAGTCCAAGAGAGATTATTTTATTATTATGAAACAGTGGAACAACTTCTCCAGTCTCTCCTCACAGGGCAGCTTCTCCAGCCCTCTGCTCAGCCCCTGGCCCTGCTCTGGGCCGCACCTTTCGTGCCCTGTGGGGACCAGAACTGGGTGGAATATTCCTGGATGCTCCCCTGAGCAGGGTGGGATGATCCTCTCTGTGAGTAACTTGCCACAGAAATAGCAAGAAATGGTTTTGAATGTTTGTTCTGAAGATCACACAAAACTTAGCAGCCTAGAGAGCATCTTTGACTGAGGTAAACGACAAATGCAAACATTCTGTGCTCTTACAGAACTTGTACCTAAAGAACAGGACTGGAAACCCCAGCTGTTAAACCTCCTGCTGCCAGCCAGAGAGGGCAGATCTGAGAGCTGTTACATACCAAGGTCTGAGGAAGGGAGAACTTGGGGAAAATAAAGCCTGCTGCATGCACACACTTCAGGACTGCAGCAATGATCAGTGAGACACAGACAGCACCTGCCACTGCAGCTTCATAGTACCCTGGAGTGAAAAAATCAAATAAACACACATGGAGGAAGTGTCCCAGCACCACATTCCAGATCTCCCAGTCACAACAGCTATCAGGAATCCCCAATAATTTTGGTTAGAAGGGATCTCTGAAAGTCAAAGTCAAAGTCAGAACAAGACCAAATCTCAAATTAGCTTCAGGAATTACAAAAGAAGTGACTCCATCTTTCTGCAGAGCTAGTGGAGATCTGTATGGCTCAGGAGATTGCCAAGAGATTGCCCTTAAAGTGCTGGGGTTTTCTATTTCACTCCTAAATACCCACAATGGCTCTCTCTTGGAATGTTTCTCTCTGCCAGTGAGGCCCTGAGGGACAGCACCCAGGGAGGGGCTGGGGCTGGGCCTGGAGGGATTTAGGTTGGATATTGTGAAAGGTCCTTGCCCAGAGGGTGCTGGCACTGCCCAGGCTGCCCAGGGAATGGGCACGGCCCCGAGGCTGCCACAGCTCCAGGAGCCTTTGGCCAGCGCTGCCAGGGATGCCCAGGCTGGGGTTTGGGGGGTCTGGGCAGGGCAGGGCTGGCACTGGGGGTCCCTGGGGTCCCTTCCCTCAGGACATTCCATGACTCTGTGATCAGTTGTTGTTCAGGACTGGACTGTAAATGTCCCTACACCAAAAGAACGCATTGCACACCCAGACCACCCCCCTGCCCACAGCTCCATTACCTTGCTGAGCCTCTGAGTCTACAGTGACACATTTCCAGGGGGAGGGGACAGAATTCTTGTTCAGGGATGCAGTGACCTCCACAGACAGGCAGTAATTCCTGCTGGGATACAACTCCTCAATGACAACACTGAACACCTCTTCAGTGGTTCTCTGCCGTGCCCTCTGCCATGAAAAACAATGGATTGAAGTCAGTGATTGGCTGAAAGAGCCCCTGCTCACTCCCTCAGACCTGGCCCTGCAGGGAAAGGAAGCTCAGATTCTGCTGGCCATGGTCTCTCTCTTTTCTTCTAAGAAATCTATTTCTATGTTTTCTTTTGCTTCTATCCACATATTTGTTTTTGGGAGCCTGGTAACCATCAGAGCCATTTCATGCCCTCTGTGTTCCTCCCCTAAAGCACAACTATTCCCAAATTTCCCTACCTCATGGTCTCCATCCTGTGATTTCAGAGTGATCTCATAATCCAGCTCTTCGTAGATATCAATTAAAGACAGCAGCTTCCCATTGTCTCTGAAGTGAGAGGCTGGCAGCTTTAGGGTGACGTTGAGGCAGTTTGGACAGGAAGTGATATTCACTTCAGGTGGTCCCAGAATTGCTGTTGGAAAAGAAGAAAGAGGGAAAAATGATAGAAAAAATACAGTTCTACTTTATCCAGTGCCAATTCCATTTCTGTGATGCACACAGGGCTGGCTCAACACACTCCAGAGGGGGCCCTGCTGTAAATCCAAAAGGCCTTGCAACATTTAACTTCCACAGCCAAGCCATCATTTCCCACAGCCAGACTTTAAAGGAAAAGGAGTGGAAGGAAGAGGCAGAAAGGGAATAGAGGCTTTACTCCAGCTTCACAGAGATGTGATCTTTGTATCTACATGAGGTTAAAGCTGAGGTTAAAGTACAGAAAAGAATCCTGGAATGGGTTGGGTTGGGAAGAACCTCAGAGCCCACCCAGTGCCACCCCTACCCTGGCAGGGACACCTCTCCCTGTCCCAGGTGCTCCCAGCCCCAGTGCCCAGCCTGGCCTTGGCACTGCCAGGGATGCAGGGGCAGCCCCAGCTGCTCTGGGAATTCCATCCCAGCCCCTGCCCAGCCTCCCAGGGAACAATCCCTAATTCCCAATATCCATTTAACCCTGCCTTCCTTCAGCTGAAAGCCATCCCCCCTTGTCCTGCCCTTTTTATTAAACCAACTGCAGGGACTGCAGGGCTCCTCCTCAGGGTGTTCTCCTTGTCCCATTGTCCCCATTCCCTACAGGGTTCCCTCACTGCTGACCCTGGAAGGGGACACAGCAGCTGCCTCTGCTGAGCTCAGAGCAAACACCATCAGTTCATCCTGCACAGCTCTCCAGCTGCTCCTCAATATCTCTTAGCTCTGTGAGCTCAAAACTCCATTTTAAGCAGAGCCAGAGGTGAAGCCACCTCTGGCAATAGAGACAAGTACCTTCAGCAGGGAAAAGGGCAGATGGATTGTTTGTCCATCAATCTCTTGCCTACACCTGGTGCAGACCTGGCACTTTTTATCTCAACATTCACTATCTGAACACACAAATACAATGTTCTTCTTTAAGTTATGTACCTAACACAGTGAAGAGATTTTTACTTGGTGTTTGTCACTGCACAGCAGTATTTCCTTTATGATTATAATGTGTTTATTTCAAAACCAGAGCCTCATTCCTTTCTCAGAACTACGAATCAGGACTACACATACATGAAGTACTACATACAAATAGCCACCAACACAGTCAGTGTGGAGTCTTACAGCAAAGGTAACAGAACACAATTCAGGATCAGCCTTTAATGAAAACTACAAGAAGAAGAAATGCAGAGACAGAACTTACTGCCAAAGATTGGTGAAAAATGCAGCAGAGAAGAATTGAGCACCTGAGCTCCTCCAATGCTCTGAACAAATACAAAATACTCAGCAGATATGTCCTTGAACTCCTCTGTCAGATCACAGGAGAGCTGGGCAATGCCTGAACACTGCTGAGCACTCATCCAGTCCTGGCTCCTGCAGGGAAGAGCAAGACTCTTACTTCTCTGATGTGAGAAGGCATGGGAGTGTGAGGAGAGCATCTCAAGGGAAAAAAAAACCTCAGAAAAGCTAAGAAAAAACCCAAGAAAAACAGAGAAAACTTCAGCCTTACTAATTTCAGAGAATCCCCGGGGCTGGCCCAGCCCTGCCAGCCCATGCAGTGCCAGCTGTGCCCCATGGGCACCTTGTCCCCAGCCCAGAGCACTCAGTGTCACCTGCAGGGGACACCTGCAGGGCTGGGCACTGCAAAGCTCCCTCCTCTTTGGGTCAATAAACATTACAAGCAGAATTTGTGCCTTATTTTGAGTGACTTGCCCGTGGCCTTTGTAGATCACGTTGTAGGATGCTGGAACAGCTGGGTCATGTTCTGCCTGCCAGGACAAAATGTGCTGGAAATTGTGGGAGTTAATCTGGAGGTTGTAAGGAAGCCCCGTTCTTTCTAGAAAGGAAAAAAATAACAAAAACAAACAAACAAACAAACAAACCAACCCAAAGAATTCTGAGCTTTGCAACCATTCTAATAAATACACCCATTTAGAGCAGCTCAGGATTTGCCCCAAAAAGCAGCCACAGGGGAGAGCTCAGCAGCACAACAGCACAACAGACACAGCAATGCAAAGCATTGTGCACATGGACTGCATTTCTCGAAGTTCTTTCTCCAAAAAGCATGAACTTCCAAAATGATGACTGGTGAGGATGTGCAAGCTATGAAATGTGTTAGGAAAAGCATTTTAGAAATGGTAACACTCTTACCAGGCAGGCTGCAAACAGCTGCAGACAGAAAGGTGAGGCACACTGCAAAGTGAAACTCTGTATTAATGCTCTGGTGTATCCACAGGACCTGACTTTTATTGCAAGTACTCATTTGCAACAATTGGGTTCATCCCCAGCACTCCCTGGTGGAAGTGTTACTTTCTTTCACACCTTCCTGGACTTTCCTACACATCCCTCCTCCTCCAGAGCCTGGGAGAAGTGTCCCTGAACCTGGGGCTCCGAGGAGGAGCTGGCTCCTGCATCCCTCCCTGCGAGGTTCAGGGTTCAGTGCCAGCAAACCCACCCAAGATGTTCTCATCCAATCAGGCCTCAGAGGCCTCTGACTCTATTTCAAACATTTTTTCAAGCCATCCCAAGAATTTTAGAGCTGATCTGGGAAAATATTCCATTGTTGCTTGACTCAGCCTCATAGATCACAGCAGAGTTTGGGTTGGAGGGGACCTTAAATCCCACCCAGTGCCACCCCTGCCATGGCAGGGACACCTCCCACTGTCCCCAGTGCCCAGCCTGGCCTTGGGCACTGCCAGGGATGCAGGGGCAGCCCCAGCTGCTCTGGGCAATCCTGCCATTCCAGAGGTTCCTCCATCCTGCTGTAGAACCTCCCCAGGAGGCTGTGATCCACCCTGGCTCTCACTGCATCCAGGATTCTTTTCCTTGACCAACCCATTGCTCCCATCCTTTCAACACAGTGCTTCAAAACATGTGAAATTTTTGTTCTGACTCCTCTAATTTTTTTTTCCTCAAGATCATTCAGCCTCCCTTCTGCTTTGAGTGCAACAAAGAGAAACTTCCTGTTCTTGTTTTAAAGCATTTTTGTGGTCATGCCTCTGACTCAGGAGATGCTGACTCCCACGCCCAGTTGGCCAAAGCAGTCACTACTTTAATTCCAAACACATTTCTTCTCTGTTTTACATTAATTCCATGGGAAAATCTGGACAGTTCCTTCCTTATCTTCCCTAAAACTCACTTTTGTCTTGACCTGTTGTGTTAAAAAGATGTGCCACAGTCAGCATGACTATGAAAAGAGAAGAGAAATCTGGGCATTGAATTAGAGAATTTAAACAATCTTTATGGAGATCCACAAATAATGGGTTTAACTGCAGCTAAATGTAGAACAAGGGATTTCTTACCAGCCAGGAAATCAACCATTTGGAAAAAAACATCCAGTGGGGATAAATAAAGCAGTATTTTAACAATTATTATTATTATTATCTGAACACAAGCTCAGATTTGTAATAAATTGTGTCTGCTGAATTGCTGCTGCATTCCAGTTAGCACTGTTTGATTTTTCAATGCCTCTTCTCTACCCAAACCAAATTCCTTTCCGTTCAGAGCTCAAACTGCCTCTGAACTTTGTTTCAACAAACAAGTTTAGCAAAGGAAGTTGAACAGTTGCAAAACTGTTTGTGTTACACTCTTACAAAGGAGACACAGCCAGGACCAATACCTGAGAACAAGTAACGGGGAACCTTCAGCCTGGGGAAATAGGGATGGGCTGGAACCTGCATGGGGAATCTTCTGCAGCATCTTGGAGTTTCCACCACCCTGGCAGTGCCCAAGGCCAGGCTGGACACTGGGCACAGTGGGAGGTGTCCCTGCCATGGCAGGGGTGGCCCTGGGTGGGCTCTGAGGTCCCTCCCAACCCAAACCAGTGTGGGGTTCTGGGATGATGATCTGACCCATTTTACAGAATTAAAGGATCATAACAAATCCCCTTCTCACAACAAGTACAGCTCAGGCAAACTGATCTTGTTTCACCTGCTAATCCAGAAAACGAGGAGTGCCAGAAAACACAGAATAAAAAATAAAACCCCTCACATGTAACTGAGAGTTCCTGGATGTGTAAGGAGGCAGAATGATGGAATGGAATGGCCCTGAAGGGACCTTAGAGCCCACTCTGGGGCCAGAGTCACCAGCTCAGGCGCGGAGGAATCAGGCATGAATCCCAGAAAGTCTGGGTTGGGAGTGACCCTAAATCCACCCAGTGGCACCCCTGCCATGGCAGGGACACCTCCCAGTGTCCCCAGTGCCCAGCCTGGCCTTGGGCACTGCCAGGGATGCAGGGGCAGCCCCAGCTGCTCTGGGCACCCTGTGCCAGGGCCTGCCCACCCTGCCAGGGAACAATTCCTCATTGCCAAGATCCCAGCCAGCCCTGCCCTCTGGCACTGGCAGCCATTCCCTGGGTGCTGTCCCTGCAGGCCTTGTCCCCAGTCCCTCTGCAGCTCTCCTGGAGCCCCTGCAGGCCCTGCCAGGGGCTCTGAGCTCTCCCTGCAGCTTCTCCTGTCCAGGTGAGCCCCCCCAGCTCTCCTAGCCTGGCTGCAGCCCTGGGACCAGTTTAGTGGCCCTCAGGTTCAGGCTGGATGGGGTTATATTTGCTTCCAATCAGAAAAGAAGAAAAAAAAGCAGCTTTGAGGTCTTGCAAGTCAGTGGCTCATATTTCAGAAAAGCTCTCCCGCAGTTCTCTGAAAGAAGCAGATGGTCTGTTTACTTACAGAAATCAGCTTAGGGGAACACTGAGAGAGGCAGTGAGGCTGACTGACAGCAGGGGAGTCTGCAGAGGAACATTCTGAGCCTGCACAGGGACCTCTGAGAGCACCCAGCCCCTGCCCAGGCAGGGCCACTGCAGCAGTGCCACAGGAGCTGCCCAGGGGGTTTGGGATGTCTCCAGAGAGGGAGACCCCAGCCCCTCCCTGGGCAGCTGTTCCAGGGCTCTGCCCCTCCAGGGAAGGAAGTTCTTCCTCAGGCTGGGCTGGAATTGTTGTGTTTTAGTTCCTGGCCATTGCTCCTTGTCCTGCCACTGGCACCGCTGAGCAGAGTCTGGCACCATCCTGACACCCCTGGAGCTCTATAAAATCCTGAATCCACCCGAGCCAGGGAACCACACTGTGCCTGTAGCATTATTCCCACCCTCGAGTGCTGGGAGACTTTGCATAGACCACTTCTAAGGACACAGAAATCACTTAACCTCCATAACCCAAGGCCATTACCAACAGCCCTTATCCTATGGGCTGCCACAGTGCTGGGACAGGAGGAGACAGCCTCAGGCTGGGCCAGGGCAGGCTCAGCTTGGACAGCAGCAGCAATTTGCCCATGGAAAGGGAGCTCAGGCCTTGGCAGGGGCTGCCCAGGGAGCTTTGCAGTGCCCAGCCCTGCAGGTGTCCCCTGCAGGTGGCACTGAGTGCTCTGGGCTGGGGACAAGGTGCCCACGGGGCACAGCTGGCACTGCATGGGCTGGCAGGGCTGGGCCAGCCCCGGGGATTTGGGATCTGCCCGAGGGACACACGGGGACCCTCGGGGATGCCCCAGCACACCACGTCTGAGACAAGGGGCGCTGCGAGAGCCCTCGGCAGTCGCTGTTCCTCCCAACCATCAGCCCCTGCTTCCATCCCCACACCAAACGACCCCAGGCACCTCCCGGGCCATCGCCGGGGCCAATGCAGCGAGCGGGACGCTGCCAAGGGCGAACCCGGCGGGGTTTTGGGACTCCGTGTGCGGTTCTGGGGGCTCCACACGGGCCCGGGCCCCACACGGCTCCAGCAGAGCGCTCCCGGGAATGCCGGAGCAGCGGCCCAGACCGCTCCCCTCAGCCGGGGGAAGCAGCGCGGCCTGCTCCCCTCAGGGAACGGCTCCATTGGTATCGTAGGGCGGCGCCCGGGGGCAGCGGGGGAACACGGCACCGCACACATCGCCACCTGCCAGCCGTACCTCGCGGTAGGGAATCCCCAGGGGCTCCGCTCCGGCTCCTCATCGCTACTGACCGCGTCTATCGTCCCTTATCAATGCGACCGACCCCCATCGATCCCGGCGCTGCCGCCCACCCCACAGCCAGCAGAAAATGGCGGCAGGGATGGCGCGGTGTTAGCCACGCCCCCATAGAGACCGCGCCCATAACAAACTGGACCACGGCCCCATGCAGGCAAACCACGCCCCAAACAATCACGAACCACGCCTCCAGCGAGCAAGCCCCACCCCTTCCCCTCAGGCCCCGCCCAGCGGCGCTAGGGCGGCGCTGCCTGAGGGCGCCGCTCTCTCCCATACTCGCCGAAAGGCTTTTGCTGCCTTTAGTTCGGTTTCTGCCTTTATTTCCGTTCCTGCAATTATTTCCGTTCCTCCCTTTATTTCTGTTCCTGTTACCCGTCCGGGCCTGCTCCACCCCCGGCTCTGCGGAGTTCGCTGAGCGAGAAAGCTGCGGGAGCCAGGCTGATCCCCTGCCGCGTTTACAGAGTCAGAGTCGCAGCAGGTTTGGATTGGGAGGGACCCTGAATCCCACCCAGTGCCACCCCTGCCATGGCAGGGACACCTCCCACTGTCCCCAGTGCCCAGCCTGGCCTTGGGCACTGCCAGGGATGCAGGGGCAGCCGCAGTTCCTGCGGTGCCATGGGAAGGGAAGGGCCCTGCGGGTCCTGGTGGTGGGCAGCGGGATCGGAGTCAGCCGTGCCCTGCAGCCAGGAGGGACAGCCCCGTCCTGGGAACACCATCACCTTCACTTCCCTCTGAAGCTGTGAAAAACGCCAATCACTTGTTTTTAAAATGTTAAAAGTTTAATAGTAATGAAATGGTTAGAACAATAGCAATATAATCAGAGTAATAATAATTTGGACAATTTGGATTAGGACAATATGAGACAGTAAGAACAAAGAGTTACAGACAGTCCGGGTACCTTTTCTGGGCAGCATAAGCCCGAAAAAGGCCCCACGTTTACAGAGGATTAACCCTTAAAAGCAACAGCCTGTTGCATATTCCTACACCTCATCCATGATGCATAAATTCCATTCAAACTCAGGATTCTGGCTGGGCAGTGTCAGCTGCTTCCTCTGAACCCTGACGGTGTCATCATGGCTGAGTGAGGCAGGAAGAAGTTCATTTCTCCTGATAATGGAGCAATGAATTCTCTTTCTCTGAAAGATTCAGGTGTCCTGTGGCTGCTATCTGGTGTGAGTCCTTTCTTTAAAAAAGTATCTTACATAGCAGAATTTCTATTTTAACACTTTGTTATAACCTAAAACTATATTTAACACACTACTTAAGAGAATTAATACAGCATTACTTTCTAACACAACACATATAACATTCATTTTAATATTTGCCAAAAGCCAATCATAAAATAGGCATTTTTCACAGAAGGGATGGTCCCACTCTGCTCTGGGCTGGGGCAGCCTCACCCCCAGTGCTGGGGACAGTGCTGGGTGTGTCAATGAAAGATCAGAAGCTCTTGAACAGTGTCCAGAGGAGGGACACGAGGCTGGGGAAGGGTCAGGAGGGGCCCCCGAGGTGGCCTGGGCAGCCCAGGCTGGAGCAGCCTGAGCTCAGAGCTCCCCGGGGCTGCAGCTCCTCCCGAGGGGCAGCGCAGGGACAGCTCCGAGCTCTGCTCTGGGACAGGGACAGCACCAGGGAGCGCCTGGGGCTGGGCCAGGCCAGCTCAGGCTGCAGAGCAGGGCAAGGTCCTTGCCCAGAGGGTGCTGGCACTGCCCAGGCTGCCCAGGGAATGGGCACGGCCCCGAGGCTGCCACAGCTCCAGGAGCCTTTGGCCAGCGCTGCCAGGGATGCCCAGGCTGGGCTTGCTGGGCTCTGGGCAGGGCAGGGCTGGCACTGGGGGGTCCCTGGGGTCCCTTCCCTCAGGACATTCTGGGGTTCTCTGATTCACTGTCCACCCTGTGCCAGGCCCTGCCCACCCTCCCAGGGTGGAGCAGAACTCCTAATCCCAGTTCTACTGTCTTTCAATCCTACCTTTTACAGCTTTCCCAAAACCCTCTAATTTTAAAGCTTCCCCCATTCCTGACTCCCAATCTCCCACCCATCCCTGCCCTCTGGCACTGGGTGCCATTCCAGGGTCCTGTCCCTGCAGGCCTTGTCCCCAGTCCCTGTCCAGCTCTCCTGGAGCCCCTTCAGGGCTCATTCCTCCCAGAGCACCCCAGGGTGTATCCCCAGCCCAGGCTGTGCTGTCCCTCCCAGGGCTGTTCCCTCCCTGCCAGGCTGGGTGAGGAGAGCTCAGGCCATGGCAGTGCCCTGCAGAGCTGCCTGGGCAGGGCAGGAGCTGTTGGGGAAACAGCTGAGATGCTGAATTTCCTGCTCGCTGCACCCTCTGCTTCTCAGTTGCAAAACAAAATTAGAGAAAACAGCCTGGAGAGTTCACTGTGATTTCCCTGGCACAGTGAATCCAGTCTGATTTAAAACCCAGAATTGTGGAATGGGTTTGGCTGGGAGGGAGCCTAAAGCTCACCTCATCCCATGCCATGAGCAGGGAGCCTCCCCTTTGCTCTCAGCAGAGAGGGTTTGCTCTTTCGGAGGGGCAATGGCACAAACATTTCCTTCTGTGGTTTAGTGTCTGATGTCTGACTTTGGAGCAGACATCTGATTTCTGCTGAGAACCTCTTTTTGCACAGCCTGAAACATCCTGTTTTCTCCTGCTCCTCTACCACACGGGCCTTTTGTCTGTGTTGTTCTCACTGGGGATTTCAGCTTGCAGAATAATTGCCACAGTAGTTGGTAAAAGTGGCCCTTTTCAAAGAAATGGAGAATAAAAGAAAATGACGTATTTATATTTTTACTGTCTTGATTTTTTCTGTGTGGGCTCTTCTGAAACTTCAGTGCTTTCCAAACTAGGAGGGATTGCTCCTTCCCTCTAATTTTTTAAAATTTATGTACAAAATTTGTGTCCTATTTATTTTTCTTTTTTTGCATGTTCATGTTTTGCAATCTTGGCTCAGAAAGAAATAAACATATGCAAGATTTTGAGAAGTATTTCTTTAAGTTTTCCCAACTAGAAAAACTGGAATGTGTCTTTTTTTTGGCCTGAAGGTGATGCTGTTTCTCTAGGAAAAACTACTGGAATAGCCATTGGGAAGTCTGGTGGGAAATACTTGTGTTAAAATTCAGTATACACCAATTTATGCTCTTTGTCTTGGCAAGTTTTCATCAACCCTTTGGAAGATTGAGTTCTGTATGAGCAGAACTCAACTCAGTTTATTAAACCTCCCAGTGTGTCGTGGATCAGCACACTCAAAATCAAAGCAGTAATTAATTTTTTAAAATTATTATTATTATTATTTTTAATGCTCATCCTTCCTGTGTGGTGCTGGCCCTGTGCTCTGCCGTGCTGCCAGGTTTGTGGTGGCCCAGCTGTGCTTTCTGTCCCCACAAAAGCTGCTTTTACTGGTTTGTTTTGAGAGATTTCTGTGCAAGGCTGGAGCCCAACAGCTGTCTGCTGTTTCTCCAGCACATGACTTATCCCTGTCCCTTTCTGCCACCTCTGGGGTTTGTCTCCAGCTCTGACACCGGGCACATTTCTGCTCTCTTTGTTGGCTCAGAAACCTGGTGAGACCCTTCTGTGTGCTGAGAACCCTTTTGCTTTGGGCAGGGTTGTTTGAAATCCCTTTCCAGGCTCAGGTTCCTCCCTGGCAGGGTGGGCAGGCCCTGGCACAGGGTGCCCAGAGCAGCTGGGGCTGCCCCTGCATCCCTGGCAGTGCCCAAGGCCAGGCTGGGCACTGGGGTGATGCCTTGGGAAGGCTGACCTAGAACAGAGACTGGACAGAGTTAAACAATAAAGTAGGGATTTATTAAAAGGCCTCCACGTGTGGAAGAGGTTTTACAGTGAGCCAGAGAGAAGTTTGATCCGTGTTCACCCCTGAAAGAATTTCCTACCAAGGTCATTGACACGGAAACCAAGAAAGAAAGAGAAATAAGAGAAACCTGAGAAATCTGCACCTGCCCGTTCCAATGGGCGCTTTGTTTGTATCTCATGACCAATGAGTAAAGTGTAAACTTCTGAGCTTTGTAAGAATGTGTAACAATCATGCATGCCAAAATAAAAACAGCTTGAAGCCTTCTGAAAATGGGGTGTGTGGCTTTGTATTGTCTCCATCTCAACTACAACATCCACGGATGCACCTTGGGCAGCACCAGAGCCCAGCCAGGGCTGCACCCAAGATGAACCAAAATGGCCCCAAAATGCACGGCCGGGCACGGGGTCTGTCCCTGGGATCAGTTCTGCTCCATTTGCACCTTGCAGTTCATTGTCCCATTCCAGCTTCAGCCCCTGCAGTCCCACCCTGCTTGTTTTTCTCTCTCCAGCCCACGGGGTTTGTGCTCTGGGGCTGAGATTTGGATCATTTGTCCTTGGTGCCCAGCTGGAGCAGGAATTGTTTTGTCTCCCTGCTCTGTGCACAGAGCTCACCATCCCTAATGTGAACCCAGACCCACACACTGAAGCAGCACAGAACCTGAAAATATAAGAGCTCAAACCTGAGGCATCATTTCCCCCCTTGAGAGGTTTGACAAAGCCTTTACCTTGTCAAGTCTCTAATCTAAATACCTACTAATAATAGGTATTTAATAACAAATTAGTATCTAACAATAGTAAACAACTAACAATAATAAACAATACATAAATATCTAATAGTAAATAAATATCTAACACTAGATAAATATATAGTAACATTAAATATCTAACACTAGACAAACAGAAAATAGCTAACAACAGTAAGGATCCTGGGACAGTGGAAGGTGTCCCTGCACATGGCAGAGGTGGAATTAAATAATTAAATTATCATCAAGTTCCCTCCAACCCAAACCATTCCACATTTCTATGATTCCATGACTCTTTAACCCAAATTCTGTGTGAATTTGTGGCACCTCAGTGAAGCCAACAAAGCTTACAGGGGGGCAGAATCTCTGGTGATTTATACTCATTAAAAACCACCAACGAGCTAAAAGACCATCAGGTGCTTTCTGGGGCTGCTAAAAACTCATAACTGATCTGGGTTTTTTTCTGATTACTCTGTTTTAGAGTAACTTTAATCCTTGCTGGTAAAAAGCTGCAGGACTGCGCAATCCTGGCTATAACACATCATTCCCTGGGTGGCACTGCTGGAACTGAGAATTTCAGATTTTTACTGAGAATTCCAGACTTTCTGTGCTGCCAGGCACTGACCCCCAGAGAACACTGCCCTGACCTGAGGGCCTGGAGAAGCTTCCAGAATGGAATGGCAGAACTGGGATTGTGGGTGTGGAGTTTGAATGGAAGTGTGTGATATCACAGGGTGGGAAACTGAGAGTGTTATAGATGCAATATATAGATATTATAATATTGTCTTTTTGCAAATATTAATATGATTTTATATGTGTGGTGTTAAAGTAACTTTGTTATAAATACATAGTTTTTATTTCTGTTATTAATTAAACTTAGTTATGAAATAGCTCTGCTTGTATTAAAATGTCTACTTAGATAACATCCACTAAACATAAAATGAGAACACTTGCTGCAAATATGCTGACTATTAACACTCACCATCTGAAGACAGTGCAGACTAAGGCCTAGAAACTGGAAGTGATAAGAACAGACTAAAACCACAACCAAATAATATGCATACTCTAAACAGGCAGACCTAGAGAGGAGCCATCCTAAACAACTCTTGAGACATGTAATCTAAGTGTGAAGAAAAGGTTTACTGTACATAAAATCTGTAAATATACAGCAAGCTAACATAATGAAACAAGCACTTAAGGAATATCCCCAAAAATACCAGTGTGCTCTTGGCTAAGGCCAAAATACACCTGGTGTAACAACCTTTGCTCTGTGGTCCTTATCTCCTATCAGCCTTTATTAAACTTTTTAATCTTCACAAGAGAGTGAACGTGGTTTTCCCATAGAGTTTAAGGGTTTAGAATACAGTAATAGATATAATAATATACTGTTATATAAAGCAAGATGGAGGTTTTAGGGTGGAGGCTGCTCCTTCTCCTTCACCTTCTTCTCCATGGGTTTGGGTGGTTTTGTGTCATTGGATAAAAAAGTCCCCATTGTGGGCACAGGTGGTTGGTTATTGGGTTAAAAGTGAAAATAATTGAGGTGTCATTTCTTAATTGGACAGTTTATCCTTCAAAGGCCTTGGAGAGAGAGACAGGGCTCCATTTTTAGTTTGTTGGAGTGAAGTGCTGCAGAACTCAGGGTTTGTGAGGCTGTGACAGAGATAAGAACTGATCAACATCTGAGTGCCAACAAGAAATACCCTCTCACACATTGAATCCCAACCTGGCAAAAAGAAGTTAAGGCTCCACATGGCACCAGTGGT
Organism: Molothrus ater; assembly: GCF_012460135.2. NCBI lineage: Eukaryota > Metazoa > Chordata > Aves > Passeriformes > Icteridae > Molothrus > Molothrus ater. The sequence goes on along the minus strand of NC_050479.2, from coordinate 690,647 downwards.
TTCCAGGGCTCTCAGACAAATATAAACACAGGAACATGCAACCAGTGTTCCCCAAAGCAGATCCTGCCCCAGCTGGGATTTCACAGCCTCTGGGCCTTAAATCCCCCCGGGTTAATCAATATGGATGGCAATTGTTCTCAGTGCACACACCCGATGAAATAATAATTTCTGTTTCTCCTGCTCTGCTCTGCCTCCTCACTCAGGTGGAGCACAGAAATAGAAAAATGATACAGCACTGCTGGATTAATTTTGTTCCATAAGAGAAGGTGGGAAATTGATTTGTAGAAAAATAGGAAAAAAAATTTATACAGAGTCAGAAAAGAACTTAATCTGACAGAATCCTTAGGGAGGAGGATGCTGGAAAATCCCAACCACCTTGGTCTGGGGGACATGTGAAGACTGGGCCTCAGGGGGTTTTATTTATATTTTCCCTTTTCTAAACTTCTGGGAAGCTGGTGGATTTCCAGTCCTGGGAAGTTTTTCCTCAGGATTTGACAGACTGGCATGGAATGCACATGAACCAGCCCGTGGAGGCTGAAAAAAGGGGGATGGAATTTCAGAATTTCAGTGTTCCTGTAGCCCCCCCAAACATTTACTTGATCTTACTCACAGGAATAGTCTCAGTGAAATAAATGAGATTATTAAATGAGTGTGAGTAAAGGGGCTTGGAATAGTAGAAAAAGAGTAGAGAAAGGTGCAGAAGGAGTGGAGAACTTTAATTTCCAGTGGGAATCTCAGCTTCCAAAAGCTGCTGGGCTCTGGATTTCTGCTCCCCTGGTCTCTGGCTGCTCCTGTTCACTTTGGGGCTGGGTTGAGCTTTGTGCCCCACAGGAATTTGAGCAGATGGGAAATGAGCTATGGGCAGGGTCCTGTCAGGATCCCAGAATTCCAGAATCAAGGTGGGAAGAGCCCCTCAGGATCACCCAGCCCCACCAGCATCACCCCAATCCCTGTCCCCAGGGCCACATCCAGACTGCTCTGGGACAATTCAGTGACTCCAAACCTCCCTGGGCAGCTCAGCCCAAGGCCTGACCACTCTGAGAGGGACAAAAATGTTTCCAATCTCCAATCTGCCCCTCCTTGGTGCCATTTGAGGCTTTTCCTTTGCACTGTCCCCTTGGGCAGTGCAGGGGGGAGATGGGCTCTGCTGGGCCTGGAGGGAGCTGCAGGGGTCTGGGCACAGGTTTAATTTATGTGGGCACAAATTTCATTTCTATAGGCACAGCTTTAATTTCTCTGGGCACAGATTTCATTTCTACAGGTACAGATTTAATTTCTATGGGCACAGGTTTCATTTGTGGTGGGCACAGATTTCATTTGTGGTGGGCACAGATTTCATTCCTGTGGGCACAGATTTCATTTCTGGTGGGCACAGATTTCATTTGTGGTGGGCACAAATTTCATTTCTATGGGCACAGCTTTAATTTCTCTGGGCACAGATTTCATTTCTGTGGGCACAGATTTCATTTCTATAGGCACAGCTTTAATTTCTGGTGGGCACAGATTTCATGTCTGTGGGCACAAATTTCATTCCTGTGGGCACAGATTTCATTTCTGGTGGGCACAAATTTCATTTCTATGGGCACAGATTTCATTCCTGTGGACACAGATTTCATTTCTGGTGGGCACAGATTTCATTTCTATGGGCACAGATTTCATTCCTGTGGACACAGATTTCATTTCTGGTGGGCACAGCTTTAATTTCTGGTGGGCACAGATTTCATTTCTGCGGGCACAGGTTTAATTTCTGTGAGCACAGATTTCATTCCTGTGGGCACAAGTTTAATTTCTGTGAGCACAGATGTCATTTCTGTGGGCACAAATCTCATTTCTGTGGGCATCTCCTTCCTGGGAGTGGAACGGGAACCTTGAGCCCCCCTGTCTGAGCTGTGCCCTCCCTCAGTGCTGTCTTGGCAGTAAATAACCAATAATGGCACGGCAGAGCCCTTTTTTTTCCTGAGGAAATCGTTGTTAATATTCTAATAATGTCATTAACAAGGCCACTTGCAGCTCAGCTGGCAGCAAACAACTGCTGCCCTCCCCTCTCCGTGGGGTGGGGATCTCCAACTTGCCATGGAGGTGAATTTCTGTCAGCTCTGCAATGGCAATTGCAGGAGAGAACAGGTGGGAGTGTGGGAAGGGCCCAGGGATGGGAGGAGAGGGGCTCCTGTTCCTCCCCTGGCAAAGCCAGAGCAGCCTCAGGGTGCTGAGCACACAGGCCCTGAGCACAGGGGTTTCATCCCTGGCACGTGTCTGACCACGTCCCCAGCCCTGCAGAACTTGCCAGAAGGGCAGGGCTGGGATGGGGGGATCTCCCCTCCAGCCCCCTTTTCCCTGGAGACCTCTGCAGTGACTCGGGGGTGTTGGGTTTTCTGGGGTTTTTTTTTTTTTTGGTTGGTTTTTTTTTGTTTGTTTTTGTTTTTGGGTTTTTTTTTTGTTTTGTTTTGTTTTGTTTTTTTGGTTGTTTTTTTTTGGTTGGTTTGTGGTTTTATTTTTGTTTGCTTGTTTGGGGTTTTTTTTTTGGTATTTTTTGTTTGTTTGGGTTATTTTTTTGTTTGTTTTGTTTTGTTTTGGTTGGTTGGTTTTTTGGGGTTTTTGGGTGTTTTTCTTGCTTTCATTTTTGTTTGGTTTGGTTTGGTTTTAGTTTTTAATTTTTTTTTTTCCCCTGCAGCTCATTAACCTGTTATTCCCCCCCCAAACCTGAGGTCTTTGCCACCTGTTAAGGCTGGTGACCTCCCATGCTGGTGGAAAGCAGCAAAACCCCCACTGTAGCAGGATTTGGTGGTTTCCCCTTCCCCCTGTGTGTTTTTTTCCGCTGGAGGGAGCATTTTGGCCACAGTGGGACCCAGAGTGCTCTGGCCATGGCACTCAGGGGCTGCAATAATCCAGAGAGTGACCTGGGAATGTCACCTTTCCCTTTTTTTAGCAGAACAGGGTGAATACTTACAGGCCTTGAGAGAAAAATCATTGTTTAGCCTGATCCCTACTCTTTATGTTGAGGAAATACTGCAGAGTTTTGCCAGAAGATGGCAATTGGAAACGCTCATTGTAAAACTCCTCCTTTAATTTCACAATCTGAAACACCTCCTAATAAAAGGATTTATTGTAGAGGGGACATGTTGTTAATTATCATTAGACCCCTGCTTTTGATTAATGCTGCTAATTAGTTTCTGCCCTTGACTTTTTCCAATTAAGGAGGGGATGCCTTGGTGCTGAGCACGTGGGCAGATTCTCTAATTAGAGGAGAGGAACTCTCTTTGTAGGTGATGATTGGGACTTTCAGGAGTTGCTGGAGGGAAGTTTTGGGGTTCAACAGGAGGTTCACACAGTGGGTATTCCTCTATAAATTCTGAGATAGGGAATGTTGATTTAGCAATGCCATGGAATAGGATAGATATTGCTGAGAGAGAAATGAAGTGTAAAAAAAAAAGTTTTAAAGGATGGTCTTACAAACAGGAGTTGATACTTTGGAGAAATAGAACTATGAAAGACATATTCTAGTGGGACCCATGAGGTCATCTACAATATATGTATAATATTAAATATGTATAATACATATATGTACATATAGTACATACATATGTACTATATACACAGTTTTATATTATTAACTTATATTGTTTTATATTATTAACTATATAGATAGTTTTATATTATTATATAATAGTTTTAGTTTTAGTTTCGTTTCAGATTATTAACTTCAGATTAGTTTTAGATTATTAACTTTAAGGCATTTACAGCATGGTGTGGCTAAAGGTGATAGGCCAAGAAACACTTATAGTGTATTATAATTGGGAAATGGCTTCTGGTTGTGAATTATAACATCTGTATTGTCTCACCCTTCACATGAGACTGAAAATGGAATAAAAGTTTGTAAGCCATCTCTCAGTTGCCCCATCTCTGGGTCAGGAAAAGGGTATTTTCCAAAATATTGGTGTTTTGTGTGAGCATCAAACTCAGGAGTGAAATAATCTGTGATAGAAGAAATTCTCCTGTTCTGTTCTTCCTTTCTCTTCTGAAAGAGGGGCTGGGGGGCCCTGCTGGGGCTCTGGGGGGTCCTGGGGGTTTTGGGTCTGGAAAAAGGGGGCTCAGGGGGGACACAGCTCCTGACAGGAGGGGCAGGGAAAGGAGGAGAGGAAATGGCCTCAAATGGCACCAGGGCAGGCTCAGGTTGGAGACTGGAAAAGAAAAAATGGCATGAAAGAGAGGGCAGGCCTTGGCTGAGCTGCCCAGGGAGGTTTGGAGTCCCTGAATTGTCCCAGAGCAGTCTGGATGTGGCCCTGGGGACAGGGACTGGGGTGATGCTGGTGGGGCTGGGGTGGCACTGGGTGATCCTGGAGGGTTTTCCCAGCCTTGATCCTGGGATTCTGAGAAGATCCAACCTTCAGGGCAGGTTGGATCAGTCACAGCTCTCTGATGCTCAGCCTGGAGCAAAGGAGGCTCAGGGGGGACCTCAGTGCTCTGCACAGCTCCTGCCAGGAGGGGCAGGGAAAGGAGGAGAGGAAATGGCCTCAAATGGCACCAGGGCAGGCTCAGGTTGGAGACTGGGACAGAAAATTTCCCTGGCAGAGTGGTCAGGCCTTGGGCTGAGCTGCCCAGGGAGGTTTGGAGTCCCTGGAATTGTCTCAGAGCAGTCTGGATGTGGCCTTGGGGACAGGGATTGGGGTGATGCTGGTGGGGCTGGGGTGGCACTGCTGGAACCCTGGATGCTGATGATTCCAGACTTTCTGTGCTGCCAGGCACTGACCCCCAGAGAACACTGCACTGACCTGAGGGCCTGGAGAAGCTTCCAGAATGGAATGACAGAACTGGGATTGTGAAGGTAGAGTTTGAATAAAGTGTGTGATATCACAGGGTGGGAAACTCGGAGTTTAAGGGTTTAGAATACAGGAATAGATAGAAAGCAAGATGGAGGGTTTAGGGTGCAGGCTAAGTAAAAGAATCCATTACTGGGGTGGCACTGGATGATCCTGGAGGGCTCTCTTAGCCCCAGTAATTCTGGGATTTACACCTTTAGCAAGACAGCCCCTAATTGTGATTTCCCTTTCCACAATCCACTGAGCTCTGGGGAGCAGCTGGAAAGTTGTTCCCAACTCTCTTGGTTTGAACAGCCAGGTGTCTGCTGAGGAAGGCAGGAGCCTCCCCTAAAATGGAAAATGCAAACCTCCTGCCTCTGAATTATTATAATTTTGAAATTAAGGGGCTCTCAGGCAAAGATATGGGAGTAGGAAAAATATTTTTGCTTTCCTAGGTGCTGGGGTACCTGTTACTGATTCCTCAACTTCTGGGACTCAGGCTGTGCCCTCCCAGGGGGCTCCCCTGTTGGGGGAGGCTGTCCTGGAGCAATTTTGTGTCAGGAAAGAGAGACACACTGGATTTTTTGGTCTTAAGGTTCTTGTTTGTTGTTATCTTATCCAGAGTTTTGCACGCTGTCCACACCAGGCTCAGGAACTGGAAAAGCACCACAAAAATGGCCAACAATCTCTTGTGCCAAGGGTTTTAAAAGCTAAACTATCCAATGAAGAACTGACACCTGGATTATTTCCCTTTTAACCCAATAACTGATCCCAAAGAGCTGCAATGGGGACTTTTCTGCCCAATTACAAAATGCCACCCAAACCCATGGAGAAGGAAGAAGAAGCATGAAGAAGCAACCCAGGATGACACCCTGTGCCCTTCATCTTGCTTCTATCCACAACACACTAAAAACCCCAAAACCTCAATTTCTCACCAAGTGATACACCTGCACTGCTCTCCATAATCTATTTCACACTTTTGTGGATTCCAGTCTGTCTTGAAGTCTGGGAAACTTTCTCCATGAATGAGGGTCAAAGTCAGGGCACCCCAGAGCAGACACAGAAATATTCCTGGTGCCCTGGGTTTCCACAACTGGGAAAATTAAAAATACAAATAAAAGAGTACAAAAAAGAAAACAAACCACTGCCAGGGTCAGAGCAGTCCCTGTCCCCTGTGTGTCAGGGGGTGGCACAGCCCCATCCCATGGGGGCTCAGCCCTCCTGCAGTGCCAGCTGTGGCTCTGCTGGAGCAGGGATCCTGCACAAGGGGGGAGTTTTCCTCTGCAGCCCCAGGGCTGCTGGAGATGGGCCTGGGCTCCCTCTGGCCATGCAGGGCAGCAGAAGCTGCTCCTCTGGCAATGCACTGGGCAAAGGCTGCTGTGCTGTCCCAGCACCCCAGATTGTACCCAGGTAGGAATGCTTGGCTCCTCCCCTGGGCGCAGCATCTCCCCATGGGATGATGGGATTGGATCAGCCCTGCAGGGACACTGAAGAGAATTAATATCTTAAGAGAAGACATTAATAATTCATGAACATGAAGATAAGTTATAATTAATGGCCCATGATCAGAAGATTATTAATAGTTAATGGCCCATGAACAGAGGATATCTCCTAGAGGGAGGAGTGGCTGTGGGAGAGATAAAGAAAAAACTGCCCCATGAACAGCAGAGAACTGCCCCAGCTCTGACAGAGGGAAATAATAGAACACACAGCCCCATTTCCAACCTAAGACACCAACTCCACATGTGGCAACGTGTGGGAGCTGCAGTGATCTCCTCTGGGATTTTTGTTGATTTACATTGAGTATTTATTCCAAACCAGCAGGTTCAGGGCCAGTTATAATTATAAAGCAGTTATAATTATAAAGAATTCACATAATTATAAAATTATTTATTTTTATAATTATAATTATATACTATCTATTATATACTGTATACTATATACTATATATGTTATATGATAAATTACATATTACATATTACATATTATACATTATATATTATATATATAATATATTATATATTATATATTAAATTATATACCATTATTTTAATATATTTTTATATATTATAATTATATATATTTAAATAATTTTATATTATTATTTATTTTTATAATTGTAAAGCATTCACATCATGTTAAATGCACTTTATTTCATTTAGTGCAGTCAAATGTTGCAGCCATGTATTTTCACAGCTGATTTTGGTGATATAAATTTGGATGGCCAGAGGGAGCATTCCTTCAGAGAGCACTTGGAATTTTGTGTGTGGAATCCCCTCTCAAAGTGCAGAGTGCTCCTGAGCTGATGCTGCCCTGCCGTGGAATTTCCTCATCCTGCACATAAAGCCAGAAAACCTCATGGTCCTTGTTGGCACAAACATCTCCCTTCACACTTCTCCACAATGGGGGAAATCCAGAGAGGATTAAGATAAATAAAGGGACAGATTATTTCCAAAGGCTGGAGCTTTGCAGATCCTGGACTTCAAAAAGCATAAAATAACCCAATTTCTTATCTTTATTTTAGAGTAAGCCTAAGAACATCTCTTTGCTTTAAAAATAAATTTCCCCCTAATTTCTATTTGCATTTAGTGTTGTATTCTTGGATTTGGGAGACTTTGGGCCTGTCCTTTCTCCCAGTTTCTCTCTAATTTCTCCCTAAAATTTCTCTCCAATTTCTCTCTAATTTCTCTCCTTCTCTGTGCCCCAAATTCTTCTCTAGGATATGACAATAGCAATTCTGCCTTTGAAAGAGGACTTTTCTCTCTTTAGTACTGTTTGATCCCAGTTCTGCTTTGTGAATAATTTTTTTCAGCTGTTCCATCAGGTGAGGTCTGCCTAAAAATGTAAAAATTCGGTAGAAATAAATGGGATAAACAATGGGATAAAAAAATGGGATAAAAGTATTTCTCAGAGTCTGTGGGGGAGTTACCCTGCACATGTAATCAAGGCATTATATTTATAATCTGTTTATTTTTAATCCTCTCCACATCTATAAGTGGCTCAAATAACTGTGGCCTCTTGTGTTGCCCAAACCCAAGAAAATTTATCTCAGATTATCAAAAATATTTTCATCACTGAAACTGTCACAACCCATTGTGAAAGTGTGGATTCAAAACAACCCACAGCAGGTTTTTGGGAAAATGGGTTGGGATGGCTGTGTACTTGGAATATTTCATAGGATTCAAGGAAAAAAGCACTTTTTGGAGGGAGAAAGTATTAATTTCATAAGCTGTATTTCATTTTTGGTTTGGTTTTGGTTTTTTTGTTTTGTTTTGGTTTGGTTTGGTTTGGTTTTGGTTTTGTGGGTTTTTTGTTTGGTTGGTTTGGTTTTTTGGTTTCTTTTGGTTTTGGTTTTGGTTTTGGTTTTTGGTTTTGTTGTTGTTGTTGTTGTTGTTGTTGTTGTTGTGCAATTGGATTTTGTTCCTGGGGTGAAATGTGCTTTAATTAAAAGATAAAGAAAAAATAATTTTTATTTTGCATTATTTCTTGTTGTGCTGTAACTACTGGAACAAATCATGCTCAGAGTCTGTATTCCCTTAAAACGTTACCTGGCTTTAACCTGAATGTCTGTTAAAATCCAGTTACTCTTGAACAATCACCTTTATTGGTTCCTTTATTCTGTTTGCCATGGATCGGTCTGATAGTTCTGTCTTAGCTGGGATTTATCAGAGGGATTTGATGTAATTGATCTCAAACATTTAATGCTAAATCCCACAGATTTGAGACTTAGCAGAGGAGCCTCCAGTGGTTCTGCTGTCCCAGAGTTTTCATTCCAAGATTTGGCTGGGTGAGTTTGGTTTCACAATAAAAGGGAAAAGGTTCACATGCCTTAAATCAATTAACCTTGATAAAATAGATTTTTATACTCAAATTTACCCTTCTGGGAGTGTTTCTCCTTGATTTTCCTTTTCAGCACCTCTTCCCAGTGGGATATACCCAACCTGCTGCTGCAAACCTTGGTTAAAAGCCTTGAATCCTCTCACAGGAATTCCTAAATTTGGCCTTTGCCAAATTCTGCCTTCAGTGTGCCTGTGGTGCAGCCTGGATTTCCAGGGATGAAGGGAGAAGATGGGAAATAAAGGTGCTAGTTTGATTTTCTCCCAGTGAAATGGCACCTTAACAAGGCACTTCTTGTGTGTTTAGTTTAGAAATGAAATGATTTCCCTTTTCTGAGCCACGAATAATTTAACTGAAAGAGAGCAGGATCCAATCCACAGCACAACCAGGGTTTGTGGTGTGTTTGGGGACATCCATCTGGTGCTGGATATTTCACCCATTTTTGGACATTTCAGCCCTTCCTGGACCCCTCACCCATTCCTGGCCATGCTTTTCCTGCCCAACTCTTCTGTCACTTCTGTGACTCGAGGTGCTAAATGTCCCTGGAAGCCTTGAAAGGGCTCCATCCCCTTTTTATCCCCCCTGAGCAGTGCATGGAAAAGAGACAATTCAGCAACGGGTTCTGAGTTTTGTTCTTGAGTTAGAAAGACTCGTGTCACCCTCTTTGACTCATAAAATCAAGGAATCACACAGGTTTGGGTTGGAGGGACCCCAAATCCCACCCATTCCCACCCGTGCCATGGCAGGGACCCCTCCCACTGTCCCCAGTGCCCAGCCTGGCCTTGGGCACTGCCAGGGATGCAGGGGCAGCCCCAGCTGCTCTGGGCACCCTGTGCCAGGGCCTGCCCACCCTGCCAGGGAACAATTCCTCATTGCCAAGATCCCACCCAGCCCTGCCCTCTGGCACTGGCAGCCATTCCCTGGGTGCTGTCCCTCTCTTTCCTCCTCCTGGAGCTGCCCCCAGACACGGGGCTGTGCTGGGGCTGCCCCTCCTGCTCCTTGGCACAGCTTTGCCCTGGGCTTTGTGGCTGGGTTGTGTCTCCTGCAGCTCCTCTCCTGAGCAGGAATTCTCCAGTGCACACAGACCTGTCGCCCCATTTCTCTTCACAGAGAAAAGCAAGGCACAGTTCTTCCCAGGAATGTTTCTGGGTTTCACATTCTCTGAACCTCAGAGAAAGGAAAAGCAATTCTTATCTCATCTGCTGTGCCTGTGTTTGTGCAGAAGTAAAATGCAATATGAAAATTATTTACCCAAAATAATAATAATATTTTGTTTCCTTGGCCTGTCAGGGCCCAGTGCGTGTGTGTGTGTGTGAGGACTGTCAGCTAACAGTCACAAAATGCTGGGCAGTTGTGTGCAGTTAAGTACTCAGCAAATTCAGATGTAATGCAATGTAATGTAATGCAATGTAATGTAATGCAATATAATATAATATAATATAATATAATATAATATAATATAATATAATGTGTAATATAATGTGTAATATAATATATAATGTAATATAGTATATATTATAATATAATAGAACATAATGTAATATAATATAATAGTATAGTATAGTATGGTATAGTATAATATAGCATAATATAGTATAATAAAATAAAAATTAAAATAAAATATATATAAATAAAATAATAACATGTAATAACATATTATAATATAGTATAATAATAATAATAAATAATAAAACGTCTATAAATAAAATCATTAATTAGCCTTCTAATAAAATAAAATCCTCCTCATCATTCCTCCTTCTTCAGGGCATTCCCTGCAAACACTCTAGCCCTTCACCTTTCCCCTGTGAGCCAAATGCACCCGGGGCCCCTGGAGGCTGCAGTGCCACCAGAATATTCCGTGGTGCTGTTTGGGTTTCCAGCCCAGGCAGAGGCAGCCCCTGGCCCCTCATTTCCATCCAGCCCTCCCTTAAATGCAGATTTGCAGGAGGGCTGAGCGGGAGCTGGAGCACAAATCCCAGGAACAATGGGTGGGATTTGTGGGAGCTGTCCCCTCGGAGGATGGCAGGGCATTAACTCCTCGTGGGTGAATGTGTTATTGACTCGGAGCAAACAGCTCCTTTGAAAGGCCCTACAAAGTGTTAGTGGCCAATAATCCACAGCAAACACACAAAGAACGACACTGTGACAGTCGGGACAAAAGGGACACGCAGGGGTACAGATAATGAATCATTAATGGCCTGTGCTGCTCCCAGGGGCTGCCTGAGGGAGGTGAGGGGAGGGCTGCAGCTCCTGCATGGGCTGGGGACACCAGGCTGGCTCTGGGGACACTGAGCGATGGCTCATTTTACCCCGGGGATGGCTCCTTTCCTCTCCCCGGGGATGGCTCCTTTCCTCTCCCCGGGGATGGCTCCTCCCTCCTGCATTCCCAGATCCAGAGATCATCCCAAGGCTCCAACCACAGCCTTCTGCCACAAGGTTTTGCTTTGAAAGGCAAGGCCAGCAACAGAGAGCTGGGGAAAGGAAAAGGTCTCCCTTCCTTTTTCCTTTTCCTTTTCCTTTTCCTTTTCCTTTTCCTTTTCCTTTTCCTTTTCCTTTTCCTTTTCCTTTTCCTTTTCCTTTTCCTTTTCCTTTTCCTTTTCCCCTTTCCCCTTTTCCCTTTCCCTTTCCCCTTTCCTTTTCTTCTCATTTTTTTCTCCTTTCTTCTCCACCCTTCTCCTCTCCTGATGTTTCTCCATGGTTTTTCCTGGCTGTGACCTCCTGTGGTGGTTGTTTCCTACAAGGACCAGACTTGCTTAGATTGAAATCATCTCCACGCTGCCTTGCTGTCTGCTCATCCCATAAATCTGGGCTCTGCTCACCTGCACTTAACAGAGGAGAGAAGGGAATAATCCTCATTTTAAAATAACATAGAACATCAGCAGCTAATTAATTTTTTAATCAGCATAACAGACATGTCCTGATTTACCTGAACAGAAAACCCCAGACACTCAAAGGGGGTTGGCAATTCCTTAAAAGCAAAGATCAGCTCAAATCCCAAATGCCTGATTTTGTAGGGAAAGCAGAGCCCTGAGCCCATCACGACTGTGCAATGACTCTGAGCCATCCCCAGGGAGACTCTAGAGCTGCCACATTCCTAAATTGTGGGGAGGAATACAGAATCCCAGAGAGGAGAACCACAGGGTCACTGAAGGTTTGGGTTGGGAGGGACCTCACAGCCACCCAGTGCCAGCCCTGCCATGGCAGGGACACCTCCCACTGTCCCAGGTGCTCCCAGCCCCAGTGCCCAGCCTGGCCTTGGGCTCTGCCAGGGATGGGGACCCACAACCTCCCTGGGCAGCCCCTGCCAAGGCCTGAGCACCCTTTCCATGGGGAAATCCCTCCTGAGAAACCCCTGAGTGCTCCCACACATCCATGCCATTCCTTTATTATTTCCAGTTTGTAAATTTAGAATTTCCAAGCTGGCCAGTGTGAGGTGTGGGCAGGAAAGGACTGAGGGCCATTATTTGAAGGCAAACCCACGCTGGTTCCCTTGTTTAGGAATTCAGATGTGTGAGGGATTTTGAGACTCTCCTCAAAACGATTTTATTTAAGCTGAGAAAAAGGTGAAGGACAAAAGTGAGACAGTGCCTGTGAGTCTGAAAGGTGGCAGATGCTCAGTGTGAAACAGGGGCACTGCCTCAGCCAGGGCTGACAACCAACAGCTCCTGCAATTTTGGGATGAATTGCCAATGGTGCTGGAGCGCCCAGCCCTGCAGGTGTCCCCTGCAGGTGGCACTGAGTGCTCTGGGCTGGGGACAAGGTGCCCATGGGGCACAGCTGGCACTGCATGGGCTGGCAGGGCTGTGCCAGAATCCTCAGGGATTTAGGGATTGTGTGAAAGGGGCACATGGGGACTCACTGATGGTTCTGGTGTCTGTGGGCTGGAAGATGAGGAGGAGATTCTCCTCTGCTGAGGTGAGGAGCCTCCCTCCAGCCCTCCCTGAATCCCTGGAGCTCCTTGGCTCCATCCCTCCCCATCTGCCTTGGAGCTCCCGAATTCACTCTGCAGCTCCTGACTTCTGCTGAAGCAGGGACAGGCACAGCAGAGCCACTGCAGGTGACACCTCCCAGGCAGCATTTTCCTGGCAGGGCTTCAGGTCCAGAGCCACTCTTGCTGCTTGCCCTGTCCTTGTCCTGGGGGTGTCCCCAGTGCCGGGGACACTGCGGTGTCAGCAGTGGTGGCAGGAGCACAGGGACACAGCACAGGTGACATCCCGGGCTGGGTGGCAGCAGTGATGGGAGGAGGAGCACAGGTGAAAGGGACACAGCACAGGTGACATCGTGGGCTGGTCACAGGGACACAGCACAGGTGACATCGTGGGCTGGGTGTCACCAGTTGTGGGAGGAGCACAGGTGCCAGGGACACAGCACAGGTGACATCGTGGGCTGGTCACAGGGACAGAGCACAGGTGACATCCCGGGCTGGGTGTCACCAGTTGTGGGAGGAGCACAGGTGCCAGGGACACAGCACAGGTGACATCCCGGGCTGGCCATGCCGTGCTGATCCCAGGGCTTTTCCTGGCCAGAGAGGCCCCTGGGCCATGGGGGGCGGCTGATGCCAGCCCCCATCTGCTCTGGGGACATTCAGTGAGCTCTGCCCTGCCCCTGGCAGGCGGGCAGGAGCTCCCATGGGCTGTGCCAGGGGATGGACGGGCAGTGCCCTGTGCCAGGGAACATTCCTGCTCCTTCCCTGCTGCCCTGGAGCCACTTGGCACTGCTGTGGGCTGGAATAAACCTGGAGAACAGGTTCGTATTAAAAAAAAAACCAAACCAAAAAACCCCGGGTAATGGGTGTATAAAATTAAAAAATAACAAATAAACCCGGGTAATGGGTGTATAAAATTAAAAAAATAATAAATAAACCCGGGTAACGGGTGTATAAAATAAATAAATGAGAAATAAACACGGATAATGGGTGTATAAAATAAATAAGTAATAAATAAACCTGGATAACAGGTTTGTAAAATAAAAAACATAATAAATAAACCTGGATAATGGGTGTGTAAAATAAGGAAATAATAAACCCAAACAACACCCTTGTTCTTCATTATCCCCCACCACACCTCCTGCCCTGAACTCTCTCTGGGGGCTCCTCTGCTGCAGCTCCCCAAATCCCCAAATCCCAAATCCCCAAATCCCCAAATCCCCGGGGCTGGCCCAGCCCTGCCAGCCCCTGCAGTGCCAGCTGTGCCCCATGGGCACCTTGTCCCCAGCCCAGAGCACTCAGTGCCACCTGCAGGGGACACCTGCAGGGCTGGGCACTGCAAAGCTCCCTGGGCAGCCCCTGCCAAGGCCTGAGCTCCCTTTCCATGGGCAAATTGCTGCTGCTGTCCAAGCTGAGCCTGCCCTGGCCCAGCCTGAGGCCGTTCCCTCTGCTCCTGTCCCTGTTCCCTGGGAGCAGAGCCTGGCACCCCTGGCTGTGCCCTCCTGGCAGGCAGGCTCTGCATTCCCAATTCCAAGCCACCTTTGCTGTTGCTCTGCTCACAGAATCCCAGAGCCCCTGAGGCCAGAAGAGCCCTTCGGGATCCTCCAGTCCCAGTGCCAAACCATCACCACCATCACCAGCCCTTCACCCTGTCCCCAAGGGCCAAACCCACATCCCCAGGGTTTGCTGAGGACATGGGAGGGGATCACAACCAGTGTGGACAGCCACACTGTCACAGCTCACCTTGTGAGCTGCACTTCAGGAGATCCTGGTCCAGCCCACAGCGTCTCCATGTTCCCCCTCAGAGCCTTCCTCCTGTCCCTGCTGGAGCAGCACTCAGCAGTGAGCAGGAGGGTTTGGAACTTCTGGGCTACTGAATAATCCCCTCAGTGCCACAAATCCTCATTTGAAATGGGACTTTGTGACCCACACGCAGGAGTTTGGGCTGGTTAGAGCTCTGAGGTGGGGAAGGTCTCGAGGGGCACACGAGGGGTTGAGTGCCCACCTGAGGGACAGCTCTGAGATCTGCTCTGGCACAGGGACAGCACCAGGGAGTGCCCGGGCCTGGGCCTGGAGGGATTTAGGTTGGATATTGTGAAAGGTTCTTGCCCAGAGGGTGCTGGCACTGCCCAGGCTGCCCAGGGAATGGGCACGGCCCCGAGGCTGCCACAGCTCCAGGAGCCTTTGGCCAGCGCTGCCAGGGATGCCCAGGCTGGGCTTGCTGGGCTCTGGGTCAATGATCCCTGGGGGTCCCTCCAGCTCAGGATAATTCTGTGATCACTTCTTATTTTTTAGGATTTAAACCAAGCACCTCAAGGAACAAACCTGGAGGAAGTTCAAACCTCCAGAGTGGGAAGGGACCCACAAGGACCAGCCAAGGGCCCCTCCTGACCGACTCCACTCACACTCCTCAGCAGGGAGGGCTGCACCCGAAGAAAATGCAACACAAATGTTGCATGGGAGTTAAAACACGGAGTTCTGAACTTGCATGGAGCAAACAAAGCAAACAGATCCATTCTGAAACCTGAAGTAGTATAGAGGAGGTAGGAGAAATAAATTTGTAAAAAATTCTCAAAGCCTGGCAGAAGGCTCACATAATACACATCTGTATGCAAGCCTTGAGATAAGAAATTCTGACTTAGAAATACCATAGAATAAGACAGATATTGTTGAGAGAGAAATGGAAATAGAAACAAGTTTCAGAAGACAGCCTTACAAAAACCCAACTACTTTAGAAAAATAGAACTATTAAAAATGCATTATATTAAAACCCACAAAAGTAATTTTAAATAATTAACTTTAAAGCATTTGCAATATGGTGTGGCAAAAACTAATAAGTCAAGAAACACTTATGTTGTAATTAGGAAATAGTTGGGTTCTGGTTGCAATGGTGTGAATTATAACATCTGTATTGTCTCACCCTTCACATGAGACTGAAAATGGAATAAAAGCTGTAAAACCCCTCTGAGTTGCCCCATCTCTGGGTCAGAAAGGGGTTAATCCGACCAGGAGGGGCCAGCCCTGTGTGGGCAGTGCCTCCCGAAGCTGCTGGCGGTGCTGTGAGCGGGGCAGGTCCTGCCCTGGAGCCAGCAGCAGCTGCAGAGGTGTCCCTGCTCCTCTGTCCTTGTCACGGCCACAGAGTGAGCCCGGAGCTGCGTTTCCTTCTGGGGTGGGGACAGAGCCTCCAGCCAGCCGGGGCTGCCTCTTGTGGTCACCTGGGACAAGTCCCACAGGTCCCGAAGTGTCTGGCTGTGCTTGTCTGGGCTTCCTGTGGCGTCAGCATGGCCGGGAAACCACCAGCCATAAACCACCTCCTTCTGCACCAACCCGGTTCTGCACCAACCCTCGTTCTGCAAAAACCCTGTTCTGCACCAACCCTCTTTCTGCACCAACCCTATTTATTTCTGTAGAAACCCTCTTTCTGCACAAACCCCCTTTCTGCACAAACCCTATTTCTGCATAATCCCTCTTTCTTTATAAACCCTCTTTCTGCACAAACCCTATTTCTGTACCAACCCTCTCTCTGCACCAACCCTGTTCTGTACCAACCCTCTTTCTGCACCAACCCTGTTCTGCACCAACCCTCTTTCTGCACCAACCCTGTTCTGCACCAACCCTCTTTCTGCACCAATCCTGTTCTGCACCAACCCTCTTTCTGCACCAACCCTCTTTCTGCAAAAACCCTCTTTCTGCACCAACCCTATTTCTGCACAAACCCCATTTCTGCATAATCCCTATTTCTGCACCAACCCTGTTCTGCACCAACCCTCTTTCTGCACCAACCCTGTTCTGCACCAACCCTCTTTCTGCACAAACCCTATTTCTGTATAAACCCTCTCTCTGCACAAACCCTATTTCTGTATAAACCCTCTTTCTGCACAAACCCTGTTCTGCACAAACCCCCTTTCTGCACAAACCCTATTTCTGTATAAACCCCATTTCTGCACAAACCCTCTTTCTGCAGAAACCCTCTTTCTGCACAAACCCCCTTTCTGCACAAACCCTATTTCTGTATAAACCCCCTTTCTGCACAAACCCTATTTCTGCAGAAACCCTCTTTCTGCACAAACCCTATTTCTGCAGAAACCCTATTTCTGCACAAATCCCCTTTCTGCACCAACCCTCTTTCTGCACAAACCCTATTTCTGCACAAACCCTATTTCTGCACAAACCCCCTTTCTGCACCAAACCCCTTTCTGCACAAACCCTACTTCTGCATAAACCCTATTTCTATATAAACCCTACTTCTCCATAAACCCCATTTCTGCACAAACCCTCTTTCTGCACAAACCCTATTGTGGTAGTTGAGATGGAGACAATACAAAGCCACACACTCCATTTTCAGAAGGCTTCGAGCTGTTTTTATTCTGGCATGCATGATTGTTACACATTCTTACAAAGCTCAGAAGTTTACACTTTACTCATTGGTCATGAGATACAAACAAAGTGCTCTTTGGAATAGGCAGTTACAGGTTTCTCTTATTTCTCCTTCTTCCTTTCTTGGTCTCTGTGTCAATGACCTTGGTAGGAAATTCTTTCAGGAGTGAACATGGATCCTCTGATCAAACTCCTCTTTGGCTCACAGAAGTCACTGTAAAACCTCTTCCACACCTATTTCTATATAAACCCTATAAACACTATTTCTGCATAAACCCTATTTCTATATAAACCCTATTTCTGCATAAATTCTATTTCTGCATAAACCCTGTTTCTATATAACCCCATTTCTGCATAAACCCTATTTCGATATAAACCCTATTTCTGTACAAACCCTATTTCGATATAAACCCTATTTCTATATAACCCTATTTCTGCATAAACCCTGTATCTATATAACCTTATTTCTGCATAAACCCTATTTCTCTATAAACCCTATATCCATATAAACCCTATTTCTGCATAAACCCTATTTCTGCATAAACCCTATTTCTCCATAAACCCTATATCTATATAAACCCTATTTCTCTATAAACCCTATTTCTGCATAAACCCTATTTCTCCATAAACCCTATATCTATATAAACCCTATTTCTCTATAAACCCTATTTCTGCATAAACCCTATTTCTATATAACCCTATTTCTGCATAAACCCTGTATCTATATAACCCTATTTCTGCATAAACCCTATTTCTCCATAAACCCTATATCTATATAAACCCTATTTCTCTATAAACCCTATTTCTGCATAAACCCTGTCTGTCCAAGCTCCAGCAGGGCTCTGTTTGTGTGCTCCAGGAAGGGGCCCTCGTTTGCTCCGGTGCAGCCCCCGGTGCTGCCCTGTCCTTGCAGGGGGGTTCTGATAAAAGCTCCGTGATGGGGAGAAGGGCTGGGCTTGGAAAGGGCCCTAAAGGTCATCCAGGTGCCCTTGGCTATGGGACGGTGCTGCCCAAAGCCAGAGACCCCAAACAGGGATTGGACTGTGGTGTTGCTGTCCCTGCCCCAGGAATGTCCTTTACCTTGGGGGTGTCACCGTGGAGCAGCTCCAGGTGTCACAGCTGCCTGGAGGCTTTGCTTTGATCCTGCTCTGTCCTGGCGCCTTTCCCAGGAGCTGGTGGGGCACGGCAGGAAGGGGGAATCTGGTTCTGTCTTTCCCAAGAATTCCCTTTTGCATCCTCCTTCACCTGAAGGAGAGGGTGAGACCTGGCTCCATGTGCCTCGCCAGGGAATAACCTCCAGGAGAGATGTGGAATCCCAGGATGGTTTGGGTTGGGAGGGACCTCTCAGCCCACCCAGTGCCACCCCTGCCATGGCAGGGACACCTCCCACTGTCCCAGGCTGCTCCAGCCCTGCCACCCTGTCCCTGAGGTGCCCGTGTGCCCACGGGCTCAGAGCTCTCAGCCCTGGGCTCTTGTGTGGAACCCTCGGGGGTTCAGGCTCACAGGAAGGGTTGGGAAAAGTCACATGGAAGTCCTGTGCTCTTTGTAAAACAGGTTTTGCTTTTGGAAGAGCCCTGGCCTCACAGAATCCCCAAATCCCTGGGGCTGGCCCAGCCCTGCCAGCCCATGCAGTGCCAGCTGTGCCCCGTGGGCACCTTGTCCCCAGCCCAGAGCACTCAGTGCCACCTGCAGGGGACACCTGCAGGGCTGGGCACTGCAAAGCTCCCTGGGCAGCCCCTGCCAAGGCCTGAGCTCCCTTTCCATGGGCAAATTGCTGCTGCTGTCCAAGCTGAGCCTGCCCTGGCCCAGCCTGAGGCCGTTCCCTCTGCTCCTGTCCCTGTTCCCTGGAGCAGAGCCTGGCACCCCTGGCTGTGCCCTCCTGGCAGGCAGGCTCTGCATTCCCAATTCCAAGCCACCTTTGCTGTTGCTCTGCTCACAGAATCCCAGAGCCCCTGAGGTCAGAAGAGCCCTTCGGGATCCTCCAGTCCCAGTGCCAAACCATCACCACCATCACCAGCCCTTCACCCTGTCCCCAAGGGCCAAACCCACATCCCCAGGGTTTGCTGAGGACATGGGAGGGGATCACAACCAGTGTGGACAGCCACGCTGTCACAGCTCACCTTGTGAGCTGCACTTCAGGAGATCCTGGTCCAGCCCACAGCGTCTCCACGTTCCCCCTCAGAGCCTTCCTCCTGTCCCTGCTGGAGCAGCACTCAGCAGTGAGCAGGAGGGTTTGGAACTTCTGGGCTACTGAATAATCCCCTCAGTGCCACAAATCCTCATTTGAAATGTGACTTTGTGACCCACAGGCAGGAGTTTGGGCTGGTTAGAGCTCTGAGGTGGGGAAGGTCTCGAGGGGCACACGAGGGGTTGAGTGCCCACCTGAGGGACAGCTCTGAGCTCTGCTCTGGCACAGGGACAGCACCAGGGAGCGCCTGGGGCTGGGCCAGGCCAGCTCAGGCTGCAGAGCAGGGCAAGGTCCTTGCCCAGAGGGTGCTGGCACTGCCCAGGCTGCCCAGGGAATGGGCACGGCCCCGAGGCTGCCACAGCTCCAGGAGCCTTTGGCCAGCGCTGCCAGGGATGCCCAGGCTGGGCTTGCTGGGCTCTGGGTCAATGATCCCTGGGGGTCCCTCCAGCTCAGGATAATTCTGTGATCACTTCTTATTTTTTAGGATTTAAACCAAGCACCTCAAGGAACAAACCTGGAGGAAGTTCAAAGCTCCAGAGTGGGAAGGGACCCACAAGGACCAGCCAAGGGCCCCTCCTGACCGACTCCACTCACACTCCTCAGCAGGGAGGGCTGCACCCGAAGAAAATGCAACACAAATGTTGCATGGGAGTTAAAACACGGAGTTCTGAACTTGCATGGAGCAAACAAAGCAAACAGATCCATTCTGAAACCTGAAGTAGTATAAAGGAGGTAGGAGAAATAAATTTGTAAAAAATTCTCAAAGCCTGGCAGAAGGCTCACATAATACACATCGGTATGCAAGCCTTGAGATAAGAAATTCTGACTTAGAAATACCATAGAATAAGACAGATATTGTTGAGAGAGAAATGGAAATAGAAACAAGTTTCAGAAGACAGCCTTACAAAAACCCAACTACTTTAGAAAAATAGAACTATTAAAAATGCATTATATTAAACCCCACAAAAGTAATTTTAAATAATTAACTTTAATGCATTTGCAATATGGTGTGGCAAAAACTAATAAGTCAAGAAACACTTATATTATGTTGTAATTAGGAAATAGTTGGGTTCTGGTTGCAATGGTGTGAATTATAACATCTGTATTGTCTCACCCTTCACATGAGACTGAAAATGGAATAAAAGCTGTAAAACCCCTCTGAGTTGCCCCATCTCTGGGTCAGAAAAGGGGTTAATCCGACCAGGAGGGGCCAGCCCTGTGTGGGCAGTGCCTCCCGAAGCTGCTGGCGGTGCTGTGAGCGGGGCAGGTCCTGCCCTGGAGCCAGCAGCAGCTGCAGAGGTGTCCCTGCTCCTCTGTCCTTGTCACGGCCACAGAGTGAGCCCGGAGCTGCGTTTCCTTCTGGGGTGGGGACAGAGCCTCCAGCCAGCCGGGGCTGCCTCTTGTGGTCACCTGGGACAAGTCCCACAGGTCCCAAAGTGTCTGGCTGTGCTTGTCTGGGCTTCCTGTGGCGTCAGCATGGCCGGGAAACCACCAGCCATAAACCACCTCCTTCTGCACCAACCCTGTTCTGCACCAACCCTCTTTCTGCAAAAACCCTATTTATTTCTGTAGAAACCCTCTTTCTGCACAAACCCTCTTTCTGCACCAACCCCATTTCTGCATAATCCCTATTTCTGCACAAACCCTGTTCTGCACCAACCCTCTTTCTGTATAAACCCTATTTCTGCATAATCCCTATTTCTGCACCAACCCGGTTCTGCACCAACCCTCGTTCTGCACAAACCCTCTTTCTGCACAAACCCTATTTCTGCATAATCCCTCTTTCTGTATAAACCCTCTTTCTGCACAAACCCTATTTCTGTATAATCCCTATTTCTGCACAAACCCTGTTCTGCACAAACCCCCTTTCTGCACAAACCCTATTTCTGTAGAAACCCTCTTTCTGCACAAACCCCCTTTCTGCACAAACCCTATTTCTGTATAAACCCTCTTTCTGCACAAACCTTATTTCTACACCAACCCTCTTTCTGCACAAACCCTATTTCTGCATAATCCCTATTTCTGCACAAACCCCCTTTCTGCACAAACCCTCTTTCTGCACCAACCCTATTCCTGTATAAACCCTCTTTCTGCACCAACCCTATTTCTGTATAAACCCTCTCTCTGCACAAACCCTGTTCTGCACAAACCCCCTTTCTGCATGAAGCCTATTTCTATATAAACCCCCTTTCTGCACCAACCCTCTTTCTGCACAAACCCTATTTCTGCATAAACCCCATTTCTGCACAAACCCTCTTTCTGCACAAACCCTATTGTGGTAGTTGAGATGGAGACAATACAAAGCCACACACTCCATTTTCAGAAGGCTTCAAGCTGTTTTTATTCTGGCATGCATGATTGTTACACATTCTTACAAAGCTCAGAAGTTTACACTTTACTCATTGGTCATGAGATACAAACAAAGTGCTCTTTGGAATAGGCAGTTACAGGTTTCTCTTATTTCTCCTTCTTCCTTTCTTGGTCTCTGTGTCAATGACCTTGGTAGGAAATTCTTTCAGGAGTGAACATGGATCCTCTGATCAAACTCCTCTTTGGCTCACAGAAGTCACTGTAAAACCTCTTCCACACCTATTTCTATATAAACCCTATAAACACTATTTCTGCATAAACCCTATTTCTATATAAACCCTATTTCTGCATAAATTCTATTTCTGCATAAACCCTGTTTCTATATAACCCCATTTCTGCATAAACCCTATTTCGATATAAACCCTATTTCTGTACAAACCCTATTTCGATATAAACCCTATTTCTATATAACCCCATTTCTGCATAAACCTTGTATCTATATAACCCTATTTCTGCATAAACCCTATTTCTCCATAAACCCTATATCTATATAAACCCTATTTCTCTATAAACCCTATTTCTGCATAAACCCTGTCTGTCCAAGCTCCAGCAGGGCTCTGTTTGCGTGCTCCAGGAAGGGGCCCTCGTTTGCTCCGGTGCAGCCCCCGGTGCTGCCCTGTCCTTGCAGGGGGGTTCTGATAAAAGCTCCGTGATGGGGAGAAGGGCTGGGCTTGGAAAGGGCCCTAAAGGTCATCCAGGTGCCCTTGGCTATGGGACGGTGCTGCCCAAAGCCAGAGACCCCAAACAGGGATTGGACTGCGGTGTTGCTGTCCCTGCCCCAGGAATGTCCTTTACCTTGGGGGTGTCACCATGGAGCAGCTCCAGGTGTCACAGCTGCCTGGAGGCTTTGCTTTGATCCTGCTCTGTCCTGGCGCCTTTCCCAGGAGCTGGTGGGGCACGGCAGGAAGGGGGAATCTGGTTCTGTCTTTCCCAAAAATTCCCTTTTGCATCCTCCTTCACCTGAAGGAGAGGGTGAGACCTGGCTCCATGTGCCTCGCCAGGGAATAACCTCCAGGAGAGATGTGGAATCCCAGGATGGTTTGGGTTGGGAGGGACCTCTCAGCCCACCCAGTGCCACCCCTGCCATGGCAGGGACACCTCCCACTGTCCCAGGCTGCTCCAGCCCTGCCACCCTGTCCCTGAGGTGCCCGTGTGCCCACGGGCTCAGAGCTCTCAGCCCTGGGCTCTTGTGTGGAACCCTCGGGGGTTCAGGCTCACAGGAAGGGTTGGGAAAAAGTCACATGGAAGTCCTGTGCTCTTTGTAAAACAGGTTTTGCTTTTGGAAGAGCCCTGGCCTCACAGAATCCCCAAATCCCCGGGGCTGGCCCAGCCCTGCCAGCCCATGCAGTGCCAGCTGTGCCCCGTGGGCACCTTGTCCCCAGCCCAGAGCACTCAGTGCCACCTGCAGGGGACACCTGCAGGGCTGGGCACTGCAAAGCTCCCTGGGCAGCCCCTGCCAAGGCCTGAGCTCCCTTTCCATGGGCAAATTGCTGCTGCTGTCCAAGCTGAGCCTGCCCTGGCCCAGCCTGAGGCCGTTCCCTCTGCTCCTGTCCCTGTTCCCTGGGAGCAGAGCCCGACCCCCCCGGCTGTGCCCTCCTGGCAGGGACTTGTGCAGAGCCACAAGGGCCCCTGAGCCTCCTTGGCTCCAATCTCGGTGTAAAATCACAAGTTCAGGTTGCGCCTTTTCCCTGTCCTGCCTGTGCCACAAAAAGGAAATGCAAACCTGCCCTGGGTGTGTCACAGCAGGTTTTGCACCACGGGGCTCATGCAGAAAAACAAGACCGGTCTCAAGGGGAAAAGGTTTGATTCCAAAATTTATGTGCCTAGAAACAGAACAATTGTTATTTTTAGGGTAAAGCCGTTGCCCATTCTCTGCCATGGGCTTCCCTTTTCCCGTGAATAGGTTGGGAATGAAATGATTCTGTGGGAGGTGTTGGGATCCCACTGGCAACCATCAGCACATGTTCTGAATGAATAAAATCAGGACATTCTTGCCAAGTAGTTTCACAAATGCTCAAATATCGTCAAACAAAGACTTAATCTGGGCTCAGAGACACGTATCTCAGCAGATGTGTGTAAACCAGACCAAATCCCCTGGGAACAGTACTTAGGAGTTATTCTTAGGCGTTGGAAGGACAAGGATGGTCCATCTGTGAATTTATTACACGAGATGAGAAGCATCAGATGAAAGTCATTGCTGGCCTGGAGGACAGCCTGGTTTGATTTTTCAGGAAGTTTAGAGGTCATTCCTAAAATCTCAGTTTAATTACAACAGAATCCCTCAGAATCTGAGCAGAAAATGCCGTGTGGAGCCTCTCCTCTCCTGGGGTGTGGCACAGGTAATTCTGCTGCTGGATTCAGTGGGGACAGCATTTGTGGAGGGACTGGAGCAATACAGAGGGGTTTTCTGGCTGTTCTGATATTTCCTCCCTTGTCAGAAGAAATAACAGGCAGGAGTATAAATGTTTGAGGGATTGATGATTTAAAAAGATGTGGAATGACCCTGGTGCAAAAGTCTCAGTGGTGTAGAATATTCAATATTGTGGGGGATTTTAATTTTTTCCATACAAGGTGTCAGATAAGAAAATAAAATATGAAGCTACCTGGAACTGCAGCATTTAAAAATCCTCTTAGACCTGGAGCTTTTTGGAAACCTCAGGGAAGAAAGAGCTTGGAATAATGTTTCCTTCTGTGTCCACAAAAGTCTGGGAGAAGGATGGGACTGTGGGAAGCTTTCCACACATCAGAGCTCTGGGAATGGGAATCAAACCAGGATTTTAACCTGATTGCAAAGGGGGGGCTGCCTTTGGAGACCAAATCAGAGCTAAGGGTTCAGGTGGGGTTTGGCCAAAAAAATGTGAACAGATCCCAAATCCCAGGTGCTGGCCCAGCCCTGCCAGCCCATGCAGTGCCAGCTGTGCCCCATGGGCACCTTGTCCCCAGCCCAGAGCACTCAGTGCCACCTGCAGGGGACACCTGCAGGGCTGGGCACTGCAAAGCTCCCTGGGCAGCCCCTGCCAAGGCCTGAGCTCCCTTTCCATGGGCAAATTGCTGCTGCTGTCCAAGCTGAGCCTGCCCTGGCCCAGCCAGAGGCCGTTTGCTCTCATCCTGTCTATAAGACCAGGCTTTGGCCCCTGTGCCACCAGAACATGGCAGTGGCTTGGGATGGCTCTCAGTGGCCACAAGAGATGTGTCCTCATCCCTTTCCCTTGCAAAGGGAGTGGGGTGGAAGCATCCACCTTGTGCTGGTGAATTACCAGGCATCAAGCTGCCTTTTCAGGAAGGTTTTTTTTTACTCAGGTAAAATTTTCTTCCTGGGATGGGTGCTCAGGCCTTGGCAGGGGCTGCCCAGGGAGCTTTGCAGTGCCAAGCCCTGCAGGTGTCCCCTGCAGGTGGCACTGAGTGCTCTGGGCTGGGGACAAGGTGCCCATGGGGCACAGCTGGCACTGCATGGGCTGGCAGGGCTGGGCCAGCACCAGGGATCCCATGGGGCCTTTTCTTTGTACACTTTGCCTGGATAGGGAGAACAGGAATTCAGCTCAGTGTCCCTGGATGTTTCTTACACCTCTGTCCTCAGTGATCTGGCAGGAGACAGCAGCAGAGTCCAAGAGCTCACCTGATCCTGCCCCCTCTTAGCTGTGATTCTTCAGCACCAGAACAACCCTGAGACTGAGAAATGGGGAGCTGGGGAAGCTGAGAATGTGGCTGCAGTCATTATACATATTAAAAAAAAAAAATTATATTTTGGAAAAGTGTTTTCAAATCACTCTGAAAGAAAGAGTCTTTAAACTCTTCACATTGTTTTACTCAGGTGGTTACTTGTGACCAGGGCATACTTGAAGGTAGCTCAGATATATTTTGTGGGGTTTTTTGCTTCCATTTAGGTAAAAGTACTAATCAAGACTAATTACCCCTTCCTCAAAGGCAAAGGCTCAGGAGCAGCCCCAGCTGCAGCCAGAGCATCCCTGGATTTCTCCCTGGAGGGCTGCACCAGTTGCACAGGGATGATGGTCTGGAGGCCGGGAAGTTTGGGGATCTGCCCAGGGAGCTCACCCTGTGCCTTGGCTCTCACACTCTCCTGTTGCAGTGCCCGTTTCAGCGCTGCTTTGGGACCCTCATTGTTGAACAGAACGTTCTTTTCTGTCCCGGGATTCCTGCCCGTGCCAGGGCCCCCCTTGAGGGCGGGCAGGCGGTGCCGAGTCCCGGCGATGAGCGGGGCAGCTGATGGGGGTGACCTCATCCTGACCCCACCAATTCTCCTCTCTTTGCAGGATCGGGATCTCTCCCTTTCTCTCCAGAGGGCCGGGAAGGAGGTGTTTGCCCTTCTTTCCAGGGATTTCCGTGTACCCCGGGCACACCCCAGCGATCTCTGCTCTGCATGTGGGACGCGCTGAACGCCGCGGATCCCATCACCGCCCGCTGCTATAGATGATTTATTTTTAATAAAAACCCAATTTTCCAAGTGGGTAAGGGGCTTTTTAGCTTGGTATCAGCCATGCCCTCCGGCGGGGCCGCTCCGGCGGTGCGCCGGATCCGCGGAGCCGCGCCTCGCACTGAGCGCTGTGCGCTCAATGCGCTGAACAGGTTGCGATCAGATTGTGATCAGACCAGGATCTGATCGCACCACCCCGCTACAGATTATTTATTTTTAATAAAAAACCGGTTTCCAGGCGGTTTAAGAGGGCTTTTAGCTGGTGTTCTCCCCGGCGCTGCCTCGGGGCCGCTCCGGAGGTGTGCGGGATCCGCGGAGCCGCGCCCCGCACTGAGCGCTGCGCGTGCAATGCGCGTTACGGCACACAGCTGACCACACCGTGCTGCTATAGATGATTTTAATAAGAAAGCGATATTCAGGCCATGTTTAGCCCCGTGTTTCCCCCTGCGCTGCCGCGGGGCCGCTCCGGCGGTGTGCGGGATACACCGAGCGCTGTGTGCGCAATGTGCTGAACGCCGGGGATCTGATCAACCCACCCAGCTACAGATGATTTATTTTTTAATAAAAAACCGGTTTTCAGGCGGTTTAAGAAGGCTTTTAGCTTGGTGCTCCCCCCTGTGCTGCCACAGGGCCGCTCCGGCGGTGTGCGGGATCCGCGGAGCCGCACCGAGCGCTGTGTGCGCAATGCGCGGTGCGGCACGGATCTGATCGCACCGCGCTGCTAGGGATTATTTATTTTTAACAAAAAAGCCGCTTTCAGGTGATTCGAGAGGGATCTGATCACACCGCGCTGATTTACTTTTAATAAAAAAGCCGTTTTCAGCCGTGATTTAGGAGGGATTTCAGCCTGGTCTCAGCCGTGCCCTCCCGCGGGGCCGCTCTGGCGTTGTGCGGGATCCGCAGAGCCGCGCTGAGCGCTGCGTGTGCAGTGCGCTGAACGGCGCGGCTCTGATCACACTGCGCTGCTACAGATGATTTATTTTTAATAAAAAACCGGTTTCCAGGCGGTTTAAGAGGGCTTTTAGCTTGGTGTTCCCCCCTGTGCTGCCGCGGGGCCGCTCCGGTGATGTGCGGCATCCGCGGAGCCGCGTCCCGCACTGCGTGTGCAATGCGCTGAACGGCGTGGATCTGATCACACCGCTCTGCTACAGATTATTTATTTTTAATTAAAATCCGTTTTCAGGCTATTTAAGAGGGCTTTTAGCCCGGTGCTCCCCCCTGAGCTGCCACAGGGCCGCTCCGGAGGTGTGCGGGATCCGCGGAGCCGCTCCGAGCGCTGCGTGCGCAATGCGCCGTGCGGCACAGAGCTGATCACACCGCGCTGATAGAGATGATTTATTTTTAATAAAAAAGCCGTTTTCAGGTGATTTGAGAGGGATCTGATCACACCGCGCTGATTTATTTTTAAATATTCATTTTTATATTTATTTATATTTATAAAAAAGCCGTTTTCAGCCGTGATTTAGGAGGGGTTTTAGCCTGGTCTCAGCCGTGCCCTCCCGCGGGGCCGCTCCGGCGTTGTGCGGGATCTGCAGAGCCGCGTCCCGCACTGTGCGCACAATGCGCCGAACGGCGCGGATCTGATCACACTGTGCTGCTACAGATGATTTATTTTTAATAAAAAACCAGTTTTCAGGCCACGTTTAGCCCGGTTTGGCCCCCTGCGCTGCCGCGGGGCCGTTCCGGCCGTGTGCGGACCTCGTGGAGCCGCGTCCCGCACTGCGTGCGCAATGCGCCGAACGCCGCAGATCTGACCACACTGCCCTGCTACGGATGATTTATTTTTAATAAGAAACCGGTTTCCAGGCGGTTTAAGAGGGCTTTTAGCCCGGTGTTTCCCTCTGAGCTGCCGCAGGGCCGCTCCGGCGTTGTGCGGGATCCGCGGAGCCGCCCAGAGCACTTCGTGTGCAATGCGCTGAACGCCGCGGCTCTGATCACAGCGCGCTGCTAGAGATGATTTATTTTTAATAAAAAATCCGCTTTCAGGTGATTTCCGAGGGCTTTTAGCCCGGCGTTCCCCCCGGCAGCTGGCGGCTCAGCATGGAGCGGCGCCGTGCCCGGCCCGCGGCAGCTGCGCCTTCAGCTGCTCCTGGCGCAGAGCAGCGGCCCCGGGCCCGGGTCAGCGCCGCAGCCCGGCCCGCCTGCCAGGGCGGTGTCAAACTGCCACTCTCGTCCCCACGGCTGTCCCTGCCCGGCCCCGGCCCGGCCCGCCTGCCAGGGCGGTGTCAAACTGCCACTCTCGTCCCCACGGCTGTCCCTGCCCGGCCCCGGCCCGGCCCGCGGGCATCACGGACATCAAGGATGCCGCAGTCACACCGAGCTCGGCAGCTCCGGGCACTTCGACTTTTGGAGTTTAAGGCTTCACTCAAAGCTCTTTTTTTTTTGGAAAAAAAAATGTATTGATATATAATTCCGCTGCAGTTGGTGCGTGCGGCTGCCGCGAGCGATGCAGCAGCAGAAGATCCGCGCCTCTAAATCTAACAGCAAATCACGTTATTAATTGCTTTTAAAAAATTATACTCTGCACGGTGATCAAAATATTTTAGAGAGAGCTTTTAGTGATGCGGAAAACCTGCCAGAATCTCAGGCAGTGATGGTGATGAGCCCTGCCCAGCTCTGAGACACTCCGTGGTGTTAAATTCCTTTCTCTCATCGCCAAACGGAGCTGAAACTCCTCGTGGCTCTCTCAGTGCAACGTGGCAAAAATCAGGGGTTTATGCTCTACCATTTATGTATTTATATACTGTTTATATAATATTTATACACTATTTATATAATATCTATACAATAAAAGACAATATTTCTACAATATTATATAACAATACAATATAATATTATACAATACTACAATTACTACAATATTTATCTAATATTTATACAATAAAATACAATACTATATAATATTATTACACAAGATTTATATAATACATAAATATTCATATAATATTTATACAATATTTATGTAATATCTAAATATTAATATTTATTTATTATTTCAGTATGTAGAAATTACCCACACTGATCTTTCAACTGCTCATTGCTGCACCAAAGCACCAGAGTGAAATATTCAGGAAAGCCTTGGAATTATAAACCCAGTTTTTGACTTCACCATCTGACCATTTTCTCCTGCAGAAGTTAATCAGGAAGCTTTAAAGCATCCCAGTGAATTCTTCTGGACACTGCCCAGAGGGTGGTGATCACATCCTCAGGCACAAAATTATTCATCCCTTCCATCCTAAAATATTAAAATGTTTTAAAAATGAAATGTTCTTCTTTTCCTTTGTCAGGACAATCTTTAACGGAGTAAATAAAACCACAGAAGGGAAATGAAGAGAAATCCTGGGCGAGGCAACAGGAGAAAGCTTTGTGATTAGGTCTGCATCAAAAGGCAACTTCTTTAGATCCTCAGCCCTGAAGGGGCTCAGGTTTTATTTGCCGGGGGATCAGTGGGATCTGGGGATCAGGGGGATTGAGGCACTGCTCCACTGCTGGGGGGTGTCTGTAGGGACAGAAGGGAAAGGGAAAAGGCCAGTATGGAACGGGGTTCAGGGACCTGCCAGCTCCAGGTGCTCCTGTCGGACCTGTCCTGAGAGCCTGGGCTGGGGAAGCTGGGTTGGGATCCCCTCCCAGCCCAGGGAAGCCCTGGAATTCCCTGTGCTTTCATTCCTGAGCAAAAGCTGAGTGTCCCAGGTGTTTAGAGCTACGTTCCCTTTTCCCTCAGCACCCCTGGAATTCTGTGGTGAGGTCACCAGCACAGCTCACTCTAATTTAACTGCTGGGCCTTAAACCAGTTCATGCCCTGATTCCTGTCACCTTCCTCCCTGAACATCATCCCAGGAATGCCAGAGGGTTGTTGGGAAAATGATCCAGAACTGATTTCAAGAATTTGTCTGCATCCAGGCCTGGGCCCAGCCCAGGGAGGAGCTGGAGCTGCTGCAGAGAGCCCAGAGGAGGCTCCAGGATGGGCAGAGGGATGGAGCAGCTCTGCTGGGAGGAAAGGCTGGCACAGCTGGGATTGTTCACCTGCACAGGAGAAGCTTTGGGCTGAGCTCAGGGTGGCCTTGCAGGGCCTGCAGGAGCCCCAGGAAAGCTGGAGAGAGACAATTTCCAGGGGATGCAGGGACAGCACCCAGGGAATGGCTGCCAGTGCCAGAGGGCAGGGCTGGGTGGGATCTTGGCAATGAGGAATTGTTCCCTGGCAGGGTGGGCAGGCCCTGGCACAGGGTGCCCAGAGCAGCTGGGGCTGCCCCTGCATCCCTGGCAGTGCCCAAGGCCAGGCTGGGCACTGGGGACAGTGGGAGGTGTCCCTGCCATGGCAGGGGTGGCACTGGGTGGGCTTTAAGGTCCCTTCCCAAACCAGCCCATTCCATGATTCCATGATTCCATGATTCCATGACTTTTCCACTGCAAAAGAAAAGTAAAACCTGTGATAACCTCCAGGTACCATCCCTAAATCCCTCCCAGCTTTGCCCTGCTGGGGTGCATGGATGGCCTGGTGAAATCTCTGCCAGGGAGGATTTTCCTGCCTGAGGCAGAGCCTGAGGTCTGTGGCTGGTTCATGCTCCAGCTCTTCCTCTGATTTTTTGGGACCACCTCAGTCAGTGGAGATGCTGAATTTCCAGAGGCTGCAGAAAGGTGGGATGTCCCCATCCCCAGGGGACAGGTGACCCAGGGCTCACAGGAGCCTTTTCCTCGAATCCTGCACTAAATTCCCACCCAGGGAATCCCACCTTGGAATGCTTTTACCAGAAGGTGGAATTTAGGTTGGAAGGGTTCCAGCAGGGCCAGCTCTGGGATCAGACCAAGCTTTGCTCAGGAAGGGCTGGAAAAGCCAGGATGGATCCAGCACAACGCTCTGGGGAATGGTTTAACCCAGGGAAAGGTGATCAAGGGCAGGAGTGATGGGGTGAGGAGTGCCCTGGAGCCCGTGGGCAGCACCTGGAGCTGCAGGGAGCAGGTTTGGGAAAAGGAGCCTGAGGGATAAAATTGCATTGCAGCCCCCCCGGGAAGTGAATTCCCGAAGGAACCATTGTCTGTAACAGCTGTAACAGCTGTTTCGGGGGAGAATTCCCGATTTCCAAAACGCAGCGTCCCCGGGGAGAATCCTGGAGCAGGGAACCCCTGAGCTCAGGCACGATGGGGGAGTCCTGGTGGAAAGAAATTGGTCCTGGTGGGTGGAGCGACGCCGTGGCATCGTGATGGGGGAGATTTAGCTCAGAAATTGCCCATTTTTTTACAATATCTGTGTATTCTTTAAAAAAATAAACCCCGGGTATCACAGAATATCAGGGAATTTCTTATGAAGGGGTCCAGGAAAGCTCCGTTACAATCATGACACGGATGTGCAGGGCACACAAAAACGCCCGAATTTTGCCCTGTTTTCCTTTATTACATCATTTTCCTTTATTACATCACTTATCGTTACAACTGATCCGCTTTCCTCTGACACGAGTGGTTATTTTTTATCTATGTATTTATCTGATTTTTTTGAGGACCACTTTAATTTAACAGCTGAAATTGAATCCCCTGTTAATTTCTCCACTCCTCAGGACAGGGAGCCGCTTTGCAATGCGTGAAAAAGCTGCGTATTTAAGAGCTCTGGAAATGTGGGGATTTTCCCTTCGCCTCCAGGATTCAGGAGCGGATCCGTTTGCGATTTGCTGGGAGCAAACCCCGGCGGCAGCGGCGGCGATGCCCAAACCCCGGCGATGCCAGAACGGGCCCGGCTCGGCCCGAGCCTCCCCCGGGACATCCCCGCTCCTGCCGGGCACGGGGCTCTGCTCCGGGATCTGTGCTCGGATCCATGGGCGGCCAAACTTCCCAGCTGCTGGAACCCTTGTCCCCGCAGGGGCCGAGTGGCACCGCACCGGCACCGGCACAAACCGGGAGCCGCTGCCCGCTGGAAATGCCCGAGGGACCGGAGCCACGGGCCGGAGCAGGAAATATCCATCCCTTGGGACCGGGGTTACGGGATGGTGCTGGAAATATCCATCCCTTGGGACCGGAGTTATGGGACGGAGCAGGAAATATCCATCCCTTGGGACCGGGGTTACGGGCCGGAGCAGGAAATATCCATCCCTTGGGACCAGGGTTACGGGCCGGAGCAGGAAATATCCATCCCTTGGGACCGGGGTTACGGGATGGTGCTGGAAATATCCATCCCTTGGGACCGGAGTTATGGGACGGAGCAGGAAATATCCATCCCTTGGGACCGGGGTTACGGGACGGAGCAGGAAATATCCATCCCTTGGGACCGGGGTTACGGGACGGAGCAGGAAATTCCTGGTCCCGAGGGTTTCCCGATGGAAATTCCCATCCCGAGGGATCAGAGCACTGGGACCGTGCCGGAAACACCTGGTCCTGAGGGACCGGAGCATCGGGATGGTGCTGGAAATATCCATCCCTTGGGACCGGAGTTATGGGACGGAGCAGGAAATTCCTGGTCCCGAGGGGTTCCCCGATGGAAATTCCCATCCCTTGGGATCGGAGCTCCGGGACGGAGCTGGAAATTCCCGGTCCTGGGGGTCCGGAGCATCGGGATGGTGCTGGAAATTCCCCGTCCCGAGAGACCGGAGCTCTGAACCAGTGCTGGAAATTCCCAGCCCTGAGGGACCGGAGCCCCGGGCCAGCGCTGGAAATTCCCGGTCCCGAGAGACCGGAGCTCTGGACCGGTGCTGGAAATTCTCATCCCTCGGGGTCGGGGCCCCGGCCTGGCGCTGGAAATTCCCAGCCCTGAGGGACCGGAGCCCGGGATGGTGCTGGAAATTCCCAGCCCTGAGGGACCGGAGCCCCGGGATGGTGCTGGAAATTCCCATCCCTCGGGATCGGAGCCTCCTCATGCCGGCGCTGCCCGGCCCTGGCGGGGACCATCAGGAGCCCCGAGCCGCAGCTGAGGCCGGCAGGGGCAGCTGGCGGAGCCGGGGCTCAATTAAAGCAGCCGCGCTAATGAGGCTGGGCCAGCCCGGCCGCGCGGGGGGCGAGCGGCGGCGACAGCGACACCGGAGGGGCCGGACCCGGACCCGGACCGGGCAGTAACGGG
This sequence comes from Molothrus ater, assembly GCF_012460135.2. Lineage (NCBI taxonomy): Eukaryota > Metazoa > Chordata > Aves > Passeriformes > Icteridae > Molothrus > Molothrus ater. Next base: position 657,683 of record NC_050479.2, on the reverse strand, counting down.
TCCGGGCCGAGCCGGTCCCGCCCGCTGAGCTCCGGTCCGGGCTGCGGTTCAGGGGAGAGCTGGGAGGGACACGGCAGAAATTGAAGGTTTGTGGGTTCTTCCTAGGGATAAATCGATATTCTGGGGGAAGGGAAGAGGGGATTTTGGGTGGGAAACACGGGAGATTTTATTCCTTCCCTGGCACAGGGTGCCCAGAGCAGCTGGGGCTGCCCCTGCATCCCTGGCAGTGCCCAAGGCCAGGCTGGGCACTGGGGACAGCGGGAGGTGCTGGGGCTGGAATTTGGGGATCTTTAAGGTCCCCAAACCACTCCATGGTTTCGTGAGAAACTCTGTGGAAAAAACTTCAGGAGTTTTCATGTGGAGGATTCTAAAAATCTTCATATCCAGCGTTACAGTTGGACTCGGTGATCTTAAAGGTGTTTCCAGCCCAAATGATTCCACGGAGAATTTAATTTCCTTCTCCTCTTAACTGCCCGACACCTTTTCCCTTCCCTGTGTCCTCTCTGCTGAGCAGGGAGAGCTGCAGTGACAATCACAGCCCAACAGAAACCTGAATATCTGCTCTCCAAAACACTGATTGTGCAGTATTCACTGATGGCAGGGAATCTCAAAAAAACCCCAACAACAACAACAACCAACCAACCAAAAAACACAAAAAACCCCCCACAAAAACAAACCCCCCCAACCCCCCAAAAAAACAAACAAACAAACAAAAAACCCCAACAAAACCAAAACAAACAAAAACAACAACAACAACAAAACAACAACAAAAAAAAAACCAACCAAAAAACCCCAAGAAAAAACCCATATAATTCTAGTCTTCCAAATAAGATAATTTTAAATGAATGCAAAAGACGTGCTACATAAACCCCTCATCATTTGAGAAAGTAAATTCCATTATTTTTTATCTTTCTATATCACTCAGCATTTTGCAGGTAGAGAAGAGACCAAGATAACCCCAGAAAGGATTTTTAGTTTTAGCAGGACATAATCAGCATTTTCCTTTCTATGAACCTTGCCACTTCCAATCCACATTTCCAAATGCTACCTCTTCAAATATTCTTTAAATTTCCTCTATTTAATTTACTTTAGTTTATTTTTAAAAAAATCATTCCACCATTCATTTTAAGATGCTTTGCAGCTGATTTACAGCTGTGGGTATTTCTGTATGTGTTGGGTATTTAAAATTCCACAATAGAGAATTTTCTGCCAAACTTTAGTTTCCCCTAGAACTATTTTTTTAAAAATAAAAGGTATTGTATTATTTTGAATGTTAGGGACATTTTTAGCTGGGAGATAACAGTTAAAGCTTGAATGTCCCTTTGCTAACAGCTGTTACTCTTTACCTGCAACGCCTTTAAATGAGCTCAGTGTAAACTCAAATATTTCCTCAGCACTGCAGGGGATTCTCTACTACCGAATATTTGTGGCTCAAAATCCCTTGAGCTCTTTTTGTTTGCCTGAGGGTTTTAGAGGATTGTCCCAAAAAAAGGTGGCATGGAGATTTTCCCAACCCACCTGTTGCAAAAAGACCATCAGAGACTTTGCCTTTTTCCTGGAAAATGGAATTATAAGGATAAAATGGAGTTACCGAGGGTAGTGCTGAAATCAAAGCCCCTGCTCAAGGCTCCCCGGGGTTCAGATAATCCCAGGATAAAGTGAAAACTTCAGCCCCAGCTTTGGGGGCAATGGTGCTCCTGGACTGACGCGTCCTGTCCAAGCTCCCAGCCAGGACCACAGGGAGCGTTTGGGGTCACAGTGGGATTAAAACAATGGAGCAGCTGTGGGAGAACACTGGAGAATGGCCATTGCTGAGCTCTGCTTCGGGGGAGAGGAGGGAAAGGCTCGGGAAGGAAAATTCCCCATGGAAATTTCATCCCAAACTCCCGAGAAGGGCCCTGGGCAGCCCTGGCAGTGATGGGAGCCCTGGGCTGGGGGAAGGGGCTGCTCCCTGCGGCTGCCACGGGAGGGAAAAAGGCTCAAGTCGTGAAATTGAGGAGGGTTTGGGACAAGTGGGGTGAGCAGGGATCCAGCGAGGAGGAAAAAAGGGGGAAAATCTCCGAGACGCCACCGGGAAGTGGTGCTGGGCTGGGGCAGAGCACGGGGCTGTGGCTGCTCTGCTGCCTGATCCTGCCTGGAAAAACATCCCTGTCCTTCCTGCAGGAACATCCCTTCTCTTTCCTGGAGGAGCATCCCTCTCCTGCCTGCAGGAGCATCCCTTCTCTTTCCTGGAAAAACATCCCTCTCCTGCCTGCAGGAACATCCCTTCTCTTTCCTGGAAAAACATCCTGCTCCTGCCTGCAGGAACATCCCTTCTCTTTCCTGCAGGAGCATCCCTCTTCTGCCTGCAGGAACATCCCTGTCCTGCCTGCAGGAACATCCTGCTCCTGCCAGGAAAACATCCCTTCTCTTTCCTGCAGGAACATCCTTTCTCCTTCCTGCAGGAACAAATCCCTCTCCAGCCTGGAACATCCCTCTCCTGCCTGCAGGAGCATCCTTCTGCCTGCGGGAACATCCTTCTCCTGCTTGGAAAACATTCCTTCTCTTTCCTGCAGGAACAAATCCCTCTCCTGCCTGGAACATCCCTCTCCTGCCTGGAAAAACATCCCCTCTCCTGCTTCCAAGAACATCCTGCTCTTTCCTGGAGGAACATTCTACTCCTCCCTGCCTGGAACATCCCTCTCCTGCCTGCAGGACCATCCTGCTCCTGCCTGGAGGAACATCCTGCCCCTGCCAGAAACAAATCCCTCTCTTTCCTGAAGGAACATCACTCTCCTGCCTGCAGGAACATTCCTTCTCCTGCCTACAGGAATATCCTGATCCAGCCAGGAACATCCCTGTCCTGCCTCCAGGAACATCCTGCTCTTTCCTGGAGGAACATCCCTGTCCTGCCTCCAGGAACATCCTGCTCTTTCCCGGAGGAACATCCTGCTCCTGCCTGCAGGAATATCCTGCTCTTTCACAGAGGAACATCCCTGTCCTGCCTGCAGGAACATCCTGCTCTTTCCTGGAGGAACATCCTGCTCCTGTCTGCAGGAATATCCTGCTCTTTCACAGAGGAATATCCCTGTCCTGCCTGCAGGGACAGCCTTCTCCTGCCCGGAAAAACAACCTGCTCCTTCCTAAAGGAACACCCCTCTCCTTCCTGCAGGAACACCCTGCTCTTTCCTGGAGGAGCATCCTCTTCTTTCCTGCAGGAACAGATCCCTCTCCTGCCTGGGACATCCCTGTCCTGCCTGCAGGAACAAATCCCTCTCCTGCCTGGGACATCCCTGTCCTGCCTGCGGGAACAAATCCCTCTCCTGCAGTGCCCGGGGCTCAGGGCAGGCAGTGCCAGCTGATCCATCTCCACTCCTCACAGGAAAAAGGCCAGAGGGGGATGAGGCACTGGATGACCTCTTGTGCCAGCACAAACAGGGATGGGGCAGAAATAATCCTCAACACCACGACAGCAATGGAGCCTGGGACAGGAACAGGGAGGGGAAATCCCCGTAAATCCCAGCCTGAGAGCCAGAGCTGTGTCCTGCAGCGTCCCTGCTCCGGCTCCCTCCATCCCACACAGGGCAGGGCCACCAAACCCTCCCCTCCTGCGGCACAGCCAGGCTGGTGTGGCACCCAGCACCTGCTCTGCAGCTCCCAGGCCTTTGGTTTCCTGCAGGACAGCCCAGGAGGAGAAATCAGGAGCAGTGGGGAGAGCCAGCCCAGCCCTGTGGGAGCTGTCCTGGAGGTGCCAGCTCGGGGACACGGGCTCCATGTCCCTGGTGGGTGGCACCAGTGGCTGTGGGGAATTTTCAGCGTCCAGATTAAAACAACCTCCCAGGCCCCAAGGAATGTAATGTAATCCTAATTTCTAACCCAGCTGTGGGGATCATTGGTGCGTTCCCCTCTCTGCCAGCATGGATTTGATTTCTGTTCCTGTTCCATCCTGGTGGATCCATTACCAAACTGAGCGAGGCCACTCTTCCAATTTAAGGGAAAAAAGTGGATGTTTGGTTAAAATCCCTTTTTGGAGGGAAGATGGGACGGTTTTTACTGCAGAGTTGTTACCACCTGGATGGGTTCCATCACTCTGGAAGGGACTGAGAGAAATGTGTACCACCAGCATGAGGGGCTAAAAAGTGGGAAATGAGTGTTAAGTCTCCTAATGGATAAAAATGTGGAAGATTATAGGGATGAGAATCTGGGAGATGTTGGCTGCACTTTGGGAATCAGGTGCTTGTTGTGCACAAGCAATTCCAGATTTATTGGCTGTGCTGATTTACACCAGGGCTGAGCAAGGAGCCTGAAAGTTTGGAAGTTATTTGGCAGAAAAAAGCAGGAATGGGAGGGGGGTTTGCATCACGTCAAGAGTTGGATGAAACATCTGTGTGCAAGGAATAAAGCATGGAATAAACTCAGCAGAGTCTGAGAGCTCTGATGAGCGATTGCACCTGAGGCAAAGCCGTTCCGGGAGCTGGGGGTGACTTTCCTGCTCCTGAGGCTCCGTTTTGCAGCAGAGCCTCGTGAAAAACAATGCGGGTGATGCTCCCTCGGTGCCATCCCCTCCCACAGCCTGCAGGCACTGCCCTTCCCCGAGGGAAAGGGGAAAACACGTCCTGGGCTCCAGACCGAAACAGCAAAGCACGAGGGTTTTCAAGGGATTTAATCGCCCCGTCCCCAGCTTCCTCTGCTGCGGAGAGCTGAATATCCCCGCGTTTAAACAGCAAACCACGAGCATTTAACCATCCCTTCCCTGCTGATTCCTCCCCTTCGGAGACTTGAAACTCTGATGGAAAAGCTTTTGCTTTAGGAGACCTTGACTGCAGTGAGCGGGAAAGGAGGGAGGGAGGTTTGCACGCGCTGGGAAAGGGATAACAACTAAAATAAAAGGAAAAGTGAAATCCATCGGTGCTTCTGCCCAGCCTCAAAGCGATCCCCGCAAAGCTGGGCCTGAGCAGGAGCTGTCAGATGCTCCCGGTGGGAAGTGGCCCCGGCTTTGTCCTTAATTACCCCGGGAAGGCCGGGCCGTGCCAGCTGTACCTGCCCGGCCGCGAAAAGGGCCCCATTAGGGATGGTTTGTTAAACAGAGACTGATAAGTTGTTATCTTTCAGCATCTCCGGCTAATTAGACACCGCGAGCCAAAGTTAATTTGGTGGAAAACATTTCTCGACTTAATGACATTTATGGGCAATTAGGCGCGGAGCAGATTTACATTCCAGCCTCTTCCCGGAGCCTAACAAGAACCCACCTCTCCCTCCACGGGAGCTTCGGGGTCCCTGGGGAGCTCTCCCGGCGCAGACACCGCGGGTCCCGCTTGTTTTCCCGGGAAGGGCTGCTGAGAAACCAGGCTCGGGCGGTAATGAGGCGCAGCCGGAGCAGCAGCAGGGAAATAAAGGCGTTCATCCTGCTCAGGCTCCTCCCGTGGCACGGCCAGAACTGAGCTTTGCTGTGCAGGAGAGGGGTGGGGGTGATCCCTGAGGAACGGGGTGCCAGAAGGGCTGGGCTCGGGAAGGCCTCTGAGATCTGAAATCCAGCCTTGGGAAAGCCTCTGAGATCTGAAATCCAGCATTTGGGCCTCTGAGATCTGAAATCCAGCCTTTGAACCTCTGAGATCTCAAATCCAGCCTTGGGAAAGCCTCTGAGATCTGAAATCCAGCCTTGGGAAAGCCTCTGAGATCTCAAATCCAGCCTTGGGAAAGCCTCTGAGATCTCAAATCCAGCCCTTGGGCCCCTGAGATCTCAAATCCAGCCTTTGAACCTCTGAGATCTCAAATCCAGCCTTGGGAAAGCCTCTGAGATCTCAAATCCAGCCTTTGAACCTCTGAGATCTCAAATCCAGCCTTGGGAAGGCCTCTGAGATCTCAAATCCAGCCTTTGAACCTCTGAGATCTGAAATCCAGCCTTGGGAAAGCCTCTGAGATCTCAAATCCAGCCCTTGGACCCCTGAGATCTCAAATCCAGCCTTTGAACCTCTGAGATCTCAAATCCAGCCTTTGGCCAAGCCCGGCTTTTTCAGGCAGCAGGTTCTGGAGGTGTTGGTGCAAAGTCTGACAGAGGATTTGGAGCAGCAGCACGTGAACCTCACCTGTTCCAAACTCACTGAGGAGGGTTTAATGGATTTGTTTCTTTCTAATTCCCAGGAAGGAAAATGAGTGCAGCCCTTGGTAATTGCAGAAACATGGAATCAGCAGGGCTGGAAGAGCCTTCAGGATCAGCCAGTGCCACCCCAGCAGCATCAGCAGCACCTCTACACCCAAACCTGTCCTCAAGGGGCACATCCAGACACTTCCAGTGACAGTGGCACTTCCCAAGCCAGCCCGTGCCAGTGCCTGACCCTTCCTACCCTTAGGCAAGGACAGGGCAGGATTTCACAGAATTCCCAGAATCCCAGAATGACCAGGTTGGGAGAGACCTTCAAGGCCATGGAGTCCAGCCCAGCCCCAACCCCTCAACTCAACCCTGGCACCCAGTGCCACATCCAGGCTTTGTTAAACACACCCAGGCATGGGCACTCCACCACCTCCCTGGGCAGCCATTCCAGAACTTTCTCACCCCCGCTGGAAAAACCTTTTCCCTGCTGTCCAGCCTGGATTTCCCTTGGTGCAGCTCGAGGCTGTGTGCTCTGGGTGTGTCAGTGCTGCTGGAGAAAGAGCCCAGGGCCAGCTGAGCCCAGGCCCCTTTCAGGAGCTGTGCAGAGTGAGGAGGGCAGCCCTGAGTCTCCTTTGCTCCAGGCTGAGCACCCCCAGCTCCCTCAGGGCTTCCTCACAGGGTTTGTGTTCCCAGCCCCTCTCCAGCCTCCTTGGCCCCTCTGCATGTGCTCAGGGTCCCCAGGTCCTCCTTCCTTTGGGAGGTGCTGCCCAGCTGGCACCCCCTGGCATGGAGAGGGGCTGCTTTTGCCCCAGTCCCTCAGCAGAAAACACTGGCTGGGATTGCTGCTGCTGCTGCTGCTGCTGATTTTTCCAAAAATCAGCAGCAAAATGTTTTGCCAAAATTTGCCAAAGCCTGGAAATGGCAGGGAGGGCCAGAGTCGGGTCAGAGCTGAGATGGATCCATGGCTCCAAAGGTCACGTGGACCCAAAAATCCCAGTGGTGCCATCCCTGTGCCCCAGGAGTTTGGGCAGAAGTGCCCCGTGCCAGGGTGCTCTGGGGTTCACCCTGCACCATCCCTGATGGACCCGAGAGCCAAAGTGCAGAGAGGGAGAAGCCAAATCTCTGCTGGAGCAAAAAGGATCTTCTGTGTCAAGGGCAGGGAACAGAGCTGGGAAAGAGAATTCCTGAGGGAGCTGAGAAAGGGATAAGAGCTGGGAAAGGGGAAAGAGAAAAAGGGGAAAGAGCTTGGATTCAGCCTGGAGAAAATGAGCGGAGGGAAGCAAAGGGGAGCAGGAAAGAGCGCAGGGAAGAGGAAAGGAATGGAAAGGAATGGAAAGGAGCAGAGGGAATGGAAAGGAGCAGAGGGAAGGGAAAGGAGCAGAGGGAATGGAAAGGAGCAGAGGGAATGGAAAGGAGCAGAGGGAATGGAAAGGAGCAGAGGGAAGGGAAAGGAGCGAAGGGAAAAGTTGCGAACGGGCTCGGCAGTGGCGCTGCGGGGCCCGCAGGGGGCGCTGCGGGGCGGCCGCGCCTCCGCTCCCCCCGGGCCGGGGGACAGAGGGACAGAGGGACACAGGGACAGAGGGACACAGGGACACCCCCGGAACACAGAGAAAGCCCGTCCGGCATCCCGGCACACAGCACAGCCCGGACAGCTGGGGGAGCTGGGGGTGCTCACCTGGAGAGGAGCAGCTGCAGGGAGAGCTCAGAGCCCCTGGCAGGGCCTGCAGGGGCTCCAGGAGAGCTGCAGAGGGACTGGGGACAAGGCCTGCAGGGACAGCACCCAGGGAATGGCTGCCAGTGCCAGAGGGCAGGGCTGGGTGGGATCTTGGCAATGAGGAATTGTTCCCTGGCAGGGTGGGCAGGCCCTGGCACAGGGTGCCCAGAGCAGCTGGGGCTGCCCCTGCATCCCTGGCAGTGCCCAAGGCCAGGCTGGGCACTGGGGACAGTGGGAGGTGTCCCTGCCATGGCACGGGTGGCACTGGGTGGGATTTGGGGTCCCTCCAACCCAAATCTTTCTGTGATTCCATGGTTTTATGAGTCAAAGAGAGTGACACAAGACTTTCTAACTCAAGAATAAAACCCAAAACTCGTTGCTGAATTGTCTCTTTTCCATGCACTGCTCAGGGGGGATAAAAAGGGGATGGAGCCCTTTCAAGGCTTCCAGGGATATTTAATAACACCTCGAGTGACAGAAGTGACAGAAGAGTTGGGCAGGAAAAGCATGGCCAGGAATGGGGGAAATGTCCAGGAAAGGGGGAAATGTTCAAAAATGGGTGAAGTGTCCAGGAATGGGTGAAGTGTCCAGGAATGGATGAAGTGTCCAGGAATGGATGAAGTATCCAGGAATGGGGGAAATGTCCAGGAAAGGGTGAAATGTCCAGGAATGGATGAAGTGTCCAGCAGCAGATGGATGTCCCCAAACAGACCCCAAACCCTGGCTGTGCTCCTGGCTGAGGATTGGCTCCTGCTCTCTTTGGCCTTCTGTTTTCCATCTGCAAAAGGTTATCCAGGATCCCCAGAGCCACGGTGAGGATAAATCCTGCTGGGTTTGCACAGAGCCCACACCCTGGGATGGGGCTGGAGAGCTCCATGGATGTGTTCCTGAGCTGGGGCTCCCTGTGAGTGTTTGGCTCCTTCTTCTGCAGCCCTGGGGCTCTGCTGGGGCTCCCAAACTCCAGGGTGGGAGCTGCATCCTCAGCTTTGTGCCGGGAAGGGGCTGCAGGGAAGCTCCAGCCCCGCAGCAGCAGGTGCAGGGGAAGCAAACTGGACAAAGGGAAGGTAGGATTCCTCCCCAGGGGTGGTTCTGCTTTGTCCCTGGCAGTGAAAAAGTTAAAACTCATAGGGTTATTCATGAATTCCGCTTTTTAAAAACATGTCCCATTAAAATGCAGATTTAGGCTTCCATTTGCAAAGAACATCGTTATTTCCAATTCTGTATGGGAATCCTTTTTGTATTTGTATCTTTTGGGGAGAAAGTCCAGCTGCCTCTTGTGAGATTGCACATATCTCTTCAGATGTCAACAAATCATTGAAAAGTGTCAGAAAGGGGGAAATGAAAGATAATTATTCAAACCATGGAGAGCTGCTTTGAAAGTGAATAGGATCTGTCAGATAGGCTTTGAGAACAGCAGTTGGCTGCTTGCATGGGATATATTAAATGGACATATCCAGAGGCAAGGGATGCTGGTTTAGATTCAGACCGGTGGAAGCCAGAGGATTTTTCAGGTGGAAGTAGCAGAAACCACCAGGAATTACTGAGGAGAAATCAGATGTTTTTTTGGGTGGAAGTAACTGAAACCACCAGGAATTACTGCAGGAAAATCAGATTTTTTTGGGGGTGGAAGAAGCAGAAACCACCAGGAATTACTGCAGGAAAATCAGATTTTTTTGGGGTGGAAGTAAGTGAAACCACCAGGAATAACTGAGGGGAAATCAGATTTTTTTTTTTTTAGGGTGGAAGTAGCTGAAACCACCAGGAATAACTGAGGGGAAATCAGATTTTTTGGCTGGAAGAAGCTGAAACCACCAGGAATTATTAAGGGGAAATCAGATTTTTTTGGGGTGGAAGTAGCAGAAACCACCAGGAATTACTGAGGGGAGATCAGCTGGGAAGGTGTTTTACAGGGTTAGGGTGAGGTGTTAAAGCGAATAGGAAGGTCTGTAAATAAAGGAAAATGGAGCTTTAATGTTTGCCAGCTCTGGTTTGGGATAAAGGACAAGGAGGATTTGGCTGAACTGAACATAACTGGGGGGTGTAAAGGGAAATATTCCTTAGGGTGCCCCTCCAGCCCCACCAGCATCACCCCAATCCCTGTCCCCAAGGCCACATCCAGACTGCTCTGGGACAATTCCAGGGACTCCAAACCTCCCTGGGCAGCTCAGCCCAAGGCCTGACCACCCTGAGAGGGAAAATTGTTTCTAATTTCTGATCTGCCCCTGCCCTGGTGCCATTTGAGGACATTTCCTCTCCTCCTTTCCCTTGGGACACAGCAGCAGAGCCCGACCCCCCCTCATTGCCCCTCTTGTCAGGGACTCCAGGAACATTTCAGAGGAGGAATTTGCCCATGGAAAGGGAGCTCAGGCCTTGGCAGGGGCTGCCCAGGGAGCTTTGCAGTGCCCAGCCCTGCAGGTGTCCCCTGCAGGTGGCACTGAGTGCTCTGGGCTGGGGACAAGGTGCCCATGGGGCACAGCTGGCACTGCATGGGCTGGCAGGGCTGGGCCAGCCCCGGGGATTTGGGATTCTGTGGAATTAAAGGCACCTAAAGGGGTGCCAAAGGTGAGTGAGGAACACCTGGGGGTGGGAAGCTGCAGCCAACACCTCTGCAGTATTTTTTCCAAGGTGACTTTTCCCCCTCCTTTTCCTTGGTCTCCCTTGTGCTTCTCCTGGCTGATCCAGCTCGTGTTTGGGTGGGTGGGAAAGGCAGGAAAACCTCCAGCAGCTTTTCCTTATTTCTGCTCTCTGGCATGGGATGGGGCCAGGCTGGGCACTGGGGCTGGGAGCACCTGGGACAGTGGGAGGTGTCCCTGCCATGGCAGGGGCGGCTCTGGGTGGGATTTAAGGGTCCCTCCCAGCCCAATCCAGTCCGGGATTCTGGGATTCTAAAACTGTGTCAAGCCCTACCTGCTCCAGATCCCCTAAGGGAAAAGCTAAAGGAAGTTTTTTATATAGCTTTGCTTGTTGCAAAATCCTTGCCCAAAAGTCACAAAATGAGATCTCATTAAAAAGTTCTCTTTAGCATTTAAAATTCAATTCCGTATTTTACACTGTGCCACAGGAGCAAACTGAAATTCCCTTGCTCCATTCTAATCCTGACCAGAAAACCCCACAGATTAAAGGACAGATTTACAACCCCAAACACAAACCCAGTGTCTGTGTCTGAAATCCTTTTGAAGCAAGGGCAGGAGCCAGGCAGGTTTGGCAGGGCTGAGTCCCCTCCCTGCCCTCTCCAGGTGCCTGCAGGGGCTCCACCAACCTCCCCAAGGCCCAGATGGGAGCTGTGACAGCCATGGAGAGCAAGGATCCCTCCCAAGGAGCTCCTCTTCCCTAGCTTCCCCCTGTGGAGTCTTTGCTTCCCTTTTCTGCCAAGGCTGGCATTAAATCTGAGATTTATTTCTTGTTGGCACTCAGATGTTGATCAGTTCTTATCTCTGTCACAGCCTCACAAACCCTGAGTTCTGCAGCACTTCACTCCAACAAACTAAAAATGGAGCTCTGTCTCTCTCTCTATGAGGCCTTTGAAGGATAAACTGTCCAATTAAGAAATGACACCTCAATTATTTTCACTTTTAACCCAATACCCAACCACCCGTGCCCACAATGGGGACTTTTTTATCCAATGACACAAAACCACCCAAACCCATGGAGAAGAAGGTGAAGAAGAAGGAGCAGCCTCCACCCTAAAACCTCCATCTTGCTTTCTCTCTATTCCTGTATTCTAAACCCTTAAACTCTGAGTTTCCCACCCTGTGATATCACACACTTCCATTCAAACTCCACCCCCACAATCCCAGTTCTGCCATTCCATTCTGGAAGCTTCTCCAGGCCCTCAGGTCAGTGCAGTGTTCTCTGGGGTCAGTGCCTGCCAGCACAGAAAGTCTGGAATCATCAGCATCCAGGGTTCCAACAGTGCCCCAGCTCCCTGGGGAGCCTGACATGGGGTGAGAGGCCTCTGCCCTCCCTGGCAGTGCCCAGGGCCAGGCTGGATGGGGCACGGAGCACCCTGGGCTGGGATGGGATGGGATGGGCTGGGATGGGCTGGGATGGGATGGGATGGGATGGGATGGGATTGAAGGTCCCCACCCAAACCATTCCCTGATTCTGCCTTTGCTGTCCCAGCTGGGATGTGCTGGGACACTCCTGGAGCCAGAGGTGCTGAATCCTGGCACACTGCACCGCTGGAGCTGCAGTCCAGGAGGGAATCAGCTCCATCCCAGGTGCCCTTTTCTCCCCAGGAATGGCAGATCCCCCCTGCCCAGCTCTGGCTGTGAGCAGATGCTGTGCTGAGGGAATTCTGCAGATCTGGGGAATGCCCAGGGTTCCACTCAGCTCCTGCTGCAGCTCAGGGGGATTAAAATGAGGCAGAAACAGAAAGGGAAGAGCTGAAATGAAAGAAGTTTGAAGAAACAAACAAATTTTTTAAAAGGTTGTCTTTGGGGAGCTCTGTCCTTCCTCCAGGGAGTTTTCCAAGGAGATAATCTTTGAGATGCTGGCACAAGGTATTTAAATCCCTGCTTCAAGACAAGAAAAGAAGAAAGTAAAGAGCAAAAGGAAAAGGTGCCTTTTTTCTGTCAAAACACAATCTACCTCTTACTTTGGGAAAAAAAACAAACTTGCTCTATTTTGTTGATAATTACTTCTCCAGCGAATGGGGGTTTACATTTAAACTGATTCTTCTGCTGAGGAGGCAGCACTTGGCCTTGGGAAGTCTTCTTCCTCCAGCATGGTGGTGGTGTTCATATTTATATCTAGAAAGAACTGGAGATTGGGATTATTTTCAGTGGGATCTGTGTCCCTGCCTGTAGAGACCAAGGAGCCAACCCCAACGAAGCATCAGTGGGAGCTCCCTGCTGCTCCCAGGTGCTGTCACCATGCCCAGGACAGGCTCCTGTGGTGTTTTCCAGAGATTTGAGGGAGTTTGGGGGGTTTTTAATGCCAGGTGCGTGTGGCTGAGGCTGGCACTGCAGAGCTGGGAGGGTGACACGAGGGCCAGGCCAAAAGCACAGCCCCATTCCATGATCTGAGTAGGGGAAATTGAATCCTTTGGGTGTGAGATTTGTAATTCCACAGAGGATTAGGAGCCTCTGCCACTGAAAACTCCACGTTGGGGACTGATTTATTTACCTTTGTTTTATCTTTTGGGCCTGCAAAGCGTATTTTCATCAGGAGAGATGGAGTCTGGGGCTCAGGTGTTCCCTCATAAAAAGGCACTTTGTGTCTGGGGGGAGGAGAAGTGTGCAAAGAGAATTTCTGCTAAAGGGAGAAGAGGGTCTTGAGTTGCTCTGAATTCAGCTCCAAAGAGCCAAGATGAAGCTGGCAGGATGGTTTGCTCCTGATTTTGTTTCCATTTCACCATCACATGGTTCTGATGCTCTGGTGTGAGGGAGGAGGAAAAAAGGAACCTTTTTGTGCCCAGCACAAGGTGTGCTTTCCATCCCAGGAATCCCAGATTTCCCTGAGTCATTGCCATAAATAATTCACTGGCAAGCCACGATCATTCTCCGTGTTTATCCTCATGAATTCCCATGGATTCCCATGAATTCCCATGCATTCACATGGATTTCTGTGGATTCTCATTAATTCCCATGGATTCTCATGGATTCCCATGGATTCCTACAGATTCCCAGGAATTGCCATGAATTCCTGTGGATCCCCACAAATTCCCATGGATTCCCACGGATTCCCACAGATTTCCATGAATTCTCACGGATTCCCACAAATTCCCATGAATTCCCATGAATTCCCATGAATTCCCATCAGCTCCCATCAATTGCCCTGGACTTCCATGGATCCCCATGGATTCCCATGAATTCTCACAGATTCCCATGTACTACCATTGATTCACATGGATGCCCATTAATTCCCACAAATTCTCACAGATTCCTATCGATTCCCATGAATCCCCATGGGCTCCCACGGATTCCCATGGATTCCCATGAATCCCCATGGGCTCCCACGGATTCCCATGGATTCCCATGAATCCCCATGGGCTCCCACGGATTCCCATGGATTCCCATGAATCCCCATGGGCTCCCATGGATTCCCATAGATTCCCATGAATTCCCATGCATTCCCATAGATTCCCACGAATTCCCACGGACTCCTATGAACTCCCATGAATTCCCACACATCCCCACGCATCCCCACACATCCCCACGCATCCCCACACATCCCCACACATTCCCACACATCCCCACACATCCCCACGCATCCCCAGGCATTCCCACGTATCCCCACGCATCCCCACACATCCCCACACATTCCCACACATCCCCACACATCCCCACGCATCCCCAGGCATTCCCACGTATCCCCACGCATTCCCACACATCCCCACACATTCCCACGCATCCCCACACATTCCCACCCATCCCCAGGCATTCCCACACATCCCCGCGCATCCCCACGCATCCCCACACATTCCCATGCATTCCCACGAATCCCCACACATCCCCACACATTCCCTCGCATCCCCACACATTCCCACACATCCCCAGGCATTCCCACACATCCCCACACATTCCCACGCTCCCCAGGCATCCCCACACATCCCCACGCATCCCCACACATCCCCATGCATCCCCACGCATCCCCACGCATTCCCAGGCATCCCCACGCATCCCCAGGCATCCCCAGGCATTCCCCCTCAGGTGGGGCCGTGCCGAGGCTGCCCCGCTCGCTCTGGCCCGTGGCTCGCTCGGCGTTCCCGCCTGGCAGGGGCAGAAAGCCGCCCTTGTTCGGGGGCCGGCTGCAGGTGCTGCCCCCAGTGAAACGCTGCTCCTGCTGCCGCCGCTGCCGCTGCTGAAAGGGCTGCAGGTGCTGCACGGCACTTCCTGCACCCCGCGCCTGCCAAGGGCGCACAGAGCCGCTCTGTTGCCTCCAGAGTGCATGAGAAAAGATGTTTCAATGCTGTCGTCGGATCTGGGTGCTTTGCCACGGAGGACAAAACGTCTCCTGTGAAATTGGGTTTAAATAGTCCTATCTCACTTGTGCTCCGGGGGAGCAGATTCCATTGTGCCGGTGTCCCCTCGGCAGTATGATATCATAGCTTCAGAGGAAGCCTTTATCCCGGGGTCACATCAGTTTGTCCTGGGCATGCAATCATTTTTTGTGCCACGGACAATGTTTTACTGTGGAGATATGGGCCAGATGGCTCAGCCACTTGCAGTCCAGAGTGAAACAGGCCCTTTATTGTGGCTGAATAAACAGAACCCATTGTCCCCCGCTCGTGAAACTCTTGTGGCCGCGGCTGGGCGAAGATGAAGTATGAAATTTTCACGGCTGAGGGAAGAATATGTAAAACAACAAGCAGAAGGGGTGTGGGCTTCCAAAACATTTCCTCACTGTTTTTCCCCCTGGTAGAGATGAGGCATTTCCATGCCCTGCTGTTTTCTGGGGGTGTTTCAGCTCTCCTCGGGCCCCCCCTGCTCTGCAGCTCCCACCCTGCTGCAGGGCCCAGCCAGGTGTGTGCCTGCACAGGTGCAGCTCTGCCAAGTCTGTGTCTCATCATTTATTGTTCACAGCCCCCAGAGCTCCCCCTCGGCCCAGACCCTCCCGTGGGCTGGCAGCACATGGAGCCACGGTGAGTGAGCAGGGGAAAAGAGATTTTCCTCCATGCCAAAGAAATAAATTCCTTTTCCCCCCCCTGTTCTTCCCCCGAGCAGGGCAGACACGGCAGCTCAGAGGGTTTTTTCCCTGCAGGAAATTCACGTTTTCCTTTTAAACTCCCCCCATCCAGAGCTTCCTCCACGGCAATGTCAGAAGTGTTCCTTTCCTCCCTCTAATTGCAACCCAAGCCAACCTTGACTGGCAAGGAGAAAGTCCCTGACAGGTTTGGGCTGAGTCCAGACCTTCTCAGAGAGTCTGTCAGGCACTGTTTGACAGCATGCAAATGTATGCAAATGAGGGGACACTGGCCGAGCACCTGCGGAAAGTGTCCATCCCCTCTGCCGCTGGGCTCTGCCCGCTCCACACGTGGGGTTTTGGAATGCTGCTCCATCTCCCCGTGCCAGAGGATTCTGCGGCCGTCAGCACAACCGGCCCGAGCCCGAGCCGCGCTCTTTGTCCTGCCGGCAGCGGGGCCGTGGCTCCCGTCCAGCCCTTGTGAATCCTCCTTCGGACCCTCCCCGCGGCATCCCGAGCCTTCCGGGGGTCCCGGGGCACGGAACGCCGTCTGTTCGCCGAGGGCTGCCAGACAGAAAGGCGGCAGCGGAGCGGGATGCGCTGGGGAGCTGCGGCAGCTCTGGCTCGGGGGAGCTGGGACAGGAACCTCGAGCGGGGACAGGAACCTCGAGAAGGGACAGGAACCTCGAGCAGGGACAGGAACCTCGAGAGGGGACAGGAACCTCGAGCTGGGACAGGAACCTCGAGAGGGGACAGGAATCTCAAGAGGGGACAGGAACCTCGACCGGGGACAGGAACCTCGAGAGGGGACAGGAATCTCAAGAGGGGACAGGAACCTCGAGAGGGGACAGGAACCTCGAGCAGGGACAGGAACTTCGAGCAGGGACAGGAACCTCGAGCGGGTACAGGAATCTCAAGAGGGGACAGGAACCTCGAGGAGGGACAGGAACCTCGAGCGGGGACAGGAACTTCGAGCAGGGACAGGAACCTCGAGCGGGTACAGGAATCTCAAGAGGGGACAGGAACCTCGAGGAGGGACAGGAACCTCGAGAGGGGACAGGAATCTCGAGCAGGGACAGGAACCTCGAGCAGGGACAGGAACCTCGAGCTGGGACAGGAACCTCGAGCAGGGACAGGAACCTCGAGCTGGGACAGGAACCTCGAGCGGGAACAGGAACCTCGAGTGGGGACAGGAACTTCGGGCAGGGACAGGAACCTCGAGAGGGGACAGGAACCTCGAGAGGGGACAGGAACCTTGAGCAGGGACAGGAACCTCGAGCGGGGACAGGAACCTCGAGAGGGGACAGGAACCTCGAGAGGGGACAGGAACTTCGGGCAGGGACAGGAACCTCGAGAGGGGACAGGAACCTCGAGCGGGGACAGGAACCTCGAGGAGGGACAGGAACCTCGAGGAGGGACAGGAACCTTGAGCGGGGACAGGAACCTCGAGAGGGGACAGGAACCTCGAGCGGGGACAGGAACCTCGAGCGGGGACAGGAACCTCGAGGAGGGACAGGAACCTCGAGGAGGGACAGGAACCTTGAGCGGGGACAGGAACCTCGAGAGGGGACAGGAACCTCGAGAGGGGACAGGAACCTCGAGCGGGGACAGGAACCTCGAGCGGGGACAGGAACCTCGAGCAGGGACAGGAACCTCGAGCGGGGACAGGAACCTCGAGCGGGGACAGGAACCTCGAGCAGGGACAGGAACCTCGAGCGGGGACAGGAGCCTCGAGAGGGGACAGGAACCTCGAGCGGGGCAAAGCGGCCAAAGAGGAGCTGAGGCTGCCCCAGCCCTGGGGAGCGGCCGGGGGCACCCTCGGAGCAGCCCCTGGAGGGCCAGAAGGGGCAGGGATTGGGGATTTCCTGCACCCAGGAGAGCTCCTTGAGGAGAGAAGGGTTGGGAGCCCAGGGACCTGAATTCAGACCTGGCATGGGAAGGGTTCAGGGGCCTTTGGCACCTTGGGTTCAGACCTGGCGTGGGAAGAGCAGCTGGGTTTTGAGAATGTGTCAGACATGCATCCCACAACAACTTCCAGCCAAAATCGAATCCTTCCAAATCCCCCGTGGCAGCTCCAGTTTCACACAGCTGTACATCCCTGCCAGGGTGAGCCTGTGACTGGTCCCAGGGTCACACACACAGGATGTGGCACTCGACTTCCAGAGAGCTCCCCAGGGCCTGGATCCCAGCCTGGGGCACCTGGCACTGCCCTCCCTGGGGGCTGGCAGGGCAGGAGTGCCCTGCCCTGAGCCACAGCCTCAGCTGGAACCTGACAATCACAGGATATGGAATGTCCTGAGCTGGAGGGACCCCCAGGGACCCCCCAGTGCCAGCCCTGCCCTGCCCAGAGCCCAGCAAGCCCAGCCTGGGCATCCCTGGCAGCGCTGGCCAAAGGCTCCTGGAGCTGTGGCAGCCTCGGGGCCGTGCCCATTCCCTGGGCAGCCTGGGCAGTGCCAGCACCCTCTGGGCAAGGACCTTGCCCTGATCTCAACTGTGCCAGTGGGGGCAGGATCCTCACTCTGCTCCACCTCTCCCAACAGGAAAAGCCAGATCGTGCTGGACTTGAAACCCAACCTGAAACCCAGCTGGTAAAACACCCAGGAGGATTCCAGAGTGTGAGGCAGCACGGGGACACCACAGCCCGGTGCAGACCGAGCTTCGAGGGTGAGACCTGATAAAATGTGGAGAACATCCCTCGGGCTTGGGATAGCAGAGTCTGGGAGATGCAGGCTGGGAGCCAGGTGGATGCAGAGGGGCTGGAAGCTGCTCCCGGGGCTCTTCCCCTGGCTGGGCACGGGTACGAGCCAGGCTGCCGAGCAGGGATGGGGATGCACGGCCAGCAGGGACCCCCAGAGCTCCCCTGGCAGCAGTTTTGTCACCCACCCCCGGAGCAGCGCGCCCAGAGGGAGCAGCTCCATTCCCCTGCTCCGTATGGAAATCAGCTCCCGCTTTCTCCGGAGAGAGAAAACCAGCGCTGCTCCGTCCGGGCTTTTTTTGTTTGGTTTTTTTTTTTTCTTCCCACTTTGGAGCCCAAGGTAGCTGCATTTAGAAGCTTTATGTCCTTTCTTTGCCGCTGCGGCAGGGTTGTGGTCACTCAGGCAGCAGTAACTTTGAAAAAATGACCCGTCTACACCCAAACAATAACAGAATCCCCCTTTTTATGTTGGCAACGCCCAGCGCTTTCTCTGCCCTTCAGGACTCCCCACGTAGACGCAACTGTTTGCCCAGCCCTCTTCTGAACAACTTAATTAAGCAAAAGAAAAAGTGTCACTTTCTGCCGGGCTCACAAAAACAGAGCTGTGGGGGTAAGGAGGGGACGCGGCAGCAGCCCCGCATTCCTCGGAGGGCTCGGCAGGGACCCCGTCCCCAGCCCGGCTGAGCCTGTCCCCAGGCGCCAGCAGGGGTTGGTGGCACCCCTGTGCCCCTTCCTGGCCCAGCCACGCAGGTTCAGGCAGTTTCCCAAACTTTATGAAGGGAGGAGCAGATTTTCCCTCTGGGGATGGAACCGCTCACCCTCCCAGCCTGGAGGCTCCCAGATCTCGGCTTTTGGTTGATAATTGCAGCCCTGAGATGTGCAGGGTGTCTCTGCTTCGGCCCGTGCAAATGAAAAACGAGTCTGGACTCTTCACTTTTCGGTCCTGAGGTTGTTCATTAATTCTGATCTATGAAATTTTCTTTCTGCTCAGCCGAGATCTGCTCAGCAGGGCAGCCACAGCCACTCTGACCGCCCCTGAGGCGGTGCTGTCCTTTTATACTGCAAACTACATAGACCATATTGACACTGAATTCCAATACCTATCACCTGTGTTAGTGCACTTCTACTCTAAATATAACATATTGACACTGAATTCCAATACCTATCACCCAGGTTAGTGCACTTCTACTCTAAATATAACATATTGACACTGAATTCCAATACCTATCACCTGTGTTAGTGCACTTCTACTCTAAATATAACATATTGACACTGAATTCCAATACCTATCCCCTGTGTTAGTGCACTTCTACTCTAAATATAACATATTGACACTGAATTCCAATACCTATCCCCTGTGTTAGTGCACGTCTACTCTAAATATAACATATTTACACTTAATTCCAATACCTATCACCTGTGTTAGTGCACTTCTACTCTAAATATAACATATTGACACTTAATTCCAATACCTATCACCCAGGTTAGTGCACTTCTACTCTAAATATAACATATTTACACTTAATTCCAATACCTATCAATCACCTGTGTTAGACAGTGCACCTCTCTCTACTCTAAACCACTCCCAAAGTGCCAGCATCACTGCAGAAAATGGAGAAGAAGAAGAAGAGGAAAGTCTAGACATGCCCAAGTTCCTCCATCTTGTCCCCAAAACCCCCATACCAAAAATCCTAAAATCTGCATTTTCACCCTGTGGTAATTTTATTATTACACCATTCACGCCTCTGTGACTTTCATGTCCTCATACAAAGCTGGTAACTTGCTCCAGGGGTCACAATCAAACCCACAGGTGCTCTGGGCTGTGTGCCAGGGTCTCTGAGCCCCCCAGCCGGGTCCTTGGTAACTCTGGACACCCGGAGGGATGCACTGAGTTCCGACACCCAGATTTGCCTGGATCTGCTCTGGAGCTGCTGGGAACGCGTGGGATGTGTGCTCAGGGGGAGCTGAGGTGCTTCCAGAGCCTCCCTCCAAACTCCTGAGCTGCCCCAGGGGAGTGAGATTCCTTCCTCTCCTTCCCTCAGAGCCCGGCCCTGCTCTGGGAGCTGCCCAGGGAGCTTTGCAGTGCCCAGCCCTGCAGGTGTCCCCTGCAGGTGGCACTGAGTGCTCTGGGCTGGGGACAAGGTGCCCATGGGGCACAGCTGGCACTGCATGGGCTGGCAGGGCTGGGCCAGCCCCGGGGATTTGGGGATTCAGGGACACAACCACGCAAACACCTCTCAGCCCTTCCCAGGCTGCTCCAGCTGCTCCCTGTCCAGGGAAAGGGATGAGCCTCTCACCATGAGTGCTTCAAGGGCCTGGGCTCTCAGGGCTTTTTTCTTTAACAAGGGGGAGAAGTTGCTCTTAACCAGGCAGGGGAGGCTGGAGCAGAACTGTCTGGCTGAGTTATGTTCTCCCCTTCTGGCTTTATCTCCATTAAAGGGGCATAAATTCATTTTGGGCTCCAGTTCTGCAGGGGTCAGGCTCTGCACAGCCCCAGATCAATGGCCCGGCTGTTCACCCTGCACACATGGGGGGCTCTGAGGCAGCGGGGCTTGCGGGGGGGCTCTTTTCAGATAAAAAAGATAAAAAATAGAGGTTTGCCATTATTCCCTCCCATCCTAGCCAGCCCTTTCCTGTGGCACTTCAGAAACCCTGCAAGCCCCAACCCAAACCATTCCATTTTGAAATAATGAAAATTAACAAGGCCAAAACAGGCCCTAAAATGCTTGGCTGGGTTTTCTTGGCCTCTTCAAGTGCTGATAAACCCTTTTATTCAGGAGTAAAGGAAGCCAGGCAGCAGAAGTCACATCCCCAAAGACTCAGATCTCTTGGGATGGGGGTGGGATATTCCCTTGAGAATTCCAAGGTGGGAACGAGCCCAGCACATTGCAGGAGGAGGGGACCGGAGGGACAAAGTGAGGCAGCACCAGCACCACCCTCAAATGCCACCCTGGGCATCCTCAGATTTCCAAAGTGCTCCACATGTGTGTGATCACACGCAGAGATGGAGAGCAGCTGGGAGGAGGAATTTGCCCGTGGAAAGGGTGCCCAGGGAGCTTTGGTGGCACTGAGTGCTCTGGGCTGGGGACAAGGTGCCCATGGGGCACAGCTGGCACTGCATGGGCTGGCAGGGCTGGGCCAGCCCCGGGGATTTGGGGATTTGGGGACACAAAGCCCCCCAGAGAGCCGGGAGGGGCTGATGCCGAGGTCACAGCAGCCTTTGGGTTGATTTAACCCATTCCATGCCAGCAGGGCACTGCTCCCAGCGGGGCAGAGCAGCCCCGGGTGAGCCGGGCTGGCTCTCAGGGCGACCCCAGCCCCACCGGGAATTGCAGAGCTCCGGCCCTAAAGGGTGAAGCGGGAGCAGGGTCCGTGTGCAGCCTCCTCCTGCTCCTTTCCCCCTGGCCGGGCTGCGGGATCGGCCCTTCCCTGTGATTAATATCTGGGAAGCTTCTTAACAAGGCCGGGCTTGATAGGTGGCTCTTGTTGGAGGAAATTTATGGCCTGGTACTTCCTCAGCGAGACTTCCCACGTCGAATTGTTGAACATTACTGACCCTGCTGCCCAACACGAGGGGGTGGGGATTTACACAGATGTCTGGTAACTGTGGAAGGTGCAAAAATCCAGAAGAACAACCTGCATGACATCCATTGGAAGCGGCTGGTGCGCAGGGGTCAGGGGGAGGCCCGCGCCAGCGTGTGAGCCGCAGTGTTTTGGTGCAGTTTGTTTTTTGATTAGTGCAGTTCATGACCGGGCCATCCCACCTGAATAACAATCAGCGCGATTCACGGCGGGCCGGGAGAGGGCAGGGCCGCCCGCCGCGCCGCCCATATGGAGCCGGCCCTGGGAAGTGCGGAACCTTCCCAAACCCAGATGGTTCGGCTTGACGGCTCTGGCACGGCCCCAGCAATCACCTCGGCTGCGAGATGAGACCAGCCAGAGGCTGGGCCCCCTCCCCGCAGCCCCCGCCCGCCTCCCTGCCGCTGTACCGAGGAAACAAAGGGAGACGGGATGCGCGGGCAGCCCGGGATGGCACGGGTTAATGGGATGGGGTGGCATGGCATGGCATGGCAGGGGATAACGGGATGGGACTGTTGGATTAAGGGGGTTTATTTTATTTAGAGATGGGGCAGCTGAGAGGTGTTTACAAACTTTCATTCCATTTTCAGTCTCGTGTGAAGGGTGAGGCAATACAGATGTTATAATTCACACCATCACAATCAGAAACCAATTATTCTCTAATTACAATATATTATAAGTGTTTCTTGGCCTGTCAGCTTTAGCCACACCACGCTCTAAATATCCTAAATCCAGTCATCTAAAATTACCCCTCCTGGGTCCTACTGCAATGTATCTTTTATAGGATGCATTTTTTTTGTAAGGCCACCTTTTGAAACTTGTTTCTAGCTCCATTTCTCTCAGTGTCTGTCCTGTTCCATGGCATTTCTAAGTCAGCATTTCTTGTCTCAAGGTTTGCACACAGATGCACACTGGGTGAGCCTTCTGCCAGGCTTTGGGGATTTTCTATAAATCCATTTCCCATTTACTTATGGGAACAAAGCCATGGGATGGGATGGGATGGGATAATGGGATGGGATGGGATGGGATGGGATGGGATAATGGGATGGGATGGGATGGGCTGCTGAGCCATGCTGGTGTCAAACCCAGGCTCTGCCCCACTGCAGCTGGGTTTTGCTGTAATTTTTTTATTGTGTGGGATTTTTCCTTTTTCCCTCCTCTGTCTTTGCTTCACACAGGCGAGGGGAGCAGTGGAGGGACAAAGCTGTGCCTGGGGGAGGTGAGGAGGTGAAGCTGTTTGGTTTTTGGGAACAGGGAGCTGCTGCCTGGACCCTTCTGTGCTGCTCTTTCTGCTGCTTGGGCAGGGAAATCTCCACCTGCAATGACAGTTCCAGTCACCATGGACAGGATGAATTTCTGGGGGCATATCCCCAAATCCCCGGGGCTGGCCCAGCCCTGCCAGCCCATGCAGTGCCAGCTGTGCCCCATGGGCACCTTGTCCCCAGCCCAGAGCACTCAGTGCCACCTGCAGGGGACACCTGCAGGGCTGGGCACTCCACCACGGTGAGATAATGCCAAGAACCAGCAGCTGGAAGAGGCAGAGGGACACCTCAGGCATAGATAAAATCAAGTCCTGGCCACTCTGGGCCCTGGGTGGGAGGATGTGGGAGGTGCTCGGGGAGGGAGGGGCAGGGCAGGAGCTCTGCTGAGCTGGCCGAGGTTCTGGAGGGAGCCTGGGCCAGGGCTTGGTTCGCTGCCAGCAGCCAGGACACCCTGCAGGGGAGGGGACAGCCAGGAGCCTTTGCACCATCTGGTTCTGGAAAGGCACCGGGCAAAGGTTGGGCTGGGTGACCTTGGAGGGCTCTTCCACCCCTGGGGGTTCTGGGCTTTGGTTTTACCCCTTGGAGCAGAGGGCTGGGGTGGAGAAACCCAGGAAAGGGGGAAACCTGAGCCCAGGGAGTTCTTGTTGAGGAGTGGAATGGGACGGTGTCACAGACATGATTTATGGAAAATCCTTTCCTTAGGATTTTTCCTCCTGAGAAGCTGAGAGGCCTCAGGAACAAAATGCAAACAATGGTTATCTGCTGCTGTGGAATTCAACAGGTGCATCTGGGATTGGGCTCATGTGGCTGTTTCTAATTAATGGCCAATCACAGTCCAGCTGGCTCAGACTCTCTGTCCGAGCCACAAACCTTTGTTATCATTCTTTCTTTTTCTATTCTTAGCCAGCCTTCTGATGAAATCCTTTTTTTCTATTCTTTTAGTATAGTTTTAATACAATATATATGATAAAATAATAAATCAGCCTTCTGAAACATGGAGTCAGATCCTCGTCTCTTCTCTCATCCTGGGACCCCTGCGAAAATGGTCACAGGAGGAGGAGGAGGAGGAGGAGGAGGAGGAAGCACTGCTGAGAAACCCCCAGCCTGAGGAGCCCCAGCTCTGCCCCCTGCCCAAGGAGAGCCCTGATCTCTCTCCTGTTCCCTCAGTGCCCTGTGTGTGACAATTCAGGCTGGGGACATTAAAAGTGCAGCTGGAGCTGGGCCCTCCTTGGCTGTCCCTGTCCTTCAGGGTGCAGTGTAGCAGGGAATTGGTATATTTGGTGTTTTACTGCTTTTAAAATCATTCCTCCCTGAAAACAAGTGAATCCCTAATGCCGAGTTTCTAAACAGACAAGATGAGAGCTGCTAAAAGGAATCATTTACACAAATAGCTTGTACAGGGTCCTTTGAACACTGTGCTCTAAATCTTTTGAGTCTCATGAGTATTCATAGTGGTTTTCAAATAATTTGAAAGCGATTTCTTAATGAAGGCTAAAATATCCCTTTTAAACTTCTAAGTGATGTTGTTTTCCTTGATCACCTCTATGCATCCCATATTCCCGTGCCCTTCTCTCTGCTGCATATTCATGTCCCTGGGATAATTTCAAGGCATGTTTGACAGTGATAAATAAAACTCATCCATCATGGAGCAGAACCTCTGGGGAAAATGAACTCTCCCAGTTCCAGCACCGTCCCTCTCTGCATGATTATGAACCAGAGCTGCTCGAACCCCTGGCAGTATTTAAGGAGCTGGCAGAACATTTATTCCTGGTTCAAAAGGAAGAAAACGCCCTGCTGGTTCTTTCCAGACCCTGGGACAGGGCCAGCCCTTGCTGCACCTTGCTGGATTTGTCCCAGCTGTGCCCCTGGTGCTGCTCCAAGAGAGGAGAGATGGAGGATCTGGGCTGTGTCTGACTCCCCTGGGAAAGGTGGGAAGTTCACTTGCTTGTGGGATATAAATGTAATATTCCTGAGTGCCTTTTCAGTGGAGTGGAGCCATTCCAGCTCAGGACACTGTAGGATTGGTGGGGGTAGCACGGTTGGGATGGATGGAGATGAGAGATCTCTGCAACCAGGGCTGGAACTTGGGGTTCATTGCAAAGGGCCTGGGGGCAGGGCCCTGCTGGAGCTGCCAGACACAGCTCAGAGCAGGACTGAGAGAAGAGAGGGGAGAGAGGATGAGAGGGTGAGAGAGTAAGAAAGTAAAAGGGGTAAGAGCGTAAAAGGCAAGAGCTAAGAGACAAGAGGTAAGAGTAAGAGCTAAGAGAGTGAGGTTCCCATTCCAATACCATAAATCTTCTTCTATGTTGAATATTCTGATTCTCACTAACCAATCTAGTAAAAGATACAAATCCCATAGCATTTCCATACAGCCTATAAGAATCATTACATTCCCACACTGTGTTACATTTTAAACCCTACAAACTCCTCTTTGGGCCCCTCTGCCAAGCTGCAGGGTCTGCTCTGGCCCCTGGAGCTGTCTGCAAGCAGAGGGTGTTGTTCCATCAAAAGGGGATCACCTTCAGCTGGCCACACCATTGTTTTCCAGGTGTTCAGTAACTGAGGGATCTCAAAGCTTGCTTTCATTTCAATCTCACTTATAGTTTCCATATTCTCAAAATCTTTTGCCAGACAATCATATTGATAAGGCTTTCCTGTTTCATCTTCCCCAGCAGGACACTGTGGCTGGAAGAGCCTACAGAGATCCCTGTGCTCACCCCAGAGGTGCTGCTGCTCCTCAAAAATGGAAATATCACCCTATTTACCAGCAGCCCTCCCTGTCCCAGCTCCCAGGAGCTCCCTGAGGTGGCACAGCAGCGCTGGAGCTGGAATGCAGGGGCAGAAGCAGAGAGGGAAGCTGCAGCAGGAGAGCCCAGCCCAGCACAGGGGCACCAGGGCTGCTCCCAGCTCCAGTTCTCCCCCACAGCTTGGTCCAGGAGGTTTGGGAGGGAATTCCACGCTCAGGAGTGGCACTGAGCCCTGCTGGCTGCCAGGGGTGGGTGCTTGCACTCAGGGTCTGTCTGGGGAGGAGAGAGGCCCTGCTTTGGGATGGGGAGGGTTTAGGCCCTGCTTTGGGATGGGAAGGGTTTAGGGGCTGCTTTGGGATGGGGAAGGTTTAGGCCCTGCTTTGGGATGGGGAAGGTTTAGGCCCTGCTTTGGGATGGGGAGGGTTTAGGGCCCTGCTTTGGGATGGGGAGGGTTTAGGGCCTGCTTTGGGATGGGGAAGGGTTTAGGGCCTGCTTTGGGATGGGGAAGGGTTTAGGCCCTGCTTTGGGATGGGGAGGGTTTAGGCCCTGCTTTGGGATGGGGAAGGGTTTAGGGCCCTGCTTTGGGATGGGGAAGGTTTAGGCCCTGCTTTGGGATGGGGAAGGGTTTAGGCCCTGCTTTGCGATAGGGAAGGGTTTAGGGCCCTGCTTTGGGATGGGGAGGGTTTAGGGCCTGCTTTGGGATGGGGAGGGTTTAGGGCCCTGCTTTGGGATGGGGAGGGTTTAGGGCCCTGCTTTGGGATGGGGAGGGTTTAGGGCCCTGCTTTGGGATGGGGAAGGTTTAGGGCCCTGCTTTGGGATAGGGAAAGGTTTAGGCCCTGCTTTGGGATGGGGAGGGGTTTAGGGGCTGCTTTGGGATGGGGAGGGTTTAGGGCCCTGCTTTGGGATGGGGAAGGTTTAGGCCCTGCTTTGGGATAGGGAAGGGTTTAGGCCCTGCTTTGGGATAGGGAAGGGTTTAGGGCCTGCTTTGGGATGGGGAAGGGTTTAGGGCCTGCTTTGGGATAGGGAAGGGTTTAGGCCCTGCTTTGGGATAGGGAAGGGTTTAGGGCCTGCTTTGGGATGGGGAAGGGTTTAGGGCCTGCTTTGGGATGGGGAAGGGTTTAGGGCCTGCTTTGGGATGGGGAAGGGTTTAGGCCCTGCTTTGGGATGGGGAGGGTTTAGGCCCTGCTTTGGGATGGGGAGGGTTTAGGCCCTGCTTTGGGATGGGGAAGGGTTTAGGGCCTGCTTTGGGATGGGGAAGGGTTTAGGGCCCTGCTTTGGGATGGGGAAGGGTTTAGGCCCTGCTTTGGGATGGGGAAGGGTTTAGGGCCCTGCTTTGGGATGGGGAAGGGTTTAGGGCCCTGCTTTGGGATGGGCAGGGTTTTAGGGCCCTGCTTTGGGATGGGGAGGGTTTAGGGGCTGCTTTGGGATAGGGAAGGGTTTAGGGCCCTGCTTTGGGATGGGGAAGTGTTTAGGGCCCTGCTTTGGGATGGGGAGGGTTTTAGGGGCTGCTTTGGAATGGGGAGGGTTTTAGGAGCTTGCTTTCCTCCAGCTACCCCAGCAACCAACTGCACCAAGCAGAAGGGGGCTTGAAATTGTGTCAGGGACTCGATTCTGGGGTGGTTTTTGTTGGACCCTGCCCATCCTCACATCCCAGCCTGGCTGGGCCAAAGCAAAGGGAAAGTTTTCTGTGTCCGGAGCTGGAGTGAAGGCACACCTTGAGCCAGGAGGGGAGCACAGGGCAGGATTTATCTCACCTCCCTCAGGGCTCTCATGTCCCCTCGGTCACTCTAGGGCACCTGCAGGGAGGGGTGGCTGCATTTGCACCTCCTGTGGGTGCCACATGGCTCAGCACAGCCAGGTTGGGCCAGGCTGTTCATTTTGGGCTGGTTAAATCAGATGTGGTGGAGACAGAACCCTCAGGTGTGAGAGCACAGAGCCCTCAGGTGTGGGGGCACAGAACCCCCAGGTGTGGGGGCACAGAACCCTCAGGTGTGGGGGCACAGAACCCCCAGGTGTGGGGGCACAGAGCCCTCAGGTGTGGGGGCACAGAACCCTCAGGTGTGGGGGGGGACAGAATACTCATCATGGTGTGGGGGGAAGGCAGTGCAGGAAGGAGATGCAGGGAGGAAGGAGATGCAGGAAGGAGGGCGATGCAGGGAGGAAGGCGATGCAGGGAGGAAGGCGATGCAGGGAGGAAGGCAATGCAGGATGGAGATGCAGGGAGGAGGGAGATGCAGGGAGGAGGGAGATGCAGGGAGGAAGGCGATGCAGGGAGGAAGGCGATGCAGGGAGGAAGGCGATGCAGGATGGAGATGCAGGGAGGAGGGAGATGCAGGGAGGAAGGAGATGCAGGATGGAGATGCAGGGAGGAGGGAGATGCAGGGAGGAAGGAGATGCAGGATGGAGATGCAGGGAGGAGGGAGATGCAGGATGGAGATGCAGGGAGGAGGGAGATGCAGGGAGGAAGGAGATGCAGGGAGGATGGAGATGCAGGGAGGAAGGCGATGCAGGGAGGAAGGCGATGCAGGGAGGAGGGAGATGCAGGGAGGAAGGTGATGCAGGATGGAGATGCAGGAAGGCGATGCAGGGAGGAAGGCGATGCATGGAGGAAGGCGATGTAGGGAGGAAGGCGATGCAGGATGGAGATGTAGGGAGGAAGGCGATGCAGGGAGGAGGGCGATGCAGGGAGGAAGGCGATGCAGGGAGGAGGGAGATGCAGGGAGGAAGGCGATGCAGGGAGGAAGGCGATGCAGGGAGGAAGGCGATGCAGGGAGGAGGGAGATGCAGGGAGGAAGGCGATGCAGGGAGGAGGGCAATGCAGGGAGGAGGGCGATGCCGTGCAGTACAAGGGGACGCTGCAGGTGCCCCGGAGCCCCGGGCAGCGCTGCAGGGCCGGAGCAGCCGCGGGGGCTCAGGAGGGCTCAGCACAGCCGGGCCGCACCGGGCGGGTTCCAGCACCGCTCCCGGCCCCGGGATCACGGCCGGGGCTGCTCGGGAATCACAGGCGGTGAGGAATGACCAGCCTGACCTTTCCTCCCGGGCCGGCCCGGCCGCAGCGCTGTTGCCATAGCGGGGACATTCATTCATTCCCCCGCAGTTGCCCAGAGACCGGAGCCCGGGCGGCCCCGCTGGCACTCGAGATGTTTTATCCCGGTGGCACTCGAGATGTTTTATGCGCCGTGCGGGGCCGGGGTTAGGACCTTATCCCGTATTCTGGCCCTGCTCAGCCCGTCCCTCCCTCTTGAGCGCTCTCGGGATGCTCGCGGGGAGTGACCTGTGACAGCGACACTCCAGCCCTTTGTCCCCGCAGAGTGGCCCGGCTCTCCAAGTGGCGCTGAGAGGATTTGGGCCGTGTCCTCAGAGCCGGCAGAGCCACGGGCGTGCCGGGGTTACGGGAGCAAGGAGGGAAAGCTGATTGCCGGGAGGGGCTGCGGTGTTTCCCCTCTGTCACAGACACATTGTATGGAAAATCCTTTCCTTAGGATTTTTCCTCCTGAGAAGCTGAGAGGCCTCAGGAACAAAATGCAAACAATGGTTATCTGCTGCTGTGGAATGCAACAGGTGCATCTGGGATTGGGCTCATGTGGTTGTTTCTAATTAATGGCCAATCACAGTCAGCTGGCTCAGACTCTCTGTCTGAGCCACAAATCTTTGTTATCATTCCTATTCTATTCGTAGCCAGCCTTCTGATGAAATCCTTTCTTCTATTCTTTTAGTATAGTTTTAATTATAATATATATGATAAAATAATAAATCAGCCTTCTGAAACATGGAGTCAGATCCTCGTCTCTCCCCTCATCCTCAGGCCCCTGTGAGCACCATCACACCCCTCCTCGGCTCCCATCCCAAGGGAATGCTGCGCCCGAGGGGCTCTGCCACTCCCAGAAATTCCTGGGCGTTTTCCAAACCTCCCCCCAGAGTGTCCCTCCCCCCTCGATACTTCACTGAGTGATAAAGAAAAGGAGGAAAAGTTGGTGCTCCCCTCCAGCCAGGGCTGTGGCTCTGTTCTTCGCTTCCTGAGATGTCCCTCGGCAGATTGGAGCTGGAAAGTGGATGGGAGCAGGAGCAGGGATTTCAGGATCCCCCTCCTGGAGGGTTTATCTGAAGGCTCTGGTGCCTTTCCTGCTGTTCTCGGGAGGATTATCAGACACACCCTGGAAAATCCTCCTGCACTGCAGCACGTCAGGAGTCACGGGGGAGGTTTGGTCAGCTCAGGAGCTCAGGTGGGTTTATCCAGGGGCTCTGGGGGTGGGAGCACTCAGGAGAAGGGATCAGGGTGGTCTGGGACACGGGAAGCAGCCAAGGACACAGAGCAGGGCTCAGGCAGAACCTCGCAGGGCCAGGGAAGAGGAGACTCCAGAGGAGCCGCCCTGGGGCTGATCATGGCCATGGTGTGGGGTCCTTGCCCATGGAGGCCACTGGTTCTGCTGGAGCTGGGGGAAGGGAGCTTCTCCTCTGCTCTCTCTGGTCACACAATCCCCAAATCCCCAAATCCCCAAATCCCCGGGGCTGGCCCAGCCCTGCCAGCCCATGCAGTGCCAGCTGTGCCCCATGGGCACCTTGTCCCCAGCCCAGAGCACTCAGTGCCACCTGCAGGGGACACCTGCAGGGCTGGGCACTGCAAAGCTCCCTGGGCAGCCCCTGCCAAGGCCTGAGCTCCCTTTCCATGGGGAAATCCTCCCTGAGAACAAATCTGTCCCATTTCCATCCTCGGGGAAGGCAGCCCAAGGGTCAGTGAGCGAGCAGAGCACAGGGATCCACCTCAGCATTTTTTGGATGGAGCTGAGCTCCAGGCTCTGTGCTCTGAGGCTGCCTTGGATTCCTTTAGCAGGAGGAACAACCTTCCTGAGGGGACCTTTTACACCTCAGAGTGGATTCCTAAAGGTCCCTCCCAGGTGAGGTGGGCTGGAGCCTGCACAAGGAGCTGCTGCTCCTCTCCCTGTGAGCTGCACTGGGCTGACCTGGAGCCCTGGAATTTTGGGACTGGGAGTTGTATGGCTGGTCTCAGTTGGCTCTGTGGCTCCTGATCCTTTTCCTCCAAATTCCTTCTGCTGAGGGTGCTGTTGAGACTCCGCCAATGCCACTGAGCTCTGAGGAGCTGTTCCCATTCCAGACTCATTCCCACGTTCTCCACGTGCCAGGCACTGCTCAAACCCTGCTGTGCCAGCCTTGAGGGGAGTTCTGTGTGTGCAGGAAGGCTCCCAGCCAGCTTCCAAGGCTGACTGGGCTTGGCACATGGAATCATGGAATGGTTGGACTTGAGAGGGACCTTCAAGATCATCCAGGGCCACCCCTGCCATGGCAGGGACACCTCCCACTGTCCCAGGTGCTCCCAGCCCCAGTGTCCAGCCTGGCCTTGGGCACTGCCAGGGATCCAGGGATGGAATTCCAGCCCAGCCCTGCCCACCCTGCCAGGGAACAATTCCTCATTGCCAAGATCCCACCCAGCCCTGCCCTCTGGCACTGGCAGCCATTCCCTGGGTGCTGTCCCTGCATGCCCTGGAAATTGTCTCTCTCCAGCTTTCCTGGGGCTCCTCCAGGCCCTGCAAGGCCACCCTGAGCTCAGCCCAAAGCTTCTCCTGTGCAGGTGAACAATCCCAGCTGTGCCAGCCTTTCCTCCCAGCAGAGCTGCTCCATCCCTCTGCCCATCCTGGAGCCTCCTCTGGCCTGTGGAATGTGTGGGAGCAGGAATGTGCTGCCACAAGCCAAACCGGGACTGTCACCCCAGGCCCACCGGGTCCAGCAGGGCCTGCTGCTCTTGGAGAGCTCCGTGGTGGCTCCCACGGGCGGGGCAGGCCCAGCAGGACTGGACCAGAAGGAGCAGAGCAGGTCAGGGTCAGTCAGGGTCAGTCAGGGTCGGTCAGGCTCTGGCCCTGCTCCTCTCCCAGGGGTCCTTTCCTGGGGAAGGAGGGAATGGGGGAATGGGGAGTGGTGGTCCCACCTGGATGTGGCCGAACAGAGGGACCCTGGGAGAGGGGACAGGGAAGCTCAGGGATGTGGAAGCTGAGCCACCTCCCAGCCCAGCCCAGCCCAGGGCAGCCCAGCAGCTCTCTGGGATCCCAGTCTGGCTGCTCCCCCTGACCCCTTGCCATGGGCTTGGTGTGTTGGGGTGCTTTTTGTTTGCTTGGGGTTTTTTTGTGGATTTTTTTTTTCTTTCCCCTTGGAAGAATTAAAAAGTAGGGCTTCCATGAATAAATATAACTCTTAGCTCCATCTTATTAACCAACAGCAATTTCGGGCTAAATACAGTGAGTACTCACAAAAAGCCAAGAATAGAAAATTGTTTAAGTGGCCAAAGAAAGTTTCTCCCATTGTGCTGGGAGCCAAGCTATGCCAGCTATATGTAAATGTATGCAGTGGGCTCTGTGCATGTGTCCACTTTGAAGTTGCCATCTGAATTTAATTCTGCCTTTGTGATTAAATCAGGCCATTACGTTTAATCTCACTTAATAGTAAGAAACGCTCTTTGTTGTTTTCTATAGGCAACATATTCTGCCCCTAACATATACAGCTTGGCATTCACACTTCCCTATTAATCCCCGATGGCTGATAATTGCCTCAGCTCCAAGTTCTGTGTCCAATTCACAAGGGAACTGATTGCAGCCATTCTTCCCCTATACATTAATGCCCTGTTTTGGTCCCACTCCTTTGGCTCAGTGAACCCTATCAAGCTGGCCACATTTTCTGGCCATGTGGGCGTATTGTAAGATGTTAAATTAAATTCGGGGCTGACCCCCTAAACACCAGAATCCATTAGAGCTGCGAGGTAGCTGATTGACAAGTGGGGCTACTTTGCCACTCAAAAAAAAAAAACCAAAAAAAACCACCCTGACATAAAAAACCCCACCAAACCCAAACCAGGCTAAATAAGGCTGAAGATTTTGTTTCAAGGTCTTCTGCCTGCTGTCTCTCTCCTTCCAATTTCATTACTGCCCTGGTAATTATTGCCATGGTATTGTTTCATTCATCCTACATATGTCAGGCAGGGAATTTCTTTGGAAAAAGACCAAGGAGCTGGGAGATGTCTTTAGTTTGCTTCAGTCTGGGAGCCCATGGAGATTTTTTTTCCCAAGTGTAATCAATGGAGAGAGCTGCGTTTTGGGGGTTCCTCTTTTTCTCATTTATTTTTCCTTTCCAGAAGAGGGGCCCAATTCCCACTTACTGATGATGCCCAAAGGGCCTCAGGCTGTCATTTTTTAATTTTCCCAGATATGATAAAAAACCCAACTCAGGGCAGATTCCCACAGGGAGAGGATTGGAAAGGGACACTCAGACTCTGCAGGGACAAACACCAATGGTTTGGGTCCCTTTTCTTTCCCAAAATCCTGCATTTAAACAGACCCAGAGGTTTTTAATCACAGAAAAAAAAAAAAATAAGCTGGTGTCTCAAATAGCACAAATAAACGGGGGCTTGTCACTCATGGTGCAACAACTTCCCTCCAGAGCAGGGACTACAATTCCATGTGATTGCAGGAGTGTCAGTTCACAGATCCCAAATCCCTGGGGCTGGCCCAGCCCTGCCAGCCCATGCAGTGCCAGCTGTGCCCCATGGGCACCTTGTCCCCAGCCCAGAGCACTCAGTGCCACCTGCAGGGGACACCTGCAGGGCTGGGCACTGCAAAGCTCCCTGGGCAGCCCGTTGTGCATTTATTTGTGTTAATTCCACAGGTATTTGGAATAACAATCCATAATGCATCCCCGCAGATGTTAGCTCCTAACCAACATGAACTTAAAACCATTGGATCCCAAAATGTGTTGGGTGGGGAGGGACCTCA
Source organism: Molothrus ater (assembly GCF_012460135.2). Classification (NCBI taxonomy): domain Eukaryota; kingdom Metazoa; phylum Chordata; class Aves; order Passeriformes; family Icteridae; genus Molothrus; species Molothrus ater. The sequence goes on along the minus strand of NC_050479.2, from coordinate 624,215 downwards.
AAGATCACTTTGTTCCATGGGCAGGGACATCTTCCACAGTCCCAGGGTGTTCCAAGCCCCACCCAACCTGGCCTGGAATGGATGAAGGGAAAAGGAACGGCAGCCCTGGCACAGGGTGCCCAGAGCAGCTGGGGCTGCCCCTGCATCCCTGGCAGTGCCCAAGGCCAGGCTGGGCACTGGGGACAGTGGGAGGTGTCCCTGCCATGGCAGGGGTGGCCCTGGGTGGGATTTGGGGTCCCTCCCTGCCCAAACCAGTGTGGAATTCTGGGATCCCATGGAACAGCTCCCCTGGGTTTGCTGTGCCCAGCCCAGGATCCTGGCAGCATTCCTGGCTGCTTTGCTGGGCAGCACAGGCCCAGCTCCATGGGGAATGTCCCACCTGGAGGAGTTTGCTGCCCCGAGCAGCTGAGCAGGGGCAACATTCTGGAGTTTGTTTGAGGAGTGCCAAAGGAAAAGAGAAGGATTTTAACACTTGGGTCACTTGTAAAGAACCCTCTGAGCCCAGGGAAGCAGAACTCAGCTGCTATTGAACAATTCCATCAATCTTTGGGCATCCTAAAGTGAAAAACCTGATTTGAAGTCCTTTTATAACCAACTCTTTATGGAAATGCTATTAAAAATCCAATAAATGCCACCTGCTATAAGGGGGGTTCAAGTCCAAGAATCCTGAGGAGCAGAAGGTGATCTGAGCTTCATCTTTGGATCTCCTTCCTTTCTCCTGCCTCTCAGCCCTTCAGTTCAGAACCAAACGCTTCCTTTGCTCCAGGTACCTTTTCCCTCCCATTTTCTTGTCTGTTCAGGAGGCTCCAGGTGTGGATTGACCCGAGCAGAACTTTGGGGGTTTATCAGCCACTCCTGGAAGGGACAAAGCCACCGTGACCCATCCATTGCTGCCAGCACCAAGAACAGACAGGAGAGGGTTTTTTGATTTTTTATTTAAATGTAGGTGCTGCTCCCAAAGCTGTGATTCTCAACACTCACCTCCAAGCCAGCGACCCTAAAACACTGCAGGGGTGCTCTTTCTTTTCAGCCTGTTTCAGCCTTTTTGTGAGGCATTTGAATTAATTCATTAACGCTGCTACCTGGCCTCGCACTGGCCTGGACAAAAGTCACTTTATTCCAGAAGCTGCCCCTGTCCTGCTGCACTCTCTGATCCTGGGGCTGGAGACCCCGTGAGAGCCAAAGGATTTTGGATTTTGTCCTGGTGGTTTCCAAGGGCCACTCTGAGGAAAACTGGTGGGGAGTGAGATTAATGCTGTAATTAAGGAGCAGGGAAGAAATCTGCTGGGTTTGTCTGAGCAGCGATTTGTGTTTACAACAAAACCCCCAGAGCTCCCCAAACCCCCCAGAAGCTGAATGGTGTTTAATAAATCAATAATCTGATTAAGTTACCCACCCATCCAGATAATGACCTGACTTTATGGGGATTTTCTCTGGACTCTGCCACAGACTTAAACTTATTTCCATCGCTTTGGGTCAGACAAAGCTCTGGAGGGAGCCTTGGGAAGTCTGGCTGAGGTCTGGAGCTGGTTTTTCATCTTTCATCAGAACTCAGGTTAGATGTCAGCAGGGTGGGTGCTGCTGGTTGGGGCAGCACACCCAAAAAGCAGAGATTTGCTTTGAAAACAACCAGAAAAAGTGGCCCCAAAGCTGCTGACCTATGGGGTGTGACCCCAGCGCAAAACTGGAAGCAGCAGAGTCACAAATAGATTTAAAATTGATCATATTTATCCCTCCCTGCACTTAAAGACCAGTTTAAGTTTTGAACTTCTCCCAGGCTGCCCAGCAGCTGCTCTGGATTTGTTCTTGGCTGTAACAGGGGGCTGGAGACATTCCCAAACAGGACCCCAGAAATTCTGGGTGTCTCCTTGAAGTCCTTCTGTGAAAAAGCAGGAACAAAACTGTGCCAGCTTTAAAGGGACTTGGAAATCCCTGCAGGCAAAACATGCAACAATTTCATCTTGCTGCCATTGCTATTTACCAAAGTTTGCAGTGTTTTCCTGTTAAACCCTCTGTGATTTCCAGTGGGGACCTGTGACAGCAGCAGCTGGGGGACATCACCTGGGCAGGAGCAGGGAGAGGCTTCCCCTCACTGGGCTCTGAGGATGGTTGGATTTTCTGACCCAGAGATGGGGCAACTCAGAGGTGTTTTACGAACTTTTATTCCATTTCCAGTCTCACACGAAGAGTGAGTCAATACAGATGTTCTAACTCGCCCCATCCCAAGCAGAACCCAGCTATTTCCTGATTATAATCCATTATTTGCAGCACTCTCTGCCAGTCCATTTCCTCCGAGGAGCTGCCTGGCGTTTGGAATTCCGAGCCCGTGTGCGGGTGCAGCACAAGGCCCCAGCTCCTCTGGCAGCCCTTTATTCCCCGGGGCTGTGCAATGTGCCCGGAGCCTGCCCACGTCCTGCCGCCCCAGCGGCGCTGCCAGCGCGGCGCTGAATGCTTGGCACGGCTTTCCCGGGAGCTGCTCAAGCTGCCCAACCTGCATCTCGCATCCTGCCACCACCCAAGTCGTACAATAACCATCTGGACTGGCCTCGCAGCTCCTTTCAGCGCCCAGACAAAGTCACTGGTTCCTTTCCATCGCCAGCAGCGGGGCCGCCGGGCAGGGCTCTGCTCTCTGGGCTGCTCCTGCAGGACGCTCCTTTATCCCTGGGGCTCTGCTCTCCCGGCTGCTCCTGCAGGATGCTCCTTTATCCCTGGGGCTCTGCTCTCTGGGCTGCTCCTGCAGGATGCTCCTTTCTCCCTGGGGCTCTGCTCTCCCGGCTGCTCCTGCAGGATGCTCCTTTCTCCCTGGGGCTCTGCTCTCCCGGCTGCTCCTGCAGGATGCTCCTTTCTCCCCACTGCTCCTGCAGGATGCTCCTTTCTCCCACTGCTCCTGCAGGATGCTCCTTTCTCTCCAGGGCTCTGCTCTCTGGGCTGCTCCTGCAGGATGCTCCTTTCTCCCCACTGCTCCTGCAGGATGCTCCTTTCTCCCTGGGGCTCCTGGACCGTCTCCATTTGTCCCCACGGATTCAAATGCAGAGCAGCACCCCGCTCGTGCTGCTGCTGTGCCCTGGCAGGTCGTGGCTGGGTTATCCCAACGCTGTCCCTGCCAAGGGATGTGATGGGATGTGTCCTCCCAGCTGGCACTGCCAGAGCAGGGCACCTTCGGCAGCTGAAGTTAATATTGATTAGCTAATTATTAAATATTAGACCTTTAAGGATGCCAAGGCACTGACATCTGCTGCTCCTCAGCAGGATTTTGTGTGTTCTGAGCCCAGACATGGCTGGCCATGGACGGATGTCCCCTCTGAACACCCTGGGGAGTCCTGCAGCCCCCACTCCTGCATTTCCCTCTGGAAAACCCTGCACAAGGTGTGGGAATGGTTGGGCTCTGTGAGAGTGGAGTGGTGAAACAGGGAGAGCCCTGAGTGCACCCCTGACTCCCAGGAGGAGAGGAGTGCCTGGAGCCAGGAGGGACATCCCTGTCCTGGGGACACCGTTGTAGGAGCATTGGGGGTAGGATGGTTGGGATGGATGGAGATGAGAGATCCCTGCAGCCAGGGCTGGAACTTGGGGTTTATTGCAAAGGGCCTGGGGGCAGGGCCCTGCTGGAGCTGCCAGACACAGCTCAGAGCAGGGCTGAGAGAAGAGAGGGGAGAGAGGATGAGAGTAAAAGGTGAGAGCTGAGACAAGAGGTAAGAGTAAGAGGTAAGATCTAAGAGCATAGAAAAGTAAGTAAGCAAGGTTCCCATTCCAATACCATAAATCTTCTTCTATGTTGAATATTCTGATTCTCACTAACCAGTCTAGTAAAAGATACAAATCCCATAGCATTTCCATACAGCCTGTAAGAATCATTACATTCCCACACTGTGTTACATTTTAAACCCTACAAACTCCTCTTTGGGCCCCTTCTGCCAAGCTGCAGGGTCTGCTCTGACCCCTGGAGCTGTCTGCAAGCAGAGGGTGTTGTTCCATCAAAAGGGGATCACCTTCAGTGGCCACACCATTGTTTTCCAGTTGTTCAGTACCTGAGGGATCTCAAAGCTTGCTTTCATTTCAATCTCACTTATAGTTTCCATATTCTCACAATCTTTTACCAGACAATCATATTGATAAGGCTTTCCTGTTTCATCTTCCTCAACACACCATCACTGCCCAGAGGGAAGGGATTGTCCCACTCTGCTCTGGGCTGGGCTGCCCAGGGCACCTCGGAGGGCCCCTCCTGACCCTTCCCCAGCCTCGTGTCCCTCCTCTGGACACTGTCCAACAGCTTCTGATCTTTCATTGACACACCCAGCACTGTCCCCAGCACTGGGGTGAGGCTGCCCCAGGGCAGAGCAGAGTGGGACAATCCCTTCCCTCTGGGCAGTGATGGTGTCCCCAGGAACAGGTGAGGGAAAACATGAGGGGACTGTCCTGGGGGAGGTGCTGGGACTGAAGTTCCCAAGGATGGCCTTTTCCCTGGATCATGGAATGGATTGGGTTGGGCTGGGCTGGGCTGGGTTGGGTTGGGTTGGGTTGGGATGGGATGGGCTGGACTGGGTTGGGTTGGGTTGGGTTGGGTTGGATTGGATTGAGTTGGGTTGAGTTGGGTTGAGTTGGGCTGGGCTGGGCTGGGCTGGGATGGGTTGAGTTGAGTTGGGTTGGATTGGGTTGGGTTGGGTTAGGTTGGATTGGGTTGGGATGGGTTGGGCTGGGCTGGGCTGGTTTAGGTTGCGGTGGATTGGGTTGGGCTGGGTTGGATTGGATCGGGTTGGATTGGATTGGTTTGGATTGGATTGGGTTGGGCTGGGTTGGATTAGGTTGGGCTGGGTTGGTTTAGGTTGCGGTGGATTGGGTTGGGTTGGGTTGGGTTGGGTTGAGTTGGGTTTGGATGGGTTGGGTTCAGTTGGGTTTGGATGGGTTGGGATGGGATGGGTTGGGTTCAGCTGAGTTGGGTTGGGTTCAGTTGGGTTGGGCTGGCAGGGACCTAAAAGCCCATCCAGTGCCACCCCTGCCATGGCAGGACCACCTTCCACTGTCCCAGGAGCAAAGCGTCCATGGAAGCAGAGTCCATCCCATGGACAAACCTCCCTCTGGACAGGAAAAAGAGGGATTGGGATGAGGGAGTGTTGGAACCCTGGTCACTGAGAATTTCAGACTTTCTGTGCTGACAGGCACTGACCCCCAAGAGAACACTGCATTTGACCTGAAACCATCAAAAACCCTTCCAAAATTAAATAATAAAACTAAAATTGTAAGTATATAGTTTAAATAAAAGTGTGTAATATCACATAGTAGAAAACTTAAAGTTTTAACTTAAAGTTTAAAGTTTACATGAGAGGACTTTGCAGGGAGCCAAGGCTTCCCTTTGGGAGTTCCTGATCAGAGGAAGTAGCACCAGGACCCGTGGTGAGATGGGATCTTTTTCCTTCTTGTCCAAAGTGAAGCCAGGAGGAAGATGAAGATTTGAGTTTTTTCCTGATTCTCTTTTCCCGTTTCTCTGTTTCACACCTTGTTCAAAGCCTCTTCTCCAGCAACAGCACCCGAGGGTCCAGGGCAGGGTTGGGGTCTCCTGTGGTGGGAGAGGAGCTCTGGGCACTCACACACCATTTTTCCTTCTCTATAAGGGAATTATAAGAGTGAAATACACGGCATTTCACAGTGCAAGTGCTGGGCTGACAGTTGGTCTTGTTGATCTTAGAAATCTCTTCCAACTTTGAGTATTCTGTGATTCTCCTGCTCAATAAAATGCACCAGGCTCAAAGCTGTAAATGGCTGCTTAGACTTCATAGAGTCACAAAATCCTGAGCTGGAAGGGACCCACAAAGTCATTGAAGTCCAACTCCTGCTGCACTGCAGGGGTTTGATTATTTCCTTGGGGTTTTTTTCCTCCTGGGAGGGTATTTTTCATCCCTGGAGGAGAGAAAAAAAAAATACATTAAACCCCCAAAGATTTCAGTTATTGTTGCAAGAGCTCAATCCTGGTGGCCACCATCCCTTCCCTTTCTTTTTATTTCCGAGAGGAAAAGACACAATGAATGAAAGAAAGGCAGCAAAGCCCTTGGAAAAGAGCGGGGTCTCCTCCCGGCAGGCAGAGCCCCTGGCACGGCGCTCCCGTGGCACGGAGCCGCCGCTGCCAGCCCAGACTTGGCACCGTGGGCCGGGCCTTTGTGTCCCGGGCACCTTCCTGATGGCAGCGGGAAGGGGCAGCCGTGCTGGGTGACTGCATGGGCCACCCCGGCCAACAGGGGCAGGAGGGAGGAGAGGAGAGGAGAGGAGAGGAGAGGGAGCAAACACACCCCGGGAGGTTTATCCGCTGCCAAACAAGCCTCAGGCCTGTGCCGGTGTAAAATGACCGAGGGGATTCTTTACCTGCAGAATGTCTACTTCTATTATGTCACTAAAACAAGGTTTACAACATCAGAAAGCCAAACCACCGTGCAAAGCGCCGTGACTTTGGGGAAACCATCTCCCTATTGCATTCTGCGCCTGCACAAACACAGGCACGGCAAACGAGATCAGAATGTTCTTGGGAGGAATTGCCTTGCTTTTGCCTGTGAAGAGAAATGGGGCTACAGCAGGAGGGAGAAAATAGGGGGGAAAATGGGAAATTGGGGTGTGGGAGAGGGGAGACCGGCACTGGCAGGGAATGGCACCAGCAGCTCCTGCCCAGCTCTGCCTGGAGCTTTTTGGGGGCTCCTAAAGCTCTGCTGCTGTCCCAGCCCGGGCTCCTGCCACCCCCACAGCTCTGGGCTCACTCCCAGCCCTGCTGAAGGGACTCAGGCTCCCCCAGCTGCACCTCGTGCCTCACCAGAGCCACCCAAAGTCACCAATCCAGCCCAGCCCAAATCCTTTGTGCCGTGTGCGGAGCAGGTGGGAATGGAGCAGGACGAGCACAGCCCTGAGCTGGCGCTCTGTAGGGTTTTTAGAGGGTGATGTGTGTGGTGGTTGTGGTGGATCCTTGTTTTTCCCTGTTTTCATATCAACAATCAATTTTCCACCTGCAGGCACGGGAGCTGTGCAAATTGATGGATTGAGTCATTCCTAACTCAAACTCTGTTATTGTTTCTGTTCGGTGCAGACGCTCAAAAAGCAAACTGAAATGCCACTTGCAAGCAATTCTGTGGGGTGAATATTTGTATTTTGCTGCAGACACCAGGAGCTTCAGTAAAAATAACTGGAGTGCAAATATCTCCCCTTGTAGCAGCTGGCTGGGCTCTGTTACCCCACAACAGCTCAATGCAAAACACATTGAGTTGGCCACAGGTTTCACTCAGTGAAAATTGACGAGGACATAGAACTTAGAGAGTTTTTCTTTGTCTAACACCTTGAAATGAGCAGTCAAACGCTCCCTTGAACAATGTCACACGACAGAAAACCAGCGCAAAATCATTTCTAGCCCTTCAGCGGCCAAGCCGAGCCAGCGAGCTGTGAAATCCCAAGGGCCGGTGCATAAAACCCCTTTGAGAGCCTTGGCTTTGCTCTCGGGAGCCGGGACCGTGCTCGGAGCCTCTCTGGAGTCAGAGCTCCTCGGGGCCGACACCGCTGCCGTGCAAAGGCACAATTTGCTCGGGGGCCTGTGCCCAACGCGGAGCACAAAGCGCGGTGCCACGGGCACTTGGCAGCGCCCATCCCTGCTGCCAGCGCGGCCCGCAGGGACGGCAGCGCTCCCGGCCGGGGCTGCCCAGCGCCTTCCAGCGCCTCCATTCACAGCGACACACGGCCAAGAGCGGGCAGCGAAACCGGGCGACGAACAAAGGTGGCTCTGAAGTCATTTCCCAGCGCTCCATCCAGCCATCCGGTTTCGCTCCTCGCCCATTGAGGGGGCAGAAAGCGGCAGGAAGAGCGCGGCTGAAAGGGAACAAACCGGGGGGAGGCAGCCGGGGCCGGGGCCGCGCCGGGCGAAGCTCCCATTCTCCGTGCCCAGAAAGGGATGAATGATTCATTAGAGGCGGCCAAAAGGTAATGGATGTGCCGGGGGGGGCGGCGTCCCCACGCCAAGTTCCTCGAGCACCTGCGAGGCCGGGGCGCGGAGCGGCCCCCGCAGCACAGAGCGCCTCTGTTCCCTTCACCTGGGCTGTGCCCGGGGGAGCAGAGCCCCTCTGTGCGCTCAGAAAGGAGCGGGAGATGCCAAAAGGTGGGGGGGTCTGGGCTCCGGCCCTGGGACCGAGGATGCAGAGCTGAGGTGCCAAATCCCATCTCCCTGCGGAGCCTGGCAGGGGCTTCAGGCTGATGCACGGAGGGGCAGGAGCTGGGATTGCCAGGGGAAACCGGGATAATCATACACAGATGCCCCTGCAATGAAACACAGCCTGGAAAATCCCAGCCTGCCCCGTGGATCCAGAGCATGAACTGAGCAGGAGTTGTGTTGGAGTGAGTGGGGCCTGGTGACTCCCAAACTGAAATGGAAACATCTTCATCCCTCTGGTTTTGTCAGCGAGTATGGAAAATTCCCTGCAGAGGTGGCGCTTCCCCAGGGGTCACAGGTGGCAGTGGCTCAGGTGGACCCGGTGGAGAACAAGGAAAGGAGTTCTGTGCCCAGTTCTGCTCCTGCAGGAGAGACCTGGAGGGGCTGGAGCATGTCCAGGGCAGGGAACGGAGCTGGGCAGGGGCTGCAGAATCCCTGAGGGAGCTGGGCAGGGGCTGCAGAATCCCTGAGGGAGCTGGGCAGGGGCTGGGGAATCCCTGAGGGAGCCGGGCAGGGGCTGGAGAATCCCTGAGGGAGCTGGGCAGGGGCTGGGGCTGGAGCAAAGGAGGCTCAGGGGCCCTTGTGGCTCTGCACAAGTCCCTGCCAGGAGGGCACAGCCGGGGGGGTCGGGCTCTGCTCCCAGGGAACAGGGACAGGAGCAGAGGGAACGGCCTCAGGCTGGGCCAGGGCAGGCTCAGCTTGGACAGCAGCAGCAATTTGCCCATGGAAAGGGAGCTCAGGCCTTGGCAGGGGCTGCCCAGGGAGCTTTGCAGTGCCCAGCCCTGCAGGTGTCCCCTGCAGGTGGCACTGAGTGCTCTGGGCTGGGGACAAGGTGCCCATGGGGCACAGCTGGCACTGCATGGGCTGGCAGGGCTGGGCCAGCCCCAGGGATCCTCTGGGATTGCCATGTGGGACCTGAAGGATGTCTGCCATGGGAAGCTGGTGCTGGTATGGAATTCTCCTGGCAGATTGGTGCCATCACTGCAGGGCTGCACGTGGCAGCTCTGATGGGTTCTGTGGGAGCTGCCCAGGAGACACAAGGCAGCAGCAATGAGGAACCTGAAGCACTCCAGGCCTTTTATTCAATGGGGTTCAGGTCCCTCAGCTGTTTAGGTTTTGCTCTATTTGTGAGTAGAATAACACCCAGATTCCCCCCACACCCATCCCATACCTGGTGTTCTGGGTGTGAGGAACTTGGGGAGCAGTGCAGGCAGCACAGCCTTTGCCCTGGAGAACATCCAGGGAAATGATTCCTGAGCCTGTGGGCTCCCGTTTGGTGGGGAAGATTTGGCAGGGCAGGGAAGGCAAACACAGCAGACACTGGGAATGAGCAGCCACTGACACTGCTGGAGCTCCCCTTGAACCTTTTCCCTCCTCCTATTTCCATCCCCAGCGTGCTCCTGCTCACGGGCGTGAGCAGCCAGGCCAGGCAGTGTTTGGACAGGGCGTGTTGGAAAAGTTGCTCATCCGTCCTGGCGTGGCCAAAACCACCCTCACCAAACCCCTCGTGCCAGAGGAGCCTTTGGAGAACCCAGAGGGAGGCATCAGCAGGGGCTGGGTGAGTCCTGCTCAGGGGAAGGGGTGCCAAACACACCTCCCTCACTGGTACCTGGCACTGATCACCCCAAAACCGGGGCAAAAATCCCCGCGGATGGTTCAAATCCCTCCGGCCTCGGGTGGGGCTGTGGCAGCGGAGGCACTGCCGGGACCGAGGGAAGCGCTGCTCCCAAAGCCGGCCTGTCCCCGCCTGTCCCCGCGTGTCCCCCTCGGTGGCACTCGGGAACGAGCCGTGCCCGTCCTTGTCCTTGTCCCCGCAGGGAGCGCGGGGCTGCGGCCGGAGCGGGGGGGTCTCTGTCTCCCCGCTGCCTTTTCCAGATGGTCGCCGTGCCCGGCGAACAATGGCCAGGGCGGCAGCGCCGCGGCGGCTCCCCCTGCATACAGAGCAGCGCCCGCCCCGCCCGCTCCCGGCGGGACCGACCCGGCTACGGGCATCGATCCCCGCTCCCGGATCCACCCCCGCTCCCGCCGGGACCGACCCCGCACCCGGGATCCACCCCGCTCCCGGATCCATCCCCGCTCCCGGATCCACCCCCGCTCCCGGCGGGACCGACCCCGCTACGGCATCGATCCCCGCTCCCGGATCCATCCCCGCTCCCGGCGGGATCCACCCCCGCTCCCCGGATCCATCCCCGCTCCCGGCGGGACCGACCCGGCTACGGGCATCGATCCCCGCTCCCGGATCCATCCCCGCTCCCGGCGGGATCCATCCCCGCTCCCGGGATCCATCCCTGCTCCCGGATCCATTCCCGCTCCCGGATCCATCCCCGCTCCCGGCGGGACCGACCCCGCTACGGGCATCGATCCCCGCTCCCGGCGGGACCGACCCCGCTACGGGCATCGATCCCCGCTCCCGGATCCATCCCCGCTCCCGGCGGGATCCATCCCTGCTCCCGGGATCCACCCCCACTCCCGGATCCATCCCCGCTCCCGGCGGGACCGACCCCGCTCCCGGGATCCATCCACATTCCCGGCGGGATCCATCCCTGCTCCCGGGATCCATCCCCTCTCCCGGCAGGATCCATCCCCTCTCCTGGGATCCATCCCCTCTCCTGGAATCCACCCCACTCCTGGAATCCATCCCCTCTCCTGGCTGGATCCATCCCCTCTCCCGGGATCCATCCCCTCTCCCAGGATCCATCCCCCTCCGGGCCCTCTGGGGGATGCTCGGCCAAGGGCAGGCGCCGGATGGGCCCGGATCAAGTCTGGGTCTGGCCTATCCTTTGTCAGGATTAACAGGAGAGTTTTGTTCCTCCAAGAGCAAACCTGGAAGAAGCGTGTTTTGGCCTCTGGAGGAGTTGGGATTCTGGGGAATTTGGGATTCTGAGGGGGAAGAAAACCCACAGTGAAACTCCTCCAGGCTGACACAGGCAGAGCCCAGGAGCACAGATCTGTCTGTGCTGCTTCTGCTCTGCTCTGCTCTGCTCTGCTCAGCTCCTCGTGGGTTCACAGTGCCAAAATGGCTCTAAAATCACCAGTGGCAAATCCCTCATTGGCCACGGGATTGCTCCACTTCCCAGAGCTCCTGGAACCCAGGAGGTGACACAGCTGTGGCCCTCCAGGACCTGCAGGAGCTGGATGGGATCTTGGCAATGAGGAATTGTTCCCTGGCAGGGTGGGCAGGCCCTGGCACAGGGTGCCCAGAGCAGCTGGGGCTGCCCCTGCATCCCTGGCAGTGCCCAAGGCCAGGCTGGGCACTGGGGACAGTGGGAGGTGTCCCTGCCATGGCAGGGGTGGCACTGGGTGGGATTTAAGGTCACTCCAACCAGTGCCACTGACCAGAGGGGGACACCAGAAGAGAAGTTCCGGTGACAAAACCCACCTGTCCTCCCCTCCAGGGGTGGGGCTCATCCCAGGGGGGGATTGTCCATGGTTTTGTGAAAATGGAATCCAGCCCGGGGCCTGACAAAGCCCCTCTGGACTCTGGGATTGCTGCACTCCCTGTGTGGAAATCTCTGCTGCTCAAAAGGCTTTCAGAGCCTGAACATTTTATTCCCTTTAAATTAATACAGAAGAATTATTTTAACAACAAAGCTAAAAGTCCTGCCACAAATTTAGCTGAACATCCACCTTGGGAAGCTTTTATCCAGTGTGGTGTCCCAGGATTGTCGCTCCAGCAGGGTTTTCTCCCTCTCTCCATGCCCAGCACTGCTGGGATGGCAAAAATCCAAAGTGCTGCCAACAGCCAGACTGGCAAGTGTCCCTTTGGTGGCCTGTGGCAGCTCTTGCTGTGCCTGTGGGGTGGGCAGGGAGGTCCCTGGGGTGGCCAGAGGTGGCAGTGGGGTGGGCAGAGGTGTCCATGGGGTGAGCAGAGGTGGCAGTGGAGTGGACAAAGGTGTCCTTGGGGTGACCAGAGGTGTCCCTGTGGAGGGTACAGGCAGCCCTGAGGTGGGCAGAGGTGTCCATAGGGTGAGCAGAAGTGTCCCTGGAGTGGGCAGAGGTGTCCATGAGATGGGCAGAGGTGTCCATGGGGTGAGCAGAGGTGTCCATGGGGTGGATAGAGATATCTCTGGGGTGGGCAGAAGTGGCAGTGGGGTGGTCCGAGGTGTCCATAGGGTGAGCAGAAGCGTCCCTGGCGTGGGCAGAGGTGTGCATGAGGAGTGCAGAGGTGGCAGCGAGTTGGGCAGAGGTGGAATGGGAGGGCAGAGGTGGCAGCAGGGTGGACAAAGGTGTCCATGAGGTGGGCAGAGATGTCCCTGGGGTGGGCAGAGATGTCCATGGGGTGAACAAAAGCATCCCTGGGGTGGGCAGATGTGTCCATGAGGTGGGCAGAGGTGTCCATGAGGTGAACAGAAGTGCCCTGGGGTGGGCAGAGGTGTCCATGAAATGGACAGAGGTGCCCCTGGGGTGGGCAGAGGTGCCCTGGGGTAGGCAGAGGTGTCCATGGGGTGGGCAGAGGTGTCCCTGGGGTGAACAGAAGTGCCCCTGGGGTAGGCAGAGATGTCCATGGGGTGGGCAGAGGTGTCCCTGGGGTGGGCAGAGATGCCCATGGAGTGGGCAGAGGTGTCCCTGGGGTGGGCAGAGATGTCCATGGGGTGGGCAGAGGTGTCCCTGGGGTGGGCAGAGATGTCCATGGGGTGGGCAGAGGTGTCCCTGGGGTGGGCAGAGATGTCCATGGGGTGGGCAGAGGTGTCCCTGGGGTGGGCAGAGATGTCCATGGGGTGGGCAGAGGTGTCCCTGGGGTGGGCAGAGATGTCCATGGGGTGGGCAGAGGTGTCCCTGGGGTGAACAGAAGTGCCCCTGGGGTGGGCAGAGATGCCCATGGAGTGGACAGAGGTGTCCATGGAGTGGGCAGAGGTGTCCCTGGGGTGAACAGAAGTGCCCCTGGGGTGGGCAGAGATGCCCAGCTGCTGTTGGGGGGCAGCCCTGAGGCACTGTCAGGGAAATTCCCGGCCTGGGTCTGCTCCTGCCTGCTCTGAGCTGCTGCATCCGCACCCTGAGGCTCTGCTGCAGGAGAGCAGCTCATTAATGGCGCTCATTAGCGCAGCCAATTAGGGCGGCCGGCTCTGCTGGATGCGGGGCTGATGTCCCTCCCTGCACGTCCCGGCTGATGATCGGGTCCTGGCCGGGCCCTGAGGAGGCGCACACGGCTGGGAAGCTCTGGCAGGTTCTGCTGTGAAGTGAAGCTGCTGAGGGGCTGCAGGGGCTGGGATTTCACTCTCACGGCCACGGATGGGCCTGGGGGGCTTCTGAGTGTGCTGTTCATGGAGACCTCACGGTGACGGCAAAGACCCTCCTCCCTGAGGGGTTTAATGGCATTGTGGGTGTCCAGGTGCTTGGACAGCTGTAAGAAATGTCATTGTCACACAAGCAGGGAGTGGATTGGGTTGGGTTGGGTTGGGTTGGGTTGGGTTGGGTTGGGTTGGGAGGGACCCTAACCCCACCCAGTGCCACCCCTGCCAAACTCCAGAATGTTGCCCCTGCTCAGCTGCTCGGGGCAGCAAACTCCTCCAGGTGGGACATTCCCCATGGAGCTGGGCCTGTGCTGCCCAGCAAAGCAGCCAGGAATGCTGCCAGGATCCTGGGCTGGGCACAGCAAACCCAGGGGAGCTGTTCCATGGGATCCCAGAATTCCACACTGGTTTGGGCAGGGAGGGACCCCAAATCCCACCCAGTGCCACCCCTGCCATGGCAGGGACACCTCCCACTGTCCCCAGTGTCCAACCTGGCCTTGGGCACTGCCAGGGATGCAGGGGCAGCCCCAGCTGCTCTGGGCCCTTCTCACCCTGCTCTCTCCTCTCCCTGACTCTGAACTCCTGGCCTGGCTCCCCTCACTCACTGTCAGATCCCCTGAAATCCCAGATTCTGCCCAAATCTGCCTTTCCCTCTCCTGATGAGGCCCAGCAGGCGAGAGGGGGGGAAGGGAAGGGAAGGGAAGGGAAGGGAAGGGAAGGGAAGGGAAGGGAAGGGAAGGGAAGGGAAGGGAAGGGAAGGGAAGGGAAGGGAAGGGATTTGGGAACCCGAGCTCCTGGGGTGTCACCGCAGCCTCCTGAGCTTCTGAGGGGTTTCTCTTTCCTTTTGGGCCACCTGGGCCAAGCCCAGGCAGGGAGAGGTGGGCAGGGGGATCAGGGGCAGCTCCGAGCCCCATTCCCCATTCCCATTCCCCATTCCCCATTCCCATTCCCCATTCCCCATTCCCAGAGCCCCATTCCCAGAGCCCATTCCCCATTCCCCATTCCCATTCCCATTCCCTATTCCCAGAGCCCATTCCCCATTCCCAGAGCCCCATTCCCCATTCCCCATTCCCATTCCCCATTCCCCATTCCCAGAGCCCCATTCCCAGAGCCCATTCCCCATTCCCATTCCCAGAGCCCATTCCCCATTCCCATTCCCCATTCCCAGAGCCCCATTCCCATTCCCCATTCCCATTCCCCATTCCCAGAGCCCCATTCCCATTTCCCATTCCCATTCCCCATTCCCATTGCCCATTCCCAGAGCCCCATTCCCAGAGCCCCATTTCCCATTCCCATTCCCCATTCCCATTCCCCATTCCCCATTCCCATTCCCCATTCCCATTCCCCATTCCCAGAGCGACTCTGCCGCGGCAGCCGCAGGTGACAACTTTAACGAGAGCGGGAGCAGATGAGGAGTTTATGGGCTGTTAATAAACTGTAACCAATCGCTGAATGCCCGCGCGTTGTGTTCAAGCTGTTTGGGGCCACAGGTCCTTGGGAGAGCTTGCACTTGCTCTGCCTTTATTCCGACGTAGCAGGACATGAAAGGCCGTGGCAGACTCTTGATGTTTGTTCCCGTGAATAGACATATGTCCCTCACACTAGCACGGGAATATCTAATTAAGGCACACAATGCTGGCTTATACCCAGGGGCAGTGGCAAACAAGACGCTGTCACACTCTTAAGAACACAAACAAAATGAAAATTGCCTCTTTATACATTATAATGAATATGTTCTCCATGCATTAAAAGTTCATTTACTCCCAGGCTCTGCAAGGCCGGCTGGATTTCAGTTAATATCATCTTTTTTTCAGGAGGTTTGGGTAGGATTAGGGACAGGTTTGTTAATGAAGCTGCAGAGGATTTTCCCCCATAGACATGAAAAAGGAACAAAATCTGAATTGTGCGTTTATTGTGTTGTCTCAGGCAAATCCCACTCTTCAGATCCCCACCTCGGGAGCGGCTCCTCCCTTCTGCAGGACACGTCAGCCAAGGATTTGTGGCTCCTTTCTCCCACCTCCCCTCTCCCTCAGCAGCTTTTGGCATTTCTGTGAGCCAGAGCCCGGGGCTGGAGGCTGCGGGGGCTCTGTACACTGGGAATGTTGGTGCCAAGTGCCAGGGCGTGCCCAGGGCTGAGTCCTGACCTGTGCAGCTTCTCCTGGGGCTGATGCTTCCCTCCCCCCTTCCCCATCACTTCCAAACACCTCAAGCCCTGTGGAAGCTCCTGGGATGTTGCAGCTCCTTCCCTTCCCTTCCCTTCCCTTCCCTTCCCTTCCCTTCCCTTCCCTTCCCTTCCCTTCCCTTCCCTTCCCTTCCCTTCCCTTCCCTTCCCTTCCCTTCCCTTCCCTTCCCTTCCCTTCCCTTCCCTTCCCTTCCCTTCCCTTCCCTTCCCTTCCCTTCCCTTCCCTTCCCTTCCCTTCCCTTCCCTTCCCTTCCCTTCCCTTCCCTTCCCTTCCCTTCCCTTCCCTTCCCTTCCCTTCCCTTCCCTTCCCTTCCCTTTCCCCCAGAGCTCTGTTCCCACCAAGCCGGTTTTTTTCACTTTTTCTACATTTCTCCAATTTAATTTCTGTAATTTCAGCTCTTGCACAGGTGCTTGAGCAGAGTCTGCAGCTGGGCAGAGCTGTGGGCCTTGAGGTGGTGCCCAGGGGCTCCCCCAGCCCTGCACAGGACCCTGGGGTCTCAGGATCCCCCGAGCTGCAGGGACCCGCAGGGATCCTGCTCCTGCCCTGCTCTCCAGGCCCAGAGCAGCTTCCCTGGATCCTGTGGGGCTCCCGTGGGATTTCACAGGGCACAGGTGACTCCCTGAGCCACCCTGGGCGCTTGAACAGGGGCTGGGGTCAGGCAATGCTGGCACAACGCTCCTTGAACCATCCTGGGAAGGGAGGAGCGGACAGGGAAGGGCAAATCCTTCCTGGAAGGGCAAATTCCTTCCAAGAGCTCCTCTGCAGGTGCCTGGAAGAGCCAGAAACCCTGCAGGGAGCCTGTCCCCAGAGCAGGTCCCAGTGAGCGCAGGGAAGGGGCTGTGGTTCCTCAGCCTCAGCTCTGACACTCCAATAAAATCTGTCACAGACTGGGTTGGCTGGAGGGACCTCAAATCCCAGCCAGGGCCACCCCTGCCATGGCAGGGACACCTCCCACTGTGCCAGGTGCTCCTCAGTGCCCAGCCTGGCCTTGGGCACTGCCAGGGGAGAGGAGACCTCCGAGAGCCATCCCACATTGTTCTGAGCACAGCTCCTTTCCCCATCCACCTTCCACGTTTTCTGCCCTCTGTGCCTGAAGTTCTGGCTTGGAAAAGGATTCTCCCCGTCCCTCCTGGGGCTCTGGGATGCGTTTGGGATGGGGATCAGTTCCTGCTGTCCTGGCGTGCTCAGCTCCCAGGGGAAATCCTTCTCTGTCGCTGGAGCAGCGTGAAATTCACGTGGAATTCTTTCTGCTGGGGACAGGAGAGAGGGAAACTTCATGGGCTCTTCAGCACAGCCCCAGATGGGGGCTGAGCACAATTCCCACCTTCCAGGGGTTTCTCTCTCAAAGGAGATGCCCCAGCTCCACCCTTTGGAAGGAGTTTGGGGTCTCCCTGTCCCTGTGGGACATCTCGAGCCTCCTCTCCTCGGGCACAGCAAGCCAAACCTTGCTCCACTCCCTCAGGAGGAACAAACAGGATCCCCCCTCCCAAAACTCTGCTCGGTTTTCACTCAAAAGGATTTTCCTCATGAGAGTGATTAACGCTGTGGCAGCTTTTTGGGAGGAAAAAAAAAACCAAACACAAAACAACAAGATCCACACACAAAAAATCCCCAAACCCCAAGAACCGTGTGTGTTTTTCTGGGTTTTTTTCCCCTTTCCCAAGCAGACAAAGAGGTGTATAAATGTCTTATACATATATGTATATGTCTTTCTGCAAATAGCATTTAACAAATGCCTGCTGCATCTGCGGGATCCTGCAACAATCCTGACGCCGTGATCAATCTGCAGCCCGGTGATGTTCGCTGACAGTGATTGATTGATTTTCCCCGCGAATAGGACCAACATGGGGAATACATTAGAGCCAAAGGCGCGCTCGTGGCTGGCAGGGAGCGGCCCCGGTTCCGATTGTGCCGGGCTTGGCAGCGGTGGGACGATGATTGATGAAGGCGGGGGGAGCCCGGTCCCCTCGGCGCCGTCCCCATGTGTGTGACACCGCTCCCCGGCCGCCACGGGGACCCGGCCAGCCCTGCCCGGGGACAATGGAGCCGGGTGGCCCGTCCCGATAACCCCTGCTAAAGCATGCGGGGAGAGCTGACCTGGCGGTTCAGGGAGAGCGGGCCAAGAGCTGATGGGAAATTGATTCTCAGGAGTTTGTCAAGACATCTCCAACAAGTGAAGATAAATGGCAGAACAAAACTTCTAAAGCCAATCCCGAGAATGGGCCTGAATGGCCGAGGGAAGGCACTCTTTTGCATTTACATCCATCTTTTCTCGGGGAAAAGCCTCCCGAGGATCCCAGCCCTGCCCCGCCCGGAGCTCCCGAGGGCCGCGGCACCCCCGGGGCCGGTCGGGTCCTGCCTTCCCCCTCCCGCCTCCCTGCTCCCAGCAGGATGGACTGGGAATGTGCCAGGAGCCTTTGGGTGCCCCTGGAAGCAGCACAGAGCCCTCTGGAAGCAGGGAGAGCAGCGCGGTGGGACACTGCCCGGATTCCCAGGGGCTGGAGCAGGCATGGGGAACCAGGGAATGATGGAATATCAACATTCAGAGACCAGGGGAATCAGGGAATTATGGAATATCAATATTCAGGAGCCAGGAGAATCAGGGAATTATGGAATATCAACGTTCAGAGACCAGGGGAACCAGGGAATGATGGAATATCAACATTCGGAGGCCAGGGGAATCAGGGAATTATGGAATATCAACGTTCAGAGACCAGGGGAATCAGGGAATTATGGAATATCAACATTCGGAGGCCAGGAGAATCAGGGAATTATGGAATATCAACATTCAGAGACCAGGGGAATCAGGGAATTATGGAATATCAATATTCAGGAGCCAGGAGAATCAGGGAATGATGGAATATCAACATTCAGAGACCAGGAGAATCAGGGAATGATGGAATATCAACATTCGGAGACCAGGGGAATCAGGGAATTATGGAATATCAATAGTCAAAGGCCAGGAGAATCAGGGAATTATGGAATATCAACACTCAAGAACCAGGAGAATCAGGGAATGATGGAATATCAACATTCAGAGGCCAGGGGAATCAGGGAATTATGGAATATCAACATTCAAATGCCCAGAGAATCAGGGAATGATGGAATATCAACATTCAGAGGCCAGGGGAATCAGGGAATTATGGAATATCAACATTCAGAGGCCAGGAGAATCAGGGAATTATGGAATATCAACACTCAAGAACCAGGAGAATCAGGGAATTACGGAATATCAATAGTCAAAGGCCAGGAGAATCAGGGAATTATGGAATATCAATAGTC
The DNA here is from genome assembly GCF_012460135.2 of Molothrus ater. Taxonomy (NCBI): domain Eukaryota; kingdom Metazoa; phylum Chordata; class Aves; order Passeriformes; family Icteridae; genus Molothrus; species Molothrus ater. The sequence continues at coordinate 605,352 of NC_050479.2, read as the reverse complement.
AAAGGCCAGGAGAATCAGGGAATTATGGAACAACCCAACCCACCAGGATCACAAGGCTCCAGCTGCCATCCCTGCACAGGGCAGCCCCCCAGATCCCACCAAGTCTGGAATTTTGGAGAGGTTTTTAAAAAAAAAGAATATTTTCCTTATGCTGGTTAAAGCCCTGCTGAATTCCCAATTTTCAGAATGAATAAAATATTCCTGGCATCAATTAATGATCCACGTTTGTACTCAGTGAATCTCTGGACCCGCATTCACCTGCTCATTTTCTGGTCAGGAGACAGCCCTTGAGGGAAGGAGCTGCTGGAGTCTCCTGATTCCAACACACTTTCCAGGACAATGCTTTTCCAGACAAAAAGTGCCAAGATATTTTTATTTAATTCTTCTTAATCTAAATCTTTTCCTTATCATAACTTCTGATAATAAATAACTTTATTTGATGGCCAGCTCATGAAATTCCATGGAAGATTCTCCTCAGTTCTGAACACTGAAGATAATTTACCTTTTTATTCTGGTGTGGGCCAGAGTATTCCCACTTTGTGTTGCTCAGTGATGTAAACTCCACATCTCTACGAGTTTAAACAGTGGGCAAATTTCCACAGGTGTTTTCCAGAGCAGATATTTTGGACTTTATTCACTCGAAAGAGATTTTGAGATGTGTCTGATCCATGTAATGCTGCAGTTCCTTGTTGATCCACTATTTAAGGCTGGATTCTTCCTAATGAATGAACCTTGGGAGTTCTGACACCGACCCAGAAGGACTGGAGCACTTTGTGCCCTTTTTCAGAGATGGGGCTGGCAGAGCCTCGTGGCCCCACTGCCATCACCAGTCACGGCCTCCCCTTAACAATTTTGGGCAGAAATATAAAAATATTCAATGCCTGCAGTGGCAGATTCAGTTTGGGTGATGCCCAGAGAGTTGGCAGAGCCCAGGGATCGCTCCCACCCTGCACCTGCCTGGCTGTGAGGTGGGAAAGGCCTCTCAGGAGTGAGGTTTGGGAAAACCTCCCTCCCCACCTAAGCCTCCCATGGAAAGCAGGCTTGCAGGGCTGGCTGGAGGGAGCTGGGAGCTCCTGGGGCTGTTGGTGCCAGTGGCAGGACAAGGAGCAATGGCCAGGAACTAAAACACAACAATTCCAGCCCAGCCTGAGGAAGAACTTCCTTCCCTGGAGGGGCAGAGCCCTGGAACAGCTGCCCAGGGAGGGGCTGGGGTCTCCCTCTCTGGAGACATCCCAAAGCCCCTGGGCAGCTCCTGTGGCACTGGGTGCTCTCCGAGGTCCCTCCCCACCCCAAACTTCTGGGATCTCATGGTAGCTCTGGAAAATCCATCCCTCAGCTGCACCTGAGCATTTGGGATGATCTGGGTAGTGCTGAGTCCCCTGGAGCTCCCTGTCCCACACAGGATGGAAAAGCCACAGCCAGGGACAGCTCCCCACCCTGCCCTGCTGCTCCAGGAGCTGCTGGCATCGTCTGGGGCTGCTGGCTCCTGTCACAGCAGTGTCCCCTGAGCCACCAGACAGCACGCAGGACATCAGCCCGTCCCCTCTGGAAGGGTAAGAACAGAGCAGTGGAGCAGGAGCCCAGCATTGTCCCAGCCAGGGCTGTGCCATGGGGCCCCTGTCGCACCCAGCGCCCTGGCCCTGCCCTGGGGACACTGCAGGGATGCTCAGGGGCGGTTTGGCCCTGGAATGTCAGCGGGGGGAGGCTCTCCCGAGGTGAGTGGGACCTGTGAGCCTCACCCTGCCAGGGGCTCCTGGGCAGAGGCTTGGAGGTAAAACAGAGCCATGGCTTTCTGTGGAGGATTGGTTTTAGGAAGGGCTTGAGGGGGCTGTGGGTGCTCACTCTGAACACTCATCCCAGGGAAAAGGGAGGGATGCTGCAGCCCTGTGCAGGGGCTCTGGCAGCTCCCATCCCATCCCATCCCATCCCATCCCATCCCATCCCATCCCATCCCATCCCATCCCATCCCATCCCATTATCCCATCCCATCCCATCCCATCCCATCCCATCCCATCCCATCCCATCCCATCCCATCCCATTATCCCATCCCACAGGGCTGCACTGGCAGGAGGCAGAGCTGCTGCCCTGCAGAAGGGCAGTGCCTCAGTCAGGGATTTGCAGCAGATTTTGGTCACCTTGGCTTAAGATTTTCCCGGCAGAGGCTGAAGAAATCCCCTGTTGAAGTGAGATATGGACATTCCCTTCCTCTTGGGTTTCCTGGATGCCTTTTGGTCTCTGCCTGAAATGTGCTGATTGAATCATGGAATGGTTTGGGTGGGAAGGGACCTCAGAGCCCACGCAGTGCCATGGCAGGGACCCCTCCCACTGTCCCCAGTGCCCAGCCTGGCCTTGGGCACTGCCAGGGATGCAGGGGCAGCCCCAGCTGCTCTGGGCACCCTGTGCCAGGGCCTGCCCACCCTGCCAGGGAACAATTCCTCATTGTCAATATTGAACCTGAATTTCCCCTGTCTCAGGTTTCTCTCCCTTGCTCCCTGTGCTGTCACTGCAGCCCCTGGTGAGCTCTGCCTGCCCCTCTCTCCCCTTCTGGGCCTGGGCTCGGTGGGGAACAGAAGGAGAAGAGGAAAGAGAGAGAAGGGGAAGGCGGGGAAGGAGGGAAAGAGAAGGGGAAAGCAGGGAGGAGGTCGGGGAAAGAGGAAGGAAAGGAGTGAGGGGGTGAGGAGGGAGCCAGGATGTGCGGGCAGGGCCTTCCTCCTCCTGTCGGGACAGGTCGCGATAGACCCGAGAGCGCCTGAAAGCCCGGAGGAGGATGGAGGGAGGGCTCCGTGCGGCTCCCTGGGGCTCCCGGCAGGAGCCCCGCGGAGCAGATGGACGCCCCTCGCTGCAACCTTACCCGGCTGCGGGCCCGCGGGGCCCTGCCTGGGCCGGGGGAACATATGGGGAGCTCGGGGGGGGCCGCAGGACGGCCGAGCTCAATCGCAGGTAGCCCGTGATGGGGGTTTTGGGGAGCACAGGCAGTGCCCGGCACGGCTCGGTGCCAGCCCCGGTGCCAGCCCCGCGTGTCCCCGCTCCCGCGGAGGATGCGCGGGCTCGGCCTGGCGGGCAGGGCCCGTTTGGGGCGGGGGAGATGCTGCCCTGGCTGCTTTCGGCAGCGGCGTGGCCGGAGGGCCCCGCAGCAGAGCCGTGTCCCCGATGTCCCCCCCTGCCCGTCGGGGCTCCCCGGGGCCACCTGTTAGCGACAGGGCCAGGCCCCTCCGGGGGCGAGCCGGGCAGGCAGACGAGCAGGATTTACCAGCTTCTGGCCACTGCCGACTTTTGCATCTGTCAGGGTGCTAATTATTGCCTTTAATAGAGACAAAGAACAGCTCCTAATGATGCTCCCTCTAATTCTCACCTGCTCCTGCCCTTCCTCCGCAGCAGCGCTCCCTCGCCGGAGCTCCGCTAATTGGGAAAGCTGCTCTGCTTATCGCGGCCTCCCGGCGGACGGGGGTGCGGGGGGGTCTGGCACCGCTGCCGGGGTTCCGGGAGCCGAACTGGCCCGGGGGGCTCCGTCCCCGACGGCCGCTCCCCACCGTGCCCGGGCAGCGCTGGGCTCGGCGGCCTCGGGCACCGCTGCCCCTGCCCGGCCCCGGGCGGCCCTGGCGGGCAGCGAGCCTGGCACAGGGCTCCCGTCCCGGGCACCGTCCCCAGGCGCTGGCGGACACCTGCCCGCTCCTTGTTCGGGCTTTCTCCCGCGGCGGGGGGAGGCAGAGGCGGGGGGTTTGTGCCTCGAGAGCCGCAGGGCGGCACCGAACCCGCACCTGGGCGGCCCCTAAAGCCGGGGACACCCCCGGACCAGGGGAAGGCACCTGGGCCACCAGCACCGTGCTCGCCATGTGTCCCCTGGGCTGTGTCTGTGCCAGCGCCGTGCTGGCCAGGCTACGGGAAGGGGAATCTCCGCGGGGCTGGGCATGGCCATCACCGCTGTCACGGTCCGGGGTGCGGGACGCTCCTCTGCACCTCTCCTGGAGGGGCTGGGCATGGCCATCACCGCTGTCACGGTCCGGGGTGCCGGCCGCTCCTCTGCACCTCTCCTGGAGGGGCTGGGCATGGCCATCACCGCTGTCACGGTCCGGGGTGCGGGACGCTCCTCTGCACCTCTCCTGGAGGGGCTGGGCATGGCCATCACCGCTGTCGCGGTCCGGGGTGCCGGACGCTCCTCCGCAGCCCCCGCCGCTCTCCTGGAGGGGCTGGCAAGGAAGGAAGGAGCCAGCCCAGCCCCGCAGGAACGCCCGGAGCCGCCACAGCCCGCGGGGAGCGAGCAGGGCTCGGCCACCCGGGACCGCTCGGTTTGCAGGAAAAACCCAAACCAAACAAGGAATCCCCTGGGTCTGGCCCAGCTCTCATTCCCCGCCGGCGTCTGCGCTCCCCAAACTCCCCCCGAGCCGTCAGAATGATGAATAATTGTGTATTTCTGCGGGTGCAGCCCGAAATATTGAGATCAATGCGCTGCCGTTTGTGGGTCAGGAGAGACGGGAACCTCAGCCCGTCCCGAGCCCCTCGAGCTCCTTTTCCCCAGAAACCCCGGAGCCCTTTCCCCGGGGTGTGCGGAATATCTCCCGCCCCAACACCTGCGTCCAGAACTGCCAAAATCTCCCCGGGCCACAGACATGAGCGGCTTCGGGAGGGGAAAAAAATGAGGGGTTGTCCCCAAATAATTCACTTTTGCGTGGATTTTCGTTTGGTGGGGTTTTAGTTGAAGGTCAAATGCGCAGACGCCATCGCAGGGAGCGAACTCCCCCGCTTCAAGCTGGATGGTTCCTCTCCCCGAATTAATATTTAATTAATATTTCGCTTTTGCCAAGCGCTGCATTCGACAGACAGAAATTTTCACGCTACCGACGCGGTACTGGTCGGTTCTTCCTCACAGCTCTGATTCTAAATGGAATAAATGAGGAAGGGAAAAAAAAAAAAAAAAAAACAAAAAAACCCCAAACCCAACCCTCGAACGGTTTCGATTCGCCTGCGAGGCAAACTGACAAAAAAACTTCGCGAAAGTCAAGGATGCGCCTAAAATATTCCCATCCCTTCCCCGTCTGTCTCCGCCTCCCCGGAACAGCGAGGAAGAGAAAAAGGACATTTATTTTAACTGCTTTTCTTTTTTTAAATTTTTTATTTATTTAAAATCTCAACAGTGGATCACTTTTTTTTTCTTTTTTTTTTTCTTTTTTTTTTTTTTTTTGCAACCAAACAAGTAATAAATATTATTTAGCAACTTTTTTTTTCTTTTTCTTTTTTGTTTGTTTTTTTGGGTTTTTTTTACAAAAATAAACAGATGATAAAATCTCTGCAAGGGACAGCGATAAGAAAAGTTGTTATTTCAGAAACAAGCCCAAGTTCTCAGTATTGCAACACGGACAGCGTGAAAGTTCCTACACAGAAAGAGCATTAAAGAGTTCGAAGTTTGTTAAAGGTGGCAGGAACGTAAAAGAAAAAGAAACGGAAACAAACGTGTTATACGCTTAAAAGTAAAACAACCCACCAAACCCCAAGAACCCAAACGAAGGAAATCAAGGCGAACCGACCCCTATTTCACTCATGAGGCTGACACAGAACAAGTGCACGGACGGAAAGCTCAGGCAGAGCGGACTCGCGTCGTTATCGGTCTATTTACAAAGCCCGCACCGGAGCGAGAACCGGCGCAGCCCCGGGGAGGGCAGGGCAGGACCCGGCGCTCCCGGAGCCCCCCGGGATGGGCAATCCGGGGCATGCGAGCCGGGGGCGGCTCGGAAGGCTCCGCGTGTAGAAACGAGACCGGGAGAGGGGAGGGAAGGGGCGCAGGAACGAATAAACGAGCCAAAGCCCCTCCGCAGTTTTGGTTCCTCCGGTAGCGCCGAGCCCCGGCTCCGCCGCCCTCCCCTCCTGCGGAGTCCTCGGCATCGTCGGAAAATTAAAACCACGGGAGGAGCGCGGGGTTTACCGTGCCGGGGGGGTTCCCCCGCGTTCGGGGAGCAGGGCAGACCCCGGGCCGGCTCCATCCGCTCCCGCCGCCCCTCCGGCGGCCCCGGGAGCGGAGCGGGGCGGTCCCGCTGCCGCCGGGGGGGGAGCGTCTGTAGGTCCTGGAGGTGCCGGGGGCGCGGCGGGAGGGACTCATTTGGTGTCGGTGGCTAATCTGGGCAGGCTGGCCGTGCCCATGCCGGAGACGTGGTGGTGCGGCGGGGCCGACACCTGGCACATGCTGCAGGGGCACGGCATCCCCCCCCAGTGCTGGAAGCCGCTGCCCAGCGGGGCGGCGGCGGCGGCGGCGGCGGCGGCCGAGGGCGACTTGAGGAGCCCGTGCGGGGGCCGGATGGAGCTGACGGCCGAGAGGCCGGAGCCGGGCAGGGAGGCGCTGGAGACGGCGGCGGGGGGCAGGATGGGGTGGTGCACGGGGTGCGAGGCCGGGTGGCCCGGGTGGCCGGGCAGCGGCGCCGAGTGCGCGCCCATGCCGCCGGGGCAGGCGGCGGGGTGGAAGCCGGCGTGGTGGCCGCCGTAGATCTCGCTGACCAGGCGCTTCATCTCCTCCAGGGAGTTGGTGAGCATGAGGATGTAGTTGCGCGCCAGGAGGAGCGTGGCGATCTTGGAGAGCTTGCGCACCGACGGGCCGTGCGCGTAGGGCATCACCTCCCGCAGCCCGTCCATGGCGATGTTCAGGTCGTGCATCCGCTTGCGCTCCCGGCTGTTGATCTTCAGCCGCAGCTGCTGCAGCTCCGGCTCCGTCATCTGCTTCTTGTCCTTCTTGGAGGAGGAGGAGGACGACGACGAGGACGACGAGGAGGACTTGAAGCCCAGCTTGTCCACCACCACCACCCCCGCAGCGCTCATGGCGCTGCGCAGCTCGGCGCTCAGCTCCGGCGGGGAGTCGCTCTGCGTGGAGCTGGACACGGTGCCGCCCGTGAAGCCCCCGCCGCTGCCTTTATTCCTGGCCGTGAGGAAGAGGTCATCGGGCTCCGGGGAGGACGGGCGGCTGGAAACCAGGCTGGCGTCCGAGTCCATGGCCCGGCGGGCGGGGCGGCGGCGCGCACCGGGCAGCCTGCGGGGAGGGGAGGGGAGAGAGCCCCGCGTCAGCGCCCGCCGCCGCTCGCCGGGGCCCCGCGCCCGCCCCGTCGGCGACCCCGCTCCGCCGAACCGGGACCGGCCCCGCTGCCCGCCCTCCCCTGGCCGGGGGCGGCTCCCGTCCCGTCCCGTCCCGTCCCGTCCCGTCCCTCCCCTGGCTCCGGGGCTGGGGTCCGCGCGGGGCCGCGGGCGCGGGGGGCACTCACGGGCGCACTCACCGTGGCGAGCGGCGCGCCGGGACGGGCGAGCACGGCAGCAGCAGCGCGCACCTTGCGGCGGAGCCGCGGCCGCTTTATAGCCGCGCCGGGGAGGAACGATGTCACCGGGCGGAGGGAGGGGGGCTGCGCCAATCCGCGGCGGCGGCGGGGGCACGGCTGATGTCACCGGGGCCGCTCCGGCTCGGTGGGGCGGGGGGCGCCGGCCCGAGCGGCGCGGGGAGCCCGGCGGGGGGGGCGCGGCGGGGGGGAGGGACTTTTGTCAGATCCATAATAAAACGCAACAATGACAGCGCCGGGAACAGCTGTTGGGGGGGCGGGACGGGACGGGGACGGGACCAAGCAGCCCCCGGCACGTCGGTGTTCCCCGGTGCCCGGCCCGTCCGCCGGCACGCACCGGGCAGCGCTTCCCCCGCCCGGTGCCGCCTCCTGCCCCGAGCCCGGGCGCAATTCCCCCGTCAAGTGGTGCAAAGAGAGGCGGAGAAAAGCGGGATTTCGGCCTCTCCGTTCCCCAGGAGCGAATCGCCCCGAGCATCCCCCCGGCTCCGGCCCCGCAGAGACCTGGAGAAGTTCTTGGAGCGGCCGCTTAAATCTGCCCCAAAAAAGCCTTCAGCGAGAAGGGAGCGGGAGAGGGGAGAGAAAGAGAGAAAGAAAGAGTAAAAGACGTTAACAAACGAACAAAAAATGACCTTCGGAAATGCCTCCCGCCTTCCTGCGCAGCTCGCCCGGCTCCCGGCGAGTCCCCTCGCCCCGGCAGCTCCGCGCAACAGGGTCGGAGCTTCCTCGCACTGGGGTAAATCCCCCGGCCGACCCCTCCCCGCCGGCCCCCCCGGCCCCTTTGCCTTTGTTGTATTATTTTTACACCCGTGTGTTTCCCAGCTGGCCCGGCAAGCCTCAACCATCCGTTAAATATGTATTTAAAACGTTAAGAAGTGAAGCGTGGAAATGTGTTTGCCAACGGTTGCGGGGATGATCCGTAACAGGTCAATTAGGAAAATCTGTCCCCGCGACAGCCGGGCCCGCCGCCCGGCGTGTGTCCCGCTGCCGCCCGGCCCGGCCACCGGGGACGCGGGGCGGCCGGGGGGGACCCCCGAGGATGGGGGGGCTGGGGCTGAGCCCCGGAGGTGCGGGGCGGGACGGGAGGGGAGCTGCGCAAAGTTTGGTTTGTTTCGTGGGGAGCGGCAGCCGCAGCCGGGCGCTGCCTTCGCCTGGCGGCTCCGAGAAAACAGAGCGACAACGAGCACAACGAATTCAGCCCCGGAGCCGCCCCGGCCCCCGGCAGGGCCCGGCCGGCGGAGGGGGAACGGGCCCCGGCCGGGCCGGGAGGGGCGGCGGGCGGGGGCATCGCCCCCAGGGCAGCGAGGAAAACGCCGCAGCGCTCGTCTGCCGTCCGCCAGGGCTCTGCAGATTTCCTTCCTAAAGGCTGGGACCTTCCCTTCTCCATGAAGGAGCTGTCAAACGGATGGGGGTCCCGGATTCCCCGTGGGGTCCGCCAGGCTCTGCCCCGGGAGCGGCGGAGCTGCAGCAGCGAGCAGGGCCCTGCAGCCCCCCCGGCCCCGGCAGGAACATCCCGGGAGCCCCCCGGGGGCTGGAGAGGGGCCCTGGAGCTGAGCTGGGGTTCACCTGCCGGAGGGGACAGCGGGGAACGGCGGGGAACAGCCTCCGGCCATGGCCTGGGCAGCGGGATGGACAGCGGGATGGACAGAGGGATGGACAGAGGGATGAATAGAAGGCAGGGATGGACAGCGGGATGGACAGCGGGATGGACAGAGGGATGATTAGAGGGCAGGGATGGACAGAGGGCAGGGATGGACAGAGGGATGGACAGAGGGATGGACAGAGGGAGGGACAAAGGGATGGACATAGGGCAGGGATGGACAGAGGGGATGGACAGAGGGATGGACATAGGGCAGGGATGGACAGCGGGATGGACAGAGGGATGGACAGCATGGACAGAGGGATGGACAGAGGGCAGGGATGGACAGAGGGGATGGACAGAGGGAATGGATGGACAGAGGGGATGGAGAGAAGGATGGACAGAGGGATGGACATAGGGCAGGGATGGACAGCGGGATGGACAGAGGGATGGACAGCATGGACAGAGGGATGGACAGAGGGATGGACAGAGGGATGGACAGAGGGCGGGCATGGACAGAGGGCGGGCATGGACGGAGGGCGGGGGTGCCGGGGGGCAGCCGGAGCTCGGGGCCGCTGCGTCCTGAGGCCGTTCTGGCATCACCCTGGGGGCTCGGGAGGGAGAAATGGGCAGCGGGCTGGATCCTCTTCCTTTTCCTTCCTTTTTCCTTCCCCCTCCCCCTTCCCTTTCCTCTTTTCCTTCCCCTTCCTTTTCTCCTTTTCCTTTCTCTTTTCTCCTTTTCCTTTCTCTTTTCTCCTTTTCCTTCCCTCACCTTTTCCCCGTTTCTTTTCTTTTTCCTTTTCTCCTCTTTTCCGTTTTTTCTTGTTTCTTTCTTTTTTTTTTCCTTCGTTTCTTTTTTTTTTTTTTTTCCTCTCCCCCCTGCAGAGAGGAAACCCCTCTCCGAGTGCGCAGCAGAAATCTCGGGATCTGAGTCCCTAAGGGAGCAATGTCCCTGCTGACCACTGTCCATCCGTCTGGACACGAGCTCTGTCCCGCCCGCAGCCCGCGGGGCCGGGATCGGGATCGGGATCGGGACCGGGATCGGGATCGGGATCGGGACTGGGATCGGGATCGGGATCGGGATCGGGATCGGAACCCGGGATCGGGATCGGGATCGCGACCGGGATCGGGACTGGGACCGGGATCGGGACCGGGATCGGGATCGGGATCGGGATCGGGATCGGGATCGCGACCGGGATCGGGATCGGGATCGGGATCGGGATCGGGACCGGGATCGGGATCAGGACCGGGATCAGGACCGGGATCGGGACCGGGACAGCCCGGTGCAGGGGGGTGCGAGGAAGAGGGGACGGTCCCCGCCGTGAGATGACAAATGAAGTGTCGCACCTCCCCCTCCCCGGACCCGGGAAGGCTCCGCGCCGCAGCCGCCCCTCGCTGGCGCATCCCGGGAAGCGGCCCCGGAGGGTTCCCAGAGGAGCCCTTCACCCGAACTTGATTTTGACACTAAAATGTGGAGCAGAGCCCATTTGCCGCGCTATGAATATGTATTAGTTTTTTTTTTTTTTTAATAGCGTCTGTAGACAACTAAGGCATGAATGAAGGCAATCAGGGAACATGATGAAGTGATAACTTAATAAAAACCAGACTACCGCTCTCGTGCTGGAAATCGCTTGGAATGTCACGCGGTTATTCCTGGATGGGGTTCGCTGCCCGAGGGAAGCCCCCGGCCCCGCTGGAGCCGCCCGCTCCGGCCGGGAGGAACCCGAGGCACCCGAGGGACCGAGGCCGGGCTGCGGCCGCAGCTCCCGCAGCTGAACGCGGTTTGGGCTCTGCTCGGGAAGTCAGCGCTGTCTGCCGCCCATCTGGGCTCCAGGCTGGGCTGCGCGGCTCCAGAGCCTCGGGAAGCTCCCAGTTCAGGCCGGGATCTCCAGGGATCCTCCCCCGGGGTCGCCGCTGCCGCACCCCAAGCGCCTCCGGAGCGCGGAGCTCGGCACCTGCCAGCGAGGAGAGGAGCCCAGGGAGCTCTGCCCGCTGCTCAGGGGGGTGAGGGCGCAATCATGGAGAGAGAAACGCCAGCAGGCAGGTTTGGCCCCTTCTCCTCGGGTTGTTTTGGGTTTTTTTTTCCCTTTTTCCTTCGCATTAATTTCCTTCTGGCTGCGTCTCAATCGGGTACAGATGTATTTCGCTGTTCGGACTTCCAGGTGGAGCCCAGCCCTGGTGCAGCTCCAGCTGCCCAATTAACACATTTGATACCTGCGGGCTCCGAGAGGGAAACTCGAGTTCTCCGAGCGGGGCAGGCGCTGTTCCTCCCCCGGGGCTCTCCCCTTTTCCAGCGCTGGGTTTGTTTGTGTTCACACTTGCTCCGTGGAAGTGCTGGAGACACACGCGCCTTGCCAAAATCTCAGCATGCCTTCCCATTCAATCAGAGACGGGAAAAGCTTCTCATCTTCACAGGAGTCACCCAGAGGGAAGCCTCAGAAATACCAGAGCTGATGTTTGTGATTTCTGCAGGATTAAAAACATGCGGGAAATTGGCCATCTCCTGGTCTCATTCAGCAGGAAAAAAAAAAACAACCTTTTTATTTATAAACTTTTGACACTCAAGAGCCTGCTGTCAGCGAGAACACAATAATTAAATTGCTATTTAAAAGGCAGGCCGGATCCCGGGTCTGGTGTCAGTCAGACTCCTCAGGTCCCTCCCAGGCAGGGCCATCCCTGGAACCGGCCTCACACCCCCGGGACTGCCGGGAACGGTTTGGGATTGTTCACCTGCACAGGAGAAGCTTTGGGCTGAGCTCAGGGTGGCCTTGCAGGGCCTGCAGGAGCCCCAGGAAAGCTGGAGAGAGACAATTTCCAGGGCATGCAGGGACAGCACCCAGGGAATGGCTGCCAGTGCCAGAGGGCAGGGCTGGGTGGGATCTTGGCAATGAGGAATTGTTCCCTGGCAGGGTGGGCAGGGCTGGCATGGAATTCCCAGAGCAGTGGCAGCCATTCCCTGGGTGCTGTCCCTGCAGGCCTTGTCCCCAGTCCCTCTGCAGCTCTCCTGGAGCCCCTGCAGGCCCTGCCAGGGGCTCTGAGCTCTCCCTGGAGCTTCTCCTCTCCAGGTGAGCACCCCCAGCTCTCCCAGCCTGGCTCCAGAAGGGCTCCAGCTCTTGGGGCACCACAGCATCCTCTGGACCCATCCTGTGTCTTTCTTCCCATGAAATGGAGCATCAGTTTCCAGTTCTCATTTAAATTTCCCGACCAACGTTTTCAGAACCCTTTGTCACACTTTGCCCCTTATCTGTGTCACTCTTACACTCCCCTTCTTCTCTTCCACTTCCCATGGCTTGAGTTTGGCTGGGAGCTCCTTAAAAATGAGCCAGCTCTGGCGAAGCTTTAGTGCTGAGAGAGCCCAAAGCCGTGGATGTGTTTTGCTGCCCTGCAAACACTCACTGGAAATCAGTTTTCCTCAAGTTATCCCTTTCTCCTGTCCCTACCCTGTGCTCATAAGGAAAACTCCTCAAAATTCCTGATGCTCCAGGTGAATACCCCTGTCTGACCGAGCCCTGAGGGTTTGGATTCCTCAGGCAGAGGGGCTGGTGCCTCCAGGGAGGGTTTGATGTGGAGGCAACAAGGGTTGGGCTCATGGGGAAACACTCCCTGGCCAGGGCTTTTCACTGCCCTGGGAGGTCCTTGGGGTGGAGAAGTTGGAATTGCAGAATGTCCTGAGCCGGAGGGACCCCCAGGGATCCCCCAGTGCCAGCCCTGCCCTGCCCAGAGCCCAGCAAGCCCAGCCTGGGCATCCCTGGCAGCGCTGGCCAAAGGCTCCTGGAGCTGTGGCAGCCTCGGGGCCGTGCCCATTCCCTGGGCAGCCTGGGCAGTGCCAGCACCCTCTGGGCAAGAACCTTGCCCTGCTCTGCAGCCTGAGCTGGCCTGGCCCAGCCCCAGGCGCTCCCTGGTGCTGTCCCTGTCCCAGAGCAGAGCTCGGAGCTGTCCCTGCGCTGCCCCTCGGGAGGAGCTGCAGCCCCGGGGAGCTCTGAGCTCAGGCTGCTCCAGCCTGGGCTGCCCAGGCCACCTCGGGGGCCCCTCCTGACCCTTCCCCAGCCTCGTGTCCCTCCTCTGCACACTGTCCAAGAGCTTCTGATCTTTCATTGACACACCCAGCACTGTCCCCAGCACTGGGGGTGAGGCTGCCCCAGCCCGGAGCAGAGTGGGACAATCCCTCCCATCAGGTTGTCACAGCCTTGTTTATTAATATGAAAAAAGCCCCTCCCCAGAAGGCTGGAAAGCCCAGTCTCTGTCAGAGATTTCCGAGGTTTCTCCTCGTCGTTCTGGCAGTTTTGGGGCGCCGGAGCCCGGCGGGGCTGGCACTGCCGGGGGAGCAGCTGAGGGCGGCGCTGGCAGTGAGCAAACCCCAGCCCGCACGGGAGGACACCAGAACCCGCCGGCCGCGGTGTCAAAGGTTGCGGCAGTGTCCCCCCCGCCCTCGGGGTGCCTTTGTTCGGCACGGTGGCCCCAGCAGATGGCCCAAAACCCGCACCCCGGCCGGCAAAGAGGGACCACATGTGACGAACCGTGGATGTCTCATTAGCACACGGGGCGGGGGGGCTGGGGAGGGGAGCAAGGATGAGAAAAAAAAAGATAAAAAGAATACACAAGGACATTTACATATTTACATTGTTTCTCCCTCATTTCCAATTCTCCTTTCGCTGGAGTGGCAGTGGGCTCGCTTTTCTCCTTCTGTTTGTGTGTTTACTTGTGCTAAATAGATTATGATAATCAGGCACATAAATGCATGCAACTGTTATTATGGCATTTTAATCACAGAGGTTTTCACTGGAAGCCTTCATTAGAATTCTCATAATCTCACTTGTTAGTGTAACAAACAGTAATAAATGCCAAGGAACTGGGATTAAGTCAGAGACATTCAGACATTAAAGGAGGAATATGGAAATGTTGTCAAATCTCCGCATTATTTATTGAAATGTCACACAAACAGTCCAGGTCTTTCAATATCTCTCTCATTAGAAGGAGAGGCTGTGCGGCCACCTGAAGGCAGCAATTACATTTTTAGGGAGTGCTGGAGCCATATGGCCCTCCTCGACTCTTCCCAACTTTCCCGGGCTGGTTTTAAGCCATCGGCTCCGGTTCCTCAGCCCCACCCCGGAGCTGATTTTGGGGAAGGGGGAGGCTGCTCGGGGGGGCTGGGTGCGCCATGGGAAGGTGCCCAGAGCAGCTGGGGCTGCCCCTGCATCCCTGGCAGTGCCCAAGGCCAGGCTGGGCACTGGGGACACTGGGAGGTGTCCCTGCCATGGCAGGGGTGGCCCTGGGTGGGATTTGAGGTCCCTCCCACCCAAACCCCGCCGGAATTCCACGGCTCCATGAAGGTGCTGTCTGGCTTTCCTGTGGCTCTGGGATCTTTGCAGGGCGGTGCCCGCCGCACCCCCGGCCGGCCCTGGGGGCTCCTCCAGCGGAGCCAGGATTGTCCCGCCGCTCCTTCCAGCCCCTGGCAGGGCAGGGATCTGCCCCCAGCGCTGCTCCTGTGCCTGGCCGTGAGGAGGAGGAGGAGGAGGAGGAAGAGCGGGATGGGGCTCGGCTTTGCCACCGCCTTTTCAGCCGTAACCCCGCGGCGCAGCCCTGGCAGAGCTGCGGGAACGGGCAGGGCTGGGCTGGGCCGTGCTGGGCTGGGCTGGGCTGGGCCGTGCTGGGCTGGGCCGGGCTGGGCTGGGCCGGGCTGGGCTGGGCCGGGCTGGGCTCCCGGAACCGGACCGGGCTCCCCGGGCCGGGCACTGCCAGCAGCGGAGCGCAGGCACCGGTGCCGCCGCTCTTTCCGTGCGGCTCAGCAAAGCCGGCCCAGCCGGGCCCAGCCCGCTCATGAACGCTCATGAACGCTCATGAACGCTCATGAACGCTCATGAATGCTCATGAATATTCCCCCAGCCCTCCCCGGGCCGTGGGGAGGGGGCTCGGGGCTGGCCCCCCACGGGAAGCGCTGGGGTTTCCACGGAGGTTTGGATCCCCCCTCCCTTCTCCTTTGGTGTTTCTTAATAAGAACCAGAAGGAAAATTGAATATAAAACCCAGGCAGGCTCAGCTGGGCTTTCCCATTTCCCACGTTTGGCTTGGGGTGGGGTGGCCTCGGGGCCCTCGCAGGTGTGGGACAGGGAACAGGTGAATTTCCCTCTTTTTCTGCCTTCAACCATGCAGTGGGAGTTAAGTTCTGCAGGAGGAGGTGAAACCATCCTATAGCAAATCTGGGTGCCCCAAGGGAGGTTTAGTCACACCTATCCTGGAAGGGAAGTTTGATTTCCCTTTCTAGAGAAAAGACCCAATTTAGAGGAGGCACCAGATCGTGCTTTATCAAATAAAATCCCCAAGCAGCTCCTGTGCAAGCAGGAACTGCCCTTGGTGTGAGTGTGAGGGAGGCAGATCCACGTGGCACAAGGAAACGGCAAAACCCGAGGCACTCTGCAGGGAGAGGTGCAGTGGAAATGCTGCACACAGCAGGATTCCAAAGCTGGATCCAAAGCCAGCAGGATCCACACCCAGCAGGATTCCCAGGGTGGATCCAAAGCCAGAAGAATCCACACCCAGCAGGATTCCAAAGCTGGATCCACACCCAGCTGGATTCCCAGGGTGGATCCACACCCAGCTGGATTCCCAGGCTGGATACAGACCCAGCAGGATTCCAAAACTGGATCCACACCCAGCAGGATTCCCAGGGTGGATCCACACCCAGCTGGATTCCCAGGCTGGATCCAAACCCAGCAGGATTCTCAGGCTGGATTCAGACCCAGCAGGATCCACACCCAGCAGGATCCAAACCCAGCAGGATTCCCAGGTCAGATCCAAACTCAGCAGGATCCAAACCCAGCAGGATTCCCAGGTCGGATCCAAACCCAGCAGGATCCACACCCAACTGGATCCAAACCCAGCAGGATTCCCAGGTCGGATCCAAACCCAGCAGGATTCTCAGGCTGGATCCAAACCCAGCAGGATCCACACCCAACTGGATCCAAACCCAGCAGGATTCCCAGGCTGTATCCACACCCAGCAGGATTCCCAGGCTGTATCCACACCCAGCAGGATTCCCAGCAGGATTCCCAGCAGGATCCACACCCAGCTGGATTCCCAGGCTGGATTCAGACCCAGCTGGATCCAAACCCAGCAGGATTCTCAGGCTGGATCCAAACCCAGCAGGATCCACACCCAACTGGATCCAAACCCAGCAGGATTCCCAGGCTGTATCCACACCCAGCAGGATTCCCAGCAGGATTCCCAGCAGGATCCACACCCAGCTGGATTCCCAGGCTGGATTCAGACCCAGCTGGATCCACACCCAGCAGGATTCCCAGCAGGATTCTCAGGCTGGTTTCAAACCCAGCAGGATCCACGCCCAGCAGGCAGACAAGGGCTGGCTCACATCCCAAATTTGGAGCCCCGGGATCTGCAGCCCCGTGCTCTCTGCCTCCCTCCCCTCCCCTCAGCTCCAGCAGGGGTTGATGTCCCGGGAGCTGCTCTGGCACCGCTTCACCCCACGCCTCCCCCTCCATCTGAGGGCCAGCATTCCTGCAGGCCCGGGAGTTTTTTAGGATTTTTCCAGGCTGTCCCTCTCTCCCCTCGCCGTGCTGAGATCTGTTTGTGCCAGCAGCCTCTGGTGGTGTGCCCCAGCTCGGTGCCAGCAGAGGGGTCTGTGCTGGAGTGCCCCCAGCTCCCACCTGTAGGAATGTGCGTCAGACAAAACTCTCCTTCGTCCTTTTAAAAAGGAAATAAGCCCAGAAGTTCCTCTCTTCGATTAGGTGAAAAAGGCATCTCACAGGACTTGGGGGATTTCACCTCAAACTTAAGGACAGCCAATTGCACAGGAGCCAAAAAGTCCCACCCGGGCAATTTACTAGAAAAAGAACAAAGAAACCAATGGCTTTGGTGAGGTGTTTTACCAAAACCAAAAAAAAAAGCCTCTTGCACCTAAATCAATTTTTCTCTATAAAAAGTCTGTTATTTTGTCTTTTATTAAAACCTTTTTGTTTCCAACACTGCAACAGAAGCCATCCTGCTGATTTTATGCCTCCAAAGGTAGCTAAGCTATCTTAGGTGTGAAATAAACCTCCAAGGGCTTACAAGACCTGGCTCAAAAAGGCTCCTGTTTCTCCCACCAGATTCCCCAGGGATCCTCCCGAGCTGAGGAGCTCCAGAGGGGCCCTTGGCAGGGGTTTTATGTGCCTGCTGTGAGGAAAAAAATGGGGGAGAGATTCCTCCCTTTTGGTGGGGCTCTGGCAGAGTTTTGGTCTTTCAGGACATGCTGGATTTATTACTCTGGGTTCCCTGTGCTGTTTCCCCTGTGAGGGTCAGCTGGAGCTGCTCTCCTGGCCAGAGCATCCCTGACTCCTCCCCACGTGTGCCTGGGATTTAAGGCACATCTGGAACAGCTGGAAGGAAATGGAAATGCCTGGAATAGCGAGGCTGCTTTTAAATCCCACAGGGAGCCTCCTCCTGGCACTGGCTGTGAGCGAGCTCCTGGGGCTGCCCCTGAGCTGAGCAACCTCCAGAGCCACCCCAGAGGGGCTGCAGGGGCTCCTTGCCCCTCGGGGTCTCTGCTGCTCACAGTGACCCCGGGATGTGTCACAAAGTCTCTGTTCCCAGCCCGGCAGTCAAAGAAGCAGCCAGGGCTCTTCAGTTCTCATTCTCAAGGTTGTTCATTGTTCCTTATCTATAAAATATTAAAAATATAAAATATATTTCTCCTGTCCAGTTGAGGTCCACTCAGCAAGACAGCCCAAGGCACTCTGCCTGCCCCCAGGGCAGTGTTATAACTTTATACTAAAAACTACCTGTACAATGTTTACAATAACATTCCAATACCCATCACCTGTGTTAGACAGTGAGCTTCTACTCTAAACCAATCCAAAAGTGCCACCATCACAGCAGAAGATGGAGGCCAAGAAGAAGAAGGAGAAAGGCTGGACACGCCCAGATTCCTCCATCTTGCCCCCTGAACCCCCATTCTAAAAACCCCAAAAATCTATTTTTCACCCCGTGATAAGTTCACTATCATTCTACTTAAACTCTCGTGGCTGCAGATCTTCATCTAAGGTTGGTAACTTTCTCCAAGGGTCACAATCAAACCCACAGGCATTCTGGGCTCTGTGCCAGGGTCTCTGAGCTCCCTGACAGGGGTCCTGGCTGCTCAGGACAGACAGAGGGATGTCCTGGGTCCTGACACTTGCCACAACCTCAGCACAGCCAGGGCTCTGCCCCTTGTGGCCACCTCAGTGTCGGGAGCCTGGCACAGAGCTGGGGGATGGAGCAGGGAAACCAGGAGGGCTTGGGAGGAGTCACAGGAGAGGCTCGGGCTGAGGGACATGTGAGGGGAAAGTTTGGGAAGGAATTGGAATCATCAGAGAATCCCAGCCTGGTTTGGGTTGGGAGGGACCTCAGAGCCCACCCAGTGCCACCCCTGCCATGGCAGGGACACCTGCCACTGTCCCCAGTGCCCAGCCTGGCCTTGGGCACTGCCAGGGATGCAGGGGCAGCCCCAGCTGCTCTGGGCACCCTGTGCCAGGGCCAGGAAATGCAATTCCTGGAGAGGGAAAGGGAAGGAGCAGTGAGTGCAGCACCAGGAGCGAGCACAGGGTGAGGAGGAGGCACACGGGTGTCAGGAGAAGGAAGGGCCAGGTAGGAGAAAAACTGCCAAGAATTGCTTTGGGTTTTTGGGAAATCCCAAAGAAGGGGGAAAAGCTGCTGTTCCCTAAAAAAGGGAGACAATTTCCAAACACCCCGTAAGCTGTTCTCCAGGCCTGTGCTCAGCTGGCCCTGGGCTCTTTCTGCAGCAGCACTGACACACCCAGAGCACACAGCCTCGAGCTGCACCAAGGGAAATCCAGGCTGGACAGCAGGGAAAAGGTTTTTCCAGCAAGGGTGAGAAAGTTCTGGAATGGCTGCCCAGGGAGGTGGTGGAGTCCCCATGCCTGGGTGTGTTTAACAAAGCCTGGATGTGGCACTGGGTGCCAGGGTTCAGTTGAGGGCTTGGGGCTGGGCTGGACTCGATGGCCTTGAAGGTCTCTCCCAACCCAGGGATTCTGGGAATTCTGGGAATTCTGTGAATTATGGGAATTCTGTGATTCTCCCCTCCTGGGTTGCAACTCCCTGTCTGTGCCTTGTTCCCAGGGCACATCCATCTGCAGGTGTGAGGGCAGAGGTGATGCCTCAGGTTGGAGCTTTTCTATTTTTCACATTCTGTGCTGCTTTAGTGTGTGGGTCTGGGTTCACATTAGGGATGCTGAGCTCTGTGCACAGAGCAGGGAGACAAAACAATTCCTGCTCCAGCTGGGCACCAAGGACAAATGATCCAAATCTCAGCCCCAGAGCACAAACCCCGTGGGCTGGAGAGAGAAAAACAAGCAGGGTGGGACTGCAGGGGCTAAAGCTGGAATGGGACAATGAACTGCAAGATGCAAATGGAGCAGAACTGATCCCAGGGACAGACCCCGTGCCCGGCCGTGCATTTTGGGGCCATTTTGGTTCATCTTGGGTGCAGCCCTGGCTGGGCTCTGGTGCTGCCCAGGGTGGATCCATGGAGGAGATGCTTTGAATCAATCCCTGCTTTATTCTGTGGCTCTGCCCAGCCTCTGCTCTGGCTCAGCCTTCCCAAGCCCAGTTTTTCTGGAGTGAAGGATTCCTGCAGCCCTGGGCTGGCTCGGCTGTTCTCACTGCTGGAGAGCTCTCGCCTTTCCCTCTTTTTTCCTGCCTCTCCCTCTCTGTTCCCGGTTTTCTTGGCCTTCCTGGGTGGTGCTGAAGTTGTGATGTCTTGAATACCAATAGTGAAGCTGAACATATGTGAACCTTTCCTAATCCTGCTAATCTTCCTTCAAAAACCTTTCTGAAAGTGGAGGCAACATCCAGATTTAAAAAAGAAAAAAAAAAAGGAAAAAAAAAGAAAAAGGAAAAAAAAAAAAGAAAAAAAAGCTCCTGAGCATTTTAATGACAAATAATCTTTGTACAGGGGGAGGGGGGCTCTGCCTCAGCTGGAGATGGAGCTTATGAACTACAGCAGGTAGAAATAACTGCTGTATTACCTCATGTAATCTCCGCTATTCAGGGTCAGATTAGGCCTGAATGCGAGCCCAAAGAGACTTCTCTTGTCAAGCGGGGACTTTGTCCCCAGCACGGCTATTAGGCGCTAATTAGTTGTGACACAGAATTACCCGCAGCACAATGGCCACCGCAGCCTTACAAGTCCTTTGAAAGTGCTCGGAGGAGCTCAATGGATGCCACTTTCAATTTTCGGGTTCTGCTCGGAGGTGGGGATGATTCCTGCGCCGCTCCCTCCCGGCCGCAGGCGCTGGGACCTGCGGGGCTTCGGTTCGGCCGCTCCGGGCCGGGGGCCCGGGCAGGAGGGAGGAGATGGCAGCGCCTCCTTTGGTCCCATTGCCACCTGGATCCGGCCCGGGTCCACTCGCGGGGCGCTGGAGACTCCCAGGGCTCGGGCCGGGGAAACGGGACCTGCTGGGATCGGTCACTGGGACCTGATGGGCTCACCTGGCCCGGGGCACTCTGGGGATGCCCTGTGAGGCTGAGCCAGAGCAGAGGCTGGGCAGAGCCACAGAATAAAGCAGGGATTGATTCAAAGCATCTCCTCCATGGATCCACCCTGGGCAGCACCAGAGCCCAGCCAGGGCTGCACCCAAGATGAACCAAAATGGCCCCAAAATGCACGGCCGGGCACGGGGTCTGTCCCTGGGATCAGTTCTGCTCCATTTGCACCTTGCAGTTCATTGTCCCATCCCAGCTTTAGCCCCTGCAGTCCCACCCTGCTTGTTTTTCTCTCTCCAGCCCACGGGGTTTGTGCTCTGGGGCTGAGATTTGGATCATTTGTCCTTGGTGCCCAGCTGGAGCAGGAATTGTTTTGTCTCCCTGCTCTGTGCACAGAGCTCACCATCCCAGAATGTGAACCCAGACCCACACATTAAAGCAGCACAGAATGTGAAAATATAAAACCCAAACCTGAGGCATCACAGGCACAGCAGTGTCCCCGTGCCAGCACGAACATCCCGGTGTCCCCAGGGATCCCTGGCAGCCCCAGTACCAGGGACTGCAGCCAGGTGTGAGCCTGGAGCCCTTGGGAGCTGGGAAAGGCACATGGAGAGAGCTGGATCTGCACCTCCTGCTGCCACCAGGGATGGGGGATCAGCTCTGGGCCCCCAGTGCCACCAGCAGCCCCGAGGCCGTGCCCTGCTCGCTGTCCTGTGGCAAACAGGCCGTGCCCAGCCCTGCCTGGCACCTGCAGGCTGAGCCCAGGGGAAATCCCATTCCCACCTGGCCAGTCCCAGCACGGCTGCTTCCCCCCTCTGGGAATGGCCCTGAAGAAGGGGGAAGCACATCTCATCCCATCCCATCCCATCCCATCCCATCCCATCCCATCCCATCCCATCCCATCCCATCCCATCCCATCCCATCCCATTGTCCCATTATCCCATCCCATCCCATCCCATCCCATCCCATCCCATCCCATCCCATCCCATTCCATCCCATTGTCCCATTATCCCATCCCATCCCAGGGGTTTGGGTGCCCTGTGGCACCTGAGGAGCTGGAGCAGCTCCTGGAGCTCCTGGAGCTGCCTGGCCATGCCCGTGGAGTCGCTGCTGCAGCGTGGAGCAGCTCAAGGCAGGAGCTGTGACCACACCTGGGGGCTGGGTCCAGTTCTGGTCCTGCAGGAGAGCCCTGGAGGGGCTGGAGAGTGCCCAGGGCAGGGAATGGAGCTGGGCAGGGGCTGGAGAATCCCTGAGGGAGCTGGGCAGGGGCTGGGGCTGGAGCAAAGGAGGCTCAGGGGCCCTTGTGGCTCTGCACAAGTCCCTGCCAGGAGGGCACAGCCGGGGGGGTCGGGGATGGAGGGACAGCACCCAGGGAATGGCTGCCAGTGCCAGAGGGCAGGGCTGGGTGGGATCTTGGCAATGAGGAATTGTTCCCTGGCAGGGTGGGCAGGCCCTGGCACAGGGTGCCCAGAGCAGCTGGGGCTGCCCCTGCATCCCTGGCAGTGCCCAAGGCCAGGCTGGACATTGGATTTTGGAGCACCTGGACAGCGCGAGGTGTCCCTGCCCATGGAATGAGCCCTAAAGTCCCTCCCAGCCCAGCCCACTCTGGGGTTCTGTGGTTCCAACCCTCACTTTTGTGCTGATCCCCCCAAAAGACAAGGACCTGAACCCTGCCAGGGCTCACACAGGGGCTCTGCTCTCCAGGATGAGGAAATATTTTCCATTGGAGTCCAGCCCGGGTCCCTGTGCCCTGCCCCAAAGCTCCTGACTGCAGTGGGACCCAGCACCCTCCCAGCAGGAAGGGAGAGCTCCTCTCCCCTGGCTCCTGCCCCTCTCCAGCCCGGGGTTGCTCCTGCAAGGCCCTCGGTGCTCGTTGCAGCTGGGAGACAAATTAGAGCAGGCAGAGACATAAAAACCAAAATTCCAGCTTTTATTACCCTTCCCTTGCTGCAGAGCACCTCCTTCCCAAAGTATTCCTGTGGGTTTCAAAGCCAAATGAAATCTCTTGAAAGGGAGAGGAACAAACCCAGCAATCTGCTTGGGTACTCAGCACTGTAATTTGTTAATTTTTCCCCAGTAAATGAGTTAAAGTCAGCACCTTTGATGTAAGCATGTGATAATGTGAGATTATTATTTTTCCTTAGGTATCATTTTCAAAATATCCAAACCTTAGTTTTAATGAGGAGCAAAGCTTTAGTGTTTCTGGAAAGAGAGAAAATGTGGTTTAAATTTTTTTAAAATTATTTTATTTTATTTATTTTTTTTTATTTTTTTATTATTTTTTATTTTTTAAATTTTATTTTTAAAATTCTATTTTATATTTGTTTATTTTATTTTGGGTTTTTTTTGTTTTATTTTATTATTGCTTAATATTTTATTTTATTTTACTTTATTTTATAGTTTGATTTATTTTTATAATTTTATTTTAATTTTTAAGCTTTATTTTATATTTGTTTATTTTATTTTATTTCATTTTATTTTATTTTATTTTATTTTATTTTTTATATTTTTTATATTTTTTTAATTTTAAAAATTTTATTTGATTTTTAAATTTTTATTTTTTATTTGTTTATTTATTTTATTTTGTTTTGTTTTATTTTATTATTGTTTAATATTTTATTTTATTTTAATTTCTTTTACTTTATAGTTTGATTTATTTTTATAATTTTATTTTAATTTTTAAGTTTTATTTTATATTTGTTTATTTTATTTTATTTTTATTTTATTTTATATCTAAAAATTTATAATCCGTGTTCCCCTATTTTAGCAGTTGGAGCCCAGCTGAGCAGGGATTTGCCCTCAGCCCCAGTGAGGGGATCAGGCCCCCTCTGTTCTGCCAACAAACTGGTCCCGTTTAAACCCGAGCCCAGATTAAGGCTGGGATCAGGGGCTGGTCCTGTCAGGGGGCTGAGCCAGGCCTGGGGCCAGCGTCTCTTCTGAATTTATGAGCCCCAAACCCCTGCCCTCCCCATGTCCTCTTGTCCCTGTCCCCAAACCCCTGCCCTCCCCATGTCCTCCTGTCCCCAAACCCCTGCCCTCCCCAGGTCCCTCCTGTCCCTGTCCCTGTCCCCAAACCCCTGCCCTCTCCAGGTCCTCCTGTCCCTGTCCCTGTCCCCAAACCCCTGCCCTCCCCAGGTCCCTCCTGTCCCTGTCCCTGTCCCCAAACCCCTGCCCTCCCCAGGTCCTTCTGTCCCTGTCCCTGTCCCCAAACCCCTGCCCTCCCCGGGTCCCTCCTGTCCCTGTCCCTGTCCCCAAACCCCTGCCCTCTCCAGGTCCCTCCTGTCCCTGTCCCCAAGCCCCTGCCCTCCCCAGGTCCTTCTGTCCCTGTCCCTGTCCCCAAACCCCTGCCCTCCCCAGGTCCCTCCTGTCCCTGTCCCTGTCCCCAAGCCCCTGCCCTCCCCATGTCCTCCTGTCCCTGTCCCTGTCCCCAAGCCCCTGCCCTCCCCAGGTCCCTCCTGTCCCTGTCCCCAAACCCCTGCCCTCTCCAGGTCCTCCTGTCCCTGTCCCCAAACCCCTGCCCTCCCCATGTCCTCCTGTCCCTGTCCCTGTCCCCAAACCCCTGCCCTCCCCATGTCCTCCTGTCCCTGCCCCTGTCTCACTCCAGCTCTGAGTCAAAGCCATTTACTGATGCCTCTGCCCTTTCTGGGTACTCACACAGCCTCTGAGCAGAGAGAATGCTGTGAGAGGAGCAGAGAAGAAGTGTCAGAGCCCAGGACATTGCTCTGGGAGCCCTGGATGGCTCCAGCCCCTGCCAGGGGGCTCAGAGACCTTGGCACAGAGTCACAAACACCTGTGCCTTGGATTTTAACCCATGGAAACAATTACCAACTTTATGTGAAGATTTACAAGCCACGAGAGTTTAAGTAGAATGATAGTTAATTTGTCACAAGGTAGAAAAGTAGAATTTTGGGTTTTTAGAATGGGGGTTCAGAAGCCAAGATGGAGGGATTTGGGTTTGCCTTGTCCTTCTACTTTCTTTTTCTAGTCCTCCATCTTCTGCTGTGATGGTGGCACTTTTGGATTAGTTTGGAGTAGAAATTCAGTGTTTAGCATAGGTGATAGGTATTGGAAAATTATTGTGAATAAAGTACACATAGTTCTTAGTATAAAAGCTAACACCGCCTCTGGGGCGGTCAGTGTGCCTCAACCCAACCTGCTGGACAGACCTCAGCGGGGCAGAAAAAGAATGTATTCGATTAAAGAAAATAAACAGCCTTGGAAACCAGAGCTGAAGAATCCTGGCTCCTTCTTCGACCCCGGGGCTGGGAAAAAGAGACTTTCCAGCACCTCAGGGCCATCTCAACCACAGAAACCCCGAGCAAGAAGGGAAAACAACTCTTACCTCTGCTTGCTGCTCCTGTTGTTTCGTAGAATGTGTTAGAAGATGATTTACCTAAAAGAATTTAGTAATTAAATTCTACTGAGAATTGTTTTGTTTCCTTAGCCAATCACTCAAAGCTGTGTCCTGACTGTCAGCACGCAGTTTTTCGGTAGTTAGCAGTAAGTATTCTTTAATTTTCTTTATTATAGTATTCTTTATTTTATAGTATAGTGTTCTTTATTTTACTATAGTATTCTTTAATATTCTTTATAGTAGAAATACAGTAAGTATAATGTAATATAATATAGATTTAACAAAGCGAGTATTCAACATTCCAAAGCCTTACAATCAAACACCAATCACTTCCCAGGCATTGGGGATCCTCATTCCTGTACTTTGTCACCCTTGGGGAAGGGCTGTGCCACCTCCAGAGACTGCAGAGTGAACCCTGTGAGATTTCCTCATGCCTTACACCGAGGTGCTGTGTCCTGACTGTCGGCACACACTCACGAGCTTTTCAGCAGTTAGTGGTAAGTATTCTTTAATATTCTTTATTATAGTACTCTTTATTTTATAGTATAGTATTCTTTCTTTTATAGTATAGTATTCTCTATTTTACTATAGCATTCTTTAATATTCTTTATAGCATAAACAGAGTATAGTATAATGTAATATAATATAGATTTAACAAAGCGAATATTCAACATTCCAAAGCCTTACAATCAAACACCAACCACTTCCCCGGAGTTGGGGGTCCTCATTCCTGTACTTTGTCACCCTTAGGGAAGGGCTGTGCCACCTCCAGAGACTGCAGAGTGAACCCTGTGAGATTTCCTCGTGCCTTACACCGAGGTGCAGCTCAGCTGGGGCTCCCCCAGCTCTCCTGGGCTGTGGGGGCTGAAAACCCCCCAGGGCATGGGGGCTGTGGGGTTTAAACCCTAAAATTCACCTCTGGCCAGGGGCTGGAGGGACTCCCCAGCTCCCAGCCCCTCTTGGGGGGCACAAACTGAGTGTGGAGGTCGAGTGTGCCCTGTCCTTGTCCCCAGCCCTGTCCCAGCCCCTCTCGGGCGCCTGGGGCTGGCTCAGCCCCCATCAGCAGGTACTAAACACGTCCAGGGTGCAGCAAGAATTCGTGGATCCACCCTCAAAGGTTTGGCTGATTTATTTTTGCTATAAACCCATTTCTTTGGAGTGATCCGGAATTGATTTCAGGCTCGTTCCTGCTTCCCCCCCATTTGGTTGTAATTTGGGATGTCAAGGAAATGGTGCTGAAAGCAGAGGATGGGCGGCTCTGAAAAGGGATTGTCTGTCCCATCTGGGCAGAAGATGCTGCAGGGGGGATGAGGCAGAGGAGAAATTTGGGCTGGATGTGCTTGCAGGGCAGGAGTGGCTTCCCAGGGAAAGGGAAATAAAAGAGAATTCCGAGCTGCACTGAACCATCCCAGGGCAAGTCAGGAGCATCCCTGGGCAGGGAGGGGAAAGCAGGCACAGGGAAGGTTCAGGATCTGCTGGGCTCTGGTTTAGAATCAAACAAGGCCTTTTCTGAGGACCCAAAGGGAAAAACCAGATCCCTTCAGCACCTCTACGAGAAAGTAAAGTGGGAAATATGAAAAGATTTGGTGAATTTCAGTCTTTTTCATCTGCACTGACTCCAAATGAGAGGACCCTGCTCAGCGGTGCCAGTGGCAGGACAAGGAGCAATGGCCAGGAACTAAAACACAACAATTCCAGCCCAGCCTGAGGAAGAACTTCCTTCCCTGGAGGGGCAGAGCCCTGGAACAGCTGCCCAGGGAGGGGCTGGGGTCTCCCTCTCTGGAGACATCCCAAACCCCCTGGGCAGCTCCTGTGGCACTGCTGCAGTGACCCTGCCTGGGCAGGGGCTGGGTGCTCTCAGAGGTCTCCCCCAGCCCCAGCCATGATTTGACTCTGTGATTTCTGACGCCTGGGACAAACTCCCGGTGTCATTTTCTGCAGCTCAGGTGAAAGAGTTGTAATTGATGCAGAGACAATACAAAGCCACACACTCCATTTTCAGAGGGCTTCAAGCTGTTTTTATTCTAGCATGGATGCTTTTTGTACATCCTTACAAAGCTCAGAAGTTTACACTTTACTCATTGGTCACAAAGTGCTCTTTGGAACAGGCAGTTGCATGTTTCTCTTATTTCTCCTTCTTTCTTTCTTGGTTTCTGTGTCAGTGACCTTGGTAGGAAATTCTTTCAGGGGTGAACATGGATCCTCTGATCAAACTTCTCTCTCCTCACAGAAATCCCCGTGGAACCTCTTCCACAAAGAGTGACAGACACTTCAGCCTGGCCTGTGTCCCGTGTGCATTTTGGACACTCTGTGCAGCTGGGGCAGCTTTGTCACCCGAGTTTGTCACACCTGGGAGCTCCCCTGCCCTCTGCAGTGGCTCCTAAAACAGGGGCATTTATTGCAAGCCGGACACTACGAGAGGAAAATTCAAGGAAATGGTAATATTTGCTTTCAAGGAAATGATAATATTTGCTTTCAAGGAAATGGTAATATTTGCTTTCAAGGAAATGGTAATATTTGCTTTCAAGGAAATGGCAATATTTGCTTACAGCAGCTTGAGGAGCCACCTGGGAGGCTCAGGTGGGGCTCACCTGGTGTGGTGTAGGGTCCCCAGGATGAGGTGAGAGATGAGAATTGACTCCAAGTTCTCAGAAGGCTGATATATTATATTATATTATATTATATTATATTATATTATATTATATTATATTATATTATATTATATTATATTATATTATATTATATTATATTATATTATATTATATTATATTATATTATATTATATTATAATCATATCACTATACTAAAACTATACAAAAGAAATAGAAAGGAGACATCAGAAGGCTAGAGAAGAATGAAAAATAAAAACCTGTGACTGACCAGAGAGTGTGACACAGCTGGACGGGGATTGGTCATTAATTAAAAACAATTCACATGGAACCAATCAAAGATGCCCCTGCCACATTCCAAAGCCACAAAGCACAGGGAGAAGCAAGCAGATAATTGTTGTTCACGTTTCTTTTCTGGGGCTTCTCAGCTGCTCGGGAGAAAAAATCCTGGTGAAGGGATTTTCCAGAAAATATCCTGGTGACACTCAGCTGGCAGCTCCTGAGCCCAGCAGCTCCAGGTCCTGCCAGGGGTGTCACAGGGTGTCCCCCACATCTCCCACCCCAAGGGCAGCACCCAGGATGATCCCCTCGTTCTCCTTTGGGCTGAGAAGTTCTTTCTGCTCCCCTCCAGCCCACGGTGTTTGGGGACATGTGGGGACACATGGGACAAGATGTGGCGGGGTGCAAACGCAGCTGAAGGACTCCCTGTTTGCAGGTTCCCATTCACCTGTGTCTTGGTTTGAAAGCCAGGTGTCTGTAAGGAGGGCAGGACCCTCCCCTGAAACAGAAAATGCAAACCCCCTCCCTCTGAATGATTGTAACTTTGCTCTTGGTTTATTGCTGCCTTGGTCTGAAAAGCCAGGTGCCTGTGAGGAAGGCAGGAGCCTTCCCCTGAAATGGAAAATGTAAATCCCCTCCTGCCAAATTATCATAATTTTGAAATTAAGGGGCTCTCAGGCAAAGATAAGGGAATAGGAATTACAGTTGTTTATTAGGGAAGAAAATAAAAATAAACAATTCAGTAACACAAACCAACCCTGCCAGAGCCAGCCCATGCCCTGTCCCCTGTGTGTCAGGGGGTGGCACAGCCCCATCCCATGGGGGCTCAGCCCTCCTGCAGTGCCAGCTGTGGCTCTGCTGGAGCAGGGATCCTGCACAAGGGGGGAGTTTTCCTCTGCAGCTCCAGGGCTGCTGGAGATGGGCCTGGGCTCCCTCTGGCCATGCAGGGCAGCAGAAGCTGCTCCTCTGGCAATGCACTGGGCAAAGGCTGCTGGGCTGTCCCAGCACCTCAGATTGGATCCAGGTAGGAATGCTTGGCTCCTCCCCTGGGCGCAGCATCTCCCCATGGGATGATGGGATTGGATCAGCCCTGCAGGGACACTGAAGAGAATTAATATCTTAAGAGAAGACATTAATAATTAACAAGGGGGGGGGGAGGTTTCCTCTGCAGCTCCAGGGCTGCTGGTCCCTTGAGCCCAAACCCTTGTGGGAGCATTGCTGGCACTGTCAGCACCAATTCCTCTGCCTTCCCTTTCCCATCTTGCCAGCCTTACAGGAAAAAGCTGGATGGGTTTCCCAGAAAAATCTGTTCCTTGGAATCCCCAGCAGTGGTGGCTCTTCCCTGGGGAACCTCAGCTCCATTCCTGCTTCAGGGAGGGAAATTCAGCTCCATTCCCACCTCAAGGAGGAAATTCAGCTCCATTCCCACTTTAGAGAGGAAATTCAGCTCCATTCCCACTTCAAGGAGGAAATTCAGCTCCATTCCCACTTCAGGGATGAAATTCAGCTCCATTCCCATCTCAAGGAGGAAATTCAGCTCCATTCCCACCTGAGGGTGGAAATTCAGCTCCATTTCCACTTTAGAGAGGAAACCTGGGACCCTCTGGGCTTGTGTTTATTCCTGAGAAGGAGCTCAAACCCTCAGGCACCAGTTTGGCAGAGAATTCACCCCAAAGGGGGATTTTCAAGGCTGCAGAGCCAAAGGAGGGATGGTCTTCCCAAAAAGTTCCTCTGGCTTGGGTGACCCAGGTAAAGACCGAGCAAAACCTCCCAGAAGTTTTGTTAAAGGGTTGGAGCCTGTGCAAGTAAATGGAAAATAAACTGAAAGTAGATCTGAGAAATAATGGGAAATAAAGGGGTTGGCTGCTGGGAGGGGATGCCCCTGTAGTGGCCTTGTTTTTATCTCAGGAATACTGGGAATATTGTGTATGTTGGGAATGTTGTGTATATTGGGGATATTGAGGATATTGTGTATATTGGGAGTATTCTGTATATTGGGAACATTATTGTGTATTTTGGGAATGTTGTGTACATTGGAAATACTGTGTATATTGGGAATATTGGGAATGTTGTGCATATTGGGGATGTTGTGTATATCAGGAATATTGTGTATATTGGGAATGCTCTGTATATTATATTGGGAATATTGTATATATTGGGAATACTGTGTATATTGGGAATGTTGTGTGTATCAGGAATATTGTGTATATTGTGTATATTGGGAATGTTGTGTATATAAGGAATATTGTGTATATTGGGAATACTGTGTAAATTGGGAATATTGTGCATTCACCAAGAGGGATTTGTACCAAGGACGCTCAGCTTTAAATCCAGGTACAAAGAGAATTTTTGTGCTGTTGTTTGTTTGCTTGATTGGTTTTGGGGTTTTTTGTTTGTTCTTTTTGGGGGGCTTTTTTGTTTTTTGTTTGTTTGCTTGGGGTTTTTTGTGGTTTTTGTGGGTTTTTTGTTTTGTTTGGTTGGGTTTTTTTTAATTTGGGGGTTTTTTGGGTTTCGGGGTTTTTTTGTTTGTTTGTTTGTTTTTAATTTTTTTTTGTCCTTGAAGAACGAAAGTGTCCTGGCTGTTTCTTGTCAGGAAATTACTCATCTTTTTACCAATCCCTGCATAGCAAAACACGAGGTTTTTTTATAAACCCACTTCTGGAAGCTTTTAGTATTTAATACACCACGGAGTTGATTTTGCTGTTGTCTCTGCCCATTAATGCTTCTGGCTGGGCTCTCATGCCAGTGCACAAAATTTACAACTGCCCCAGCTTTTTTAAAGGAAAGGAAATTATATTTTGGGTTTGGGGGTTTTTTGGTGGGTTTTTTGGTTTTGGGGTTTTTTGGTTTTTGGGTTTTTTGCAAGTGATAATAGGGCTGTACAAAAAAGTGATGCTAAATTTCTGCCCCAAATTCTCCCCCTCGAGCCTGACCGTGCCTCTCCCAACGGGAGGAAAGCCTCCTTAATTTATTGGAGGGGTGCTCTTTCAGCTCGTGTTTTAGTGGGAATTTACAATGCCCCATGCCCTCATATTCACCTTTCCCTCTTCTCAAGTAGGTGCACACAATGGAATTGTCTCGGCCGCAGAAAAAGGGATGCTTTTCCCCAGCAAGCCCCATTAATTGGGAAGCAGCAGACAACTGACAGGAGAGCGCGGGGTGTGATTATCAGCGCCGGGTGAGAGCCATTAACAAATGGAGAGTGTCATCTTCAGAGCACAAATATTTTCCCTGCCCATAATACCCTCTCGAGGGGACCTGAAGTGGGGCCGCATTGTCCGCCTGCTCCCAAGCCCACCGCCCATCTTTTCCTTTTTTTTTTCTTTTTTTTCCTTTTTTTTGCCACTGCTGGGTTTGGGAGCCGGAGCTGCCGGCACTCGTGGGCCATTGTGAATCTCCCCTCGGACAAAGCATTCCCAGCCCTTCCTCCGGCCCCAGAGCTGCATGGACACCCCAAAGCTGGAGATGAAGCCCCCCTGGGGAGGGCATCCCCCAGAAACGCTCTGAAATCCAGAGGGATGAAATCCCGGGGGATGAAACCCAGAGGGATGAAATCCAGAGGGATGAAATCCCGGGCATCCCCCAGAAGTGCTGTGGAAGTCGGGGTATGAAATCCCAACCATCCCCCAGAAGCACTCTGAAAGGTGGGGAATAAAATCCCGGGGGATAAAACCCCGGGTATCCCTCAGAAACGCTCTGAAAGCTGGGGAACAAAATTCCAACCATCCACCAGAAGCACTCTGAAAGGTGGGGAATAAAATCCCGGGTATCCCCCAGAAGTGCTCTGAAAGCTGGGGATGAAATCTCGGGGGATAAAACCCTGAGCATCCCTCAGAAGCACTCTGAAAGATGGGGAATAAAATCCCAGGCATCCCTCAGAAATGCTTTGGAAGCCAGGGGATGAAATCTTGGGGCATAAAAGCCCAGGGGATAAAACCCCAGGGGATGAAATCATGGGGGATGAAACCCTGTGCATCCCCCAGAAGCACTTTGGAAGCTGGAGGATGAAATCCTGGGGAATGAAATCCACGGGGATGAAACGTTGGGCACCCCCCAGAAGCACTCTGAAAGGTGGGGATGAAATCTGGGGGGATAAAATCCCGGGGGATGAAATCCTGAGGTATAAAAGCCCGTGCATCCCCCAGAAACAATCTGAAATCCAGGGATAAAATCCCGGGCATCCCCCAGAAGCGCTTTGGAAACCAGAGGATGAAATCCCGGGGGATGAAATCCCGGGGGATAAAATCCTGGGTATCCCCCAGAAGCGCTCTGAAAGGCAGCGGATGAAAGCCCGGGGGATGAAATCCCAGGGGATGAAACCCCGGGCATCCCCCAGAAGGGCTTTGGAAGGCGGGGGATGAAATCCCGAGGGATAAAACCCCGGGCATCCCCCAGAAGGGCTTTGGAAGGCGGGGGATGAAATCCCGAGGGATAAAACCCCGGGCATCCCCCAGAAGGGCTTTGGAAGCCGGGGGATGAAATCCCGAGGGATAAAACCCCGGGCATCCCCCAGAAGGGCTTTGGAAGCCGGGGGATGAAATCCCGAGGGATAAAACCCCGGGCATCCCCCAGAAGGGCTTTGGAAGCCGGGGGATGAAATCCCGAGGGATAAAACCCCGGGCATCCCCCAGCAGCCGCTGAGGATTTTCCCGAGGCGCTGCTGCGCCCGGGGCCGGATCCCCTCGGTGCCGCTGTGCCGCTCTTTGTGGCCGGCCCGGCGGAACAGAGGATGGGTTTGTCGGCCTGAATCGCGGGGATTGTTTCACATCATCGGCCCATTGAGGCTCTCCCCTCCCCTGTTGTAAAACAGCGGCCCCGGCCCGGGGAACAGTGCGGGCTTTGTGCGGCCGCACGATACCACCCAGATTTTACCTCGGCCCTCGCCGATCCCGGGTTTTGTTCCCCCTCAAAAGAAAGCATTTGCTCGGGGGAGGGGAGGGGGTGTTCCTATTGCTTCCACTAACACGGAGGTTAAAGGAAAGATTGATGGGAGAAAGTTCACCTAGAAAACCAGGATAAATTTCTGGCTGGCCAAGGCCAGTTGTTTCATTGTCCGAGGGCCATGTTTTTTGTTAATTATCTCTCACTCTCGCCTTTTATCCAGGAAACTGGCAGCAAAGCGCGGAGAAAGGAACAGGATATAGAGGTCAGCGGGTCCCGTTTGGCCACCTAGGTATTCCATTGGGGATGGGGAGGGGAATGAGGAGCGGGCCCGGCTGCTGGGGCGGGGGGAAGTGGGGACCGGCCAGCAATAACCGGGGGTAGCCCCAGGATTCACAGCCCAGAGTCCCACTCCTGTCTGCCAGCTAAAAAGGAAAGAAAAAAAAAAAAAAAAAACAAAACGGGGGGAAAAAAAAAGGAGGAAAATAGGAAAAAAAAAATAAAAAGCAACACTGGAAAGGGACTTTTTCTTTCTTTCTTTCTTCTTAAAGGGAGGAAAGTTGGTTCAAACAAGCTCATGTTGTCAAGGAAATAAACCTTAGTGAGGGGAGGCATTAAACACACAGCTGCTGGACTTGGCTGGGCCGAGCCACTGGTGGCAGTGACAATGATTCTTGGTGGCAGCAAACCAGATCGAAACATAAATAGGGCTGCATGAAAGGAGAGGAAATGGAACAAAACAGTTCCTCGGGTACCACTGGCAGAGGAATAACATCAATTTCGATTAAAAAAGCAAAAGAATTCTCCTGTTTCCACACATTAGTAAAGGCATGCAAATTCATAACTGGCCAACAATGTACCTTTGAGATGCAGCTGCGCCCCACAAACGGGGCCTTTCTCCCCGCAGAGAAGCAGGGCTGTCTTAAGCAGAAAGAAAACAGCCATTGAAAGGAGCCACCAGGGTCCCCAGCAGTGGGAGGGGAGCCGGGCAGAGGTGGGGGAACGTGTTGGCTTTGGCAGATGCGGGAGAGCCGAGTCTGCCACAGAACGGAGCCCGCAGACCTGGGGGTGCCCAACGGCGGCGGCGCTGCCCGGGCACGGCAGCTCTGGGCAGGCAGGGCACGGCCAGGGCACTGCCAGGGCACTGCCAGGGCACAGCCAGGGCACGGCCAGGGCACAGCCAGGGCACGGCCAGGGGGACAGCACAGCCAGGGCACTGCCAGGGCACAGCCATGGGGGACAGCACAGCCAGGGCACTGCCAGAGCACGGCCAGGGCACAGCCAGGGAACGGCCAGGGCACAGCTAGGGCACTGCCAGGGCACAGCCAGGGCACAGCCAGGGCACAGCCAGGGCACGGCCAGGGCACAGCCAGGGCACAGCCAGAGGGACAGCCAGGGCACAGCCAGGGGGACAGCACAGCCAGGGCACAGCCAGGGCACTGCCAGGGCACAGCCAGGGCACAGCCAGGGCACGGCCAGGGGGACAGCACAGCCAGGGCACGGCCAGGGCACTGCCAGGGCACAGCCAGGGCACGGCCAGGGCACTGCCAGGGCACAGCCAGGGCACGGCCAGGGGGACAGCACAGCCAGGGAACAGCCAGGGAACTGCCAGGGCACTGCCAGGGCACGGCCAGGGCATGGCCAGGGCACGGCCAGGGGGACAGCACAGCCAGGGCACGGCCAGGGCACGGCCAGGGCACGGCCAGGGCACTGCCAGGGCACAGCCAGGGCACGGCCAGGGCACAGCCAGGGCACAGCCAGGGCACAGCCAGGGCACTGACAGGGCACAGCCAGGGCACAGCCAGGGGGACAGCACAGCCAGGGCACGGCAGCTCTGGGCAGGCAGGGCACAGCCAGGGCACAGCCAGGGCACAGCCAGGGCACTGCCAGGGCACAGCCAGGGCACTGCCAGGGCACAGCCAGGGCACAGCCAGGGCACGGCCAGGGCATGGCCAGGGCATGGCCAGGGCACAGCCAGGGCACAGCCAGGGCACAGCCAGGGGGACAGCACAGCCAGGGGCACAGCCAGGGACTGCCCTGCCCAGGGATTCTCCTGCCCAGGGATTCTCCTGCCCAGGGGCACAGGGCAGCTCTGGGGAGGGCACTCAGAGCCCTGGGTGCTGTCCCAGTCTCTCCAGGAGGGAGGGCTGCTCCTCTCTGTGGTGTTTCTGATAAAAATGAGAGCAGGCTCCTGGTGCTAAAGTGATTTCAGCATTTGTTATAGTAAAAGAAAGGCCCAAAGCAGGGGCCCTCGGGCCGAGCAGGAGCGTTCCCATGAGGATGCTGCAAGGCCTGTAGTTATGTCCCCGATGGAGCAGCACACCTTCCCTGGGTCAGAAGCCCCTTTTTTCCTGTTTTTTTGTCCCTCTGGATCGGTTTCTGTTTGCATCCTTCATTTGCATGAAGGTTTTAGGCCTTGATTGGCCATGGCAGTTGTGTCCAGGTGGGCTCCTGGTGCACTTTACTGAGGTGTGTGATGGTACCTTGAGTACCAGATTTCCTATAACTGCCCTTTAACCCCTTTCACAATATAACAACCAAACTAACAGTGCTGTGCTTAACGATCTATCAACTATTTTACAACAGTTTCTAACCTATTTTTACCATTTCAGGGGGCTGGGATGTGTCCAAGCCGTCCTTCCCTGCTGGGAATGTCTCAGGCAGCCACCGTGTCCCACCTGAGGCACCACCCCTGATTTATTAGAGAAAAAAACTTCTCTGAGCCCATTTGTCGGGGATGGAATGGCAGAGATGGACCTGACTTCCCTGGAATTCCTCATCCTGGGTGCAGTGGGACTCCTGGCAGAGCTGTCAGCCAAATTCCCAAAGGGTAACACCGGCCCTGCTCCCCCAAAGCAGCCCTGGAGCAGCAGCAGGGAGCTGAGCCCAGGGACATCAGCCCCACAGAGCAAAGCCCCTGGTGGTTCCCCTGGAAATGGGCGTGGGGCTCCTCCTTGGTGTGTGGGAATCACTCCTTTTCCTGTTTTACAGCTCTGGGAGCCCATTCCCACGGCTGAAATTCCATCCTGGCCGTGTCAGCCCTGGGAACACAGGGAATATCTGAGGTTTTGTGCTCTCCACTGCACCCCCTTTAGGTCCTGGGTTAAACCCACGGACTCAGTGAGGGGAAGGCCCAGGGTTTGGCTCATGGTCTGGAAATCAGGTTTTCTCCTGGAGCTGCCCTCTGCAAGCCCATCCCCAGGAACGCTCCCTCTCGGATTTGTCTTCTTCATTCGATAGAAATCATTTGTGAGGGGACAAGGCCACTGTCAGGGAACAGAGTGGCATTGACACCCCCAAACAATGCAGTAATTATTGCCCAACCATAAAATCAATGGCTGTCTGTTGGTGAGTCACTGCTTTTAAGCCCCTAAACCGATTGAGAGCTCTTGCCTTGTCCTCCTGCCCACCACGGTGACAGTTGTGTCCCCGCCTGGGCCCGTGAGCCCTGGCAGCATCTGACAACTCTCCATTAATTGGCACTTTTGTTGTCCTTGCACGAGCTGCGGGGGGACTGTGGCGGCATTGTCAGGGCCGGGCAGATGGGGCAGAGCCGTGCCCGCAGGCACAGGGACAGGGACAGCTGAGCCCTGCCCTGGCACTGCCCAGCCACCAGCGCTGGCACCCGGCTGGCCCGGGCTCTGCAGGGCAGCAGTGCCAGGGACGCCAACTCCTCCCCCGTGAGCTGCTCCTGAGGAACAGCTTGGAGGAGCAAAATGCTGGGATGGCCCCATGCATCCCCCTGCAAGGACCACAGACCCTTCAGAGGGGATCCCATGGGGACCCCACACTGGGGATCCATTGCCAAGACCCCACACTGGGGATCCATTGCTGTCACCCCACACTGGGGGATCCTGTAGGGATCCATTGCTGTCACCCCACACTGGGGATCTCCTGAGGATCTGGGGCTGAGACCTCACACTGGGGATCCATTGCCATGACCCCACACTGGGGATCCACTGCTGTCACCCCACACTGGGGATCCCCTGAGGATCTGGGGCTGGTATCCCACACTGGGGATCCATTGCCATGGCCGCACACTGGGGGATCCTGTAGGGATCCATTGCCATGGCCCCACACTGGGGATGCCCTGGGGATCCATTGCTGTCCCCCACACTGGGGATGCCCTGGGGATCTGCAGGGGGTGCTGGCCCTGCTGTGTCACGCAGGGCTGGTGTCCCTCACCTCTGCCTGTCCCCACAGGTGCAGGGGACAGCAGGGAGGCAGAGCCAGGCTGGGACACGCCCAGAGCTGCCCGGATCGGACCCCGCAGGCTGCAGGGCTGCCCCCCGTGTGCCCCTCCGGAGGGGACACGCGGGTCCCATCAAGCCGCGGGGGGGACGGGCGGGGACAGCTTGGCATCTGTGTGAGACAGGGTCAGGACACCGCGTCAGCCTCGGCTCCCCTGCCGGCAGCGATGCAAATGAACGGGCACGGAGCCCCCGGGAGAGCCCACCTGGCCCGGAGGCTGCTGGGGACAGCAGGGGACAGCGGGGGACAGCAGGGGATAGCAGGGGACAGGAGGGGATAGGAGGGGACAGCAGGGGATAGGAGGGGACAGGAGGGGACCGGGGGGACAGAGCAGCAGCAGCCCCCGAGGCGATGCTGGCAGGAGATGTGGGAGCTGCCCCGTGTGCTGGTGTTCACGGGGGTTCCTGGATTGAGGAAGAGACGAGGATCTGACTCCATGTTTCAGAAGGCTTGATTTATTATTTTATGGTGTATATTATATTAAAACTATACTAAAAGAATAGAAGAAAGGATTTCATCAGAAGGCTGGCTAAGAATAGAAAAGGAAGAATGATAACAAAGGTTCGTGGCTCGGACAGTCTCCGAGCCAGCTGGACTGTGATTGGCCATTAATTAGGAACAGCCACATGACCCCAATCCCAGATGCACCTGTTGCATTCCACAGCAGCAGATAACCATTGGGTACATTTTGTTCCTGAGGCCTCTCAGCTTCTCAGGAGAAAAGATCCCAAGGAAAGGATTTTTCATGAAGAGATGTGTGCGGCAGCCCCGCGGGACAGGCTCTGGCCAGGGGACACAGCAGAGCTCCCCCGGCCGGGCTGTGACAGCACCAGGGGACAGCAGCGAGTGTCCCCAGCTGGGCCGGGTGGCTGCGGGCAGGAGCAGCCTCAGGACACGCCTCGGGAATGAGAATTCCTAAAGGCTTCTCACCACAAACAAGGTGCAGCTTTTGGCTCCTCCTGGCAGGTCTGGCTTTGTCCTCCCTCTGTCACAACCTGATGGGTGTTTGTCCTTGTCCTCCAGACAAACCACCGGAATTCCCTCTGCAGCTCCTGCCCAGATCCCTCGGCTTT
Organism: Molothrus ater; assembly: GCF_012460135.2. Classification (NCBI taxonomy): domain Eukaryota; kingdom Metazoa; phylum Chordata; class Aves; order Passeriformes; family Icteridae; genus Molothrus; species Molothrus ater. The sequence goes on along the minus strand of NC_050479.2, from coordinate 567,548 downwards.
AGCCCAGGCTGCTCTCTGCTCATCCTTGGTCCACGAGGGCTCCTTCCCTTCCCTTCCCTTCCCTTCCCTTCCCTTCCCTTCCCTTCCCTTCCCTTCCCTTCTTCTCTCTCCCTGCATTTTTCTTTGTTTATTTTTTCTCTTGATTTCTCTCTTTCCTTTTCCATTCTTTCCTTCCTCCTTTCTTTCCCTCTTTCCATCTCCGTCTCCTTTTTTGAGTCTTTATTCCCTTCGCCTCCCTCCCTCCCTTTTTTCACCTCTTTTCCTCCATCTCTGTCAACCCCACCCAAGCAGTGCCTGTAACTCCCCGGCAGTCTGAATTTCCCTTTATTCCATGCCAGCCCGGATCCTTTTCCTTGGCGTTTTCCAGAGGGTTTGGGACCCGCGAGTTCCTCTCTGCTGGTGACGCTCGGGAAGATCCGAGCACAAAGAGCGCAGCTCCCATCCCGAGCGCCGTGAATTTCCTCCTTTCGGTGATGTTATCACCCCACTGAGCACTTTTAGAGCGGCTGGGGGCTGAGGGGTGCCCGGCTGTGCCCTGAGCACAGTTTGGAGCCCAGCGCTGGGTGGATGCTCCGGCAGAGCTCCCTGGGGAAGGAAATGGGATTTATTCTCTGCCTCGGAGCAGATCCCGTGTGTGTGTGTGTGTGTGTGTCTGCCTCAGCGCAGCCCCGAGGTTCGGCAGGAGGAGATTTGCAGCTACCCCGGCAGCAGACAGCGCCGAGCTGGGGTTAAACCCGGCCTTTTGTGCGCAAAAACCAGCGCTGAATAAAAACAAGTGCAGCTGGAAATCTCTCCGGGAGCGATTCCGAGAGGGAACAGCCCTACACCCATCGGGGAGAGAAAAATCATCTTCCTCGAGAATAGGGAGATACTGAGAAGTCTTAAAGTATATTAGAGCAGCTTAGAGCTCTCGATGTGGGGGAGAAACCCCGGATATTATCCCCGGTGCTAAGGAGATTATCAATGGATTTCACTCCCCAATCCTTTTTACAACCCCCATCTCATTAGAATAAGTAATAAAGATGACATCACAGAGAGGTCTAATTGATCAAAAAGAGCTCCCTTTAACTGTGTCCAGATTCACTCCTGCCATTCAATGCCATTTTTTTTCCCTCCCCGCAGAAACTCAGCCCTGCCTTTGATGGAACAGTTGAAAAGTTTTAGTATCAAATCAAACTCACGTCGTTATTATGCAAAGCTTCCCCCGGTACTCCGCTTTGGTAAATGACCTCTATTAGCATGCAGATTGACTGGGGATTACCAGAAGGTTTCCCAAAATAATCATCAGAAAATGTCTTTCTAAGGGCTGCGTTCCCCCTGCCTCGCCCCTTCTGCCGGCCCGGCTGGGCGCGGCCCCCGCTCGGCCAGCCCCGGCTGTCCCCAGATGGTCGCGGGGCTCTTGTTGTCCCCAGCCCCGCTCTGAATAGGCCCAGGGATTCCCAGCGGGAGCAGCGGGGGAAATGGTTTTGTGCAGGGCAGCAGGAATTTTGCCCCAGATGCCCCCACAGCCAGGATCTCCCTCCCTGCCTGACCGGGAGGAGCTGGGGAGGAGAGGGGACAGGGCAGAACTGGGTGGTGTTTCCTCCACATCCCGATTGAGCTGCTCCATTTCTGCTGGAATCAGCCCCTCGTGAGCAAAGAAGAGGCTGAGGGAGCTGGGAAAGGGCTGGAGAATCCCTGAGGGAGCTGGGCAGGGGCTGAGGCTGGAGCAAAGGAGGCTCAGGGGCCCTTGTGGCTCTGCACAAGTCCCTGCCAGGAGGGCACAGCCGGGGGGGTCGGGCTCTGCTCCCAGGGAACAGGGACAGGAGCAGAGGGAACGGCCTCAGGCTGGGCCAGGGCAGGCTCAGCTTGGACAGCAGCAGCAATTTGCCCATGGAAAGGGAGCTCAGGCCTTGGCAGGGGCTGCCCAGGGAGCTTTGCAGTGCCCAGCCCTGCAGGTGTCCCCTGCAGGTGGCACTGAGTGCTCTGGGCTGGGGACAAGGTGCCCACGGGGCACAGCTGGCACTGCATGGGCTGGCAGGGCTGGGCCAGCCCCAGGGATTTGGGGATTCTGTGGAATTCCACCACTTTCACTCCAGTGTCCCCCCTGAGGGACCTCAGCCCACGAGCTTCTCCATGGGGTGCAGCCAGGACTTCCCACAGCCCCACTCACAAAAAATCCCAAATCCCTGGGGCTGGCCCAGCCCTGCCAGCCCATGCAGTGCCAGCTGTGCCCCATGGGCACCTTGTCCCCAGCCCAGAGCACTCAGTGCCACCTGCAGGCCTTCACTGAACAGTTCCAGGTGATTTCCCCACCTGGCCGAGGTGGCTGCAGGAGGCAGAGGGGCTGGGGCTGCACAGACACGGTTTGGTGATTACAGACAAGAATTAACTGATAATTAATGCCATTAAAAGGTGACCAGCTGTGAGCAGTGATGCAGAAAGTGTCAACACCGGCCCAGGGAAATCTTTGCCCTGTTTGGAGTGACCTGCAGGGCCCCAGAGCTGCCCATGACTAAACCTGGCAGCTCAGCCTGTGCTGCTGCTCCTGCTGCTGTCACAGCTCTGCTCTCCAAAACTGTCACCAGGGGCTTCACCCTGCAGCTCCCCAGTCCCTGCCTGGTGCCAGGGCTGTCTTGGGGCTCTGGGAGGATCAAATCCCAGCATTGCCAACAGCAGAGGGGCCAATTATCCACTGAATGAAACTGGAAATGCCCCTGCTTCCCTCTTTTCCTTGTTTTCCCCTGTGATGGTGATGCCCTGTGAGGCTGAGCCAGAGCAGGGGCTGGGCAGAGCCACAGAATAAAGCAGGGATTTATTCAAAGCATCTCCTCCATGGATGCACCTTGGGCAGCACCAGAGCCCAGCCAGGCCTGCACCCAAGATGAACCAAAATGGCCCCAAAATGCACGGCCGGGCACGGGCTCTGTCCCTGGGATCAGTTCTGCTCCATTTGCACCTTGCAGTTCATTGTCCCATTCCAGCTTTAGCCCCTGCAGTCCCACCCTGCTTGTTTTTCTCTCTCCAGCCCACGGGGTTTGTGCTCTGGGGCTGAGATTTGGATCATTTGTCCTTGGTGCCCAGCTGGAGCAGGAATTGTTTTGTCTCCCTGCTCTGTGCACAGAGCTCACCATCCCAGAATGTGAAGCTCAGAACCTGAAAATACAAAAGCCAACCCTGAGGCATCACTTCCCCTGTGGCACAGCTGTGATGCTGTGCCTCAGGATCAGTGTTTAAACACCCTGCAGCTGGGGGTTCCTCTTTTGTTCTGCTTTTCCCCCATTTTCTCCCCCAGAGGAGGCAGCAGGAGCCCAGCTCAGAGCATTCCCCAGCCCAGGAACCATGGATCAGGGAACCAGGGAATGTGCTCTGCTGGAAGGACCTCAAAGATCATCCAGCCCAGCCCAGCCCTACACAGACACCCCAACAATCCCAACACTGTGTTATTATCTGAAACCCAAGGGCTCACCCAGCCCCTGCCATCAGCTGGGGAACAAACAAATTGGGAAAACTTGATGAACTTGAGAGCTTTTAGGCCTGAAACTCTGAATGTTGGACCTTCTGACAGAACAAAATCCTTTCAACTGCCAGAAGCTACCTTTGGTTTATGTGCAACAGATGTTTATGTAATTATTGGAATTCTCTAATATTATATTCTATATAATTTTCCCCTGTAAAGCTCTTTAAACATGACTGGTTTTCTGAACTTGGGCATTTGGCTCTCCTGGTACCTCGGTGTCCCCCTTGTTTCTTCTCTCAGTCTTGATTTTAGGTCCCTGTGTCCAGTGGACCTGGACCCAATCTGGTGCATTTACAGTAAATCATTAAAACAAGACTAAATTGCAGAGCTGAAAATCTCCACAGCAGAAGAATTTCTCCTTGAAAGGAGGAAGGTGCCAGTACTGAACTCCTGGGGCCTTTTGGGGCTTTTTTCTTTTGTCACTTTGGTCATCAAGTATTTATTTATTTAATTGTTTTAATACGTATTTTAATGCTGATTTATTAAATGATATTTTACATTTTTGCATCCTACCTGTGCACATTAACAGGATTATTTCCAGGATCTGGGATTCTTGGTGGATAAACTGGGCCAGCAGAGTGTCCTGGGATGGTCAGGATAGCTCCTAGGATCCAGGGGAGCATTGGGAAGGGCATTCCCAGCAGGTCAGGGAGGGGATCCTGCCCCTCTGCTCAGCTCCAGGGAGGCTCATCTGGAGTGTCCTGTTCAGTTCTGGGCTCCACAGCTCAAGGAAGACCAGGAGCTACTGGAGAGGGTCCAGGGAAGGGCACAGAGATGATTTGGGGTCTGGAGCATCTCTGGTGAGGAGAGACTGTGGGAGCTGAGCCTGGTCAGTCTGGAGAAGGGAAGGCTGAGAGGGGATGCATCCATCCACCCAAATACCCCATCCATCCACCCAAATAGCCAGCCCATCCCTCCATCCATCATCCATCCATCATCCATCCATCCATCCATCCATCCATCCATCCATCCATCCATCCATCATCCATCCATCATCCATCCATCATCCATCCATCCATCATCCATCATCCATCCATCATCCATCCATCCATCATCCATCCATCCATCCATCATCCATCCATCCATCATCCATCCATCCATCCATCCATCCATCCATCATCCATCATCCATCCATCATCCATCCATCCATCCATCCATCCATCCATCCATCCATCCATCCATCCATCCATCCATCATCCATCCATCCATCCATCCATCCATCCATCCATCCATCATCCATCCATCCATCCATCCATCATCCATCCATCCATCCATCCATCCATCCCCCCATCCATCCATCCATCCATCATCCATCCATCCATCCATCCATCCATCCATCCATCCATCATCCATCCATCATCCATCCATCATCCATCCATCCATCCATCCATCCATCCATCCATCCATCCATCCATCATCCATCCATCATCCATCCATCCATCCATCCATCCATCCATCCATCCATCCATCCATCATCCATCCATCATCCATCATCCCTCCATCATCCATCCATCCATCCATCCATCCATCCATCCATCCATCCATCCATCCATCCATCCATCCCTCCATCCATCCATCCATCCATCCATCCATCCATCCATCCATCCATCCCTCCATCCATCCATCCATCCATCCATCCATCCATCCATCCATCCATCATCCCTCCATCCATCCATCCATGCATCCATCCATCCATCATCCCTCCATCCATCCATCCATCCATCCATCCCTCCATCCATCCCTCCATCCATCCATCCATCCATCCATCACCATCCATCCATCCATCATCCATCCATCCATCCATCCATCCATCCATCCATCCATCCATCCATCCATCCATCCATCCATCCATCCATCCATCCATCCACACACATCTCTCCAGGGGTGTCAGGATGGTGCCAGACTCTGCTCAGCGGTGCCAGTGGCAGGACAAGGAGCAATGGCCAGGAACTAAAACACAACAATTCCAGCCCAGCCTGAGGAAGAACTTCCTTCCCTGGAGGGGCAGAGCCCTGGAACAGCTGCCCAGGGAGGGGCTGGGGTCTCCCTCTCTGGAGACATCCCAAACTGCCTGGGCAGCTCCTGTGGCACTGCTGCAGTGACCCTGCCTGGGCAGGGGCTGGGTGCTCTCCGAGGTCCCTCCCCTCAGCCTGTGCTGACTGAGGGATCCTGGGCTCTCTCCAAGACGAACCCCTGGGATCATTCCCAAGGCAGGGCTGGTTTCTGTCCCCTCAGCCCGGGCAGGCAGCACAATCTGTTCCCTGAGGGCCGTTAATGGCCCATCCCGCAGCCAGGGACCGAGTTTGTGATGGAAAGAGCCCGTATTGTTTGCTTAACAGTCAAGTGACAAATTATTTAATTAGCACATATGCCATTTGTCTCCACAGCTGTGTTCATCGTTCTAATTGCAAAGCAGCCTTAATTTATTGCGCCTATATTGCTCCCTAATACTAACACGGTAATTATATGCTTCCATTAGCCCACTACACCCTATGGAAGCAGGAAAAAAACCGGGAAAAAGAAGATTAATTCCTCCACACGGTGTGTTTCTCCTGTGGCAGAGGTGTGGATGGCTCACCGGGAAGAGAAGCTCAGGCAGCAGCTGGCAAAGCAACACCTTCCCCGGGCGTTTTCCTCCCAGCCACTTTCTTTATGAACTTTGTATTGCCAGGGTTTGTCCGTTTGGGCTTTGTTTGGGAAGCGTTTCCTCGTGCGCACAACCCTGCTTTGAGATCTCCACCTGCTGGAGAAATCCCTGCACGCAGCAAGGAGCTCCGGGCAAACCCCGGCTCCTCCGCGGCCAGACCCGCTTCTCATCCTCCTCCTCCTCCTCTTCTTCCTCCTCCTCCTCGGCAGAGCTGCTCCGGCCGGGTAGGAAGCGGTGTTTCCCACCTGTCCCACCTTCCCCGCCTGTCCCACCCATCCCACTGTCCCACCTGTCCCACTGTCCCACCTTCCCCACCCGTCCCACCTGTCCCACTGTCCCACCTTCCCCACCCGTCCCACCTGTCCCGCCCATCCCACCTGCAGCTCTTCCCCTTCCCAGGTGCGTCCCTGGCACTTTGGGATGCGCTGCTCCGGGCAGGGGAGCTCCAAGCCCTCCTCAGGTCACTCTGGAGAAGAACACCAGCTGATGTTCCCGCTCTGGCAGCTCCTGGGGAGCCATCCCAATTTTCTTGCTCTGAAAAACCTGGGGAAGTGGTGGGGGGGATTGGAGCTGGATGAGCTTTAAAGTCCCTTCCAGCCCAAATCATTCTGGGATTCTGGAATTCTGGAATTCTGGGAATCTGGGGTTTTGTGGTTCTGGAATTCTGGGATTCTGGGGTTCTGGGGTTTTGGGGTTCTGGAATTCTGGGATTCTGGGGTTCTGGGGTTCTGGGGTTTTGGGGTTCTGGAATTCTGGTATTCTGGGGTTCTGTGATTCTGGGATCATGAGACTCTGGGGTTCTGGAATTCTGGGATTCCGGAATTTTGGGATTCTGGAATTCTGGGGTTCCGGGGTTCTGGGATTCTGGGGTTCCGGGGTTCTGGGATTCTGGGATCCTCAAACGATGCCATTTCTAACAGGAGGGAAAGCTGGGAGCCAGCACCTCTGTCCGAGCCTCTTCTCAAGGACTGGTCCTTCCCCTGGGGGGTGGCCTGAGGCTGCACGGACGGGAATGCCGCTGTCCCAAAGCACAGCTGGAGCTGAGCCCGGCCCAGAGCCCCGGGAATGCTCCGGGAATGCTGCCCGGGGCTGGCTCCCCCTGACCCGCAGCCAGGGCAGAACGGCCGGGGCTGGGGCTGCTGTCAGCTCGGAAGGGGGGATCAGATCACCCCGGATCCCAGCCCAGCAGCTGCTGGAGCCTCTTCTCGTTAGGCAGAGCCTTTGAGGGCGTCCCCAGCTCGGCAGCGCTCAGCTAAGCCCGTCTGAAGCTGAGGGTTTAAGCAGATGCCCCTCTCTCCCTAAGCCCGGGTTTAAGCCCCCTGAAGGGCTGCGGAGCTGCTGGGGGCGGGGGCAGCTGCAGGATCCTTTTCCTTTTCCTTTTCCTTTTCCTTTTCCTTTTCCTTTTCCTTTTCCTTTTCCTTTTCCTTTTCCTTTTCCTTTTCCTTTTCCTTTTCCTTTTCCTTTTCCTTTTCCTTTTCCTTTTCCTTTTCCCTTCCCTTTCCCCTTCCCTTTCCCTTTCCCCTTCCCTTTCTCCCCTTTTCCTTTCCCTTTTCCCATCCCACAGCCCCCAGGACAAGCTCCCCAGCCCCGGGCACAGCTCCAGCCCCTGGCACAGAGCCCCGCTCGGTGCCAGCCGTGCCCGAGGGACGAGGAGCTGCTCCTTGGGCACCCCCAGAAATGTCCCCTCTGTGCCCCCCGGGGTCGGTGACAAGGGACAAGAACCGAGGCCACTCTTGCTTTGTGTCCCCCTCCAGGGACCGCCAGGAGGGGGAAAATCCCCCAGAGGTGGGGCCGAGCTGGAGAAAGGAGAGAAAGGAAAGGGAGAAGGGGGAAAGGAAAGGGGAACGGGAAAGGGGGAAAGGGGGAAAGGAAAGGGGAAAAAGGGCAAAAGGGGAAAAAGGGGGAAGGGAGAAAGGAAAGGGGAAAGGGGGAATGAAAAGGGGAAAAGGGAAAGGGGGAAAGGGGAAATGAAGGGGGAAAGAGAGAAAGAGGGAAGGGAAAGGAAACGGGAAAGGGGAAAGGAGAAAGGGGGAAAGGAAAGGGGGAAAAGGAGGAAAGGGGGAGAGGGAGAAAGGAAAGGGGGAAAGAAAAAGGGAAAGGGAAAGGGGAAAAAGGGAAAGGGGGAAAGGGGAAATGAAACGGTAAAGAGGGAAAGAAAATGGGAAAGGGGGAGAGGGGGAAAGGGGGAAAAAGGGAAAAGGGAAAAAGGGGTAAGGGAAATGGGAGAAAAAGAGAAAAGGGAAAAAGGGGAAAGGGAAAAGGAGAAAAGGGGGAAAGGAAAGGGAAAGGGGGAAAGGGGAAAGGAGAGAGGGGGAAAGAAAAGGGGAAAGGGGAAAAAGGGAAATGAAAGGGGAAAGGGGGAAAGAAAAGGGGAGAGGGGGAAAGGGCAGCGCTCTCAGGTGGCTGCTCCAGCCCTGCCTCCCGCCAGACGCCAGATCCAAGCCGGCAAATGCAGCTCCATTCTTTTTCCCCCCTTTTTCTCCCTTCAATGCGGGCTACAAGGCTACTGCCAAAAACATATCCAGCACAATCAAACATCAGATGGTGACTCCTTTCCCACAGCTTGTGTGAGTGAAAACAGTGAAATTATACCCATGTTTTAGCGGCGAATCCCCTGGTGTTCGAGCGAGGCAAGCCCAGCACAGGGCTCTTGTTCTCCTGCTTTTTGTTCCTGGACTTGCACTGTTTTTAGCACTGGACACCATTCAGCCCCCATTCAGCATTGTATGTCACTTCACATATGGTTCATCCGCTCCAAATGTGTGCATGTACCCAGAAAATGCAGCTTTTCATTATGTATTCTCTATGTAACAGAAAAGATTAAGATGTAAGCCCGGTGAATGCAGCAGGAATTAGTTGGACAGATGAATAAGGGAAAAATGAATCTGGAATGACGGCGGATTTAGTCTAATGATGGTGGGAGGGCGGTAAGAACTTGGTGGTAGGTTTCAGCCCTTTTAATCCCAGCCTGTGTGTGTATTTTGGCAGGAGAAATGTTTCTTCAGAACTGCATCCAGAGGGATACAGTAAAAACACTTTTAACCCGATCCACATGAAAGGCATCAAAATTGTCAGGCAGCACAGCGCCCGCGCCGCCCCAAACTCTGCTCAAATCTGGGGCAAAACCCCGCAGAATTCGGACAATAAACATAAAAACCCCCCACCTCCCTGAAAGCCTGCAATATCAGCCCTGAATTTATGCATTTCATTCAGTTATTCCTCCTCTCGAGATACGATTTCCATGAATATCCACTAATGAGGAAGCCTTTGATGCAACTCGGAGAGGGGATTTCAGTTTTAAAAGGAGAATAAAAGGACTGAAGTTTCCTCTCCCCCTCTGCCCACAAATGCTCCCCTCAAACGTGCCCGACGGTGAGTTAAGGATACTTTTAAAATTCAGGCGTTGGTGACACTTCAGGCTGGAAGTGTCAAGGCGTGGATAAATAGAAAAGCAGCTCATTTGATAGCGGCCGTTTCCAGTGCTTGACAGAAAACAAGGAGGGAGAGAAACCCTGACCCTCAATGGAAGCATTTGGAGTTAAGCTCACTTCCTACAACACTTCGCACACGGAGAAAGAGAGATTTTTTTTTCTTTTTCTTTTTCTTTTTCTTTTTTTTTCTTTTTTTTTTTTTTCCGGATTGAAAATCAGCATTTGCATGACAATGGAGATATTTCAAAAGTATAAACACAAAGGGCTGCAACTTCAGAGGCTCCCGGGTCAGCTGCGCTCCGCTCCTGGGTGTGCAGCGCATCCTCTGCGGCCGGGAGGGGAAAGGCGGCGTCGGCTGGGAGCGGCAGCCGGGAATGCCCGGGGCTGGCGGGGCTCGGAGCTCCTTCTGCGACCTCGGGAACCCACAAATCCTTCAGCGACCTCGGGGGCCCACAGATCCTTCTGCGACCTCGGGGTCCCACAGGTCCTTCAGCGACCTCGGGGTCCCACGGATCCTTTAGAGACTTTTCTGTGTCCCACAGATCCTTTAGAGACTTCGGGAACCCACAAATCCTTCAGCGACTTCGGGGTCCCACAGGTCCTTTAGAGACCTCGGGGTCCCACAAATCCTTTAGAGACTTCGGGGTCCCACAGGTCCTTTAGAGACTTCGGGGTCCCACAGGTCCTTTAGAGACTTCGGGGTCCCACAAATCCTTCAGCGACTTCGGGGTCCCACAAATCCTTTAGAGACTTCTGGGTCCCACAAATCCTTTAGAGACTTCGGGGTCCCACAGATCCTCCAGTGATTTCTGTGTCCTACAGACCCTTCAGTGTCCCAGAGATCCTTTAATGACTTTTCTGTGTCCCACAAATCCCTCCAGTGACTTCTGGGTCCCACAGATCCTTCAGTGACTTCTGTGTCCCAAAAATCCTTCAGTGACTTCTGTGTCCCAAAGATCCCTCAATGACTTTTGTGTCCCACAAATTCTTTAGTGACTTTTCTGTGTCCCACAGACCTTCAGTGACTTCGGGGTCCCACAAATCCTTTAGAGACTTCTGGGTCCCACAGATCCCTCAGCGACTTTTCTGTGTCCCACAGATCCTTCAGTGTCCCACAGATCTCTCAGTGTCCCACAAACCCAAAGCCATCCCTTCACGTCTGGAAGGCACCATTTGAATTTTCCCTCCCTTTAGGGTTTTAAAATAAAGATTTCATCCAATAGGATTTCAGTGAATGTCGCCCTGATTTTTGAAGTTTTTCTAAGCCTTCTGATGGTAACATTCCTGTAACAAACTTTCTCACACACTTTATGTAAATAATTATTGTTTTGAATTCTTTTATGGAAGAAGGGAAATTTGATGGACTGTTGGTTTGTCCAGTGTCATTGGAGAGGTGGCACTGTCACCTTCCAATCCACTGTCACTTTTAGAAACCTATAAATGTTAGAATCAAAAATTAAAAAGTCCCTTTTACCTTGAAAAGAACAGCACGTCCACAACATGTTATTTTGTGTCCTATAGTAACAAGTGAATAAAGTTCTCCATTTGAAAAATAAAAATAAATTGATCTGAGCACTGAAACCTCTGGATAAATAACAATTCTTCCTGCCTGGAACTAAAGATATTCTGACACATCCTGTGCACATGGGTGGCTTTCAGCTGTCCCTGTTAAACACTGGCAGCCTGAAAAATAAGGAAAAAGTTCTCCTCCTGTGTCTGTTCAGTACATTTTGATTGAAAAGAAAATAAAGTGGTTTAAAAATGCCAGTGGTATTTTTTTAAAATATCCCCCTGCTCCCCCACAAAAGGATTTTAAGGATTAATCCCTCTAAGAAGCTGAGTACAACCTTTCTAGTTACTGACTAGAAAATTGAAATATATTAAATGTATCTTAAATAATATAATTAAATATATATGGTCCTGAAATTATCTCTTCTTAAACAAAATAAAATCTAATTTTTAATTGCAATTCTTCAATGCCAGAAGGTCAAAATGTGTCAATTTGGTCCTGGGAAATTTCACCACCAAACCCAGGGCTCCTCTTTGGGTGGTGGTTGCAGTACTTGGGCTGAAGTTGCTACATTTGATATTTACACCTAAATTTCACCATTCTGACAAAATTTCCAAAATTTCTAAAAATTGACCAAAATCAGTGGCTCGAGTAAGACAAACCAGTTTGTTTCACCAGTTAGTTTTACCAGTGGATTTCACCAGTTTCTTTCACTAGCTAATTTCACCAGGTAATTTTGCCAGTTAGTTTTGCCAGTTAATCTCACCCGTTAATATTACCAGTTAATTCTACCATTTAATATTACCAGTTAATTCCACCAGTTAATTTCACCAGTTAATTTTACCATTTAATATTACCAGTTAATTTTACCATTTAATATTACCAGTTAATTCCACCAGTTAATTTCACCAGTTAATTTTAGCAGTTAATTCCACCAGTTAATTCCACCAGTTAATTTCACCAGTTAATTTTACCATTTAATATTACCAGTCAATTCCACCAGTTAATATTACCAGTTAATTCCACCAGTTAATTTCACCAGTTAATTTCACCAGTGAATTTCACCAGTTAATTTTACCATTTAATATTACCAGTGAATTTCACCAGTTAATATTACCAGTTAATTTCACCAGTTATTTTTAGCAGTTAATTCCACCAGTTAATTTCACCAGTTAATTTTACCATTTAATATTACCAGTGAATTTCACCAGTTAATATTTCTTTCCCCAGTGAATTTCCCCAGTGAATTTCCCCAGTGAATTTCCCCAGTGAATTTCCCCAGTGAATTTCCCCCCCTTTTCCCACCCTCCCACGAGGACTCACACCACGACCTGCAGCTGCTTTCAGCTCCCCCAAACCTGGCCCATTCCTGTCTCTTTTCACGTGGGTCCGGGTTTAAAATTCAGAGCCAGCGCAGAAATCCCAGCTTGGCCCAGCCCAAAGGCAGGCTCGCCTCGTGCCCTGCAGCTGCTCTAAGCCAGGCTTAAATCAGGCTCATTTTTGCCTCTTTCCCTACGGATTCAGGGTTAGAATGCAGAACCAGAGCAGGAATTCCAGCAGTGCAGTTCCCCCTGTGCCAAACCCCATAACTGCAATAATTCCTCCCGAGGAGGGGAGGGCTCTGGCCTTGGCCTTTATCCCAATTTCAGGCCACCTCAAACATTGAATTTATGGGGGTTTGGCCCTGCAGGTAATTTTCCAACTTTTGCAGTTTTGTTTGTGTTTCCCCTACTTGTGCACCTGCAATTTTCAGGGGATTTTTTTGCCCCTGTAGGATTGAGTGGCAACTCATTAAGTCACAATTCTTCATTAAAGCCAAATTGGAGGCTGCAGGTGCCAACACAGGGCCCTGTCCTCAGCCTGCTCCTCCTGTGCTGTACTAATAAGTAGATGGGGCTTGGTTTTTTAATGTGGAAAAGTCTATTTGTTATTTATATAATTCATTTTCATACAGTTTTTAGAGACTTCATGTTTTATTGTCTAGTAGTTTTCTCATTACTCAATTTATTGGTTAGTAAATGGCATTTCACATGTTAATTAAATCTCTTTATTCTTGGACTGTTTACATATCTTCTTTATTGATTCTTATGGGATCAATTTCTTGGGTTTTAGGTGTAAACTTATTTTTCACACACGAACAAATTGTTGTGTTAACTGATTATTATTTTTATAATTGTTTTCATGGGAACAAATAGATTAGCTGTTATCTGTACTTAGTTGAATTAGTAGGTTATGATATTACAAGGCTTTTTTAAATAAGATTTTTACTTGTATGGCACACTCCTGGGTGTTATCCTTCTGATGCCTCAGGTTTGAGCTCTTATATTTTCAGGTTCTGTGCTGCTTTAGTGTGTGGGTCTGGGTTCACATTCTGGGATGCTGAGCTCTGTGCACAGAGCAGGGAGACAAAACAATTCCTGCTCCAGCTGGGCACCAAGGACAAATGATCCAAATCTCAGCCCCAGAGCACAAACCCCGTGGGCTGGAGAGAGAAAAACAAGCAGGGTGGGACTGCAGGGGCTAAAGCTGGAATGGGACAATGAACTGCAAGGTGCAAATGGAGCAGAACTGATCCCAGGGACAGACCCCGTGCCCGGCCGTGCATTTTGGGGCCATTTTGGTTCATCTTGGGTGCAGCCCTGGCTGGGCTCTGGTGCTGCCCAAGGTGCATCCATGGAGGAGATGCTTTGAATCAATCCCTGCTTTATTCTGTAGCTCTGCCCAGCCTCTGCTCTGGCTCAGCCTCACAGGGCATCCCCTGCCCCTGTCCCTGCAGGTGTCACAGCCCCTCCCAGGCCATCGTGGGGACTTTGTTCCACGCCTGGCATCAGCCCCAGAGCTGTTCTGTGCCCCCAGTGCCACCACAGCCCCTCTCAGAGCCATCCCCCCTCAGTGGCAGGCGAGGAGCCAGCCGAGCCCTGGGTGTGCAGCAGGGACAAGGAGCCTCATCCCAGGAGGAGATGGTTTGGAAGAGCTGCTCTGTCACCAGGATGTTTCTTGAAAAATCCCCTCAGCCAGGATTTTTCTCCTGAGAAGCCTCAGAAAAGGAATGGAAACAACAATTATCTGATTGCCTGGAATGTGCTCTGGAGGCTGCTCACCAACGGGTGCATCTTTGATTGGTTCCGTGTGAATTGTTTTTAATTAATGACCAATCCCAGTCCAGCTGTGTCAGGCTCTCTGGTCAGTCATGAGATTTTATGATCATTCTTGTTTAGCCTTCTGATGTCTCCTTTCTCTTTCTTTAGTATAGTTTTAGTGCAGCATTTTCGTATAATATAATATAATATAATATAATATAATATAATATAATATAATATAATATAATATAATATAATATAATATAATATAATATAATATAATATAATATAATATAATATAATATAATATAATATAATATAATATAATATAATATAATATAATATAATATAATATAATATCAGCCTCCTGAGAACTTGGAGTCAAATTCTCATCTCTCACCTCATCCTGGGGACCCTCACAACAACACCACTTCACTGTTCCATCAAAGTCTAAATGGGAGAATTTTATTTCTTTATTTAATTTTCTCCATGAAAGCGGTGCCTGACAAATTTGGTGCCTTGAGAGGCTGACCTGGAACAGAGGCTGGACAGAGTTACAGGAATAAAGCAGGGATTTATTAAAAGGCCTTTAAAGGACACACCTTGGGCAGTACAAGGGCCTGGCTGTGGCTACACCCAAGGTGGACCCTGGGTCAAAAGTTTTCACACTTTTATAAGTTTTAGTCCATTTCCATATTGGGGTTAATTACAATTACAGCTCCTGGTCATGCAGCCCCATCCTCACAGTTTGTTCTCCTCAATTCACTGTTTTTACACCTTTTGGGGCTGAAGCTGCAGCCCCAAGCAAAACCAGATCTCCTAAAACCATAAAATGCTTTTTATACTCTTTTTAATTTCTCCAGTAAATTTATCATGTTGTTATTTTCATTGTAATCTTATGTTTCATTATTCCACTGAGTTAATTAAGAGCATGTTTCTGTTAGGACTGATTTCTGTTAAGGTTGCTTGTTCTTAGGTTTATTCAGGGTCAGGTCTAATTCTTATTAAAGATTTCATGTTTTATTCCATTTTTATTCAATTTTATTAATTTTTATTATTTTTTATTCAGTGTCAGTAATGCTATCTTTAAGTTTTCTTCAGCATATTTTGGTAATATATATATATATATATATATACTATACACTCTCTATGTACATATATTATATGTGTGTATATATATATATATATATCTACTCTATATGTGTACATGTACTTTAACAAGTATATCCTTGATGTTTAAATATGCTTATCTGAGTTGGGAGATTATTTTCTTTTAGGAATTTAACCAAGCCATCTGTGACAATGGAGAATGCAGTTTTTTAAGTCTTTGCACCTTTATTTTGAATTCTGCTGTGGACAGCCCAGAAGAGTGAGGAGTGCCTTGGTGTCCTTGGTTCTGGGGCTGGAGCATTATTGATTTGTGTGACTGAGCTGTGGGGAGAGCTGCTGACACGTTAAATTAAATTCAGAATTACACAGAAATGCAGTGTGTAACTGCAGGGTATAACTGTACAGTGCAGTGAATGTGGAAAATATGAAATTTAAAACTGGAGGCATCACGTTCAGGCTTTGGATGTGCTGCCACCTTCCCAGAGCTGTGCCATGGGCACCAGGGGGCCTCTCCTTCCTCCTGGGGCTGAAAGGCAGCAGGGGTGTCCCTGCCCTGCCATGAAAGGTGGATTCACTCTGAGGATGAGGAGGGAAAGGGGCTGTGCTGGTACCTCCTGCTGCTCCCCAGGCCCAGGGCAGGGAATTGTGGAGCCTCCAGAGGTCCCCTCATGCTCCCACCAGGAGCCTGCTGGGTGCCCAGAGCTGCACAAACCCATGTTGGGAGCCACAGTAAAAGGGAATTGGTGCAAAATTCCCCAAATCTCAATTCCTGAACCTTGGGAAGGAATTCCTGAATTCAGGATCAGGCCGGTACAGCTGAGGGACTCCTGTGTACGAGGAAAAGCTGGCAAAACTCTCATCTGCTTTTCCAGGAAACAACAGGGTTCTCCAGGTTCAGGTGAAATCCCAAATCCCCAAATCCCTGAGGC
Source organism: Molothrus ater (assembly GCF_012460135.2). Lineage (NCBI taxonomy): Eukaryota > Metazoa > Chordata > Aves > Passeriformes > Icteridae > Molothrus > Molothrus ater. Next base: position 551,342 of record NC_050479.2, on the reverse strand, counting down.
TGGCCCAGCCCTGCCAGCCCATGGAGTTCCAGCTGTGCCCCGTGGGCACCTTGTCCCCAGCCCAGAGCACTCAGTGCCACCTGCAGGGGACACCTGCAGGGCTGGGCACTGCAAAGCTCCCTGGGCAGCCCCTGCCAAGGCCTGAGCTCCCTTTCCATGGGCAAATTGCTGCTGCTGTCCAAGCTGAGCCTGCCCTGGCCCAGCCTGAGGCCGTTCCCTCTGCTCCTGTCCCTGTTCCCTGGGAGCAGAGCCCGACCCCCCCGGCTGTGCCCTCCTGGCAGGGACTTGTGCAGAGCCACAAGGGCCCCTGAGCCTCCTTTGCTCCAGCCCCAGCCCCTTGCCCACCTTGCAGACCCAGCAGTTCCTGGGCAGAGGCAGAACAGAGGGCACAGGGGAGAGGGGAAAGGCTGCCCATAACCCCACAGAGCACTGTGGGGTCACCCACCCTCCAGATGGGGCTGCACTGGCAGCTGTGACCTCTCTGGGGACAGCCAGGGCTCCCAGGGCACTCCAGCTGCCATCCCACCCAGGAGAAGTGACCTGGTGTCCCTGGTGCCCAGGGAGCTCACCCAGCTCTGCCTTGGCCACCACCTTTTAATAATGCTGCAAAGGTCACAGTGATTTTCCAGGCTCTAATCACAGAGAATATTTCATCCATGCTGGAGCAGCAAGGTGGAAAGCCTGGGCTGCTTCTTGAATTTCAGCAGGCAGACAACTCCCAGCAGGGCTGTGAAACTGGATCTGTGTCACCTTCTGAGCTGGCACAGAACAGCCCAGCCCCACCTGGGGCTGCTCCAGCTCCAGGCTGGCACAGGCTGGGAAAATGGGGGAACCCCGGGTGCTGAGAATTCCAGACTTTCTGTGCTGCCAGGCACTGACCCCCAGAGAACACTGCACTGACCTGAGGGCCTGGAGAAGCTTCCAGAATGGAATGACAGAACTGGGATTGTGGGGGTGGAGTTTGAATGGAAGTGTGTGATATCACAGGGTGGGAAACTCAGAGTTTAAGGGTTTAGAATACAGGAATAGAGAGAAAGCAAGATGGAGGGTTTAGGGTGGAGGCTGCTCCTTCTTCTTCACCTTCTCCTCCATGGGTTTGGGTGTTTTTGTGTCATTGGATAAAAAAGTCCCCATTGCAGGCACGGGTGGTTGGGTATTGGGTTAAAAGTGAAAATAATTGAGGTGTCATTTCTTAATTGGACAGTTTATCCTTCAAAGGCCTTGGAGAGAGAGACAGGGCTCCATTTTTAGTTTGTTGGAGTGAAGTGCTGCAGAACTCAGGGTTTGTGAGGCTGTGACAGAGATAAGAACGGATCAACATCTGAGTGCCAACAAGAAATACCCTCTCACACATTGAATCCCGACCTTGGTAAAAAGGAGATAAAACTCAAAGCTGGGATGGGCAAAGCTCAGCTCAGAGCCAGCCTGGGAGCAAATCCAGGGCTCACTGCAAACTTTGTGTAGTTTTCTCACTGACTTGTTTGGGCTGGCAGGGACCTCAGAGCCCCTCCAAGTGCCACCCCTGCCATGGCAGGGACACCTCCCACTGTCCCAGGCTGCTCCAACCTGGCCTTGGGCACTGCCAGGGATGCAGGGGCAGCCCCAGCTGCTCTGGGAATTCCATCCCAGCCCCTGCCCACCCTGCCAGGGAACAATTCCCAATTCCCAGGATCCCATCCAGCCCTGCGCTCTGGGTTTGGGGACAGGGAACAGGCCAGGACAAATCCTGGCAATGTGGTGGTGCCGGAGCTGCAGAACATCCCAGCTGCTGCTGGCACTGGTGGAGGTGATTCGGGCACAGGAAATGCCCTAAATCCAAACCAAGCTGCAGCAAAGAGCTGGGAGACCCACACCAGCTCTGTGGCAGGAGTGGTGACAAACAAAGGTCCCTCTGCACGTCAGGGCAGGACTGAGATCACCTGCAGCAAGGCAGCCAATGCTCTGTGTGTGCAGAATCCCTGTGGGGACTCTGGCACAGGGGGGATTTTCCCTGGAAAAAGGTAACAATGAGGGCTGGACTGAGCTCTCCTGGGCCGGGCAGCTCCCTCGCCCTTGCTGTGCTGAATGTGGAGGGAGGGGCAGCTCATCCCTCACTGCCCTGGCACCTCTCTGCACATTTCCCCCAGCCCCTGGCCTGGGCCAGCTGCCCTGGGCACAAGTTCCCAGTGTGAAAAACGCCAAACACTTGTTTTTAAAATGTTAAAAGTTTAATAGTAATGAAATGGTTATAAATATAGTAATGTAATTAGAGTAATAATAATTTGGACAATTTGGATTAGGACAATATGAGACAAGAAAAACAAGGAGTTATGGACAGTCCAGGTACCTCTTTCTGGGCAGCATAAGCCCATAAAAGGACCCACATTAACAGAGGATTACAGAAACAATAACCTGTTGCATATTCCTACACCTCATCCATGATGCATAAATTCCATTCAAACTCAGGATTCTGGCTGGGCAGTGTCAGCTGCTTCCTCTGAACCCTGACGGTGTCATCATGGCTGAGTGAGGCAGGAAGAAGTTCATTTCTCCTGAAAATGGAGCAATGAATTCTCTTTCTCTGAAAGATTCAGGTGTCCTGTGGCTGCTATCTCTCTGCAAGTCCTTTCTTTAAAAAAGTGTCTTACATAGCAGAGTTTCTATTTTAACATTCTGTTATAACCTAAAACTACATTTAACACACTACTTAAGAAAATTAACAGAGCATAACTTTCTAACACATCACATACAATATTCATTTTAATATTTGCCAAAAGCCCATCATAAAATACCCATTTTGACAGCAGCCTGGCTGCAGCCCTGCAGGCTGGAGCGGTTTTTGCAGAGCTGAGGAAATCTGGCGCGCGCGGTGCCGGCGCCGTTGGGCCCTTTGAGCTCGCCCTCAGCTGTGCTCATTTTTTGTCACCATATTGGGGCAAGCCGGGCTGTTTTGTCACTGCACACTAATCTGACATCTGATGTCTGCCTCGCATCATTGTCTGGGGCACAGCTGGATCCAGCCCAGCAACACCCACCGCACTCGCACCCTTTAATTCTCATTTTCCAGCGCTCGGGGCCGTGTTTGTGGGAGGCCAAAAGGGCTGGAAAAAATCAATTACTGCTGCAACAGCCCTTGGCACCCACTCTGCACGGGCAGGTACGAGGAGGAGCAGTGTGGGGATGGTGCTGCTGCCCCTTGGCACACGGGGGGCTGAGTCTGACCAATTAAACCAGTGAGTTAAATTGGGGGAGCGCTCTCGGGGCTCCCAAAATATTCTGGCACTTTGCTTGTACAACCTGGCCAGAAGCAGCCTGCAAAGTACCTTTGAGTTGTGTGTTTCTCTTAGTTGTGTTTCTTTTAGATTGTTTCTTTTCCTCCTGTCCCTTTTCCCTGTCCCCAGCCTGGCAGCCCCATCCCCGTGGTGCAGGGGACTCGATTATCCCGGTTATTAGCGGGAATCTCCAGTTGGACCTGTAAGGAAAGGCAGCGACTCCAAAGCACCTTTCAGTTGTGTTTCTTTGAGCTGTGTTTCTTCTGGTTGTGTTTCTTTTCCTCCTGCTCCTTTTCCCCCTCCCCAGCCTGGCAGCCCCGGCCCTGCGGCACAGCAGGACTCGATTATCCCGGTTATTAGCGGGAATCTCCAGTTGGACCTTTAAGGAAAGGCAGCGAGGTGTCAGTTGTTAACTTAACACAGCTCTGCAGCGGGCTGAGAGCTCAGGTCGTGACCTTATAATGGCCAGCCAGCCTATTAGTTCAGCAAAGCCGGGCTCAAATGTCATTTCAGCACCCGGCGGATGCTTGAATTTATTACCCGGGAAGCTCCCGACTTGAAAACGATAGGATTTCTTCTCCAGCAGCTGCTGGAAGTCCCCTTTTTCAAAATAATAGCGACAAATCTGCACTTTCAAAGTTCTTAACTGGTGGGGTGACCTGTGGTGAACGAGGAGGCCGAGCAGGTACAGCAGATCATGGAACCTCCAGGAAAAGCGGGGGGGGGGGGAAGGCAGGATAAAGGCAAAAAAAAAAAAATGCCAATCAAATTGAAATGATGAGCCCATTAAAGAATGATTTTCATTCAGGCCTCACCTTCCCTTCCGCAGTGCTCACATTTTTATGGTTAAAACCCACAGGAAGCAAACTCTGCCCCTTCATGGCCGTCCCTCCCGCCCGTTATTAATTCCTGATATTTGGTGATAATTTTAGTCGAGGGGGAGAGAGGGGAGAAAAAAAAAAAAAAAAAAAAAGAGAGGAAAAAAACCCAACCAAAAAAATCTCGCTGCATTCAGTCCCCTGAGAATGTTGGGTCGAGTTTTTTGATCCCTGTTGCTCATTGATTTGAGGGCTGATGTAGTGCAAGGGGTCCCTATTAGTGGCGTCTGTCACTGCTGTAATGTTTTTGTTATTTTTCCTCATTTGTTCGCTCTGACATCATGTCATTACAGAATGGTGCTGTTCAGGCCCTGCCTTGGCTGTTCGTTAGCGTGTGTTTAATGAGCAGCTTAATTGAGCTGTCTACTAGGCCACCTGTCACCCTCCGGACTTATTAACATACTAATGGCCTGACATTGTCCTCGCTGACAGGCAACAGGGTTTACTGATTTGATGTCTGGACATGGGGATTTTATGCAGGAATGAGAGAGGATATTGGGAAGGAGGTTTAAAAACGCAAATTAACTCTTTGGTATCTCCGTATTTATGGCTGGCTCGGAAAAGTTCAACACAAAGTGGCCGGGGGTGGGGTGGGATGGGGGGAGCAGCCCTGCTTAGGCAGAGCCACTTTGTCACCGATGGCAGCACGTTTGTGCAGGGGAAAATCTGCTTGGGGTAAGAGGAGCGGGCTTTACTTCTATTACAGTATTATTGTTGGGGCTGCTTCAAAGGAGAAATCTCCTTAAGCCCACAGGAAAGTTTTGTGACTGGGCTTTTCTCCACTGTGGCTAAACAAGTGAAAGGCACGAAATTTCCAGTGAAGGGATTTAAGTGCACGACATTGTCCCCACCTTTTAAAGCCAGATGAGGACATTCATCGCCACTGAACGCTGGGCTGGGCTCTAAAGGTTCAAAGGAGTGCCTTAAGTGCATGCAAGTTTAATAAAAACACTTGTTTTTGCTTGTTTCTGCTGGTTGCTGTTGGGTGGGTTTTTCCCGACCTTCTGCCAGCGCTGAGCTCGGCTTTGAGGAGATCCCACATCCAGATGGGGCTTCCCTAAGCCCGGCCTAGCAGCAAACCCAGCTCTGGGGCCGTGGGTTTGGGTGCTGGGGGTTGTTCTTGCAGGAGGGAAGGTTCGAGCTGGTGGGGTTTGTGAAAAATGCCTATTTTATGATGGGCTTTTGGCAAATATTAAAATGAATATTATATGTGTTGTGTTAGAAAGTTATGCTCTGTTAATTTTCTTAAGTAGTGTGTTAAATGTAGTTTTAGGTTATAACAAAGTGTTAAAATAGAAACTCTGCTATGTAAGATACTTTTTAAAGAAAGGACTCGCACCAGATAGCAGCCACAGGACACCTGAATCTTTCAGAGAAAGAGAATTTATTGCTCCATTATCAGGAGAAATGAACTTCTTCCTGCCTCACTCAGCCATGATGACACCGTCAGGGTTCAGAGGAAGCAGCTGACACTGCCCAGCCAGAATCCTGAGTTTGAATGGAATTTATGCATCATGGGTGAGGTGTAGGAATATGCAACAGGCTGTTGCTTTTAAGGGTTAATCCTCTGTAAACGTGGGGCCTTTTTCGGGCTTATGCTGCCCAGAAAGAGGTACCTGGACTGTCCATAACTCCTTGTTTTTATTGTCTCATATTGTCCTAATCCAAATTGTCCAAATTATTATTACTCTAATTACATTGCTATTTTTATAACCATTTCATTACTATTAAACTCTTTACCATTTTATAAAACAAGTGATTGGTGTTTTTCACAGGCTCAGCTGGTGCTTCCAGGAGCCAGAGGGAGCAGAGCAGGGGGAACCCTGAGGAGCAGTTTGCTGCTGGGCACTGGTAAAAATGAGAGCAGGCTCCTGGTGCTAAAGTGATTTCAGCATTTGTTATAATAAAAGAAAGGCCCAAAGCAAGGGGGCCCTGGGGCCGAGCAGGAGCGTTCCCATGAGGATGCTGCAAGGCCTGTAGTGATGTCCCCGATGGAGCAGCACACCTTCCCTGGGTCAGAAGCCCCTTTTTATCCTGTTTTTTGTCCCTCTGGATCGGTTTCTGTTTGCATCCTTCATTTGCATGAAGGTTTTAGGCCTTGATTGGCCATGGCAGTTGTGTCCAGGCGGGCTCCTGGTGCACTTTACTGAGGTGTGTGATGGTACCTTGAGTACCACATTTCCTATAACTGCCCTTTAACCCCTTTCACAATATAACAACCAAACTAACAGTACTGTGCTTAACGATCTATCAACTATTTTACAACAGTTTCTAACCTATTTTTACCATTTCAGGGGGCTGGGATGTGCCCAAGCCATCCTTCCCTGCTGGGAATGTCTCAGGCAGCCACCGTGTCCCACCTGAGGCACCAGGACAGTGGAAGAGGAAAGAAGGAAATGAATGAACTTAGGGGGAAAACTGAGTTGCTGGCCTACTTCATCCCAAAAAAGGCAGGGACACTCCCAGCCTGCCAGGCTCCAGCAGCTGGGCAGGACCTGGAGCTGCTGCAGAAGAGGGATGGGACTTCTTCCTCAAAACCTCCCTCCTGAGCCAAACTGTTCCTGCCAGGAGCAGCAGGAGAGCTCCTTCAGCAGCTTGGGGTCCTGAGCCCAAACCTGCCTTACCCCACACCAGGATCTGCCTTCTCCTCCCTGGCCCTGCTGCCCAAAATGTGTGATGTGGATCCTGCCCACCCCAGAGCCTGGCTGCAGGGATCAGCCCTGCACAGCCAGGAATTCAGCTGGAATTTTTAAATTCATCACACTCACTGTCAGCAAAAGAGTAATTTCTGTTGGTTTGAAAAACCCAGGCCTGAGGGACTGGTAGGAAATGGGGATGTGGCACCTCTTTCCTGCCTGGGAGAGGAAAAAAAGGAGAAGGTCATGGGGTGGTTGCAGATACAGCAGGAGATGGTAAATTTAATAAAATTTAATAAATCAGGGAGATCACTGTGCTGAGGGCAGGAGAAACAGAGTTTCCATTCCATTCCATTCCATTCCATTCCATTCCATTCCATTCCATTCCATTCCATTCCATTCCATTCCATTCCATTCCAGAGGTTTTGTACAGACAGTGGCACTTCCATTAAGAGGAAGGACCCAAAGAAGCCTTGATTTTGAGGTCACTTAAAAGAAACAAACAATGAAATAATTAATAGAGGAAATAAAATAAAAATGAGAATTCTGATCAAGGTGCTCCATCCCATTTCACCTCTTTTTAGCCACGTTTGTATTGCAATGTTCACTGTAACACAAAATCCAAGGTATTTCACAGAGAACCTTGCTGAGAACCCAACAAAACCCGAGAATGCTTCCTTTCAAAAAGCCCAAAATATCCAGCACTGCTGGAACTTTCCCTCCTGCAGGAAAATCCACTTGCCTGATCCCTGGAGCCAGGCTGGGATCTGCCATGTGTTGGATGCATCCCCCAGCACTTCAATCCCAGAGGCTGGGAGAGAACCCTGGGAGCACCCAGGGCCAGCATCCCCCAAAAATCTGACAAAATTTGGGGTGGTGATGGGTGACCCCCATCACCAAAATCATGACAAAAACCACAGCTGCAGAATGGGGGTTATGCCAAAGGAGGCACGGGGTTGTTGTTTCCAAAATAATGAAACTTTGATAGAACAGAGCCCAGGCCAAGGGGCTGGACAAGGAACAGGAGGGAGGGAATTCCTGGGAAATGTTGGCTGGAACTGGGGCCTCCATTCCCTGTGGGAGCAGCTGTTCCTCCAGGAGGGGAGATATGGGATATGGGATGTGGGATGTGGGATATGGAATATGGGATGCAGGATTTGGGGGAAATGGGAGATGGGATTTGGGGGATGGGGGATATGAGAGATATGGGGTATGGGATTTGGGATATGGGATTTGGGACATGGGATACGTGGTAGGGATATGGAATATGGGATATGGGATGTGGGATTTGGGATATGAGATATGGGATAGGGATATGGGATTTGGGGTTGTGGGATGTGGGATATGGGATTTGGGATATGAGATATGATATATGGGATATGGGATTTGGAATACGGGATATGGGGTTTTGGGGATATGGGGGATATGGGATTTGGGGGATGTGGGATATGGGAGATATGGGATATAGGATATGGGATATGGGGGATATGGGATATGGGGGATGTGGGGTATGGGGGATGTGGGGTATGGGATATTGGGGATATAGGAAATGGTGCTTCCAGACAGGATTTGATTCTTGCTGCGCTCCAGAGCTGAAGGGAAAATCCTTCTCCCAGAGCAAGGAGCAGCTTCCCATCAGTGGCAGGGTTTTCCTGCTTGCTTTCAGAGCAATCCCTCACCTTCCTTCGGGGACAATGTTGGGGGGTTCTGCTGTCCCGTTTGTCCCAGGGCTGGACACACAGCCCGGCTCTGCCCTTGCCTTTCCATTCCTTGTTCCCGTGACCCAACGTTCTCCCTGCTCATTCCCACTGGGACCTTCCCTCTCTCCTGCCCCAGGGGCCTCCCTCAGCTCTTGGGCGCTTCCCAGCTCTTCCTTCCTTTGTGCAGAGGGGGAACCACACAACACCCTGAGCTGGAAGGGATCTTGCAGGCCACCACCCCCTCGGACACCTCTGGGGGACAAAACGGGCAGAAACATGTCCCGAGGTGCTGCCATTCCAGTCAAGCTGCTCCATCTCTTTTTACCCACATTTGTATTGCAGCGTTCACTCTAACACAAAATCCAAGGGATTCCACACAGATCCCAGCCTTGCCTTCCCTGTTTGTTTGTTTTACCGACCCCAGTGGGCACCTGGAGGTGCCACTCCCACCTGGGCAGGTGCTGTGTGTGCCCAGTTCTGGTGCCAGGCAAGGGGGTCCCTGTGTGCCCTTCCCTTCCCTCACCTGCACTCCCCTGAACTCGGGCACATTTTGGGGCCCTGTCCTGTACGAGCCTGAATGAGAGATGTGGGACACCAGGCTGCTCTCCCAAATACAGTCTACTGTATACAAAGTGCAGCTTATTGTGTACAAAATGCTGTTTATTGTACACAAAATGCAGTTTATTGTGCACAAAATGCAGTTTATTGTGCACAAAATGCAGTTTATTCCATCCAAGGCATTACAGCAGTCCAGGTTGTGGGTGACAGAGCCTGTGCCTACTGCTGTCAGCTCCAGCTGCAGGGAGGCCTGGAGGCCCTTAGTTTAGGTTACAAATGCATTATAGACTTTTCTTTTGGTTACAATGCATTCTATACTTTTCTTTTGGTTACAATGCATTCTATACTTTTCTTTTGGTTACATTGCATTATATACTTTTGGTTACAACACATTCTATACTTTTCTTTTGCTTACATTGCATTCTATACTTTTCTTTTGGTTACAATGCATTCTATATTTTTCTTTTGGTTACAATGCATTCTATACTTTGCTGAGCATCTTAATACAGTAGAACCAATCTATACCTTAACTTTTAGCTATAGCCTATCATAACTACTGTAATTACCATATCCATGTTGCTGTTCTCCAATCACTAAAAGTTTGTATATTACAGTTTCAGCTAGAAGTTGTTTTTCAGTTTGTGGAAGATTCTTTTTTCTACTTGCCACATTTGCTGCCTTGTTTGCCTGTGCTATTTTTCTGCTTGGTAAAAACATCTTCTTGTTTGGGGTAAAAACATCTTCCTTCTAACTCACACACCCTTTTCCTCCTTGGTTATCCACTCAGACTGGCCCAGCAATTCTTTTCTTCCATATCAAAACTTGTTTCTATCTCTATTCCTTCCTCAGACTCTACATTCAAAACTCTTTCTGCCGAGCATACAAATCTGTGAGACTTTCTTGCCAAACTTTCGTCCTTCCCAACACTGTCCCCTCAGGGGAGGTCACATCCCAGGGGCATTCCTGATCCTCTGTGCCTCCCTGAGCCCCATCCTGGGGCTGCCTGACGTGAGCACATCCCTCATTCCCAGTGATCTCCATGGGAATTTGTGGTATTTTCGGGGTCCCCAGGACAAAGGAGGAATTGAGAATCTGACTCCATGTTCTTAGAAGGCTAATTTATTATTTTATGTACTAATTTTATATTAAAGAATGCTACACTAAACCTATACTAAAGAATAGAGAAAGGATACAGACAGAAGATTACAAAGAATGATCATGAAAACTCCTGACTGCTCCCAGAGTCCTGACACAGCTGGGCAGTGATTGATCATTAAGTCAAAACAATTCACATGAAACCAATCAAACACCCACCTGTTGGATAAACAACCTCCAGACCACATTCCAAGGCAGCGAAACAAGGAGAAGCAATCAGGTAATTATTGTTTTCATTCTTCTCTGAGGCCTCTCAGCTTCCCAGGAGAAGAACCCTGGGCAAAGAGGATTTTTCAGGAAATGTGGTGGTGACAGGAATCTGCTCTCCCACAGGAGCCCTCCCAGCAGCAGCTGCTCTGCACAGGGACAGCCCTTGTGAGCACAGAGAGCTCATCCCAGAAGGGAACTCTGTGCCCTCCTGTCCTGCAGAGCAGCCTGGGCCACCCTGAGGTCAGGCCAGGGCTGGTCCCTGCTCTGAACCCTGCCTGGGTCACCATGTGGCTTTGGCTGGGGACAGAGCCCCAGTGACCCTGGCAGGGGCTGGGGATGCTCTCCCAGCAATGAGCAGGGCTGGGGATGCTCCCCCAGCAATGAGCAGGGCTGGGGATGCTCTCACAGCAATGAGCAGGGCTGGGGATGCTCTCACAGCAATGAACAGGGCTGGGGATGCTCTCACAGCAATGAACAGGGCTGGGGATGCTCTCACAGCAATGAGCAGGGCTGGGGATGCTCCTGCAGCAATGAACAGGGCTGGGGATGCTCTCCCAGCAATGAACAGGGCTGGGGATGCTCTCCCAGCAATGAACAGGGCTGGGGATGCTCTCCCAGCAATGAACAGGGCTGGGGATGCTCTCCCAGCAATGAACAGGGCTGGGGATGCTCTCACAGCAATGAACAGGGCTGGGGATGCTCTCACAGCAATGAACAGGGCTGGGGATGCTCTCACAGCAATGAACAGGGCTGGGGATGCTCTCACAGCAATGAGCAGGGCTGGGGATGCTCCCCCAGCAATGAGCAGGGCTGGGGATGCTCTCACAGCAATGAACAGGGCTGGGGATGCTCCTGCAGCAATGAGCAGGGCTGGGGATGCTCCTGCAGCAATGAACAGGGCTGGGGATGCTCTCACAGCAATGAACAGGGCTGGGGATGCTCTCACAGCAATGAACAGGGCTGGGGATGCTCCTGCAGCAATGAACAGGGCTGGGGATGCTCTCACAGCAATGAGCAGGGCTGGGGATGCTCTCACAGCAATGAACAGGGCTGGGGATGCTCTCACAGCAATGAGCAGGGCTGGGGATGCTCCCCCAGCAATGAACAGGGCTGGGGATGCTCCCCCAGCAATGAACAGGGCTGGGGATGCTCTCACAGCAATGAACAGGGCTGGGGATGCTCTCACAGCAATGAGCAGGGCTGGGGATGCTCTCACAGCAATGAGCAGGGCTGGGGATGCTCTCACAGCAATGAGCAGGGCTGGGGATGCTCTCACAGCAATGAGCAGGGCTGGGGATGCTCTCACAGCAATGAACAGGGCTGGGGATGCTCTCACAGCAATGAACAGGGCTGGGGATGCTCTCACAGCAATGAGCAGGGCTGGGGATGCTCCCCCAGCAATGAGCAGGGCTGGGGATGCTCTCACAGCAATGAGCAGGGCTGGGGATGCTCTCACAGCAATGAACAGGGCTGGGGATGCTCCTGCAGCAATGAGCAGGGCTGGGGATGCTCTCACAGCAATGAGCAGGGCTGGGGATGCTCCTGCAGCAATGAACAGGGCTGGGGATGCTCTCACAGCAATGAACAGGGCTGGGGATGCTCTCACAGCAATGAACAGGGCTGGGGATGCTCTCACAGCAATGAGCAGGGCTGGGGATGCTCTCACAGCAATGAACAGGGCTGGGGATGCTCTCACAGCAATGAGCAGGGCTGGGGATGCTCTCACAGCAATGAACAGGGCTGGGGATGCTCTCACAGCAATGAGCAGGGCTGGGGATGCTCTCACAGCAATGAACAGGGCTGGGGATGCTCTCACAGCAATGAACAGGGCTGGGGATGCTCCTGCAGCAATGAGCAGGGCTGGGGATGCTCTCACAGCAATGAACAGGGCTGGGGATGCTCTCACAGCAATGAACAGGGCTGGGGATGCTCTCACAGCAATGAGCAGGGCTGGGGATGCTCCCCCAGCAATGAGCAGGGCTGGGGATGCTCTCACAGCAATGAACAGGGCTGGGGATGCTCTCACAGCAATGAGCAGGGCTGGGGATGCTCTCACAGCAATGAACAGGGCTGGGGATGCTCCTGCAGCAATGAGCAGGGCTGGGGATGCTCTCACAGCAATGAACAGGGCTGGGGATGCTCTCACAGCAATGAACAGGGCTGGGGATGCTCCTGCAGCAATGAACAGGGCTGGGGATGCTCTCACAGCAATGAACAGGGCTGGGGATGCTCTCACAGCAATGAACAGGGCTGCTCCTGCTCTGGGGGACACGGGGACAGCAGATGGCAGGAGCAGCCAGGGCAGATGGCCTGGAGCCCTGTCCTGCTGCCAGCCCCACAGCAGCAGGCCTTGCTCAGAGGTGCTCTCAGGAAATGATCAGCCTGGTGTTGTTTTTCCAGTCCCTGTGCCCAGGGGGAGGAGCAGACAGGCTGCACTATCTTTGGGTGTCATTTGGAAGGAAGGAAGTGGCAGCAATCTGTGATGTCCCAGTGCCCACCTTGTCCTGGCTGCTGTTCAGTGCCACAGCTGGGAGATTCATTGTCCCCACAGCTCGGGTTTGGGACCCTCTTGTCCCCTCCCAGCAGCCACCCTTTGGTCAGAGCCCCTGGCAGGGCCTGCAGGGGCTCCAGGAGAGCTGCAGAGGGACTGGGGACAAGGCCTGCAGGGACAGCACCCAGGGAATGGCTGCCAGTGCCAGAGGGCAGGGCTGGGTGGGATCTTGGCAATGAGGAATTGTTCCCTGGCAGGGTGGGCAGGCCCTGGCACAGGGTGCCCAGAGCAGCTGGGGCTGCCCCTGCATCCCTGGCAGTGCCCAAGGCCAGGCTGGGCACTGGGGACAGTGGGAGGTGTCCCTGCCATGGCAGGGGTGGCACTGGATGGGATTTGAGGTCCCTTCCCACCCAAACCATCCTGGGATTCCCTGATTCCATGAACAACTCTGTGTATGGATTTATCTCAGGCCGTTTTCCTCCTTCCTTCTCCTCTTCCTCTGCCCTCCTGGACTGCCCAGATCCATCACTGGGGAAGTGACCCAAGAATACCAATGGTGGTAGCTCCCTGCTCCTGTTCCTCCCTGAGGATGGGGCCTGGCCATGGCAGCCCCAAGGACAAAGCTCCTGTCCCAGGGAGCAGCTGCTCCGGGCACTGTCACCTCCACAGGAGCCAGTGTCACATCCCCTCCCCTTCCCTGGGCGCTGCAGGACAGAGGGACAATGGGGACAGGGGGGGTTTCCTCACGATGCCCTGTGAGGCTGAGCCAGAGCAGCGGCTGGGCAGAGCCACAGAATAAAGCAGGGATTGATTCAAAGCATCTCCTCCATGGATGCACCTTGGGCAGCACCAGAGCCCAGCCAGGGCTGCACCCAAGAGGAACCAAAATGGCCCCAAAATGCACGAGCACTCTGAGGGCACCTGTGCAGGTCCCCAGCTGCTCCTGCCAGGCGGGCATGGGCAGAGCGAGGGGCTGCTGCCCCCAGCCCCTCCTGCCAGGGAATCCCTGCAGGAACCAGGGGTGGAAAAGGCAGGAGCAGCCCTGGAGAGGGGCAGTGGGTGACCACGAGCTCCCAGGGAGCTTTTCCTGGGGATTCTTTTGTCTTTTCTGCCAGGGTCAGGATTAAATGTGTGAGACAGAATTTCTTGTTGGCACTCAGATGTTGATCAGTTCTTATCTCTGTCACAGCCTCACAAACCCTGAGTTCTGCAGCGCTTCACTCCAACAAACTAAACATGGAGCCCTGTCTCTCTCTCTACAAGGCCTTTGAAGGATAAACTGTCCAATTAACAAATGACACCTCAATTATTTTCACTTTTAACCCAGTATCCAACCACCCGTGCCTGCAATGGGGACTTTTTATCCAATGACACAAAACCACCCAAACCCATGGAGAAGAAGGTGAAGAAGAAGGAGCAGCCTCCACCCTAAACCCTCCATCTTGCTTTCTCTCTATTCCTGTATTCTAAACCCTTAAACTCTGAGTTTCCCACCCTGTGATATCACACACTTCCATTCAAACTCCACCCCCACAATCCCAGTTCTGCCATTCCATTCTGGAAGCTTCTCCAGGCCCTCAGGTCAGTGCAGTGTTCTCTGGGGGTCAGTGCCTGGCAGCACAGAAAGTCTGGAATTCCCAGCACCCAGAAAGTCTGGAATTCTCAGCACCCAGAAAGTCTGGAATCATCAGCATCCAGAAAGTCTGGAATTCCCAGCACCCAGGGTTCCAGCCTTTGCCAGCAGGATCAGCCTCTGCAGCCCATCCCAAGGAATCCCTGCCAGCCCCGGTGCCCGCTGAGCTCTCCCTGCTCAGGTGAAAATCCCGTGGGTGCTCAGCAGAGGGACTGGAGCTGCCGCCAGGCAGGGATGGCCCCGGGCAGGGACAAACCCCGCAGGGGAGGCTCCAAAGGTAAAGCTGGGACTAATGCTGGGCACAGCCAGCCTGGCCTAGCCACCCCCTGAGCCCCGGAGCGCGGCCCAAACTGAGCCCAGACTAACGCTGAGCACAGCCTGAACTGAGCCTGGACTAACCCTGAGCACAGCCTGAACTGAGCCTGGCCTAACGCTGAGCACGGCCCAAACTGAGCCTGGACTAACGCTGAGCACGACCTGAACTGAGCCAGGACTAACACTGAGCACAGCCTGAACTGAGCCCAGACTAACGCTGAGCGCAGCCTGAACTGAGCCCGGACTAACACTGAGCACAGCCTGAACTGAGCCTGGACTAACACTGAGCGTGGCCTGAACTGAGCCAGGACTAACGCTGAGCGCAGCCCAAACTGAGCCCAGACTAACCCTGAGCACAGCCTGAACTGAGCCTGGACTAATGCTGAGCTCAGCCTGAACTGAGCCCAGACTAACGCTGAGCTCAGCCTGAACTGAGCCTGGACTAACCCTGAGCACAGCCTGAACTGAGCCTGGACTAATGCTGAGCATGGCCTGAACTGAGCCCAGACTAACCCTGAGCACAGCCTGAACTGAGCCAGGACTAACGCTGAGCTCAGCCTGAACTGAGCCTGGACTAACGCTGAGCACGGCCTGAACTGAGCCAGGACTAACGCTGAGCGCAGCCTGAACTGAGCCTGGACTAACCCTGAGCGCAGCCTGAACTGAGCCAGGACTAACACTGAGCACAGCCTGAACTGAGCCAGGACTAACGCTGAGCACGGCCTGAACTGAGCCCAGACTAATGCTGAGCACAGCCTGAACTGAGCCTGGACTAACGCTGAGCTCAGCCTGAACTGAGCCTGGACTAACGCTGAGCGTGGCCTGAACTGAGCCTGGACTAACGCTGAGCACAGCCTGAACTGAGCCAGGACTAACGCTGAGCGCAGCCTGAACTGAGCCTGGACTAACGCTGAGCACGGCCTGAACTGAGCCAGGCCTAACGCTGAGCACAGCCTGAACTGAGCCAGGACTAACGCTGAGCTCAGCCTGAACTGAGCCTGGACTAACGCTGAGCACAGCCTGAACTGAGCCTGGACTAACGCTGAGCGTGGCCTGAACTGAGCCAGGACTAACGCTGAGCACAGCCTGAACTGAGCCCAGACTAATGCTGAGCACAATCAGAACTAACCCAAACTAACGCTGAGCGCAGCCAGAACTGAGCCCAGACTAACCCTGAGCGCAGCCCAAGCAATCCTCCACAGGAGGGGATGCACAGGGGATGCCGAGGGTGTCCACATCACATTTTCTGAAAAATCCCTTCACCAGGATCCTTCTCCTGGGAAGCTGAGAAGCCTCGGATAAAAAGGAAAACAATAATTATCTCATTTGCTTCTCCTGTGTTTGCTGCTTTGGAATGTGGCTGGAGATTGTTTATCCAACATGTGAATTGTTTTTACTTTATAACCAATCACAGTCAGGCTGGGTCAGACTCTGGAAGGAGTCACGAGTTTTTAGTGAGTATCTTGTTCAGCCTTCTGTCCGTATCCTTTCTCTATTCTTTAGCATAGTTTAGTAAAGTATTCTATAATTTAATACAGATCATAAAACAATAAATTGGCCTTCTGAGAACATGGATCAGATTCATCATTTCCTTCCTGCCACGGGGGGACCATCAGGGGATGCAGGGGGGATGCAGGGGGGATGCACAGGGGATGCAGGGGGGATGCACAGGGGATGCACAGGGGATGCAGGAGGGGATGCAGGGGGGGATGCAGGGGATGCAGGGGATGCAGGAGGGGATGCACAGGGGATGCAGGGGATGCAGGGGGGATGCAGGGGGGGATGCAGGGGATGCAGGGGGGATGCAGGGGATGCAGGGGGGATGCAGGGGGGATGCAGGGGGGGATGCAGGGGATGCAGGGGGGGATGCACAGGGGATGCAGGGGATGCAGGGGGGATGCACAGGGGATGCACAGGGGATGCAGGGGGGATGCACAGGGGATGCACAGGGGATGCAGGGGGGATGCAGGAGGGGATGCAGGGGGGGATGCAGGGGGGGATGCAGGGGGGATGCAGGGGGGGATGCAGGGGGGGATGCACAGGGGATGCAGGAGGGGATGCACAGGGGATGCAGGGGGTATGCAGGGGATGCAGGGGGGGATGCAGGGGGGGATGCACAGGGGATGCACAGGGGATGCAGGAGGGGATGCAGGACGGATGCAGGAGGGGATGCACAGGGGACACGCAGGGGATGGAGAACCCCAGGCTCTCTCCCGCATCCCCTCCCTGGTTTTGGGAGGCACACAGCCATCCCAAACCCTTCCCGGTCCCAAACCCTGCCCGGCTGTCCCAGCCCTTCCCTTCGGGACGTTCATCTCCCGCCCCTCCCGCTCTGACAATTAGTCCCTATCATTCACACTGTGCAATCAGCTGTTAAATCCTCATTTATGCTAATTGGGATGTGAATGTGCTGCTCGGCGAAATGTTAGATTGCCATGTTTACAAATATACTCCAGGTATTTGGAAATTTAGATGATCCAAACCATACTGCTTAAGCTACTGGTGCTGCCAGTTTAAAGAACTTAAGCCTATTTATCAGTTATTTAACAATTCTTTGCACATTCCGCCGTTTTCTTCGTGCAGCCCCTTGCCACACGAGCTTGCAGCTTTAAAAAATCCATATATAATCTAATAATTGGTAATCTCAATGGCAGGATTTAATTGCCTGCAGCCTCGACATGGGTAGCGCGATTTACCCAAAACATGTTTTCCTAATCCATGAAAGCGTCCTTTAAAGCTGCTGCATTTGGAAATAAAGAGGAAAATCACCTCTTTGGCTTAGCTGCACCTCAGAGACTGCAATATGTCCGTGGAAAGTGATTTCCCCGAAGCTATTACAGCATAATAAGCTCAAGAATTAGTTTCAAGTGAAAGTTTATCTCATTATGAGCTCTGACCTGTGTGCAGCTCACACTCCCATCAAAGGCTGAGCTCTTCTAATGGCTCTGCTGGGCTGCAGAGGGAAAGGTGAGGCCAGGCAGAGCCACGGAGCCGCCCTGGCCCAGGAACCCTCCCCTGGTCCTGCTGGGAGCAGCTCCGGAGCCAGGGCAGCTCCTGCTGGGCTCAGGGCCCTGCTGTGCTCCCCCAGGGCTTTGGTGGCTCCAGAGGTCACCCCTGCTTGTCCTGCACCAAAACAGGAACCCCCAAATCCCCGGGGCTGGCCCAGCCCTGCCAGCCCCTGCAGTGCCAGCTGTGCCCCATGGGCACCTTGTCCCCAGCCCAGAGCACTCAGTGCCACCTGCAGGGGACACCTGCAGGGCTGGGCACTGCAAAGCTCCCTGGGCAGCCCCTGCCAAGGCCTGAGCTCCCTTTCCATGGGCAAATTGCTGCTGCTGTCCAAGCTGAGCCTGCCCTGGCCCAGCCTGAGGCCGTTCCCTCTGCTCCTGTCCCTGTTCCCTGGGAGCAGAGCCCGACCCCCCCGGCTGTGCCCTCCTGGCAGGGACTTGTGCAGAGCCACAAGGGCCCCTGAGCCTCCTTTGCTCCAGCCCCAGCCCCTGCCCGGCTCCCTCAGCTGCTCCTCACAGGATTTACACTTTGAGGAGTCAGGGTGAGACCAACCTGCTCCTAATCCCCTCCTTGGGAAAACAATTAATTCAATAACGAGGAGTGGAAGCTGCATCTCACTCTGGAAACTTCTGATAAAGCTGTGGGTTATGCACCAGGCCCTGGGCAGCCCCTGCTCACTGGGGGTCCCACTTCCCTTTGTCCCTGGGCACACTGAAAAGAGCAAGTCCCAGCCTTGTCCCTAATTCTGGTTGTGAATGGATCCTCACAGCAGCAGTGCCAGATTTCCCTGGCACCCTGCTCCCATCTGCAGCCCCAGGGGCACCCCAAACCTCTGAGAGGGGCAGGGGGTGAATCCAGAGGAGGAAGTGGAGCCATGGAATGGTTTGTGTTGGAAGGACAGCCCAGCACAGAGCTGCTCTGGGCACCCTGGGGCTGCCCTGCATCCCTGGCAGTGCCCAAGGCCAGGCTGGACACTGGGACAGTGGGAGGTGTCCCTGCCATGGCAGGGGTGGCACTGGGTGGGCTCTGGGGTCCCTCCCAACCCAAACCAGTCTGGAATCTCACAATCTTTGAAGGAAGCTGCTGAGCAGGAGAACCTCACACAGGGAGCTGGAAACGCTTCCAGGGACCAAGGCTGAGATCCGGGGGCAGGGGAGCCCTGCAGGAGCTGCAGGAAGCACAGGGGGAAGTGCTGGGGCAGCTCCAGCACCCACAGCCCCTACAGCACCCCCAGGTGTGGCACAGCATCACCCCCAGTGCACGTGGGGCAGCAATTCCAGAGCACATTCACAGAATCCCCGAATCCCTGGGGCTGGCCCAGCCCTGCCAGCCCATGCAGTGCCAGCTGTGCCCCATGGGCACCTTGTCCCAGCCCAGAGCACTCAGTGCCACCTCCCCTCATGCAGGGACAGTTTGCTGTGCCAGCCTCTGCCCCCCTTTGGGAGGTGTCTGTGTCTCTTTTGTGGTCTGCAAGCAGAGACAAACCAAGGTCAGGTCACTCTCAGGGTGCTTTGGCTGAGCAGTGCAGGAGCTTTGGGGGTCCCAGCTCCATTCCCACCTCCGGGTCTCTGCAGGCAGCAGCACCTGCAGGAGGGACCCAGGCAAAGCTGCCAGCCATGGGAACGAGGAGGATGAGGACAAAAACCCCTCAGGGCTTCAGGCCAAGCCCTGGAAGGAGAACAAGGAGCTGGGATGCACGTGGGGCTTTCCCCACAGCCTTTGTGCCTTCTCCACCTGCCCCACAGGGGGACTGTCACCTGAAACTGGGAGTGACCCTGGCTTATCCCAGAGCCTGGGGTCATCCCGAGCCTGGGACCAGCCATGCCTGGGCCTCCGGGAGGGCAAAGGGCTGGGAGGAGCAGCAGTGCAGGGAGGAGGCGCTGTCCCCTCTGCTGCCACCTCTGCTGCCACCTCTGCTGCCACCTCTGCTGTCCCCTCTGCTGTCCCCTCTGCTGTCCCCTCTGCTGTGCCCTCTGCTGTCCCCTCTGCTGCCACCTCTGCTGTCCCCTCTGCTGCCACCTCTGCTGCCACCTCTGCTGTCCCCTCTGCTGTCCCCTCTGCTGCCACCTCTGCTGCCACCTCTGCTGTCCCCTCTGCTGCCACCTCTGCTGTCCCCTCTGCTGTCCCCTCTGCTGTCCCCTCTGCTGCCACCTCTGCTGTCCCCTCTGCTGTGCCCTCTGCTGTGCCCTCTGCTGTCCCCTCTGCTGTCCCCTCTGCTGCCCCCTCTGCTGTGCCCTCTGCTGTCCCCTCTGCTGTCCCCAGCCCTCTCACCCCAGCTGAGTGACCATGGAGCCACGGAACAGCCAGGATTGGAAGGGGCATCCAGACCATCTCATTCCAGCAATATTCCAGCAATATTCCAGCAATATTCCAGCAATATTCCAGCTGCCCAGTGCCCACCAGAGCAGGAGAGCTGCAGAGTTCCTGCTGTCCCAGCGCCCCAGCCCCTGGCCTGCAGAGCCCTTCCTGTGACACACACTGGCTCTGCTTTCTGATCCTTTGGGTCCCTTTCATGCCTTCCATTCCGGTGGGAGCTGGGATCATCAGCAGAGCACAGCAGCTGAGGGTGCTCCAGGTGCTTTCTGTCAGCAAATCCCTCCCTCAGAGACTCCTGCAGCAGCCTCCCAGCCCAGCAACGGGCACTGCTGGTGAAAATTATATATTTATTATATTTACTTGGAAGTAGAACCAAGGGGAAAAAAAAACCCAACGACTTTTTTTTCTTTTCCTCCCAAACCACCTCTTTTTTAAAGATGAAAAGTCAGTCATTCAGCCAAATTTCAAAGTGCTCGACTTAATCCGCGGGGGGACTCGGTCTCGCTTTTCTCAGCCCAGATTTTCCCCCCTTGTTCACACACCTTGAGACAAAGGCCGCAGGAAGGAGGCGGGGGGGAGGCCAGGGGGGTGGGTTTTTTTTTGTGCGGGACTCGGAGCAAATTTATTCCGGAGAGCGCCTGAAGCGGCGCCCGGCATTGCGGACAGAGAGAAGTGTCCTCGGCGAGAAAAGGAGAAAAGAGCCCCGAGCAAAGCGCCCGGGCCATTCAGGAGATTTGCTCGGGCACTCGAGGAGCGGGGCAGGAAGAAAGGAGAAGCTGTTGTCAGGTTTGGGGTGTTTATCGGCTCCCCTCGAGACACTTGACCCCGGGTGGGACCCCCTAATCCGCGCTCTGCATGCGCGGCCGGCCGGGCGCTGGTGGCGCGGGTGGCGCTGCCCATTGTGCGCCCCGGCCCCCCCGGTGGCATTCCGCTCACAAACGCTCCCACAAGTTGTTTGGGCTGGCTCCGCCGAGGGGATTGTGCTCCTAATGAAACAGTCTGGTCATTATACAGCGGCGGCCGGCCCGGCCGGGGACGGGGACAAAGGGGCAGCGGCGGCGGGGACAGCCTGGCACACAAACAGTTACTGCCTGTGCCGCGGGATTTAGGGAATTATGGCCAGGGGCTCCCTTAATGGGACACATTTGTGAGGACAAAGCGGCTCGGAGATGTTTGCTGAAGGGGGAAAAGCACCAAAACCCTTGGTTTAGGCTGGTTCCTTCCCAAGGAAAAGGGGCAGGGGAAGGAATCACCTCCGCTGGCGAAGAGGCTTGGCAGAACCCCCTTGGCAGAGCTGCTTCTCCCCTAAACCGCCCCGGTTGAGCTAATTCCCAAAGCCTGGGGATTTGCAGCATTCATTTCCATCATTTTTAATACCTGCTGGTCAAAACTGTTTGCAATATTTTTTTAGGTTTTTAATTGCATTAATCATTAGCTGCAATTATTTCGATTCAGGAGCTCCTTTGTTCAGCAGCTAAGCACAAACTCGGTGGAAACAGCTTGATTTTCACAAGGCAGGGTGACTTGCTTCACTTCATGAATTGAACTGAGCAGAAATCCCAGAGCAGGAGCGGGCTGGGAAATTTTCACCAGGTGATTTATCACCAGAGGGACACTTTAAATCTGGATCAGTTTTATTAAATCTGCCAGGCATTTATTAAAGCCAGAGCAGGAATAATAGCTGGCTGCAATATCACATAATGACCATCATTGCACAAAGCCCCCAAATAGCAGCTGAATATGGTTTGGAAGTAACAAACAAGGATAATCCCAGGACGTGTCTGAAATAACTTCTGAGCTCCAGCCCCACCTGAGCTGGGTTGGGCTCCCAGGACAGGGGGGGAAAAGCCCCTTCCCCACACAGGGCAGAGACAAGGCTGGGCCTCGAGCTCAGCTTCTCCAGCACAGCTCATTCCATCCAAATTCCCACCAGGGCTCCTCATTCCATCCAAATTCCCACCAGGGCTCCTCATTCCATCCAAATTCCCACCAGGGCTCCTCATTCCCATCCATATTCCCACCAGGGCTCCTCATTCCCTCAAAGCTTGGAGAGCTCCATGTGTGGAGAGAGCAGTGCCTGGGCTGTTCCTGATCAGAGCCCAAAGGGAGCCGGGCAGGGGCTGCAGAATCCCTGAGGGAGCTGGGCAGGGGCTGGGGCTGGAGCAAAGGAGGCTCAGGGGCCCTTGTGGCTCTGCACAAGTCCCTGCCAGGAGGGCACAGCCGGGGGGGTCGGGCTCTGCTCCCAGGGAACAGGGACAGGAGCAGAGGGAACGGCCTCAGGCTGGGCCAGGGCAGGCTCAGCTTGGACAGCAGCAGCAATTTGCCCACGGAAAGGGAGCTCAGGCCTTGGCAGGGGCTGCCCAGGGAGCTTTGCAGTGCCCAGCCCTGCAGGTGTCCCCTGCAGGTGGCACTGAGTGCTCTGGGCTGGGGACAAGGTGCCCATGGGGCACAGCTGGCACTGCATGGGCTGGCAGGGCTGGGCCAGCCCCGGGGATTTGGGGGTTCTGTTCCCCTCACTCTGCTGGGATTACAGGAGAGCAGGGACAGCTTTTCCAGCAGCCCTGGGAACCTGTGAAATCCTGGAGGGGTTGGTACCAAACATCTCCACATCCTCCCCAGTGGGGGCTCTGCTCTGCTCCCACCAGGCCTGACCTGGGCTGGGCTGTCAGGGCCCCGGGCAGGACCCGCACCTTGGAACGGATTTATTGGGGTGGGTGTGAATTCCCTCCTCAGAAACAGAGCCTGTTCCCTCTGCTCCTGTCCCTGTTCCCTGGAGCAGAGCCCGACCCCCCCGGCTGTGCCCTCCTGGCAGGGACTTGTGCAGAGCCACAAGGGCCCCTGAGCCTCCTTGGCTCCAGCCCCAGCCCCTGCCCAGCTCCCTCAGGGATTCTGCAGCCCCTGCCCAGCTCCCTCAGGGATTCCCCAGCCCCTGCCCAGCTCCCTCAGGGATTCTGCAGCCCCTGCCCAGCTCCCTCAGGGATTCTGCAGCCCCTGCCCAGCTCCCTCAGGGATTCCCCAGCCCCTGCCCAGCTCCCTCAGGGATTCTCCAGCCCCTGCCCAGCTCCCTCAGGGATTCTGCAGCCCCTGCCCAGCTCCCTCAGGGATTCTCCAGCCCCTGCCCAGCTCCGTTCCCTGCCCTGGACACGCTCCAGCCCCTCCAGGGCTCTCCTGCAGGAGCAGAACTGGACACAGCCCTCAAGGGGTCCCAGCACAGGGGACAATTCCAGCCTTGGTCCCCACAACGTTTTGGAACAATTCTCCATGCCAGTGCTGTTGAGCTTTTCACCTTTGCATTTAAAGCATTCAAACCCTCTTGATGTGAATTTACCTTCTGCTTTGTAGCTCTCCAAGACCCCCAGGCAGCAGCACCTGTACCTGGGATGTTTCTGTGCTGCTAAACCAGCCTGGAGCCCTGTTCCCACTAAAAATAGCAAGACAACACAGCCCAGGGGTGTTTATTAGTGTGAGGAAGAAGGGAAACAGGGATTTTTATTCACTGCAGCTAAAGGTCTGTGCACAGGAGTTCAACAGTAGGATTTTTAAAATTCAAAACATAAGAATGAGCAGCACTTCATTGCAGAGTTGAAAGATAATTGTGCAATTAATGGTAGAAGGTCAATCATGCCAGAGCTGGATGCTTCTGACAGATAGGGATAATCAATCCAGCCTCCATATGAAAGGCTCGGAGGTAGCAATGGAAAAATAACACAGTGCCAATGTTTCTGTGCCCTAATGAACACCAGACAAGTCATTATTGACTGGTTTTTACTTATTTTAAGTGCCAGAGCACAAGTATCTGCTTTGATTAAATGGAACTTTAGAATTTCGCCTGCAGTCCAGTTTCTGTCCTGGTCTAAGCAGGGACATTAATTTGGGAATGCAGCAAAGTCTCCTCGTGGCAGCTGCAGTGTCTGCTCAGGGAACAGCCAGGAGAACCCCAGGAAAATGTCCCAGCCTGGTTTCTGTGGAGGGAAGGGGCAGCAGCTGAGCTCTCCTGGTGCTGGGCAGCACCCAGACCTGGCTGGGTCAAAATTCCCCAACCCCCGGCCCTGGGATGGGCCATGGCACCAGTGAGGGGGAGAACAGGTCCAGAGCAGGGATCAGCAACCCCAGATCCAGGGAGAGACACCAGGAGCCCAGAGCTGCTGGATCCTGGCAGAGCCACCTCATCCCTGCTTTGCATTCCCTGTGGAGTCAGGAAGAGCCTCACGCCAGCATTTCAGCTGGGATTGTTCACCTGGAGAGGAGCAGCTGCAGGGAGAGCTCAGAGCCCCTGGCAGGGCCTGCAGGGGCTCCAGGAGAGCTGCAGAGGGACTGGGGACAAGGCCTGCAGGGACAGCACCCAGGGAATGGCTGCCAGTGCCAGAGGGCAGGGCTGGGTGGGATCTTGGCAATGAGGAATTGTTCCCTGGCAGGGTGGGCAGGCCCTGGCACAGGGTGCCCAGAGCAGCTGGGGCTGCCCCTGCATCCCTGGCAGTGCCCAAGGCCAGGCTGGGCACTGGGGACAGTGGGAGGTGTCCCTGCCATGGCAGGGGTGGCACTGGGTGGGCTCTGAGATCCCTCCAACCCAAACCTTTCCCTGTTTCTGTGATTTCACTGAAAATAATGAGCCATCCCCCAAAGTGTTATTAGGGATAATTTGAAGGCTGGTGCTAAAGCTGGGCAGGAGCCTCATCTCTTCCATTTGTCACCCCCCCTTGGCTGTGCTGGGCTTTAGGGCCTGCCCAGCACCTGCAGAGCAGAGCTGGGATCCCCCTGTGACTCCAGCTGGCTCTGAGGGGTGCCCCAAATCCCAAAGGTTCCTGTGGGGGAGCTCTGGGCTCTCCTGGGCCACTACAACTCCCTCTCTTGGCCCTCAGCGTGGACAGCAGCAGCAATTTGCCCATGGAAAGGGAGCTCAGGCCTTGGCAGGGGCTGCCCAGGGAGCTTTGCAGTGCCCAGCCCTGCAGGTGTCCCCTGCAGGTGGCACTGAGTGCTCTGGGCTGGGGACAAGGTGCCCATGGGGCACAGCTGGCACTGCATGGGATTTGGGGGTCTGTCACTGTCACTGGCACTGGCACTGGCACTGTCCCTCCACACAATCCCAACCCCTCCTCCCAGAGGTTTCCCATCCATCTCCTCCCTTGGCCATGAGCCCACTGCAGGTGCCCACCCCCAACACCCCCTCCTGCCACCCCTCCCACCTCCAAACCCCCCAAAGCCAAAATCCCTCCTTTTCCTTGGACAAGGGTGCAAAGTCCCGCTCCTGCTTGGATGGAGAACTTGGGAATCGCAGCAGGAGTGAAGGAAAGGGAAAGGCTCGGCCTCACCTGCGGTCAAACATCATCTCCCTTTTCCCAGCGGCTTGGGAGGAGGAAAAGGAGCTTTTGGAAGCGCTTTCTCATCGGAGATCGAGTCGGCAATTAAAGCTGACTCTGCTTATTCATTAGATCACATTAAAAACCGCGGCAAAAGTGGAGGGGGAACTCTCTAAACAAATTTGGGCCACTCTCCCCTCATTCATCGCCAGTTAGGAGCCGTCAATGCGCTCCATTTGTGCTCTAACTGCTTCTGAAGCACAACCATATGGTTGCGTTAAAACATCTTTTTCGTGCTTAATTTGAGGCACTGATGGTCCCTAATCAGCCGTGTGCGGATGAGCCCCCTAATTGATGACTAATGAGTCACGTGCATCCCGAATTAATCCCGTTAATCACCAGCGTTGGTTGGCGCTTCCAACGGCCGCGTCCGGAGCTGCTGCAGGTGGAGGGGCTGGGGATGGGGATGGGGATGAGGATGGGGATGAGGATGGGGATGAGGATGGGGATGAGGATGGGGATGAGGATGAGGATGAGGATGGGGATGGGGATGGGGATGAGGATGGGGATGGGGATGAGGATGAGGATGGGGATGGGGATGGGGATGGGGATGGGGCTGGGGATGGGGCTGGGGATGGGGATGGGGATGAGGATGGGGATGAGGATGGGGATGGGGATGGGGATGGGGATGGGGATGGGACTGGGGATGAGGATGAGGATGGGGATGGGGATGAGGATGGGGATGGGGATGGGGATGGGGATGGGGCTGGGGATGAGGATGAGGATGAGGATGGGGATGGGGATGGGGATGGGGATGGGGATGAGGATGGGGATGAGGATGGGGATGGGGATGGGGATGGGGATGGGGATGGGGATGAGGATGGGGATGAGGATGGGGATGGGGATGGGGATGGGGCTGGGGATGGGGATGGGGATGAGGATGGGGATGAGGATGGGGCTGGGGATGGGGATGAGGATGGGGATGGGGCTGGGGCTGGGGATGGGGATGAGGATGAGGATGGGGCTGGGGATGGGGATGAGGATGAGGATGGGGATGGGGATGGGGATGGGGATGGGGATGAGGATGGGGATGGGGATGGGGCTGCCTCTGTCCCTGCCCCTGGGGCTGCCCCTGCTCCTGGAGCTGCTCCTACTCCTGGAGCTGCTCCTGCACCTGTTCCGCTCCTGCCCCTGCTCCTGCTCCTCTCCTGCTGTTCCCGGGCTCGGAGGAGGCTCAGCAGGACTTTGGGATGGGGCTGTGCTGGTACAAAGAGATTCGAGTTCCCTGGTGTCAGCTCGTCCCTGTGATCCCTGTCCCTGCTTACCAGGGAAAGGTTTGGGTTGGGAGTGACCCTAAATCCCACCCAGAGCCACCCCTGCCATGGCAGGGACCCCTCCCACTGTCCCAGGTGCTCCCAGCCCCAGTGTCCAGCCTGGCCTTGGGCACTGCCAGGGATGCAGGGACACCCTTTCCTTCTGTCCTGGAGTAGGAGGGGACAATCCCTGAGGGATGGATTGGACACCCTGGGGATGGATGAGGAGGAGCAGAGGGATCTGGGGGGACCCTCGGGGGTCCCTGGGGCTGATCCCTGCCAGGCTGGCTGGGAAGGGATCTCATCACCTTCCCCAGCAGGAGGAGGGACCCAGCTGCAGGTGTTGGTCCCAGCTGACAAATGCCCCAGAGCTGAGGGACTCAGTGACAGTGGGGACACCGCTCTCCTGCCCTGATGCCATGTGGGCAGTGCCAGCACTGGCTCCTTCCCATCACCTGGTTCTAATGAACCCCTGAGCCCCCTGTGCTGTCAGCAGGGCCCTCAGGAGAAGCCCCCTTGTCACAAAATTTGGGAACAAGCTGCTCTTGAATGGCCCAGGAGCAGGGGGGGGCTGTTCCCTCCCTAATCCCACATTTCATAGCACGGGCAGGGGACAAAAGGCAACTCCTGCAGCTTCCTGTGCCCTGACTCTGGGACACCTCCCTGACTCTGGGACACATCCCTGACTCTGGGACACAGCCCTGACTCTGGGACACCTCCCTGACCTGTGTGACACATCCCTGACCTGTGTGACACCTCCCTGACTCTGGGACACATCCCTGACCTGTGTGACACATCCCTGACTCTGGGACACCTCCCTGACCTGTGTGACACATCCCTGACTCTGGGACACATCCCTGACTCTGGGACACATCCCTGACTCTGGGACACCTCCCTGACTCTGGGACACAGCCCTGACCTGTGTGACACCTCCCTGCCTCTGGGACACATCCAGCCTGCCCTTGTCCTGCCGGGAGGAGGCTCCAGCCCCACGCTCCTGGGATGTCCTGGAGCTGAACAGGCGCCAGGAGGGACCCGGGCCACCCCTGGAACACCCGGGCTGGTTGGGCTTTTCCCCTCCTGGTGCTCCTGGGAGGATGTGATTGCACCCAAGAAGTCCGGGATTATCAGATTTTGCCATGGCAACACGTTATTATAAATGCAAATGGAGACTGGAAAAGGGGGAAGCCTTTGGTGCTCCTAATGAGATGATAAAAGGGGATAACAGTGAAATATTCCATGTACTTTGAATCTGGAAAAATCCTCCTCTCCTCTGCCATCTTCTTTTCTGGAGAGCTGCTCAAGAGCTTTTGGCTGGAGCCTGTGGAAGAAATAACGTGGTTGAATTTTATTTTTATTTAGTGAGTGGTGGGGCTGACACTCACCTGCACCACTGGGAGCTCTGAGTGGCTGCTGCTGGTTTGGGAATTTGATCTCCAGAAGGACCAGGAAAAGATCAGTGGGAACATCACTCCTTTTAAACCAGGATTTCACAACCAGAAGCTGTTCTACCCTGACCTTTCATTTGTGTTTACAGCACCTGAGCCACTCCCACGTTCATTAGGCATTCTCTGCATGTGGAATTAGGGAACTAATTGGGTTTAATTTTGACAAAGAGAAGCCCTAGTTCGTTAAGAGTAAAATGCTGTGCAGGACCTTGTACAGAGAGCACCTGTAGCATCTTTTTTTTTTTTTTCTAATTATCCATCAGTATTTACCTTCTTCACTTGTGCAAAAACCTTTAGAGAATACCATGAAAGCAGCAGTGAGCAGCCTCAGTGCCAGCTCACTGCCAGCCCAGGGGAAGAGGAGAGCTTGGAACTATTGCACGTGCCAATCCCAGCTACTTTTCATGGAACAGAAAGGAAAACTCAAACCCCTCAGAGGGCAGGGGCCGGATGCTGTCACGGATTTCCACATGTAAACAGCAGCGTGTGGGGACACTTCCCCCCCTGGGACTCTCCAGAGATGCTGTTTGCACAGCCAGCAGCCTTTGCAGGCATTCCCAGAGGTTTGAGGCTGGTTACCAGAGCTGAAACAGCTGCTCCTCACTGCCCTGCTCTGCCTGCAAACCCGTCAGGAGCTCCCCCATTCATGAGCCCCTTTCAAGGTCCTTTAAAAATCCATTTCTTTAATGCTCCTGCAAACTCGCCCTGCCCGCCCAGCTTTTTTTTTTGGTGGTGGTTTTTTTTTTTTTTTTTGCTAATTTGATGAAGACCACACACATAAAATCAAATGCTTTTGTCATTTGCTTCTCATTGTCCCCCCTTGGTGAAAGGAAGCATCGCCTGCGTGGCGTGATCATAAACATGGGAGTTCAGAGCCTGGCACCTCTCCAAATGTTCATTTCTCAGGGCAGCACCGGGGATAATCGTGGGACTTGATGGTGACTCTCACTTTGGGAGTGGCTGGAAGCACCAGGACAGTTCTTGTGTGCTGGGAGCGTCCAGGGCAGGGAACGGAGCTGGGCAGGGGCTGGAGAATCCCTGAGGGAGCTGGGCAGGGGCTGCAGAATCCCTGAGGGAGCTGGGCAGGGGCTGCAGAATCCCTGAGGGAGCTGGGCAGGGGCTGGGGCTGGAGCAAAGGAGGCTCAGGGGCCCTTGTGGCTCTGCACAAGTCCCTGCCAGGAGGGCACAGCCGGGGGGGTCGGGCTCTGCTCCCAGGGAACAGGGACAGGAGCAGAGGGAACGGCCTCAGGCTGGGCCAGGGCAGGCTCAGCTTGGACAGCAGCAGCAATTTGCCCATGGAAAGGGAGCTCAGGCCTTGGCAGGGGCTGCCCAGGGAGCTTTGCAGTGCCCAGCCCTGCAGGTGTCCCCTGCAGGTGGCACTGAGTGCTCTGGGCTGGGGACAAGGTGCCCATGGGGCACAGCTGGCACTGCATGGGCTGGGTGTAATTCCCAGGGAATAATTTGAAAGAATAACGAATGTGAAAGTCATCCTGACTCAAATCTCACCTATTTCTTCCCAAATCCTCACAGTTCACTGGTTTTGAGCCAATCCCTACTATACTGGATTGGGATCTCCCCTGACAAGCAAACAGGGAATAAATGAGATTCATTTCAGAAAGGAAAAAAGCCTTCAAAAAAGCATCAAACGAATCTGATGGAATGAAATGGAGAAGTTGTGCCCAACTGAGCAGCTGAGCTGCCCAGGCTGGATGGGGTCCAAAGGGCTGATCAGGCACTGCAGCAGCACAGGCTCCACACCAGTGCAGGAGCTGCAGCAAAGTCGGGATCATGTTCAGTCCTGAGGGTTTTTCCCCAGGGCTTTTGAGTGATTTTCCTCCTGAGAGACCCTGTGAATAACCTCCCCATGTTTGTACAATGCTTGTATTCATTTTCTGTGCTTTATTCATTCTGCAGAATTGATTTTGCCCAGAACTGTTCCCTCTGACTTGCGGAATGACACACAGAGGTGAGCCCCTTCCAGCTGGGAACATTGCTGCTCTCTGAGGATCCACCTGCTCCCTGAAACGGGGAGATTTTCCCATTCTCAGTCTCTATTTCAGCTCCTCACTTCTTGTGGCAGGTGGATTTGTGGGTGGGTTTGTTCTTTGGTTGGGAATTGCTGCTGGAAGCACATTTGGGATCCAATAAACTGTAATAAACCTGAGTTTGTTCCTCTACGTGCCTAAAAATGGTGACATGCAGAAAAACAATTACACTTAAACGAATTATTCCAAGCCTTTCCCTCCAGTGTTTGTGCTGGATATGCCATAGGAGCAGACACAGATCCCAGAATCCCAAATCCCAGGTGCTGGCCCAGCCCTGCCAGCCCATGCAGTGCCAGCTGTGCCCCATGGGCACCTTGTCCCCAGCCCAGAGCACTCAGTGCCACCTGCAGGGGACACCTGCAGGGCTGGGCACTGCAAAGCTCCCTGGGCAGCCCCTGCCAAGGCCTGAGCTCCCTTTCCATGGGCAAATTGCTGCTGCTGTCCAAGCTGAGCCTGCCCTGGCCCAGCCTGAGGCCGTTCCCTCTGCTCCTGTCCCTGTTCCCTGGGAGCAGAGCCCGACCCCCCCGGCTGTGCCCTCCTGGCAGGGACTTGTGCAGAGCCACAAGGGCCCCTGAGCCTCCTTTGCTCCAGCCCCAGCCCCTGCCCAGCTCCCTCAGGGATTCCCCAGCCCCTGCCCAGCTCCCTCAGGGATTCTGCAGCCCCTGCCCAGCTCCCTCAGGGATTCTGCAGCCCCTGCCCAGCTCCCTCAGGGATTCTCCAGCCCCTGCCCAGCTCCATTCCCTGCCCTGGACACGCTCCAGCCCCTCCAGGTCTTTTCTGAAGACTTTGAAGAAATGTCTTCATTAAGTCCTGTTTTTATTTTAATTTTATTTCCACTCCCTGTTACTTCCAAGCATACAAACCCAAGCCAGCACCTTCCCAAGCCAGTAACTCCAAAGGCTCAACCAGGGAGACAGGTAGCAGGATTCTGTTCCTTTGTGCCCCCCTGTTTAGAATTCCCTTTGCCCTGGGTGTGACCTGTTCCCAGCCTCCCAAACCCCCTTACCTGGGAGAGGAAAATGAATGCAGGGAAGGAGTGGATTGGGGAGCAGCAGTGCAGCCTAGGGGCCACCACCATGCCCATCCTGGGGGGCTGAGAGCTGGGGTCTCTGGGCTGCTGGAATGGCCCCTGGCACCCTGGAGAGGGGGCCCTGGGGGCACCTGGGGAGCTCCTGGAGTTCCTTGGATTCCGGGGGGAACTGCAAGACGCTCCTGGCTCAGGAACTCCTCAGCATTTAGCCCAAGCCAGGCACAGTGAATCCTGTGCCCTGAAGTGCTGCCTGAGCTTGGACACCCCACAGCTGCAGAGCCTGGGCACAAAGCTCCCAGGAACGCACCAGCAAGGACCCAGTGTCCCTGTCCTGCACCCCAGTGCCCTGTCCTGCACCCCAGGACCTCTGTCCTGTCCCCCCTGTGCCCTGTCCTGTCCCCCCTGTGCCATCTCCCCAGTGCCCTGTCCCATTCCTCCCTGCCCTGTTCCCCCAGTGCCCTGTCCCATTTCCCCTGCCCTGAGCTGTCCCTTCCGTGCCCGTCTCCTTCCCCTGTCCTGTATCCCCAGTGCCCTGTCCCATCCCTCCCTATCCTTTCCTGTCCCTCCAGTGTCCCTGTCCTGTCCCCACAGTCCAGTGCTATTTCCCCAGTGCTCCTGTCCCATTCCCCATCCCGAGCTGCCCCCCATGCCCTGCCCCATCTCCCATCCTATTGTCCCATTCCCGTCCCTTTTCCCATCCCATCCTCCCATTCCTGTCCCGTTTCCCATCCCATTCCCCCATTCCTGTCTCATTTCCCATCCCGTTCCCCCATCCCTGTCCCGATTCCCATCCCATTCCCCCATTCCTGTCTCATTTCCCATCCCATTCCCCCATCCCTCTCCCGATTCCCATCCCATTCCCCCATTCCTGTCCCCTTTCCCCATTCCCTTTTCCCATCCAATTCCCCTATTCCTGCCCCATTTCCCCGTTCCCTTTTCCCGTCCCATTCCCGCATTCCCGTCTCCCATCCCATTCCCCATTCCCCCCGCGCTGTTCCCACTCCAAGCAGCTCCATGAGGATCTGCCATGGCAGCCCAGCCGCTGCCCCGGGCCCGTCCCCTCCGGTTTGCGGTGACAGAGCCGTGCCCCGGGGGCCACCGGAGCATCCCGGGGACGGCAGCGGGGGCTGAAGGGAAATTCCAACACGAGGAAACCTCGGGCCAGCTCCGTGCCCCCGGCTGTGCCCGCCCGGCCAGGGAAGCCGGGCTGGAGGGGGGCAGCGCTGCCGGAGCTCCCCGGGAAGCAGCGGAGCTTTGGGGCGGTGGGGCGGGACAGGGGCGACCCCAACTGCAGAGCCCGCCAGAGGAACCCGGGGACTGAGCCACGGCGAGCCCTGCTCGGCACCGGGAGCCCGGGAAGCGCTGGCTCAGGTTCGGGGAGGTTTTGGGGACATTTGGGGGAATTTGGGGACGCTCGGACCGGGACACCCGGGGGGGGGCGGGGCGCGCTCCCAACGGCCCCGCGGCGGCCGCGCCACCAGCGCCCCCCGGCGGCGCCGAGCGGAACTGCAGGAGCCGCGGAACCCCCGGCACCGGAACGGAACCGGCACCGGAGAACGGAACCGGCACCGGAGAACGGAACCGGAGAACAGAACCGGGACCGGGGAACGGAACCGGGACCGGGGAACGGAACCGGCACCGGAGAACGGAACCGGGACCGGGGAACGGAACCGGGACCGGGGAACGGAACTGGCACCGGGGAACGGAACCGGAGAACAGAACCGGCACCGGGGAACGGAACCGGGACTGGGGAACGGGACCGGGACCGGGGAACGGAACCGGGACCGGGGAACGGAACCGGCACCGGGGAACGGAACCGGCACCGGGGAACGGGACCGGCACCGAGGAACAGAACCGGCACCGGGGAACGGAACCGGGACCGGGGAACGGAACCGGGGACCGGGACCGGGGAACGGAACCGGCATCAGGGAACAGAACTGGGACCGGGGAATGGAACCGGGACTGGGGAACAGAATCAGCACCGGGGAACAGAACCGGGACCGGGGAACAGAACCGGCACCAGGGAACAGAATCGGGGAACAGAACTGGCACCGGGGAATGGAACCAGGACCAGGGCTCGAGTGCTGGGACAGAACTGGAACCGGCGTTGGGGCTTGAGTGCTGGGGACAGAACCAGCACTGGGGAACAGAACCAGGGAACAGAACCGGGACCAGGGAACAGAACCGGCACCGGGGAACGGAACTGGCACCGGGGAACAGGACCAGGACCAGGGCTCAAGTGCTGGGACAGAACTGGGACCGACGTCGGGGTTCGAGTGCTGGGGACAGAAGCAGCACCGGGGTTGGTGAGCTCAGGACAGAAGCAGCACCGGGGTTTCTGAGCTCGGGACAGAAGCAGCACTGGGGTTTCTGAGCTCGGGACAGAAGCAGCACCGGGGTTGGTGAGCTCGGGACAGAAGCAGCACTGGAGTTGGTGAGCTCGGGACAGAAGCAGCACCGGGGTTGGTGAGCTCAGGACAGAAGCAGCACTGGGGTTTCTGAGCTCGGGACAGAAGCAGCACTGGGGTTTCTGAGCTCGGGACAGAAGCAGCACTGGGGTTGGTGAGCTCGGGACAGAAGCAGCACTGGGGTTGGTGAGCTCGGGACAGAAGCAGCACTGGGGTTGGTGAGCTCGGGACAGAAGCAGCACTGGGGTTGGTGAGCTCGGGACAGAAGCAGCACTGGAGTTGGTGAGCTCAGGACAGAAGCAGGCCCAGCCAGGGTTGGTGAGCTCGGGACAGAAGCAGCACTGGGGTTTCTGAGCTCAGGACAGAAGCAGCACTGGAGTTGGTGAGCTCGGGACAGAAGCAGGCCCAGCCGGGGCCGTTCCCTCTGCTCCTGTCCCTGTGAGCAGAGCCCAGCTCCCAGCTGTCCCCTCCTGCCAGGAGCCGTGCAGAGGGACAGAGGGACAGAGGGACAGAGGGACAGACGGACAGTGTCTCCATGCCCCATGGAAAGCAGCCCAGGAGCAGCAGCAGGAACCTGTGAGCACAGCACAGATGCTCGGCGTCCATCACCACCAGGAGTGTTCCCAACAGCACCAGCCATTCCTTCGACATTCTGTGTTTTATTGAGCTGGGACTCGGGGTGGGGTGAGGTTCAGAGTTCAATAAATACTGCAGAACTGCCTGAAGCCCCACGGAGTTCGAGCAGGGAGGGAGTACAGGAGCAGTAAATTGGTAAGAGGCTTAAAAAAATCTAAGAACTACCTGAGGTGGAGGAATGGAGCTCCCTGAAAAGAGATGGCAGGTGACCTTCACCAGTGGCATGTGGCCCTCACAAAATGGCACCTGACCCGTGGCCAAGGACAGCACTGGCCCCCCTGCCAGGAAACTGCCCGAGCAATTAGATCAAATTAGTGAATTTAATGCAGAATAAAATGCAGGGCAGCAGCTCTGCCTTTCCTGGCCCCACTGGAGGACACTCAGCCAGTGCCAGGCTGTCCTGGCCAGCTGAAGAAGAAGAGCCCACGAAGCACCATCCCTTCCACCCATCTGCTCCTTCCAAAGGCGTTCTGGGAAGGCCAGAGGGGGGACAAGGAGAGGGAGCAGCAGCGGGACAGGAGGCTCTGGCAGGGTGGGGACACTGCAGGTGTGCCAGCAGCTGTCCCTGTGCCCTGGCAGACACTGAACCCTCCTACCCTGGGGGCTCCCAGCCAAGGAAAAGGGACCAGCCAGGTGTGCTGCTCCCCTGGCACACGAGGAGCAGTCTCTGGTGACTGCAAGGCACAGTCTGGAGCGCCCAGGACAGACCTGTGAGTGGCACCAGCACCTCCCTGTCCCCAGTGCCACCTGCAGGGTTCCATGGAAGGCCACACAGAGCACTGAAATCCCTGGGAAGCCCAGCTACTAAAGCTATGCTCACCCCATCCCTGTGGATGGGGACGCCACACCACCCCCTCCCAGCCCCAGCCCCAGCCCCAGCCCCCTCACGTTCTTCCAGATGCTCCTGTCCCAGCAGCTCCAGCCAGGGGCAGTGGCTGTGCTGGATCCCTGGCTGATCCCTTAGGAGCCACACATGAGGCACTCCTCCCTGTTCTCCAGGGAGCACACCATGGCTGCCTTGTTCCTCTCCTTCTCCTCCTCCTCCCTGGACGCCTTCTCCCGCTCCCGCAGCTTCTCCTTGTTCAGGGTGAACTGGATGGGGTTGGCAGCTGGCTTCGTCCTCAGGTAGTACATGCCAGTCTTGAGGCCCTGGGGACACAGGAGCTCAGGGCTGGGGGCAGGGCAGGGAGCCCCAGCTCTGGGGACACTGCAGAGAGGCACCCCCAGCTCTGGGGACACTGCAGAGAGGCACCCCCAGCTCTGGGGACACTGCAGAGAGGCACCCCCAGCTCTGGGGACACTCAGTGCAGGCACCCCCAGCTCTGGGGACACTGCAGAGAGGCACCCCCAGCTCTGGGGACACTGCAGAGAGGCACCCCCAGCTCTGGGGACACTGCAGAGAGGCACCCCCAGCTCTGGGGACACTCAGTGCAGGCACCCCCAGCTCTGGGGACACTGCAGAGAGGCACCCCCAGCTCTGGGGACACTGCAGAGAGGCACCCCCAGCTCTGGGGACACTCAGTGCAGGCACCCCCAGCTCTGGGAACACTCCAGAGCAGGCACCTCTGGGGATACTCCAGGGGAAAACAGGATTCTTGGAAGGAAACAGCCATTTTCCCTTCCCAAAATCATTGAGACCAACTTACTGGGCCAGAACTTACCAGTCCCTGTGTGCCAAACTTACCACCCCCCCATTTGTTGGGAACAAGCCCCCCCCACTCCCAGGTACAGCAATTTTATTTTTTTTTTGGGAACAGGCCCCCCAATCCCAAGCACTGCCCCTATTTTTTGGGAACAAGCCCTTAATCCCAGGTAATGCCCCTGGTTTTGGGAACAAGCCCCCAGCCCCAGGTAATGCCCTGTTTTGGGGAAGGAGCCCCAAGAATCCCTGTTTGTGGGGAAGGAGCCCCAATAATGCCAGCTGATGCCCTGTTTTGGGGAAGGAGCCCCAAGAATCCCTGTTCTGGGGAAGGAGCCCAGCTGTACCTGTTTCCAGCCATAGAAGTGCATGCTGGTGAGCTTCCCATAGTTGGGCTCAGCAATGTGGATGTTCAGGGACTGGCTCTGGTCGATGAAGGCCCCTCTGTCTGCAGCCATCTTCAGGATGGTTTTTTGGGAGATCTCCCACACAGTCTTGTAGAGCTGTTTCAGGTCATCAGGAATCTCAGGGATGTTCTGGAAGAACAGGAGGAGTTTGGCAGGGTGGGAAGCACTGACTGCTCAGATATCCCCATTTATAACATGGAATTCTTCAGTGACTGCTGGGGCTCCAGCAATCCTGACTGGAACTGAGGCCTGTACAGCTGAGCTCTGTCCCTGAGTCTAAACACAGAACCCCAGACTGGTTTGGGTCTGGAGGGACCTAAAGTTCACCCATTCCCACCCCTGCCATGGCAGGGACACCTCCCACTGTCCCCAGTGCCCAGCCTGGCCTTGGGCACTGCCAGGGATGCAGGGGCAGCCCCAGCTGCTCTGGGCACCCTGTGCCAGGGCCTGCCCACCCTGCCAGGGAACAATTCCTCATTGCCAAGATCCCACCCAGCCCTGCCCTCTGGCACTGGCAGCCATTCCCTGCGTGCTGTCCCTGCATCCCTTGTAAACTGTTTCTTTCCATGTTTCCTGTTGGCTCCTTTAGGCCCTGGAAGGCCACAATTAGGTCACCCTGGAGCCTTCTCCAGGCTGAACAACCCCAATTCCCTCAGCCTTTCCTTGCAGGACAGGTGCTCCATCCCTCTGATAACTTGGTGGCCTCCTCTGGACATCCTGTGTCTGCAAACACCCTCAGCTCCCCCTCAACAGTTACATGTGGACAGGCTGGGTATTGTGAAAGGTTCTTCCCAGAGGGTGCTGGCACTGCCCAGGCTGCCCAGGGAATGGGCACGGCCCCGAGGCTGCCACAGCTCCAGGAGCCTTTGGCCAGCGCTGCCAGGGATGCCCAGGCTGGGCTTGCTGGGCTCTGGGCAGGGCAGGGCTGGCACTGGGGGATCCCTGGGGGTCCCTCCAGCTCAGGACATTCCATGACACTCCCTGCTATGAAACCAGCCCTTTGTCTCTTCCTGCTAGGGGGGAATCCAGAGGGAGCAGGAGGTGCCTGGCAGCAATGCCTGCCCTGCTGCCCCTGTACCTGGATGGAGCCGTTGTGGGCGATGATCTGGTTCTTCATCTCCTCGTTCCACAGGCCCCTCTCCGTGAGATCCTTCAGCAGGTGGGGATTCACAACCTGGGAAGGGCAGAAGCCAAAGGTTTTTAAATGGTTGAACAAGATCTTGCACATTCCTGACAGACCCTCAGCCCTGGAAGTGTTCCAGGCCAGGCTGGACAGGCTGGGAGCAGCCTGGGGTGGTGGAAGGTGTCCCTGCCATGGCAGGACTGGAACTACACAATCTCTGAGGTCCCTCCAAACCATTCTGGGATTCTGCTGGACATGGCAAATGAGAAGGGGGCAGCATGGAACTGCCCTGCATGAGGAACTTCAAAAGATGGGAAAAGGAGAGACCTTGCTGTTACAGGGACACTGGCCACAACCTGAGTTCCTAAAGAAGAGTGTAAACATCCAAGACTGGTGTCAGGAGGGGAGGGCAGGCTGAGTGCTGGGAAGAAAACACAGCCCCCTTTTCCTGCTGGGGCTGGGGTCCCTGTCCCCCAGCCCCACACAGAGAGGCAGGGCAATGATCCTCCTGTTCCACCTCCCCACTCCTGTCTGGGGTGGTCCTGCAGCCAGGAGGAATGGAGAGCACTGAGACACCCCAGCGGGGATGGACACACCTCCCAAACAGGGACAGCCTCCCCTTGTCTCCACAGGGGGCTTTGCTAACTCCAGCCTCCAGAACCCAACCTGTTTCACTCCCTGTCCTGCCTGACAGACCCCTCTGAGCCCGTGGAGCTCTTCCATGGTCCCTTCAGACCCTTGAGTGCTTCACAGCTCATTCTCAGGACCGTGGTCTCAGCTTCTCCTCCCACATCCCGCCCATGACATCACCACCCCCTCAGCAGTTATTCCTGCAGCCCACATTAAGGCCCCACAAAGGCTTTTCCCAGACAAAAGCAGCACTTGTTTATAATTTCTCCTATTCCCTGGTGACTGTGGGACACACAGAGCTGGACTCCTGCAGCACCCAGCGCTCCAGGTCCCCTTGGTGCTGAACTGAGCCCCAGCTGTGAGGCCTCCCCTTGTCTCCCTTAGCCATAAAACCTGAGGCAAGAGCAGAGCTGCTGCCCAGAGCTCACCTGGAACTCCCCCGAGAGGACCCTGCGTGTGTAGATGTTGCTGGTGTAGGGCTCGATGGACTCGTTGTTGCCCAGGATCTGGGCAGTGGAGGCCGTGGGCATGGGGGAAATGAGGAGGCTGTTCCTGACACCGTATCTGGGGACAACAGGACACGTCAGGGAGCTGCAGCCAAGGGACACAGCACAGGGAAGAGCCAGGGACAGCAGGGAAATAAATCTGGGATAACCTGCAAAGCCTCACATCGCCCGCAGGGAAAAGGGAAGCACCACTGAACGGCACTGGGGGACAAGTGCAAGTGGAACTGGGGGCTTTGCTGTTCTCACCCCTCACCAGAGGCTTTCCCAAATGATCCAGTCATGGGTGGGGTGCAGGCAAGACAATCTGCCAGACACTGCACCATCCACAGCCCTGAGGCAGAGCTGAACCAGCAGCCCATGAAGAGGCTGAAACCTCTCCACACACAGGACAGGGGACAGGTTTACCACATTTAAGAATGAGAGCCAAACAGCCAGAATCAGTCCATGACAGGCACCTCACACTTTGGTGATTCCTGTCCTCAGGATGTTCAAGGCTCAGCTTTGCCCTGGCAGCAGGGGAGAGCCCCAGGGCCAGCTCATGGCTCACTCCTCACTATGTTTGTTTAATGGGAACACAAATCCTCCTGCTGGAGGTATCCAAAATGGAATTAGAGCTCAGCTAAAGCAGAGCAGTGAGGGTGGGCTCCTCAGCCTTGGAAGGACAAAAAGGAAAGAAAGCCACCCAAAAAACAGCTCAGAGGAAAGATCTGCTGGGTGGGGGGAACACATGGGGCTGTTTTTACACTTGGACGCTGCCTTTAGCTCTCAGTAGACAGAACTTATCAAATCCATATCCAAAGCCAGGCTGGATGGGGCTGGGAGCAGCCTGGGACAGTGAAGGTGTCCCTGCCATGGGAGGGGTGGCACTGGGTGGGCTTTGAGGTCCTTCCCACCCAACCCAGTCTGGGTTTTATCTGACATCTGCTACAAACTGTGCAGGGTTACTCACTTGGCAATCTTCTCCTTCAAAGCCTTCCAGTCCCAAAGGTCAGAGGGGGTGACATTCCACATGTCATACTGAAGGATCTGAGAAACAGAGTTTGGTCCAAATTAGAGAGGGAACTCTCTTCTCCATGTTTAATAAACCCCATTGGAAATGGACCTGTCATTCCTCTTAATTCTTCTCTCCCATTAGATGTTGGTGAAGCTCTGGTATGACCTAACAAACACTCCATCTTGTGACTGCTCCAGGGCACAGCCAGCACAGGCTGAGTCTGCTTGTCTTTTCAAATCACAGAATCCCAGTATCTCCTGAGCTGGAGGGACCCCCAGGGATCCCCCAGTGCCAGCCCTGCCCTGCCCAGAGCCCAGCAAGCCCAGCCTGGGCATCCCTGGCAGCGCTGGCCAAAGGCTCCTGGAGCTGTGGCAGCCTCGGGGCCGTGCCCATTCCCTGGGCAGCCTGGGCAGTGCCAGCACCCTCTGGGCAAGGACCTTGCCCTGCTCTGCAGCCTGAGCTGGCCTGGCCCAGCCCCAGGCGCTCCCTGGTGCTGTCCCTGTCCCAGAGCAGAGCTCGGAGCTGTCCCTGCGCTGCCCCTCGGGAGGAGCTGCAGCCCCGGGGAGCTCTGAGCTCAGGCTGCTCCAGCCTGGGCTGCCCAGGCCACCTCGGGGGCCCCTCCTGACCCTTCCCCAGCCTCGTGTCCCTCCTCTGCACACTGTCCAAGAGCTTCTGATCTTTCATTGACACACCCAGCACTGTCCCCAGCACTGGGGGTGAGGCCAGCCCAGAGCAGAGTGGGACAATCCCTTCCCTCTGGGCAGCGATGGTGTCCCCAGCACAGGGATGTCCCTCCTGGCTGCAGGGCACTGCTGGCTCAGATCCTGCTGCCCACAGACCAGGTCCCTGCAGGTCTCTGCAGCAGCCCAGGACAGGATCAGCTGCCCAGAGCTTTCCCCTGTCCCGTCCCTGGCACTCACCCCCTTGCTGACCGGCGAGCCCTGGTAGGTGTCGTAGGGGCCCTGCTCCCTGGCCAGCTCACAGCTGGCCTCCAGGGCCCCGTAGTAGATGGTCTCAAAGATGTGCTGGTTGAGGAGCTGAGCCTGGGGGCTCTCAAAGGGGAACCTCATCAGGATGAAGGCATCAGCCAGGCCCTGCACGCCAATGCCGATGGGCCGGTGCCGCCGGTTGGAGCGCTCGGCCTGCGGGACAGACACACGTCACCTCCAGCAGGGACATGCCACCTCCAGGACAGACACACGTCACCTCCAGCAGGGACATGCCACCTCCAGCAGGGACATGCACCTCCAGGACAGACACACGTCACCTCCAGGACAGACACACGTCACCTCCAGCAGGGACATGCACCTCCAGGACAGACACACGTCACCTCCAGCAGGGACATGCCACCTCCAGCAGGGACACATCACAGCATGGACATGTCACCTCCAGCAGGGACATGCCACCTCCAGGACAGACACACCACCTCCAGCAGGGACATGCCACCTCCAGCAGGGACACATCACAGCATGGACATGTCACCTCCAGCAGGGACATGCCACCTCCAGGACAGACACACGTCACCTCCAGCAGGGACATGCCACCTCCAGCAGGGACATGCCACCTCCAGGACAGACACATCACCTCCAGCAGGGACACATCACAGCATGGACACGTCACCTCCAGCAGGGACATATCACAGCACAGGCACGTCACCACCAGGACATACACACATCACCTCCAGCAGGGACATGCCACCTCCAGGACAGACACACGTCACCTCCAGCAGGGACACACCACCTCTAGCAGGGACACATCACAGCACAGACACGTCACCACCAGGACAGACACACATCACCTCCAGGACAGACACACGTCACCTCCAGCAGGGACATGCCACCTCCAGGACAGACACATCACAGCACGGACACATCACCACCAGGACAGGGCACATCACCTCCAGCATGGTCACACCACCCCCAGCACAGGACACATCACAGCATGGACACGTCACCTCCAGCATAGGACACGTCACCTCCAGCACAGGACACGTCACCTCCAGCACACACACACCACCACGTGCAGCACAGGACATGTCACAGCACAGCACAGACATGTCACAGCATGGACACGTCACCTCCAGCACAGCACACGTCACCTCCAGCACACACACACCATCACCTCCAGCACAGGACACGTCACAGCACAGCACAGACATGTCACAGCATGGACACATCACCTCCAGCACACACACACCGTCACCTCCAGCACAGGACACGTCACAGCACAGCACAGACATGTCACAGCACGGACACGTCCCCTCCAGCACACACACACCACCACGTCCAGCACAGGACATGTCACAGCACAGCACAGACATGTCACAGCATGGACACATCACCTCCAGCACACACACACCGTCACCTCCAGCACAGGACACGTCACAGCACAGCACAGACATGTCACAGCACGGACACATCCCCTCCAGCACACACACACCACCACGTGCAGCACAGCTGGGAAGGGCCCCAGGGAGCAAAGCCTCCTGCTGCAGCACGCCAGGAGCTCTGCATCAGCACTCCTTCCATCCTTCCATCCTGCCACTGCCTGCTGAGGCCAGCCTGAGTTTGTCAGACCTTAGCACAGACTGCAATTGCTTAACCCAGCAAGGAGAGGCAGGATTTAGAAGAGAACACTCAGCACTTTCTGATAAATGAAGACATTTAATAGGGCAGAATCACAGAATCACTGAGGTTGGAAAATCCCTCTGAGCCTACCAAGTCCAACTGTTCCCCAGCAGAGCCAAGGCCACCACTGACCATGTCCCCAGGTGCCACATCCACATGGATATTAAATCCCCTCCAGGGATGAGGGCTTCACCACTGCCCTGGGCATTCTGTGCCAGAGCTGGACAGCCCTTTCCTTTAAAACATTTTTCCTAATGTTCAACTTAAACCTCCCCTGGCACAGGTCAAGGCCATTTCCTCGTGTCCTTTTCCTTGCTTTCTGTGAGCAGAGCCTGACCCCCACCTGGCTGCCCCCTCCTGTCAGGCAGCTCTAAAACCAACC
The DNA here is from genome assembly GCF_012460135.2 of Molothrus ater. Lineage (NCBI taxonomy): Eukaryota > Metazoa > Chordata > Aves > Passeriformes > Icteridae > Molothrus > Molothrus ater. The sequence continues at coordinate 508,708 of NC_050479.2, read as the reverse complement.
AAAATGAGTTACACTTTCTCAGGATCTTTCCAGGATCCTTCTCTCTGTTCCACCTCCCTCTCTGTGCCTGCTGCTGGTCTGTGCTTCGTGGAAATCCTCACACATGAAAAAATGCCAGTGGCAGAAGCAGAGTGGGAAGCTTCCCTACAACTGCTTCACCACAGAGCTGCTCTGGGCTGAAGCTCAGGCAGGCACTGACAGGTCCCACCTGGGGACAGGTGGTTTATGGAGTTCCCAACAGGTCTATGGAGTTCTTCTGTGATTCCTTGTGCCCCAGACTGCTCTGGGATTGCTCTGGGCAGGATTCAGCCCTACTCACCTCTGGCACAGGGTAGTAGTTGATATCAATGATTTTGTTGAGGTTTCTGACGATGACCTTGGTGACCTCAGCCAGCTTCTTGAAGTCGTAGGTGTGTTCGGGGGTCACGTACATGTTCAGGGCGATGGAGGCCAGGTTACACACGGCCACCTGTGGGCAGAGACAGGGGATCATTGGGAATGGGACTGGAGCACACAGCTCTGCCCCAAACCCATGGGAACCACCCGCCAGGGAACCTGCCAGGCTGGGAAAGCCACCCCTTGCTCCTCTGGCACATCAGGACTTGTGCAAAAGGTAACGACAATTCAGGAAAATTCAGTAGAAATTGGTATGGCCAAAAAAACCCTGCCCTGGTCAGTCCTACTGCCTGGAAACCATCCTTACACAGAATCCCAGAGGGATCTGGGTTGGAAGGAATTTTTAAGCCTGATTTGTTCCTTGTCACTTTCCCTTTGAAGTGTGTCTTGTGTCATCCCAAATCCTCCACAGGAGTGGGAAGAGAATCCACAGTCAGTGGAAGGGCTGTGAGTACTCAGGTCAGGAGTTACTCAGCTGCCTGCTCCCTTCCCAAGCAACAGTTGGATATATCCCAGAGATCTGCCCCAGGAGCACTCCCAGGCAGAGCTGCCCCAGGAGCACTCCCAGGCAGGCAGAGCTGCCCAAGGCAGGCAGGGAGCTCCACAGGAGCACTCCCAGGCAGGCAGGGAGCTCCACAGGAGCACTCCCAGGCAGAGCTGCCCCAGGAGCACTCCCAGGCAGTCAGGGAGCTCCACAGGAGCACTCCCAGGCAGTCAGGGAGCTCCACAGGAGCACTCCCAGGCAGAGCTGCCACAGGAGCACTCCCAGGCAGAGCTGCCCCAGGAGCACTCCCAGGCAGGCAGAGCTGCCCCAGGCAGGCAGGGAGCTCCACAGGAACACTCCCAGGCAGGGAGCTCCACAGGAGCACTCCCAGGCAGGCAGGGAGCTCCACAGGAGCACTCCCGGGCAGAGCTGCCACAGGAGCACTCCCAGGCAGGGAGCTCCACAGGAACACTCCCAGGCAGGCAGGGAGCTCCACAGGAGCACTCCCAGGCAGGGAGCTCCACAGGAGCACTCCCAGGCAGGCAGGGAGCTCCACAGGAGCACTCCCAGGCAGGCAGGGAGCTCCACAGGAACACTCCCAGGCAGAGCTGCCACAGGAGCACTCCCAGCCCGCCCAGCACCCTGAGCTCCCGCTCTGCACCCACCTCGTCCTTGCTGGTGTACTCCACGATCTCGGTGCACAGGTTGCTGCACTTGATGGTGCCCAGGTTCTGCTGGTTGCTCTTCCTGTTGCAGGAGTCCTTGTAGAGCATGTAGGGGGTGCCAGTCTCAGTCTGGGACTCGATGATGGCGTACCAGAGCTGCTGGGCCTTCACCACCCTGCGCACGCGGCCCTGCCGCTCGTAGCTGCGGCACACAGCGAGGGAGCCCTGTCAGCCCCGAGCCCCAAACGCCAGGGAGAGGCCTCTGAGCTCCTCGGGGCCTCCTCCCTACTGAGCTCTGCATGGGGAGCCCTCACAGCAGGGCAGCAGCACTGCCCTTGTTTAAGGGGAGCCAATCTTTCACCGCAGCAGCCACACAAAGCCATGGAGTGCTCCAAGTGGGGATCGCTCCAGGATGTCCCTCTGACAGGGACACTGTCCCCCTAACAGGCTGAAATGGTCATTCACACACAGCTCCACCCTGACACATCGCAGTGTGAAGGACACAGCCCCATCCTCACATTTTTATCAATCTGGCAGTGAGTTCAGTGGGCACCTCTGAGCCCTTCCCACAAACCTGTGCCACGGCCCCACATCCCACAGGACACAAGCAGCTCTGGGAGAGGATGGCACCACTTACAGGTCTGCTCCCTCCTCTTACCTCTCATAGAGCTTCTCAAATTCCTCTCCCCAGACATCATCCAGGCCAGGACACTCATTTGGGCACATTAAGGACCAGTCCTGTATGGGGAAAAATATTCAGAGGAAATCTTTAGGCACTCTGTTAATTAAAGCTGTGGCTACCCCAGCCCTAGAAGTGTCCAAAGCCAGGCTGGATGGGGTTTGGAGCAATCTGGGACAGTGGAAGATGTGCCTGCCCATAGCAGAGGGTGGCACTGGATGAGTTTTAAGGTCCCTCCCAAGCCAAACCGGTCTGGGATTCTGTGAAATACAAGCAGGCATAAGAACAATTTACTGAGAAAATGTTGATGTCTTAAGGTTTGGAACCCCAGAGTCAAAATAGCTGAACAGTCCAAGAACAAGCCATGGGCTGTGAGATTAAGGCCTGAAGCAAAACACTGAGCTGGAGTTGCCCAGCTCCATTCTCCACCTGCAGAGCCAAGCTCTCAGACAAAGTGCAGCAGCTCCTCCAGGAAGGTCCTGGAAGGAACAAGGAGCAAAGCAGCTCTGCAGCCCTTGCTGAGCTCCTTCAGGGCTGCTCACCTGCTCCTCCACTACCAGACCTTTCCTGCACCAGCCAAGTTCTCACCTGGTTGGTTTCCACTCGCTTCATGAAGAGATCAGGGATCCAGAGAGCAAAGAACAGGTCCCGGGCCCGCTGCTCTTCTTTCCCTGTGTTCTTCTTCAAGTCCAGGAACTCAAAGATGTCCAAGTGCCACGGCTCCAGGTAGATGGCAAAAGCCCCAGGTCTCTGGGACACAGAACACAATCTGGATCAGAACAAACTGTCCTTGGAAAGAAACCTCCTGCCCTGCTCCCGAGTGCCCACAACACCCCAAAGCAGCTGGGAACTGGGGGGCAGCACCAGATACCAACACAAGGGGAAAAAAGCCCTTTTGTGACCATGTGTCACCCACAGCCACTCCATCAGCTCCCGGAGGTTGATGGCACAGCCCTAGCAGCGTGGAAGCTCTCCCATTACCCAAGGCTCCCTGCTGGAGCCTGGTTTCAGGTACCTTGTTTCCACCTTGATCCACGTAGCGGGCGGTGTTGTTGTAGACCCTCAGCATGGGAACCAGCCCGTTGGAATTCCCGTTTGTCTGCAGAGGCACAGGAAAACCATCAGCAAAACTCCCTGCAGGGGCTGGCCTGCACCTCCTGCGGGTCTTTCCTCAGGCTGCAGAGCTCTTACACTGATCACCAATTACTTCTAGTCCTTTCCCCACACTTTTTATAACAAAAATGTATATATCAGCCACGTGTCCCAGAATTAATAAAATGTCCCTCCTAACTTCCTTGCCCTACATTATGTCACCTAAAGGCTTGCAGGGTTTACACACACTGTGACAAGAAACCCCAAACACACATCCACAGAAGGTCTGGGGCAATTAGAGACACAAAAGGCAGAGGGCTAGTGCACAAGTCTCTGGGCATATTCCTAGGCTGCTAACAGGCAAACATGGGAATTGTCTGACCAAACAGTGGAATAAGACCCTCTTTCTGGAAGGGTTTCTATGAGGAAGCCAAAACACCGAGGAAAACCAACCTTGCTGCCTTAGGCCAAGGGACAACTGAGGGAGGCCCAGTGCTGTGTGAAGTGAGAGAGAGGCAGCACTGGTTTGGCATCTCCTGGGAGAGCAGCCGCGTCCCTGTGCTGTCCCTGTGCTGTCCCTGGGGTGACTCAGAGAGGGACAGGCACTCACCCCAGCAATGTAGCTGCCCGTGGCACGGATGCAGCTCACAGCAAGGCCAATGCCCCCAGCAGACTTGGAGATGAGGGCACACTGCTTCAGGGTGTCGTAGATGCCTTCGATGCTGTCATCCTTCATGCACAGCAGGAAGCAGCTGAAGGAGACAAATGGTTTCAGCAGACAAAGATGGGAAGGAAAGGTCATCAGTGTTTCATCAGGCTGCAAAAACCAGGGCAAACACGGGACCTTTAGCATGCTCCAGAAAGCAATCCCACAGGTGTGGAATAAAGGACAAAACAGAAAACACCATGAGCAGTACTTGTACTGCTGATACCTCTGCTACCAAACATTTTTAATCATGGAATTGTGGAATACCCTGAGCTGGAAGGGGCCCACAAGGATCAGAGTCCAATTTATGGTCCTGCACAATCCCACCCTGGGCATCCCCGGCAGCCTCGGGGCTGTGCCCATTCCCTGGGGAGCCTGGGCAGTGCGCAGCACCCTCTGGGGAAGAACCTTTTCCCAATACATTGATACAAATCTCTATAAAAATACAATCCTTTTCCTGATATATATGATATCAAAACCCTATCAGTTATGCTTGCTGCTTTTAGAAAACTAAATTTTTAGAAACTAATTTTTAGAAAATTACCAGGATTTATTTGGTAACCTGCAGCAGACTATGCACATCAGGAACTTTCCAATACAACACAGCCATGCAAAGGTTTCCAATATCTCTGGAGCTGACAGAAACCTGGGCATTTTTCCCCCAAGGACAGCTAAAACTTGACAGCAGCTGCTCAAAACGTCAGAGAACACACGCAGGAACTCAGCTGCTCGTTTCAGAGGCTGTGCACGTGTGACACTTGAGCAGCTGTGACCCCCGAGGCGTCCCCTCGCTGTGGCAGGGGGCAGGCAGAGCACCTGGAGAGCTGGGGGCGGTTGGTGCCGGCGTTGAAGAGCGTGGGCGAGGCGTGGGTGAACCAGCGCTCCGAGAGCAGGTTGTACGTCTCGATGGCGGCCTCGATGTCGCCCTTGTGGATGCCCACGGCCACCCTCATCAGCATGTGCTGGGGACGTTCAGCAACTGCAGGGACAGAGCCAGCAATGCCAGGGCTGCCTTGGGAGAGACCCCACAGCCCACCCAGTGCCACCCCTGCCCTGGCAGGGACACCTCCCACTGTCCCAGGCTGCTCCAATGTCCCCAGTGTCCAGCCTGGCCTTGGGCACTGCCAGGGATGCAGGGATGGAATTCCATGCCAGCCCTGCCCACCCTGCCAGGGAACAATTCCTCATTGCCAAGATCCCACCCAGCCCTGCCCTCTGGCACTGGCAGCCATTCCCTGGCTGCTGTCCCTGCATGCCCTGGAAATTGTCTCTCTCCAGCTTTCCTGGGGCTCCTCCAGGCCCTGCAAGGCCACCCTGAGCTCAGCCCAAAGCTTCTCCTGTGCCGGTGAACAATCCCAGCTGTGCCAGCCTTTCCTCCCAGCAGAGCTGCTCCATCCCTCTGCCCATCCTGGAGCCTCCTCTGGGCTCTCTGCAGCAGCTCCAGCTCCTCCCTGGGCTGGGGCAGCTCTGCAGGTGGGAAATCACCTGTGGGGGCACAATCCCAATCCCTTTCCTGCTGCCCACCCTGTGGGATCAGCCCAGGCACAGGGATTTTAGGATGCCAAGGCACGTGGCTGGGGCCTGCCCAGCCCCTCAGCCACCAAGCAAACCCAGAAGACTCCATGTGACAGTCACAGGGTGATGGCAGCAAGCTCCAAACGCTGCAGTGGGACACCTGAGCCAGAGTTTTCATGGGATCACAGAGTGATTGTCCTTGGAAGGAACTTGAGCTCTCCAGCCCAACTCCTGCTCAGAGAGCACCAGGCCTGTTAATTCAGGACTTCATCCCATCAGGCTTTGAAAAACTCAAGGAACAATCTGCTCCAATGCTCAGCTGCTCTCATGGAGGAGGGAAAAAACCCCACCTGTATTGACAATTAAATTCAATCAAATATGCAGTCCAGAATCCAATTATGTTTCAGCTTTATGATATTATAATTAATCTCTGACCCTTCTGGTGTCCCAGGATATCCAAGCCAAGGGCCTGCATCACTGGTAGCACTGTACCTAAACTTGGCTTTAATTTAATTTAAACTAACTCAAATTTTTAAGAAGTGCTCAGCACTAGGAACAGCCCTTACCTTTGGAGTTGATTTTCAGCAAGTAGGAGCGTTCCAAAGTCTTTAAAAGAGAGGATGGATTTTAGCAGACAGGCAGATTTCAATTTTTTAAAAAACCCTGTCAACTCCAAACTCAACCATCTCTACATCCCTCATCCCAGGCTTCACCAGCCCTGCACTCTGCTGCTCCTCTCTTTATTATCTTAATTAGGTGATTAATGACTGAAAGTACACAATTCCATGGGAAGATTGAACACTGCTTTGGATTACAGAGCGTGGAGCACGGCAGGAGGTGCCACACTGCCCTGAACCCACAGGAGCTCCCTGCCCAGGGCCCTAAACCTGAGGCAGACCCAAGCCCCAGCAGCACAGCTGAGCTGGGTGGGGGCAGCAGAGCACCCTGGGGTGCTGTGGGGACACATCCCAGCAGCACGGGGAGGATAAATGTGTGGCATGAGATCCTGAGAGAACTGAACAATGGGAAAAGCAAAAATCCCTTCACTGGCTAATTGAGGATTAGAGTATTTCCTTTGGGAATGGCATCCAACAACACTGACTGGGATGTGCTGTGAAACCCAGCCCAGCAGTTAAAATATTCCAGCAGCAAGAAAACTCCATGACTCATCCCACTGGGCAGCTGCTTAGTGCAGCCCCCCTTCACCTTCACGGCCCTGCTGAGGTCCCACTCCCTCCTGTGCCCCTCTTTGCCCCAGTCCAGATGATCCCACAAGCATTCCCACCCTTCCCAGCAGACCCAGGAGCTCCTTACCTTAAAGCCAAAGTAGTTGTAGGAGAAGTCCCTGTCGTAGATGATGGCAGAGTTCAGGCGCTGGCAGGAAATAACAGAATTGACTTTTACAAGGGCTAACAATGTTATTTACACCTGCTGGCATCCCTGGCCCCAAAGCTCCGCTGTGTGAGGGGCACCAGAGCACAGGAATGAAGCAGGAACAGCACTTCCCTCAAAACAACAAAAGCACAGCTTCAACAACCTTTTGTCACTCAGTTTTTGGCTGAACTGACTGAAATCTAATTGGACAACAAGAAACACAACACAGAACCAAGGGACAAAAAGAACTTCCTGGTCAGAACACAGACCTGGAATGACTTGGAAACTGAACCCAAAGCACTTCTCTCCCTCCTGTGCTGCCTCCCTTTGCTGCAGCACAAGGTACTTCTTCTCAAATTAATTACTTGTGCTGATCATGGCAGTGAAAACAAATTTTACTACAAAAACATCCACAGAGGAAGAAAACTCCTATATCCCCTCTTACACCCTCCACTCATGCCCTGCACTGGTTTCTGTGTTGGTTTTTTACCCTAAAACAAACATGGCTTGCTTAAAAATTTGCTTAAAGAAAAGCAAATTATTTAGGTTTTCAAAATCCAGTGCAATGGTTCAGAAGTGAAAAGAACTCTAGTACTTACATCTTTGTTGGCCAGAACTATGTCCAGAGTCTCTTTGGAGATCATTGGAGAGTGCTTCCCATTGTGAGGGTTGATGTAGGTGTAGAGATCCTCCATCACATCTGCAGGGAAAGGGATGTGAGCAGGACATGTCCAGGCCTGTCCCTGCAGTAGGTGGCACTGGGATTCAGGGATGGGCAAGGCAGGAAAGCCCTGGGAAATAACCCCTCCAGTCCCTCAATCACACAACTGCTCTTCTGCTGCTTAGCACTGCCAACCTGAACCATCCCCTTCTACAAATTGTGTCAAAACCCCACTGTAAAAAGTAACAAATGGGGAGGAGAGTGGGTACAACCTGATCTCAATCCACCACATTTTTCACCATGCTGTTCCTACAACTGCTGTTCACAAACCAGGCAAATTCCATTTGCCCTGGGAAACTCGTGGCATCACCTCCACGGTGTTTTCAGCCAGCCTGGGCGCTCAGGATCTCCCACTTGAGAGATCTCCCTATTTCTGTGCTCCAAACCTGCCGCTGCGTGCCTGCCCCAGCAGCTGGAGGCCATCACCCACCACTGAAGACTTTCTTGGTCTCCTTGTGCAGGTTGGAGACGGCGATGCGGGCGGCCAGGATGGCGTAGTCGGGGTGCTTGGTGGTCAGCGTGGCCGCGGTCTCTGCGGCCAGAGTGTCCAGCTCCACCGTGGTGACCCCGCTGTAGAGCCCCTGGATCACCTTCATGGTGATCTGTGCCTGCAGGGGGAGGGAAAGGCCGAGCTCAGGGAGCCCCTGTGCTCCTGCACCACACGGACCCAGCACCGCGAGCTGGGCGGGGGGAGAGCAAACGGGGACAGGGACTGGGAATGGAGCAAAATGGGACAGGGACTGGGAATGGAGCAAACTGGGACAGGGACTGGGAATGGAGCAAACTGGGACAGAAACTGGGAATGGAGCAAACTGGAACAGAGACTGGGAATGGAGCAAACTGGGACAGAGACTGGGAATGGAGCAAACTGGGACAGAGACTGGGAACGGAGCAAAATGGGACAGGGACTGGGAATGGAGCAAACTGGGACAGAAACTGGGAATGGAGCAAAATGGGACAGGGACTGGGAACGGAGCAAAATGGGACAGAGACTGGGAATGGAGCAAAATGGGACAGGGACTGGGAATGGAGCAAAATGGGACAGAGACTGGGAGCAGAGCAAAATGGGACAGAGACTGGGAGCAGAGCAAACGGGGACAGGGACTGGGAATGGAGCAAACGGGGACAGAGACTGGGAATGGAGCAAAATGGGACAGAAACTGGGAATGGAGCAAACGGGGACAGGGACTGGGAATGGAGCAAACGGGGACAGAAACTGGGAATGGAGCAAACTGGGACAGGGACTGGGAATGGAGCAAACTGGGACAGGGACTGGGAACGGAGCAAACGGGGACAGAAACTGGGAATGGAGCAAACTGGGACAGGGACTGGGAATGGAGCAAACTGGAACAGAGACTGGGAACGGAGCAAACGGGGACAGAAACTGGGAATGGAGCAAACGGGGACAGGGACTGGGAACGGAGCAAACTGGAACAGAGACTGGGAACGGAGCAAACTGGAACAGAGACTGGGAATGGAGCAAACTGGGACAGAGACTGGGAATGGAGCAAACTGGGACAGGGACTGGAGCAAACTGGGACAGAGACTGGGAATGGAGCAAACTGGGACAGGGACTGGGAATGGAGCAAACGGGGACAGGGACTGGGAATGGAGCAAACTGGGACAGAGACTGGGAATGGAGCAAACGGGGACAGAGACTGGGAATGGAGCAAACTGGGACAGGGACTGGGAACGGAGCAAAATGGGACAGAGACTGGGAATGGAGCAAACTGGAACAGAGACTGGGAACGGAGCAAACTGGGACAGAGACTGGGAATGGAGCAAACTGGGACACGGACTGGGAACGGAGCAAAATGGGACAGGGACTGGGAACGGAGCAAACTGGAACAGAGACTGGGAACGGAGCAAACTGGGACAGAGACTGGGAATGGAGCAAACTGGGACACGGACTGGGAACGGAGCAAACTGGAACAGAGACTGGGAACGGAGCAAACTGGGACAGGGACTGGGAATGGAGCAAACTGGGACAGAGACTGGGAATGCTCCTGGACACAGACTGGGGACAAGGATGGAGGGACAGCACCCAGGGAATGGCTGCCAGTGCCAGAGGGCAGGGCTGGGTGGGATCTTGGCAATGAGGAATTGTTCCCTGGCAGGGTGGGCAGGCCCTGGCACAGGGTGCCCAGAGCAGCTGGGGCTGCCCCTGCATCCCTGGCAGTGCCCAAGGCCAGGCTGGGCACTGGGGACAGTGGGAGGTGTCCCTGCCATGGCAGGGGTGGCATTGGGTGGGATTTAAGGTCCCTCCAACCCAACCCAGTCTGGGATTCTGGGATTCCACCATTATAGGGTAGGGGCTGGTCTAGGAGTTTGTGATCAGCCTTTTTTCCAAGCTTTTCTGGTACAGTTTTTGCCAAGATTCAACTGCTTATGACTGCCAGAGGCCTCAAAGTGGGTGAAACCTTTGGAAGACTTCAGGATGGCTTAAAGCCCTGCATTTGTGGGGTGCTCCATGGTGATCCATGCAAAACCCCACAAATCCATGTAGGTGTTCCATGGGATCGAGAGCCGTGGGCTTATCAAGCCAAACTTGTCTGTCCCACTGCTCCCCCTGTGTGGGGAGGAGCACAGGCTGCACTGTGCCTGTCAGCTGGGCCCTGGGGAGCTGCTCTTCCTCTGGAGCTGCCAGCACATCCCTGTTCCCTGCACCCCTGGCAGTGCCCAAGGCCAGGCTGGGCATTGGGGCTGGGAGCACCTGGGACAGTGGGAGGTGTCCCTGCCATGGCAGGGGTGGCACTGGGTGGCCTTGAAAGCTCACTCCAACCCAAACCCTGCTGGGATTCCGTGTAAGGATGGCTTCCTGGCAATAGGAGTGACTGCTCTCTACTGAACCTCTGTGAACTGCTGCTACTTTTGCAGAACTCATGGGATTTACAGCCTCGCAGGGAGCATTAGCACAGGCTCTGGGAGGGGTGCTGCTGGCCTGCACCAGCACAGGTGCAGATCCAAGTGCCAAAGGAGAAACAGAGCTCCAGAGAAAGAGGTCACACATGACTGCAGAATAAATTAGAATTCAGGGGCACAAGGAGGCAGGAGGACTCAGAATTTCACTTCTGTCCTCGGCATCAACTCCCAGTCACTGGGGGCAAGTCAGGGCACTTCATGCTGTGGTCACCAAGTCACCAGTGCCCTCCTCCTGCCCTCCATCCCAAAGACTTTTGGGTACAGGACCAATGGCAACTGGAATTTCAGCCAGGAGAATGGATCATGAGAAGCTGGGAGATGGGAAGAGCCATAACTGGTGACTCCAAATGGCCAGACTGGGTCTGGAACCTGCATAAAAACCTCACAGACACCAGTGGATCCACTGGGGAGTCATCCTGACACAGGCTTTGGAAGGAGAAGCCTCCATGAGTGGGATCAATGCCCACCCCAAATCAGCTCAGAAAAGCAGGGATGTGGCAATGGCAGGGAATTCTGTCCTGCTGTTTGACCAGGAGGGGATCCAGAGCTACTTCCATGTGTCATTGCTCCAGCTTTGCAGACTGACGCTGGCAGCAACCTACCAAATCCAAAATATGGGAACTGGAGCAACAAAACTCGTTTTTGTTTTAACTACCGGGGGCTCAATGGCTTCTCCAAGGTGAGAAAGGGATCTAGGGCAGGGAAAGGGGATGTTCCCCTCCACAATCCCTGCACCTGGGAAGCAAAACGCCTCAGAGCACAAACAATTCCAACAAACCCATTCTGGATGCGTTTGCCAAGAGTTCAGGGAACCACAGAACATCCTGAGCAGGAGGGGACCCCCAGGAACCCCCAAACCCAACCCGGGACACCCCAGGAGCTCCAGCCCGGGTTCCCACCCCACTCCTGCCCAGGAGAGGCGGGGTCAGGCAGGGGATGGCACTCACAGGATCCACGAAGTCGGCGTTGAGGCCGTAGCAGAGCTTCTGGATGCGCGAGGTGATCTTGTCAAACATGACCCGCTCCTGGCGCCCGTCTGGAACACACACACACACACACACGGGCCAGCCCAGTGAGAGCCAGTTCAGAACAGAACAGCCCTACCCAGGCTCACCAGTGCTGCACCACTAAAAACCAGCCAGCACAGAGCACCCAGTGCTGCACCAGTAGGAGCCAGTCCAACACAGAGCACCCCAGAGCACCCCAGTGCAGCCCCAGTAAGAACCAGCCAGCACAGAGCAGCCCAGTGCAGCCCCCCAGTAAGAACCAGTTCAGCACAGAGCACCCCAGTGATGCCCCAGTAAGAACCAGTTCAGCACAGAGCACCCCAGTGCAGCCCCCCAGTAAGAACCAGTTCAGCACAGAGCACCCCAGTGATGCCCCAGTAAGAACCAGTTCAGCACAGAGCACCCCAGTGATGCCCCAGTAAGAACCAGTTCAGCACAGAGCACCCCAGTACAGTCCCCCAGTAAGAACCAGTTCAGCACAGAGCACCCCAGTGATGCCCCAGCCAGCACAGAACGCCCCTGCCCAGCCCCTCCCGTGGGGGAATTGGGTGTGGGAATCACCAGGGAGTGGGGTGTGGGTACAAGGAAAGGAGAGCCTCCCCCTCTGCCCCAAGAATTCCCACCTAAAACTGCACCAACCCAATTCCCAGGGTCCCAATTCCCACCAACCCAGCTGAGGGTCACTCCCCACCTCAGCCTGGGGACCCCTGGGACCAAAAGAGGGGGAGACCAACCCAAAGCTCCTGCCATGGGAGCCAAACCAAAGGAGAGGTCTCACCCCTCACTCTGGGTGTCGGGGGGAGCTCCCTCACTCTGGGCTCCCCCAAAGCTGAGCGGAGCCCCTCTCCTCCCACCGGGGGCCACCAGAGCTGAGGGGATCCACCCTCCCATGGAGGAGAGGCGGGCGCCCTCTCTGCTTTCTGTGGTGCCATCAGGGGGACCCCCAAAGCCAAGGGGGTCACACCACCCCCTCACACCATGTGCCATAAGGCACCCCCAAAGCTGAGGGGGACCCATACCTCACGTGCCATGAGGGACCCTTCCAAAATGGGGGGATCCCCATCTGCTTACCTTGGGTGCCACGCAGGGGCCCCGCAAAGCAGAGGGAACCCAGAATGGGGCAGGGATTCCCCTTCAGGTGCCCCGAGGGACCCCTAAAACCGAGGGGTCCCGTGCCCACCCCCTGGGTGCCCTGGGCAAGACAGAGCCCCCCATCCCCGACACTCGGTACCCCCAGAGCAGCGGGGCTCCCCCTCCCCGGCCCGCCGGCACCCCCGGGGCGAGGGAGCGCTCACCCCGCTTCACGACGTGCATGGTGGCGGCGGGTTCCCCTCAGTCCCTCGCGATGTCCCCCTCGGTCCCTCTCGGTGCCCCTCAGCTCCTCTCGGTGCCTCCGCGCCCGCCGCTTCCCGCGCCCGCCGCGCGCGCCCCGCCCCGCTGAGGCGGCCGCCGCCATCTTGCCTGCGGGCACGGCTCCCTGCCCGGCCCCTTCCCGCACCGCCCCGCTCCCGGCGCTGCCCGTGGCCGCGGGTGGACACCGATCCCGGCCCTCATCCCGATATTGTCCCCGCTTTCCCCCGGGAATCGCCGCCGCGCTGGGGAACAACGGGAATCCTGCCCGCTTCAAAGATGGCGGCGCCAGCGCTCCCCTCCCAGCCGGGGAGGAGCCGGAGGGACAGGACGGGGCTGAGGGCGCCAAAGACAGAGCCCGCCGAGGGACAAAACAGCTCGAACTGAAACGCCAAAACAGTAATTATGTTAAACTTAATTATCCTGAATCAAGGCCCAGGCGTGATATGTGTGATTAAACTTTGGGTCCCACTGCCCAGGGAGCTGGTGGGGTCCCTGTCCCTGGAGGTGTCGAAGGAACAGCTGCCCAGGAACATCTGACGCTCTGCTGTGGAACGGGCCCAGAGCACAGGAGATGCAGGGAAGGAGCTGAAATTACAGAAAGTTCTGTCCCAAAAGCAGCAGAGCTGCACCTGCAGAGCCTCCAGCCCTGGGACACCAACAGCAGGAGCAGCTGGAGCTGCTGGAGAGAGCCCAGTGGGGCCACAGGGCTGGAGCCAGGCTGGGAGAGCTGGGATTGTCCAGCCTGGAGAGGAGAGGCTCCAGGCAGAGCTCAGAGCCCCTGGCAGGGCCTGCAGGGGCTCCAGGAGAGCTGCAGAGGGACTGGGGACAAGGCCTGCAGGGACAGCACCCAGGGAATGGCTGCCAGTGCCAGAGGGCAGGGCTGGGTGGGATCTTGGCAATGAGGAATTGTTCCCTGGCAGGGTGGGCAGGCCCTGGCACAGGGTGCCCAGAGCAGCTGGGGCTGCCCCTGCATCCCTGGCAGTGCCCAAGGCCAGGCTGGGCACTGGGGACAGTGGGAGGTGTCCCTGCCGTGGCAGGGGTGGGAAGAGATGATCTTTAAGGTCCCTCATAGCCCAAACCATTCCATGGATCTGCAGGTCCCGTGAGGGCTCAGGGCAGCAGCACCGAAGCCCTGCTGAGGTTTCTGTGCAGAACCCAGCCCCAGACACCGTCAGTTCCTCCCCAATCCTGCTCTGAGTGTCCTGGGAAGCAGGAGCTGTGGCACTGGGGAGCCCAGGCTGGCAGGGAACGCCTCCTGTCTGTGGTTTGCAGCCTGCGAGGTTCCCCCTTCCCCACGCTGGGGGGAACAGGAGGCACAGCTAAATGTGGCACCACACCAGAAATGCTGGGGTTTGCTCCATGACAGGACAATGAACCATCAACCCTTCGGCTGAGGCCGATCCTGAGGGGCTCAGAGAGGCATCCCAGGGCTCAAAGGGGCTGGAAATTCAGTTTTTTATTGCTTGTGGATGGGCCTCTGTCCCTTCCGAGGTGAGGGCGTTGGTTCCATTCAGATGCCAAGTTCAGATCCCAAGCCAGACACCACTGGGGGTTCCTCAGCCCCCAGGGTGGGTGGGAAGGTGCCCAATGCACCAGGTGAGCCTGGTCCTGCTCAGAGAGAGCCCCCCCTCAAAGATGGAACACAGGGAATGTTTGGAACTGACCAGGAAATGGGAATGAAGCTGGGCTGGTGCCTCTTTCACTGGAAAAGGGCCTACAGAAGGAAAATAATCCCAAATGGCATTTTGGGCTGGCTGGAGCCCGAGCTGCACTCATAGATGTTTGCCCTTCAGTTCTCCTCTGAGTTTTGCTCCCCTGCTCTGAAAGCAGGAGTGAGTGGAGCAGTGGGTTCATTTCTGAGGTGGCTGCAGAGGAAAGGAAAGCCATGGTGCAGCCCCAGGACAGCTCCCACAGGAGGGCCCTGGGCAGGAACCGGAGCCATGCCACCACCTCTGAGCCCTGTCCACCTGTCCTGAGCCATGCCTGGATGTGCTTGCTGAGCCCTGTCTGGGTGTGCTGAGCCCTGCCCGGGTGTGCTGAGCCCATCCCGGGTGTGCTGAGCCCATCCCGGGTGTGCTGAGTCCTGTCTGGGTGTGCTGAGCCCTGTCTGGGTGTGCTGAGCCCTGCCCGGGTGTGCTGAGCCCTGCCCTGGGTGTGCTGAGCCCTGTCTGGGTGTGCTGAGCCCTGTCTGGGTGTGCTGAGCCCTGCCCTGGGTGTGCTGAGCCCATCCCGGGTGTGCTGAGCCCTGCCCTGGGGGTGCTGAGCCCTGTCTGGGTGTGCTGAGCCCATCCCGGGTGTCCTGAGCCCTGTCTGGGTGTGCTGAGCCCTGCCCTGGGTGTGCTGAGCCCTGCCCGGGTGTGCTGAGCCCTGCCCTGGGTGTGCTGAGCCCATCCCGGGTGTGCTGAGCCCTGTCTGGGTGTGCTGAGCCCTGTCTGGGTGTGCTGAGCCCTGCCCTGGGTGTGCTGAGCCCATCCCGGGTGTGCTGAGCCCTGTCCTGGGTGTGCTGAGCCCTGCCCTGGGTGTGCTGAGCCCTGTCTGGGTGTGCTGAGCCCTGCCCTGGGTGTGCTGAGCCCTGTCCTGGGTGTGCTGAGCCCTGTCTGGGTGTGCTGAGTCCTGTCCAGGTGTGCTGAGCCCATCCCGGGTGTGCTGAGCCCTGTCTGGGTGTGCTGAGCCCTGTCTGGGTGTGCTGAGCCCTGTCTGGGTGTGCTGAGCCCTGCCCTGGGTGTGCTGAGCCCTGCCCTGGGTGTGCTGAGCCCTGCCCTGGGTGTGCTGAGCCCTGCCCTGGGTGTGCTGAGCCCTGCCCTGGGGGTGCTGAGCCCTGCCCTGGGGGTGCTGAGCCCTGCCCGGGTGTGCTGAGCCCTGTCTGGGTGTGCTGAGCCCTGCCCTGGGTGTGCTGAGCCCTGCCCTGGGTGTGCTGAGCCCTGCCCTGGGTGTGCTGAGCCCATCCCGGGTGTGCTGAGCCCTTCCCGGGTGTGCTGAGCCCTGCCCTGGGTGTGCTGAGCCCTGTCTGGGTGTGCTGAGCCCTGCCCTGGGTGTGCTGAGCCCATCCCGGGTGTGCTGAGCCCTTCCCGGGTGTGCTGAGCCCTGCCCTGGGTGTGCTGAGCCCTTCCTGGGTGTGCTGAGCCCTCTCTGGGTGTGCTGAGCCCTGCCTGGGTGTGCTGGGCCCTGTCCGGGTGTGCTGAGCCCTGCCCTGGGTGTGCTGAGCCCTGCCTGGGTGTGCTGGGCCCTGTCTGGGTGTGCTGAGCCCATCCCGGGTGTGCTGAGCCCTGTCCAGGTGTGCTGAGTCCTGCCCTGGGTGTGCTGAGCCCTGTCTGGGTGTGCTGAGCCCTTCCCGGGTGTGCTGAGCCCTGTCCAGGTGTGCTGAGCCCTGTCCGGGTGTGCTGAGCCCTGTCTGGGTGTGCTGAGCCCTTCCCGGGTGTGCTGAGCCCTTTCCGGGTGTGCTGAGCCCTGTCTGGGTGTGCTGAGCCCGCTGAAGATCCCCTGGATGCCCGCGTGGAGGCAGCCGGCCCTAATGAGCGCTAATGAGCGCCAGGCTAACGAGGAGCTCCCCCAGGGGCTGCGGGGTTTCAGTGACCGCCGAGGCTGTGCGGAGCTCTGCCCCTGGAGCGGCCGCTGCTTTTGCCCAGGGAAATGTGCTTTGTGCTTTTCAGGGAAAACACGGGCACTGGGGGCCGCAGGGAGCGGGATCTGCCCCCATGAGGGTGAGCTGAGACAGGGAGTGTGCACAGGGACATGGCAGGGCACAGCCCGTGGGATGGCTGCTGTGCCACTATCCCTTGGGATAACTGCTGCTGTCCCTGTGCCACCATCCCATGGGATAACTGCTGCTGTCCCTGTGCCACCATCCCGTGGGATAACTGCTGCTGTCCCTGTGCCACCATCCCGTGGGATGGCTGCTGCTGTCCCTGTGCCATCATCCCGTGGGATGGCTGCTGCTGTCCCTGTGCCATCATCCCGTGGGATGGCTGCTGCTGTCCCTGTGCCACCATCCCGTGGGATAACTGCTGCTGTCCCTGTGCCATCATCCCAGGGGATAGCTGCTGCTGTCCCTGTGCCATCATCCCATGGGATAACTGCTGCTGTCCCTGTGCCACCATCCCGTGGGATAACTGCTGCTGCCCCTGTGCCATGATCCCGTGGGATAACTGCTGCTGTCCCTGTGCCACCATCCCAGGGGATAACTGCTGCTGTCCCTGTGCCGCCATCCCATGGGATAACTGCTGCTGTCCCTGTGCCACCATCCCAGGGGATAACTGCTGCTGTCCCTGTGCCACCATCCCAGGGGATAACTGCTGCTGTCCCTGTGCCGCCATCCCATGGGATAACTGCTGCTGCTCCTGTGCCACCATCCCATGGGATAACTGCTGCTGCTCCTGTGCCACCATCCCAGGGGATAGCTGCTGCTGTCCCTGTGCCATCATCCCGTGGGATGGCTGCTGCTGTCCCTGTGCCACCATCCCGTGGGATGGCTGCTGCGGTCCCTGTGCCACCATCCCAGGGGATAACTGCTGCTGTCCCTGTGCCACCATCCCATGGGATAACTGCTGCTGTCCCTGTGCCACCATCCCATGGGATAACTGCTGCTGTCCCTGTGCCACCATCCCATGGGATAACTGCTGCTGCTCCTGTGCCACCATCCCAGGGGATAACTGCTGCTGTCCCTGTGCCGCCATCCCATGGGATAACTGCTGCTGTCCCTGTGCCGCCATCCCGTGGGATGGCTGCTGTCCCTGTGCCACCATCCCAGGGGATAACTGCTGCTGTCCCTGTGCCACCATCCCATGGGATAACTGCTGCTGTCCCTGTGCCACCATCCCATGGGATAACTGCTGCTGCTCCTGTGCCACCATCCCAGGGGATAACTGCTGCTGTCCCTGTGCCGCCATCCCATGGGATAACTGCTGTCCCTGTGCCACCATCCCATGGGATAACTGCTGTCCCTGTGCCACCATCCCAGGGGATAACTGCTGCTGTCCCTGTGCCATCACCCCGTGGGATGGCTGCTGCTGTCCCTGTGCCATCATACCAGGGGATAACTGCTGCTGTCCCTGTGCCGCCATCCCAGGGGATAACTGCTGCTGTCCCTGTGCCACCATCCCATGGGATAACTGCTGTCCCTGTGCCACCATCCCAGGGGATAACTGCTGCTGTCCCTGTGCCACCATCCCAGGGGATAACTGCTGCTGTCCCTGTGCCGCCATCCCAGGGGATAACTGCTGCTGTCCCTGTGCCATCATCCCATGGGATAACTGCTGCTGTCCCTGTGCCATCATCCCGTGGGATGGCTGCTGCTGCTCCTGTGCCATCACTGTCCCCCAGCCCAGCTGATGCCACCCATGGATCCCTTTGTTTGTCCTGGACACGTCCTGCACCTCAGAGGTGACTCTGGGGCACTCTGGGAGCAGGACCCAGCTCTGGTCCCTCAGTTTGGGAAGGACCTTGGGACCCTGAGCACATGCAGAGGGGCCAAGGAGGCTGGAGAGGGGCTGGGAACACAAACCCTGTGAGGAAGCCCTGAGGGAGCTGGGGGTGCTCAGCCTGGAGCAAAGGAGACTCAGGGCTGCCCTCCTCACTCTGCACAGCTCCTGAAAGGGGCCTGGGCTCAGCTGGCCCTGGGCTCTTTCTCCAGCAGCACTGACACACCCAGAGCACACAGCCTCGAGCTGCACCAAGGGAAATCCAGGCTGGACAGCAGGGAAAAGGTTTTTCCAGCAAGGGTGAGAAAGTTCTGGAATGGCTGCCCGGGGAGGTGGTGGAGTCCCCATGCCTGGGTGTGTTTAACAAAGCCTGGATGTGGCACTGGGTGCCAGGGTTCAGTTGAGGGGTTGGGCCTGGGCTGGACTCCATGGCCTTGAAGGTCTCTCCCAACCTGAAGCAGTTTGGGGGTGGCTGCCTGTCCCTGTCCCAGCTGCCAGCAGTGTCCCCATGGCAGCGGCAGTCCCAGGATGTCCCCAGGGTGGATCCACTGTGCCTGTGGATCCAATTCCCACAGGAGAGCACGATGGCAGGGCCCTGGTGCAGGGGGCAGCCAGGGTGTCCCTCTGTCCCCACCGGCCTGGCCAGGAACACATCCCCAGCAGGTGCCAGTGCCCTGACCCCGCTGTGGTGGAAGCCTGGCAGGGGCTGCAAGAAGAGAGCAGCAGCCATGGGCTCGTAAAATAGACTACATGCTTTATTGGATTGAAAAGTTTTATGAAATGACAAAAAACAAAAAACAAAAACCACCTTAAATCAAGAGTTGGCAGATGTGTCAACGGTTGCCGTTTGGTGGATCCCCAACCCCTTCTCCAGAAACATCCACAGGTCTCTGCCACCACAAGCAGCTCTGGCCCCGACCCCGCTGGCCCTGCTCCCGGGGGGCCCTGCCTGTGACAGCAGGGTGCCCACAAACTGGGGTACCCAGAAATCAGGGTGCCCAAAAACTGGGGTGTCCACAGATCAGGGTGCTCACAGATTGGAGTACCCATAAATCAGGGTGCCCATAAATCAGGGTGCCCACAGATCAGGGTACCCATAAATTCAGGTGCCCACAAATCGAGGTGCCCACAGATCGGGGTGCCCACGAATTGGGGTGCCCACAGATCAGGGTGTCCATGGAATCGGGGTGCCCAGGCAGCAGCCCTGTTGTGGGGCTGAGCCCACCGCCCCGTCCCCAAGGATATGCAGGCACTTAAAGTCATTGAGAGGAATTTTTCACTAATCCCAAAGCAACAGTGAAATCGTTTAACTCCCGCCTACGGAACAAAAAACACCTTTGTAGCCCTTCCTGAATTGTCAAGACACAAATATATTACTCTGGCATAAAGCAAGGCCCCGGGGGCTCTCGGCATCTGGCCCGGCCTCCTCTTCTTCCTCCTCCCCCCATCGTGCATCTTCCTCTGCCTCGGCAGGAGCAGCCCCTGCCCACCCCAAGGATGTGTGGGACGGTGGTCTGGGGACGGAGGGGGTGCTGAGGACAGGGACCCTGGGCTGGGGGGTTCTGTGGTGCCAGGGAGCCACCTCGAGTGGGGTGGGAAGGGGCTTGGGGGTTCCCCTGGCAGCCCCGGGGCTGGGGGATGCTCCTGGAGGAGCTGGGAGAGGGGGGTCAGGGATGGGACAGGGCCCAGGGTGGGGCAGAGCTCATCCCTCGGGGTGGGGCTGGGCCCACGGATGGGGCAGAGCTCATCCCTCAGTACTCAGCCCTGGGAACGGGGCAGGCCCCATCCCTCGGGACAGGCTCGGCCCTCACAGGGAGTGGGCTCAGCCACAGCTGCTGCCCTCAGTGGGGGCCCCGCAGTGGCCGGGGCTGTGCTGGGGACACACCGAGGTGAGCCGGGGGCTGTGAGCAGCAGGATGTGACCCACAATGTGCTGAGGGAGGACAGGAGGACGGACCGAGCCCCGGGTCAGGCTGGCACAGCCAGGGACACCCTGGCGTGTGGCCCCAGGGCAAGGGGGACACTGCCTGTGTGGGGGCACAGAGCCCCCAGCGCCCGGCCTGCTCCAGGGGAGGGCCCTGTCATGGTCCTGCCCCCCAGGCACGGCCTGTCCCCTGCCCTGAGAGCCCTGCTGTGTCCTGGTCCCTCCCTCTGGCCCTGCCCAGCCGGGACAGGGGACACAGGACAGGGGACAGGCCCTGCTCCCGGGAGCCCCCTCCTCTCCTCTTCGTGTGGATGTGGCGGCTGGACTGGCTCTGCACCAACACCCCTTGGGATGGTCCTTCCCTCCCTGTCCTTGTCACCAGGGCCCTTCCCTCCCTGTCCCTGTCACCAGGGTCCTTTCCTCACTGTCCCATTCACCAGGGCCCTTCCCTCCCTGTCCCTGTCAGCAGGGTGGTTCCCTCCCTGTCCCTGTCACCAGGGTCCTCAGCCGGGTCCCGGGCACGGCAGGTTCGGAGCAGTGCAGGGCACCGGGGAAGCACAGCCCGGGCCAGGCGTGGGTCCCTCCTGCCCCGTGTCCCGACCTTCCCCGGGCACCGGGCAGAGCCGTGCGGGGACAGCCCCGTCTCCGCGGCCCCCGGGGGCACCGGGAGCACACAAGTACCGGCGGCAAGGGCAGAGTCCTCCTCTGCTCCTGCGCAGCGAGAGCTGCTCGGGACGGGATCCCCTTCCCAGGGGCGCAGCCGAGGGGCCGGGGTGGGAAAGTGACTCGGAGCAATGAGGGAGAACCGCTGCGAGCGGAGTCAGCGCAGGGGCAGCGCGGAGCGGCCCCGGCCCGCCCTCAGCCTGTGCAAAAGTCGGAGGAGGCAGGAAAACAAATTAATAACAACAATAAAAAATAAAATTAAAAAAAAAAATAAAACCACATTGAAACCAAACCCAAAGGCCGCGTGGCTGAGCAGAGCAGGAGTAACTGGAAGCCATGCACAGCAAAGCCGGACCGCAGCGGTCGGAGGGAGGGCAGGGGCGGCTCTTCTCGCGGGGAGCCGGCGGCGTCGCGCTTCTCGTCTCGGAGATGAGGAAATAAATAAGTTTAAATAGCTCCTCCCGTGCCGGCGCCGGGGTGACTCGGGGAGCGGAGGGTGCCGGGGCCGCGCTGCGTTGCCGGTGCACGGCCGGCCCCGGGCCCGGCGGGACGCGTCCGGGGGTCTCCCCCCCTACTTCTTGGGCTTCTTGAAGATCTTTAGGGGGAACTTTTTCTTGCTCTGGCCGAGGTCAACCTCGTCGCCCGTCAGGCTGCTGTCCTCGTCCCCCGGGCTCTTCTTGGCGGCCAGCTGCGGGATGCGGGTGTTCCTGGCGCCGCTGGGCCGGCAGTCAGAGATGGGGGAGGGGGTGTCGGGGTCGGTGGAGCTGGGGCTGTGCGACCGGGACGAATCCGAGTGGCTGGGCTTGCCGGCCGTCGGGTGGTGGCTGATCTCCCCCAGGCTGGAGGACTTCTCCATGCCGTGGTTCACCGTCATCATCTTCTTCATCGCCATGGGGCTCTCGGGCAGCCGCTCCTGCAAAGCCGCCAGGGCGGAGGGCTCCCCGTGCCGGCTGCCGCCGTTGGGCGTGGGCGCGCCGGGGCCCGGGGGCCCGGGGACAGCCTCCTCCATGGACCTGGTCAGCAGCGTGGGCCGGGCAGCCAGCAGCTTGGGCGCCGAGCTGGGGATACGCTGGTGGTCGCTCAGGTGCGGGATGGAGGAGTCGGAGTCGCAGCGAGTTAAATCTCTGCGGTGGAGAGCGCCGGGAGAGAGGGGTCAGTGCCCGCCCGGCCCGGCCCGGCCCCGCACGCACGGATGGCAGCAGCGGCTGAGAGACCCCAGTGACCCCGAGAGCGGCTGGCACTGAGCCCCTGCCCACCCGGCCCCGGCTCGGCCCCTCTCTGTGCCCCAGGGTCGGGGATCCCTGAGCCGGGGGCTCACCTCGAGCAGCTCGAGGGAGCGAGGACATGGAAATGGGATGGAGGCTCAATCCTCCCCATGGATCCCAGGGGATCCCTCAGTGTGTGATAGGATCCATTGCTCCCCATGGAGATCCCTCAGTCCAGGACAGGATCCATCCTCCCCCTGGATCCCAGAGGATCCCTCAGTCCAGGACAGGATCCATTCCTCCCCCTGGATCCCAGAGGATCCCTCAGTCCAGGACAGGATCCATCCCTCCCCCTGGATCCCAGAGGATCCCTCAGTCCAGGACAGGATCCATCCCTCCCCCTGGATCCCAGCTCCCCCCAGACTCCCCGGGGGTCCCTCAGCCATTGCCCCATCCGTGTGTGCCCACGCCCCCCGGGCCCCCCGCCCCTGCCCCTTGCCTGGCTCAGCCGGTGCCAAGCTCTAACCCCGGTGGGAGGAATTGGAGCTTGGCCATGCCCACACGAAGCCATGCCCAGCCCCGCCGCTGCACGAGGTTTGTGCCCAGCCTGTGCCTACCGGTGACGGCCCACGGGGCTCCAGAGCCCTCTGGAGAGTGGGAGGCAGGAGCACGAGGGAAATGACAAGTCACAGCTCGCTCCTCCCGGCTGGATGCTGCTGGCCCCCTCCCCAGGGCCCCTGTGCAGGTGCCAGCCTGCCCGGGCAGCGGGCCAGGGGTTCCAGTGCTGCCCACGGAGCCCAGAGCATGGGCAGAGCTGCCCCCGGGCAGGGGATGGGTGAGGGGCCCCGGCCCTGCCCACGCACAGGAGGGAGCAGCGGAATGGGAGGCAAATGGAAAGGGAAGGAGCAGGGGAAGAGAAGCGAGAGGCGGTGGGAAGAGGTGGGAGGTGCTGACCTGTCCCTCGCCCTGGAGCCCCCCGATCTCTGCTCTTGGCACAGACCCCTGCAAATAGGTGAGCAAACCTGCCTGGCACTGCACAGATCATCTCCTACGGTACCACCATCAACATCAGCCTGGAGGCAGCCAAAGAGACCGGCAAGACAAGGGAAAACCTCCTCAACAGAGCTGGAGACATCCAGGGAGAACTGCAGAGATGTTCAGGAATCCCAGACTGGTTTGGGTGAGAAGGAACTGGGAGGACCACCCAGTGCCCCCCTGCCATGGCAGGGACCCCTCCCACTGTCCCAGTGCCCAGCCTGGCCTTGGGCACTGCCAGGGATGCAGGGGCAGCCCCAGCTGCTCTGGGCACCCTGTGCCAGGGCCTGCCCACCCTGCCAGGGAGGAAATTGTTCCTGATATCTGATCTAAACCTGTAGGTTTTCAGTGTGAAGCCATTCCCTGGGTGCTGTCCCTGCATGCCCTGGAAATTGTCTCTCTCCAGCTTTCCTGGGGCTCCTCCAGGCCCTGCAAGGCCACCCTGAGCTCAGCCCAAAGCTTCTCCTGTGCAGGTGAACAATCCCAGCTGTGCCAGCCTTTCCTCCCAGCAGAGCTGCTCCATCCCTCTGCCCATCCTGGAGCCTCCTCTGGGCTCTCTGCAGCAGCTCCAGCTCCTCCCTGGGCTGGGGCAGCTCTGCAGGTGGGAAATCACCTGGGGGGCACAATCCCAATCCCTTTCCTCTGCCCACCCTGTGGGATCAGCCCAGGGCGCAGGGATTTCAGGTCCCAGTGCTCATGGCCAGGCTCTGTGGAGCTTCTCCCACCAATCTCCAGCTCCTTCTCCCAGGGCTGCTCCCAGTCCATTCTCTCCAGGCTGTGTTTGTGCTGGGATTGCCCCCAGCCAGCTGCAGGCCTTGCCCTTGGTCCTGCTGAGCTGCACGAGGCTGGCAGGGTCCCAGCTCTCCAGCCTGCCCAGGTGC
Source organism: Molothrus ater (assembly GCF_012460135.2). NCBI lineage: Eukaryota > Metazoa > Chordata > Aves > Passeriformes > Icteridae > Molothrus > Molothrus ater. Next base: position 484,670 of record NC_050479.2, on the reverse strand, counting down.
CTCTGGATGCCCCATCCCTTCCCTGCAGGGTGTGCCCACAGCACCAGCTCTGTGTCACTGCCAGGCTGGGGCTGCCCTGGATCCCTGTCCATGCCCTGGATCCCTGTCCCTGCCCGGGATCCCTGTCCCTGCCCTGGATCCCTGTCCCTGCCCAGGATCCCTGTCCATGCTCTGGATCCCTGTCCCTGCTCTGGATCCCTGTCCATGCCCTGGATCCCTGTCCATGCCCGGGATCCCTGTCCATGCTCTGGATCCCTGTCCATGCTCTGGATCCCTGTCCCTGCCCTGGATCCCTGTCCCTGATGATGTTGCCCAGCACTGGTCCCAGTCCTGGCCTTCTTCATGCTCTCACAAGTGTGGCACACGTGGAGTCCTGCCTGTGCTGGGACAGGCCCAGAACCTTCCTCGTGCTGAACAAGAGCATTCTTTACAGAACCCATGGAATAAAGCCGGGACCTCGTCCGCAGCTCCAGGGAACACAGAGAGGAAATGAGGATCCTGTGGGTGGCTGGCCTTCCAGCCCTGGATCTAGTGGGGGAGCCAGCTGTGCAGAACACCTCAGCTCTCCTCCTGCCCAGCAGCAAGGAGCCCTGGGCATGCTGGCATTGTCCTGTCCTCGCCTGGAGCCCAGCCTGGCTGGTGTCTGAGCCACATCCCGGGTGAGAAGCTGGGAGAAGGAACAAAAGCCCAGTGGTGCGAGATCCCAGGGGATTCTGATGTGGGCAGCTGGAGCCTTCAAGGGACACAAGTGCCATCATCACTGTCACTGAGCTCCGGGGACACCAGGGAGATACTGCAGAAGGTCACTGTCATGGCTGGTGGCCCATGGCTGTCAAGTGGGGTAATGGGATAGCTGGGGTAACAGGGATAGCTGTGGTAACTGGGATAGCTGGGGTAATGGGATAGCTGGGGTAACTGGGATAGCTGGGGTCCCAGCAGGGCTGGAGAAGGAGCCAGGCTGTGGGGCAGAACCTTGGCACAGGAATGGTGCTGGGCAGTGCCAGGGTCAGGGCCAGGCAGGATTGGATCCTGGCAGGAATGCAGGGCCCACTCTGGACTCATGGAGGGGGTGGGAGAGCCCTGAGGGACCCCACGTGCCCTGGCTGGGGATGGGGGCACAGCAACACCTGCTCCCTTCACAGGCAATGCCCCAGCTCCACCAGAGAACCTTCTCCAGGAAATCCAGTCCGTCCCTCTGCCTGCCACAGTCCCACAGGGAGAGACCCGGGTCAGGGCCCGTGATAGAAATCCTTTCTAACAGCAAGAGGGCAGCAGATACTGCAGAAAATGGATTTTCTTCCAACTGAGGAGACTTCAAGGATGTGTGAAGAGGTGAGTGTTCCCTGCTGGGCTCCATGGAGCTGCTCCCTCTCCTGCAGGCCTGGCAGGTTTCAATGCAGCAGGGGCAGCAGAGGACAACAGCAGATGGAGAGCCATGCTCTGCTCCACGAGGATCTTCTGTCTGGAGAGCAGAGTGGGAACCCTCCCAGGACAGCTGGTCCCACACTGCAGGAGCCGGGCAGGGCCTCGGTGACACCAGGGCCACCGTGTCACCTCCTGGGGCCGCTCTGGCTGCAGCACAGGGTCCGTGTCCCCGCTCCTGGGGTGGCTGTTCTCTGGGATCCTCACCCTGGAGTGGTGTGCACCACATGGGTTCCACCTCCTGGGAGCCCCAGTTCATCCCTCTGGACTCATCTGGGGGCACTGAAGGAGCTGATGCCCAAGAGCACACAATTCCCAAATATTCCTACTCTGCTCATACACAATCCCTCCAGCTGCAAGTCAGGAATATATTCCTGAAGGACACAGGGAGGAGCTGGTGACAGCAGCACCCACCAGAGCAGCAGAGTGCCCACCCCGCTGTGCCAGGCTCTGGGGACATCCTGGCACGCAGGGCACAGCCACCACAGCAGGGACAATCCAAGGGACACCTGGCACAGGGACCTCCTGCATTCCTGTTGGGGCCCACGGGACGATTTTGGGAGCTGAACACCAATGGCCAGGAACTTCT